>NC_084830.1:34534324-35173908 GCF_033115175.1 Lepus europaeus | reverse complement strand
AAAAACTCAGTTGTTGCTTGTTCATCATGTTTAAAGTAAGACCTTTCTAGAATCACTGGATTATTTTAAGAAAAAGAACAGACTTATAAAATCTTATTGATCACAAGGGAATTGTTAGCTTACTTGTTAAGAAGAAACTCTTGCTCTCTCGTCTCTCTTCTCTCTCTTGCCCACTCTCTCTCTCTCCCCTCTCTCTCCTCTTTCTCTCTTTCTCTTCTTTCCCTCTTCGCCCCTTCCCTCTGGCCTGCTGGGTTTTCCCCAGTAAACCCTTTCCTTAAAAAAAAAAAAAAAAAAAAAAAAAAAAAAAAAAAAAAAAGAAGAAGAAGAAACTCTTGCAACAGAGTTTTATAATTCACCTGTATATTGTGCTTCCCAGACTCTTGTCAATGTGAGGGAGAGAGAAGGGCTGGTTATGCTTAGAGTTGGTGGTGATGTATTGAAACAAAGGCATGGGGGAAGAAAAAAATACAACAGCAAGTTGCACATTCTTTATGCAATTCCATCATATCTGGAAAGCTAAAAACTACAACCCACTGGCAACACCCTTCGCTGAGTCACTGTATTCTTTGTGTGCATTTTTCTAAGAGCAATCAAAACAGTAATTGCAGGACTAACTTTAGAACATGAAATCATTCCATCTGCACTGACATGGAATGTAATATGAAAAGTAATCTCTCATTAAACCAGACACTGTGGTTTACATTGTTTAAAAAGTGCATGGGATCGCTCATTCTCAAGGCATAGATCATAGTGCTCCTTAAGGACAGAAAATTGAGACAAAGTATTAGTTCCTTCCACAAAATACTTTAAAAAAAAAATCACATGAGATTCCAAGTTTTTTCCCTTCCTCATCTGTTCTAACTACATCAGTAATGAAGTGTTCAAGTATGGCTTTAAGATGTCTTTACTAAAGAAGGATCCTCATTCAAATAAACAAGTCATCTAAGAAAGCATTTTTAAGGCAATCTAAAAAATTTACTTGTGGTGGATATCTGATTATAATAAATAATTACTGCTAATTTTGGTAAATGACAACATTGTGGTTAGAGAAAAATACTTTATAGGTAAGTAGTGGAGATAAATACTTATATAGAAGCTTTAAAATGCTTTCACAGAGATGAAGGATAAAGGACAAATGTTGAATCAGAGTGACGGGTATGGGGTATCCTCTGTGGTTTAATTGAAAATTTTCATTAAAAAAGCCTTAAAATTCTGCTTTTGCTCCTTTATTTAGTACACAGAATAACCAATGCAGAGGCCCAATCAAGAAGGTGTAAGGACACAGTAGCATCAAAGTGGAGGAAGATCTTGCTGCACCAATGTTGTGGTCAAAGCAATGTGAAAATCCAATCTGGAAATGGCCAGTCTGCCAAGATACAGACATGAACTCTAGAGAAGATGTGCTGTGTGCATAGAACACTTAATCTCCTGGCAACTTCACATGGCCTATACCAACACAGAAGCAAAGTTGTATGTTTTTCAGGTTTTGACAGAAATCATCAACTTTTCTATGATGGGTTGCTTTGCTGTACGGCCCCCATCATAAGCACAAAATCTTCCCTCAAATAACGGAAATCTGTTGAAAGGTCTCTCCAAGGAAACACATCTTTTAAATCTTGATCTTGAGGGAGAAAAAGAAACTGAGAACAAGGAGACTGGAACCTTTTTCAATAAAATATAATGGAAACAAAAGAGCAAATGGTTACTTAAGTTTCTAGAAACAGCAACTGAAGCTTAGAAACCTATGCATTTTTTCTAGATTATATTGTCTTCAAATTTCTGCCTTCCATAGCTCCTTCTTGGTAGGTACAGGTAATGTACCAAGTAAGTTCAAAGAAAAGACTTGGTAATGGAATATACCATTCTGAAAAATTCACTATTAAGCAGTTTTCTAAAAGACTTATTTATTTGAAGGCAGAGTCAGAGCAAAAGAGAAAGGTCTTCCATCCACTGGTTCATTCCCCAAATGGCCACAACTGTCTGAGCTGAGCTGAAGCCAGGAGCTTCTTGTGGGTCTCCCACGTGGCTTCAGGGGCCCAAGGACTTGGGCCCATCTTTAACTGCTTTCCCAGGTCACAGCAGAGAGCTATATCAGAAGTGGAGCAGCCAGGTCTCAAACCTGCGCCCATCTGGGATGATGGCACTGCAGGCAGTGGCTTTACCCGCTACACCACAGTGCCAGCCCTGGCAATTTCATCATGCAAATACCACATGGTGTACCTACACAAATCTAGATGGTGTGTATAGGTTAGTCACTCAATGTGGCTTCTTGGTACTGGCCTGAGACACATTAAACTAGACATAGAAGGATGCTACCAATGTAACATGGCTTGTCATCTTACTGTCAACTTTTTTTTCATAAGTAGGAGTGCACTCTAACATAAAATGTATAATAAATACAAAAACCATTATGTCATTTATTATGCAACATTATATACTGTATTTAATAGAATTTGCTCTTTTATAGGAATGGCAGTACAGTTCTACACCTCACAATTAACACAAATGTAATACATTGTGATAAGTGACAATGTCACTGATAAAACTTTTAAAAAAAGATTGTCAGAGATAAAAAATTTCTTATTTGAAAGTCAGAGTTACAGAGAGAAAGGAGAGGCAGAGAGAGAGAGAGAGGCAGAGAGAGAGAGGCAGAGAGAGAGAGAGAGGCAGAGAGAGAGAGAGAGGCAGAGAGAGAGAGAGAGGCAGAGAGAGAGAGAGAGAGACAGAGAGAGACAGAGAGGCAGAGAGAGAGAGAGAGAGAGGCAGAGAGAGAGAGAGAGAGAGGCAGAGAGAGAGAGAGAGAGAGGCAGAGAGAGAGAGAGAGAGGCGGGGGGGGGGGGTGTCTTCCATCTGCTGGTTCACTCAATTGACCACAACAGTCAGAGCTGCACCAATCCGTAGCCAGGAACTCCCTCCAGGTCTCCCACATAGATTTAGGAGCCCAAGGACTCGGGCTATCTTGTACTGCTTTCCCAGGCCATAGCAGAGAGCTGGATCAGCAGTGGAGTAGCCGGGACATGAACTGGCTGCCTATGTGGGATGCTGGCCCTGCAGGCGGAGGCTTTACCTGCTATGCCACAGTACCATCTGATATAATCTTATAGGCCCATGTTATAGACAGAGTCTTTCACTGATTGACAGATTATGAGACACATGATTGTATTTCCCATTAAGGTTCAATTATTTTGTGTTTTCTTACCGTGTACAGTCTAACATTTGAGCATGAATTGATAAAAATCATAGACCCAATTAATGGTTTCTTTTCAGCTTGCGATTGCTGGACACAGAATTTAAGTTTGACCCCAGAGAGCTGGTTTCCATTTATCTGGACTGGAGCTGGGCTCTGTATCACTAAATGCCCCCTAGGTTAATCTTACTATTATCAGGATTAGGAATCAAAAATCATAAAAATCACAGTGCAGCTCCTGTGCTGGATAATATAGTTTTCTTGATTTTGCTAAAAATATTCCAATGATAGAGACAGAGGCATCCTGTGAATCCATGTATATCATCCTCCAAGTATTATAAAGTAATTTTTTAAATTTTATATCAAAATCCAAACTATGAAGAGAAAAACTTTGCAAAGTTAACAACTGTCATGGCTTTCATACCACAATAAGCCTTGCTGGTGCTTTGCCATCCCACAGACCTTAGCAAAGCAAACCAAAGCAGCAACAAAAATCCACCTCACAGTGTTCACATCTACAGTGAACGATGCATTCTGCCCCCTCCACAGAACTCCAGCCATCTTTCAGGACACGGTGCCTGTGACATTCTCCTCCATCAAGACCTCCTTCACTCCCAAGTAGAGAAGCTGTAGCACACCACATATCCCTGTGTTGACAGCACTTGTCAGTGCTGGGCTCTCATTACCACTTTCCCCTGCAGATGTAATCCCCAAAGACCATGTGTTATTGCCCTCATTTATCCTCATATCATCTATCTTTATATTACCCTCATCTAACAAGCATTTGATAAATATTTCACTTCATGTCTACTAATTGTTATGTAAATTATTTTCCGTATTTTTAAATGGCTTAAAGTAATCTGGTTATTTAGTCCCCAAGTGTATCCAATAACAAAACTATAAGGTTAGATTCTATGATTTTCCTAATATTTTCATTAATTCTCACTATGCTCTGTATTTTAAGGAAGATCTTAGTGGTTCTTGGTTTTATGCATTAAAGCCATAGCACATTATTAATCTGGCAAATAAATCAGAAGATACAAGTTCTAATACTTCTGCTTTTACTTGTAGTTCCCCTTGGCTTTGTAATAGCAACATTAATTGCCAGCATTTGAGAATGTACCGAATGTCATGCTGATTAATATGCTTAACACATAGTTATTTAATGTGAATTTAAAAAATCTTATGAGGTGCTGTTTTTATTCCAGTTATATTGTGAGCAAAAGTGAAGTACATAGAGTTCTATATCTTGTCCAAAGCCACTTTGCTACTGCGAAGTAAGGCAGAATTCAAACCCGAGCCCAAGTTCACCAGTCTCCACACTAGGCTAGCCCTGCTTTTTTCTCCTCCAAATCAGTCTTACAAGGGTCTAGTGACAGCTGATATCCATCCTTCACAGTGGACTGGATGCTTAACGTCTCCCCCAACCCAAAGTTCTTCAGTTGAAGTCCTGACCCTCAATGTGATGGTGTTAAGGGGTAGAGCCTTCAGGAGATGATCAGGCCATGAGGGTGGAACCCTTTTTAGTAGTATTCGGTCTGTTTTAAGAGGCCAGAAAAGTAGTTGGTTCACTCTGTCTGCCATTTGAGGACACCGTGAGAAGTCAGCTATCTCCAACCCAGAGAGGGGCGTGTCCAGAACCAGGCCACTCTGACCCCTGATCTTGGACTCCTCTGACTCTGGAACTATGAGAAATCAACTGCTGTTGCTTATCATCTTCCCAGTCAAGGATACTTCATTATAACAACTTGAACTAAGACAACTTTTCTAACTATTGATCAAGTAACAAACAGGGGGTTAATTTAAAAAAAAAAAAAACACTATCTATAGCTAAACGACATGGAGCACAAGAAAACAGAAGGTAAGATTGAAAGGCATTAATCATAAGACTATCAACATTAAAATAGCTACTTTAGTAGGCAGCACAAGTATTATAAATACTGAAATTTCCTCTTTTATTCTATTAACTTCTCAATGGAGGGTTACCAGGGAAGGTATCTGGGCTAAATTTTGAAAAGCAGAAAGAAAATAAAGGGAATGAAAAACACTTCAGGCAGGGAGAAAACCCACATGAGCAAAAGGCATAAGGAAGAACACATAAGGTGTGCCTGGGGACATTAAGTGCCACAGTTCAGCTGGAGCACAGAATAAATGCTTGATGGTCTCACAAGATTGAAAATGTAGGTTGGGTCCAGACAAAACAGAACACAAACATGACGCCCAGCATGAAAACTCGCCTACAGCCCCTGAAAGCCTCCCAAAACCTCAGAAAACATGGCATGGCCAAAGAGTTAGAGCAGGAAGACTAATCTGGTCAGACATGTAAAAATTATAGAAAAAAGAGTGATGAATAGGCAGTAAAATCAGGTAAGAGATTTTCGCAATAATCACAACTAAAATATTGACCTCAATAGAGTGTTGGCAAGAGGCAATTTGGCAGAGTAGATTTGATTCATCATGAACCAAAAACTAGCAAGTGTTGGCAACAGATTGAGTGTAGAGATCTTAAAAAGTATTTGAAGATACAGTAAAAATTTCCAACCTGGCGAAGACAACAACAACAAAGCAACAACAAAGTCACTGTTGAGAAGACAGCCCTGTGGAGTTGTCAGTTCTTACATTTGTTCAGCCTTGGCTGAAGGAGGGTGAACAGAGAAGATAAGATTTTAGAACAAGTTAAAAGTTGGCCAAGAAAGCGAAGCATTCCAGCATACAGATGGAAGTGCAGAGCTTGTCTACAGCACGATGTTAAAATTACCCCACAATTTAGGAAGAGAGATCCAAAATACAAACTGAAATCTAGTTTCTTCTTAACGACGTTTTAGGAGTTAAAGAATGGATAAGTGGCAAGAAAGAAGAGTCCTGTGAGACTGATTAAATCTATCACATCCTAAGGTTTGCACAAACAGGTTTACCTGAAATATGGAGGATACCCCAAAACCTGTGAAAGGCAAAGCAGATGGGGCCAGGGGGTAGGCGACAGAACACACAGTTGGGATAACTCATATCTGAGCAAAGTCCAGAACCACAAATGGGACCAGAAGTCCAAGTAAAAGCAACAAGCCCCACTTCACTGGACATAGGAGTGAAGAATAAAATGGGTGAATCCATAAAGTTCAAGAAGAAAGTGGAGTTTGACAACCCAAAAGTACAAGAGTGGTAAGAAAGAGAAAATGTTCATGAGCTGTCAGGGAATATCTCTGATAGTCTCATAAGTGAAGTGACAAGGCTGCTATTTGAGGGATAAGAAATAGCACGGCATAAAGATCAAGATTGTAGAAATCCATCTGGAAGAGTGACTACAGGGGAAATGCAAGAATCCCAAACCTTTTATATACAGGGTCTCCAAGGAGAAGCAAATCCTGTTGGAAGCAAAGATGGCACCCAATAATCACTCAGTGGCATGAGATTGGCATGGTGAAAGGTCAAAGGGGAAGGGGTAAGAAATACGCCAGCCTGGAAAACGACCATGAGTCCTGTCAGAATCCTGAGTCTGCCAGTGCTGATGTTTTTTGTTTTTTGTTTTTTTTTTTTTTTAAATAGAATGAAATCAAGGGACCTGTGATTACAACAAAGCCAAAGAACAAGTTCAGCTAAGGGATGCTAAGTAAGAGGTGAGCACTACAAATCACATCCGAGAGGAGATATGAACTGGAGAAAGCAGGAGTGAAATTATCAAGGATGTAGTCACTTCATTGAGTAATTGCAGAGAAAATGAGACGGAGGAGAGCTCTGAGCCACCCACACAGTACCTAGTGGGGTGGAGTTAAGCGGAATCCCATGAACCACCCATGAAGACGTCAAAGGAGGATTGTGAAGGAAGGTTTTGGGGGACTGTGATGGGTAATAATCTGGGGAAAGCAACTAAACGAAGGCAGTACACTAGAAAGGAGACCATGAAGTAGCAGTAGTAGGAAATAAGGGCCAAGAAAGGGCACAAGGTAATGAGAAGCAGCACTTCCTTTTCCAAGGAAACCTGGAGAAATTAGAGGAGGGTTCTCCACAAAGGGGAATTGCCAAAAAAAGAGGCATTGTTGCCTGTAACCCAGATTTCATTAAGACTCAGTACTGGTGCCTGTGAAAAGCTGACTTAACAAACGATGAGAAGATGGATGGAGTCATCAAGAAATTGAAATAACTTTGTCATTAACATAGGTAGATAACAAAGTGAGCAGCGGGAGGGAGCAAGCAGCAGAGTTCTTGGGGATAGCATAGTGGTAGGTGAGGATAAGCTGTAAGTCTTGAGCAACAGTTATGGCTAACAGATGAAGGAGGCATGGGAGTGGCAGGCTGGCAGGCAGCACAAAACTGGGAAATTGAGGGATCCAAGGCTTTGTTGGAATCTGTCCCAGACTCAGATCCTGGTTCCATCACATGACAGCTGCTCAGCCCACCTCTTTGCTCCCTTAAACCCCTTACCTATAAGCTTTCAAACCCAGTAATAAATACTTGTAAAGCACACAGCTGAATCGCAGTAGGTATGCAAAAACAACAAGTCAAAAATAAATGGTAGCTATTGTTACTAGAGAATAGACACAGAATTGTCTTAGAGTCAGGAAAAGTGAAAACAGCCTCAGGCAGCCAGTGAGGGAGGAAGATAAGAGTAATTACTGAACAGCAAGTGCCTTGATAAATGGGGCTTTTAAACCTTCAGGGTAAGTGTACTCAATTTGTAGTGGGAAGTTTGTTTTGATGAAAATGCTTGCTCTGTTTACATGTAATGTTAATGTCTTACCACTTTAAAACCCTCTTATTTTTTTGGTAGAAAACTCCAGAGAGCCTAAGAGGAAAGCACAGTGAACACTGGTCTGACCATTTAGAGACTTCCATTGTGGTAGCTTTGACTCTGGCAAGGGAAGGACCTCTTTTCATCAGCTTTTCGTCTCTCACAGTGCAAGAAACATTTTGTTCAGACTAAGGAACCAAAGAAAGATTATGAGGCAGGTATTTGGTGTAGCAGTTAAGATGTGACTTGGGATATCTACATCCCATATAGGAGCCTGGGTTTAAGTCCCAGCTCTGCTCCCAATTCCAGCTTCCTGCTAATGTACATCCTGGGAGGTAGCAGGTGATGGCAGAAGGCACTTAGGTCCTTGTCACCCATGTGGGAGACCTGGATTGATTTTTTGGCTCCTGGCTTTGAGCTGACCCAACACTGGCTGTTGTAGACATTTGGGTAATGAAACAGCAGACAGCAGCTCACTCTCTGCTCTGTCCCTCTTTATCCTCCACCTCCCACTTCCCCCTCTCCAGCTGTCTCTACCTGCATGTCTATCTCTCCCTCTATCTACCTATCTACTCCCTGTCTCTATCTCTTCTCTCCTCTCTCATCTCCCATCTGTCTTTTTCAACTTTTTCTCAGTCTCCCCTGGCTGTCCCAGTGTGTCTTTGTATCTGCCTTTCTCCCTCCCTCTCTCACATCTCCCTCCCTCTGGACTCCCTCCACACTTCTCCTCCCCCTCCCTCTCTCCTGCCTAGTGTTTCTCCCTCCTCTGTGTGTCTCATCTAGCTGGTGTATCTCCCACTTGCCTGTGTCTCTCATCCTTCTTCTTGATGTCTCCTTCTCTGCCTGGCTGTTTCCATCTTTCTCCCTCTGCTTCTCCTTCCCTGTCTCTTTTGCTCTTTTTCACATAACAACTTCAGAATATTTCTTCTTATAAATGTGTTTATCTAAAATATCTTCTTACTGTTGCTAAATTGCTACAGGAGAATGATTCATTTGGTTATACTTTTTACTAATATATTTGGGGGAAGAGGGAAGCAGCATCTTGGAAAAACGCCGAACAATAATTTTGGCACCTCTCATTCTAAGGCATACCAACGTTCTCTCATCCCACATTCTGTTGGAAAGAAAATTAGAGATGCCTCCGACACCTTGGCTGAGCCTCACCATTGTGATAGGCAAGAAGCAAAGGAATGCAAAAGTTCTGTAGCCTGGTGTAGCCATTCAGTCTGAGGGCCAAGGACACTCCCGAGAAAAGCTAAATCAAAGAGCCCCTTGTGCTGAAATACTGTTTGGATGATCAAGAATTTTAAGGGATGTTACATGGCTATAGCTGCATTTGAGTTATCAAAATCAAGTTTAAGGGGGAGAAGAAAAATCAGTTGTCCATTGGCAGGGGAGGGTGGCAATCAATCCAAGGCAACATTTTTATTTGTGTATAGATCACAGCCATTTTCAGCACAAAGCCCAACACCTCATAGGTGTGGTGTTCGAGAGACTTCTGCTCTGTGAACACACCTATGAAGGGCTCACTGCTGTGAGGGTTTTGCCACGATTCTAACATGAGCTTACAAGCAGTCACCAAATACCAGTGATTCTATGATCCAGAAAAAAAGCAATACACATTTAAGAAATGATGAAAAAAAATTCTGATTTTAGAAACACTTTATTACAAAGCCCATGTTTAGACACTTGGCAACACAAAACATCCTGAAAACATTAATTCCTGTCTCCCTTTACTATACAACACAATGAAGACTACACAGAAGCATGTGTCACTCACTATGCATAAATACTGAAACTCCAAATACAAAACCTTTTTGGGCAGAGTGGGGGACACAAATGTCTGATCCCCATGTTGCTGTTAGCACAAGGTTGGTTGAACCATGTTCACCTTTTCTAGACATTAAAAGATAGCCATCTTGTCTGTGTGTGTTACACTGATATATACACCCTAAACAGTCAAAGATGCTTCCTACATGAACCTAAGTGAGTTGCAGGAGGAAACATGTGAACAATTTGCTAACTGCTTACTGCATTCGGGCTGCCATCGAGTCGGCACTCCAGGGTAGGTATATGGTTGGAATTAAACTGTGTAATGTAAAACACAGCTACATTTTCAGTCCCTCCTTCCTACCTTTTTCACTGAAGTGAAGGATCCTTGCATCTTGGGTTCACACAAGTCAATATTCCCTAAAATCTGAAACACTTCTTACTGGAAAGGCAAAGGACAAGACAGGCACAGTCAAATGCTAAATGGCCCACTTTTATTCTAACAATGCAAATGATGGCAGTGAGCGCTGGAGTAAGGCTTGCCCTGTACACATTCCTCCAAGTATGGAAACCATTTGTTAATGAGCAGTCATAATTTAGGCCTAGGGCCTTATGAAAAGAAAACATTTATACATTTACACAGCAGTGTAGTAAGGTTTCACAAATGCAGACATAAAATGTGTTATTATCTATCTTGGATTAAAATATCTGGAGTTTGATTGCCTTGTGAAATGTCCAAATCAAGAACAATCACAGATTTTTCTCACAGTACATTACACCAGGAAACACTTAAATACTTTTTAGACTATTCAAATGACTAGAAAGGAGGAAAATTATCTATTCTGTGGTAGACAAAGCCATTAAGATGTAAATGTGAAATGATGTAAAGGGAAAAAAATACAGAGAAATTAAACTAACAATGAAAATGGCCACTGATCATTTTTAAAACAATCTGGGGAAGGAACAATCTGATATCCAGCAATATAAATGTTTTTCTTTGGGTTAAAAATGGATACCTTGAGAAAATAAATAGTATCATTTTCCAAAATAGTAATAATAACTGCTATGTTAACTGCATAGGTGTACTGATGGTCTGAAACACTGCATACTTCAAGTTCATAATTCAAGTCTTACTTGGAATATTGATGTGATTCTGCTTAATGACACATAAAACAGACAAGAATTTAAGTATCTAGCCTATGAATTTCCTATCCCAACACTACTGTTACAGGCAATTCACATTATAGGCCTTTTTATAAGTGAAATAAACCATTCCATTGCACAGGCAAAATGTCCAGAAATGTCATTGAGAAAAGTCTTCATCATTCCAAAAGACAATTGTTGGTTCCAAGTATGGAGAGAAAAAGAAGTCAGAAAAGGTACTCCCTGCTCTCAATGATATAGAGGAGAAAACAGCCAAGACAGGAACTAGAAGCTGCCTTGGGTCACAGCAGAAGACCCACTAAGACATGAGCACCCAGCTTCCTGCCAAGGGCTCACCCCACTAAAGCAAGACTACCTACTGGTAGTAGTTTATCACCTTCCTTCCTGGTAAGTATTACTTATATAACTCAGACATCATCCAGGATATGAACAATTACTCATGCACGTGAAACGTAATCACACACCCAAAAAAATTAAACTTCCAGTTTTACTACAAATATTTAACTGCCAGGATATTAAGGAACTCTGGGAAATCTGTGACTTCATGTCTTGTCAGTGGAAGTGCTACCTTCTGATCCTGATCGTGGCAGAGCTTGCATGCTTTACCCCCTCCTCCTTAGGAGCCCTCAGGAAAATTGTTGTATTTTAATAGGAAAATTAAGAATCATCTGTAAATGGACTCTGGGAATTTCTTGCAAGGTTGGTGGGCAGTGCTTCCACTCCCCGAGTAACCTCCACTCAAAAGGAAGCCTGTGGGCTTCTGTGTTTATAATATTCACCCAAGGTAATGGGCAAGTTAAGAGACTGACACAGTGAACATTTGGGGCGGGGGGGGGGGGGGCAGCACTGTGGTGCAGCAGGTTAAGCTGCCACCTGCAGTGCTGATGGTCCCGAGTCCTGGCTGCTCCACTTCTAATCCAGTGCCCTGCTAATGAGCCTGAAAAAAGCAGAAGATGCTCCAAGTGGTTGGGTCCTGCATCCATGTGGGAGACCCACATGAAGCTCCTGGGTCCTGGTTTCAGCCCAGCCCAGTCCTGGCTATTGCAGACATTTCAGGAGTGAACCAGTGGATGGAATCTCTCTCATATCTGTCCCTCTGTCCCTGTAACTCTGCCATTCAAATAAATAGATAGATCTTTATAAAAAGATTTTTCTTCATTTGTTAAAGAATTTATCTACATACAAAGGTTCTGTTTTTGTGTATTCAAAAAGTACTTATGTAGAAAATTCATGACATAAAATATTTTTAGTACCTAACAAGTATAAGCTACTATGTTGGCACTTTGTAGGTACTGCTATTTAATCTAAACAAGTACTTTAAGGCAACAGGTACTAGAATCCACTTAGGAGATGGAAAAGCTAAGGCCAAAAGAGGTTGAACAACTTGAAGACACACACACACAAACACACACACAAACACACACACAAACACACACACAAACACACACACACAAACACACACACAAACACACACACAAACACACACACAAACACACACACAAACACACACACAAACACACAGCTTAGACGTCAATGCTATCCATTAAGCAACTTGCGCCTCATTATATGGTTCCATCACCTGGGAGAAAAAAAAAAATCAAGGACTTTTAAAAAACAAATCCCAGGAGTACTGGCAAAAGAGAACAGAACCAACCTACCAATGTCCATTCACCTCTATAGCCTTCAGAAGGCTGCACCATAGCATAATAGTTGCCACTAAAAATAAAAGTCACAAAGTAACGGTGCAGTCACAGAAAGTCTATTCAAGTCAGGAAAACAAGGTTTAAAAGCCATACATTTGTTTCATAAAGGTCCAACACTGTCTTCATTTTCCTCTCTCTGGAAGCTTGGCTTCCTAGAGTCACCAGCAGCTGACTTGATTGTTCCTTTGAAACGCTAACATTTAGAAAGAACACAAAATTCTCTTTCCTGATTTTACTCCAAGCTAAGGATTACAAAGCTTTAAAATATTTTTCTAACATGTACATAATTCTATAATCTCAGGGAAAACAGAAACAAAATGTTAGCCCCCTCACTGTTCTACTTTTTCTGCTATGGTTAGTCACCACTAGGAAATTTTCAATATACTCCAAGCCACTTGTGTCTCCAGGACATGTTCTTTACTTGCTGCTTTCTCGAACACAAGTCCCACAGCCTCAGGAAAAGCCTTGTAATAAAAATGAGTTAATTATTATACTTAGGGTTTTTTTTTTTTTGGGGGGGGGCTACAGTATGATGTTCATAGGGTTTTGGACTGAAGGTATAGAAGAGTTAATTTTTTGGAAGCTAATTCTTTTTAATTGAACAATCTTAGTTAATCTAATACAGGCCTGGAACACATTTGCACTATTTTTTACAATTTTTTTTTTTTAGTTTCTCACATTCAATATAGTTCATAGATACACTTCTAACAATAGTGATATTCCATTCCTCCCTCTCTCCCATCCTATTTGAGATAACATTTTTAATTTATATTACAATAAAGGGCTTACATTCCTAACTACTGGCTTTTTAATAGTGCATAATTTTAAGAAGAATTTATGAGAGTAAAATTCATCCTTCTGGATAAATCATCATTTCTTTTACAGAGTCATACTAAATACCACTAAGTTTATCAGTTAAAAAATTAGTAACAGGAGCGGGCACTTGGCATAGCAGTTAAGACACTGCTTGAGACATCTGCATCCCCTATTGCAATGCCCGAGTTCAAGTCCTGGCTTTGCTTCTAATTCCAGTTTCCTGCAAATGTGTATTCTTGCTGACAGCAGGTGATGGCTTGAATATTTGAGTCTCTGCCACCCACATGAGAGATCCAGATTGAGTTCCTAGTTCCCGTTTTCAGCCTGACCCTGCTTTAGCTACTGTGAGCCTTTGGAGAGTGAACCAGTGGCTGGAAGATTTCTCTCAGTCTCAAACAGCAACATGCATCTTTAAAATTGTAGAATAACAATGTAATTTATAACCCATGAACTTTTTGGAGACTCATATCTATTATGAAAAACTATACATGGATTTCAGAAATTTGGGGGATCGTAATAAAACATCTTTTAATTCCATTTTCCATAATTGTTTAAGCACCCTTCTATACAGACTAATAAAGCAAATTAAGCAAGATGTTAATTTTTATTCTAAACTAGATATCTAACTTACTCTTCTTTCTGTGTTTCTGGTGGCTTCCAGTTGAACCAAAATTGAAGGTTCAAAAAAGTTTAAAAAAAAAACACTTTAGAGCAACTCAAAGGGGCCAGTGTTGTAGCATAGCAGGTAAAGCCATTGCCTGCAATTCAGGCACCCCATGTGGATGTTGATTCATGTCCCAGGTACTCCATTTCTGATCCAGCTCCCTGCTAATGTACCTGGGAAAGCAGCAGAGGATGGCCCAAGTGCTTGGAACCCCACCAACCACGTGGGAGACCCAGATTAAGCTCCTGGCTTTGACCTGGCACAGGTCCAAATCATTGTGTCCATCTGGGGAGTGTATCCACAGATGGTATACATTCTAATTCTTTCAGATAAATAAATCTTAAGGAATAACAAAGTAACAAAAGGAAGCAATGTGGCCTTAATAAAATCCCATTTGGAATGAACAAAGAAATGAACAAAGGAAACCACTGTCACTACTGACCGGAAGACTGTCCCACACTCACCACCCTCCACTGTGGTGTGGGAGGGGAAGGCAGCAGGATACACTCTAGGAAGGCCAACAGAGAAACAGATCTACTCTCAAGAGACAGAAGTGTCCGCCAAGGAAAAAATGTTGCTCGACAGCTTTTCCCTGGGTTCCCTTTCACTGACTTGAATCTTGAGATCTCTTATTTGGGAGATTAATTCCAGTGATGGCTACAGCAGCATACCACAAGAAAATCAAGATACAGGGAACCCACTCGCCACCACAAAATCAGAACCACATGCAAGAGCTGATGAATGCTACAGGCTTTTAGCAACGAGCAACATCTTCCCTGTGGCCCCCAGCACCCTTAACCCCACCAACAGCACATTTGGTGACAAAAGGGAAAGCTAATGTGTAGTTTGAAATAGATGGTATAAATGTGGTAGCATAAGTTCATTTAAATGTCAGGATAGGATGCTTATGACTACAAAATAACCCAGACAGCGTACCACAGTTGAGCACGCCAGAAGTAGACTGAGGATGGAAATCAAGACTTCAAATCAGCAGAGTTAAGGTTTGGTATTTGCACTTCCACCAGAAGGGGAGAAAAAAAAATACTGCAAAGAACTTCCTTTTCTTTGATAGTTTGGCTGCTATTTGCAGTGCACAGAAGATGTGAGGAGTAAAAGATGTCAGATAGTTTAAAAGAAATCTTTAAAACACTATCTAGTTCCAAAAAGTCCTGTCAATAAAAATAGCCATGCATAGACACAAATACATGAATGATTTGACAGCAAGGCAAATGACTCAAGGTCTTATCAGAGCTGTGATTTAAGACATTTTGAAAGAACAAGTGCAACATCCAAGGCAGTTCTGAATACCATTCCAGGAAATGAAAAGCAAAGACAGTGAGTCAGTGTTCAGACACAGAAGGGGGGTAACAATCGTACTCAAGTTCATTCTTCTAGCAGGAGGCCCAGAAAGATTCAGACTGTAGTCACAGCGACAGCTGACACCCATCTGGGACACCAGCCCAAGACTCCGGCCTCTTAAGTCAACGTTTTCTACTCAAATAGCCCCACAGAACTCAAATAACATGCACAACCAGGGCTAAGTAAACCTACGTTTCATCAAGTGTTTTCTTTGGGGATTTCCATCCTAGTTCTTTGGTAACTTATACCAAACTAAGCAATGTACATGTTAAAATATTAGTTTGTATATTTTTTAAAAAAAATAAAAATGCTAGGATAAATATTAAAAGGAAAACTTAAGCTTTTTCAGCTGGTGAAGTATTTCTAAAGTGACTCATTTTCACAGTGAAATAAACCTATTTATATAAAGCTAGATCACACAGGAACTAGATCATACGGCAAGCCAGGAAATTGAAAGTATGCTGATTTGAAGTTGTAGATTTACATGTTTTTTAAACTCATTACTGTTTTTTCTTTTATAATAGTTACTTAATATCTACAGAGAATGAGAATCCTCCCATCTGCTAATTTACTCCACAAATGTCATCAGTGGACAGTACTGGGCTGGGCCCAAGCAGGAACCCAGGAACTGGGGACTCAATCCGGGTCTCTCAAGTAGGTGGCAGAGAAATGAATTATTTGAGCAATCACCACTGTCTCCCAGTGCATTAGCAGGAGATAGAACCAGGAATCAATCTCAGGTACTCCAATATGGGACACAGGGGTCTTAACCAGCATCTTCACAGTGAGACCCAACACCAAACCCACACTAGTCTTGAAGTTGCACTTTAAATAGCGACATCTGGAATCTCTCCACATCTTCTGCTCTTCACCAGAAGCAGCAGCTAAAAAGTAGATGTTCCTTTCATCGAGAAATGCAAACTTATCTATGATTTTGCCAGACTTCCAACAGGGATGGATTCCTTAACACCATGATGGAGAGTGCCAGACTAGTTACGCTGTGCCTGACCCCCAATTTTTATGTATTTTAGAAGTACTTTAGTGATTCATTAGAATTAAATACATCTTTAAAAATTGATTCTATTTATTTGAGAGGCAGAGTTACATAAAGAGGAAGAGAGAGAGAGAGGTCTTCCATTCACCAATTCATTCCCCCAGATGGTCACAACGGCTGGAGCTGCACCAGTTTCAAGCTGGGATCTTCTTTTGGGTCTCCTACAAGGGTGCAGGAGCCCAAGCACTTGGGCCATCTTCCTTTGCTTTCCCAGGCCATCAGCAGGGAGCTAGACTGGAAGTGGAGCAGCCAGCACTTGAACCGGAGCCCAGATGGGATGCCGGCACAGCATGCAGAGGCTTAACCCACTACACCACAGCGCCAGCCCTTAAACTGGATTTTAAGAGGTTACTATTTAGGGGAATCTTTCCAAATCATGAACAGACTTTTTGTTGTTTTTACACACTTGGTGTGGGGAACAAATATGAGCAAGAAAATATCTATGATAAGTGGAAAATTTAATTTGCAGCAGCTAAAGGTCTTTACACACTTGCTCTGTGCCAGACACTGCTTCCAGGTCTTGACATGGAGCATCTAGTTAATTCTCAACAAAATTATCAGCTAGGTAACACCATTACTCCAATTTTACAAATAGCAAAACTGAGGCACAGATACAAAATCATCTGACCAACAGTATACAGTAATTAAGAGATGGAAAAAATCTGGACCAAATAACAAATACTATATATTTTTACAGATACTGTTGTGACCATTTAATCTAAAAGTTTTAAATAAGCAGGATTTCTAGTCAAAAAGTACCCCCCATACACACACACACACACACCCTCCACACATTGCAGTTACTTGTTAGGACTAAAATAGGTAGAGCTTTACCAGTGATTTTGGGATGTAAGATGAAAAAAAGCAATCAGAATGTTTGCATTCTAGGTCTTACCTAGGGTTCTAAGCATATATACTTGATTTTCTAACCGATCATAAACCTGGGCCATCTGCTGCCACAACATATCCTGTTGGGGCTTGCAGTGCAGGGGTGGGTGGCCTATAGGTGCAAAAGGCATTCAGAAACTTGGGTAGCAGAGGGCAACACACTATCCTTCCTTTATGGCCAGAATCTCTAGACTTCCACCAATTAAAAATAGATTCCCTTCTTAAAATGCTGCAAATCTTTACCCTGGATCCAAAATCTTTCTCACTGTGGCAGGCATTGGAGCTCAGTAGGTTAAGCCACTGCTTCAGGATTTCTGCATCCCCATAAGAGGGCCCACTCCAGTCCCAGCTACTCCACTTCCGATCCAGCTTCCCGATAATGCACATGAGAGGCAGACTATAGTCCAACTACTTGAGTCCCTGCCACCATGTGGGAGACTCAGATGGAGTTCCTGGCTCCTGGCTTTGGCCTAGTCCAGCCACAGGTATAGAGGTCATTTGGGAAAGTGAAACAGCAGGTTATAGATATCTCCCTTTCCCATTCCCTCATCACAGCCTCTCAAATCTTTAAAGAACCTTCTCATCACCAGCAGTACATCTCCACATACTGCTCTTTTTAGAGCCCAAAGGAATTTCTAGAAAGCAGGCCACCAACTCTAACCCCAAATGATGTTTCTATCACTAGGTAAGCAAAGTTACAATCTCTTGAACATCAAGGAACTTCACTACATGAATAAGACATTACCTTCCTGTTTTCTCAACTAATATTCTTAAATGTTCAAGGATATTAGATAATATCAATAAGAAATACAAGGGAGAAATTCAATATTTTCTAGCTATAGGCACCCACCCATTAAGATCTGGCATATCCAACATGGGAAGCAGACTCGTAGAATGACAATCTCTTTAAGTAGCATTCTGACCTCAGAATCAGCCCTTAAGGCATTCCAGTCTGGCTGGAAAGTCCAAGGGGAGCATTTCAGGCATGGAAAGTCAGGACATTGCGGGGGAAAAATATCCTACATAAAGGACCCTTGTAGGTGAAACCCCTGTGGAAAGAAGTGGCCACCACAGGAGGAGGTATTTTTCTCTGAAGGGAGGAGAGAACTTCCACCTTGCTTATGTCCTTGCCCAAATACTGATGGAGTTTGTGGATTCAAAAGGCTTTCGTAGCATTGGCAGCTCATGTCAAGAGCCTCTGGTGATCACTGGAGTCATACATAAGAGTGTCATTTGTTAAATAAACAAGAGTCACTGTGCACTAACTTCCTATGCAGTACCTCTGTCCACAAAGAGTCATGAGACTTACAGTAACACTTGTTCAAGAATCACTTCCTTTAGTGTATTTAAAGAAGGGTATTATTATATCTCATAAGTTATAGTCACGTCTAAGAGCTCACAAAAGATGTATTGTCCTTGATTTCTTCTTTAAAGACAATTAAGTTTCAAAAATGAAAGAAAGAGGGAAACAAGCAAAAAACACATTCAAGAAGCAGTAACAGGCTGGCACCGCAGCTCACTAGGCTAATCCTCCACCTGTGGTGCCAGCACTCGGGGTTCTAGTCCCAGTTGGGGCGTCAATTCTATCCCAGTTGCTCCTCTTCCAGTCCAGCTCTCTGCTGTGGCTCTGGAGGGCAGTGGAGAATGGCCCAAGTGCTTGGGTCCCTGCACCTGCATGGGAGACCAGGAGGAAGCACCTGGCTTCTGGCTTAGCATTGGCGCAGCACACTGGCTGTAGTGGCCATTTTGGGGGTGAACCAAGGGAAGGAAGACCTTTCTCTAACTCTGCCTTTCAAAAAAAAAAAAAAGCAGCAGCAGCAACAAAGAACAGCCCTTGTTTTGACTGTTGAGGGACAGTTTTCTTAGTTTTTTCACTCCATTCTTTTTTCTTTGTTGCTTCCAGTTTCCTTTTCTATCTCAGAAAAAACTGGGGCGGAGGAGTGGATGGGAGAAGTGGGAGAAGTGGGAAGAATTACTATGTTCCTAATGTTGTATTTACAAGATACATACAAAAAATAAATAAAAAAGATCTGGCATAGCCTAATCTATGAATCATTATTAAATCCTACATTTTGGTGTGAAATTAGTATGCTGTGCCTTTGTGATGTTTCGAAAATATTTTCAGTTAAAATGGTCAGAACCATCTGGTAAACATGGAATACTGTATGCTTAAGAGTTAGCTCACATTCCTATTTTCATGGAATCTTTTCCTAGAGGATTACTACTCATATAGAGCTCCTTCCCCTCTGAACCAGAAGATCTTCCCTACCTGAACCATTTTTTGGCATTCCATTTTGAATTGTTTATATTTTGGAATGGCACTGCTCATTTGTTTGCTGGAAAAAGGTCTTGGATGTTCACAACGAACTAAGCAGTGTACTGGGCACTGACAATCCAGTATGAACAAGGCATTCACCCTTCAGTAGCTCAGGCTCAAGAAACTGGTGGGATTAAGGAGCCTGTATTGGTAAGGGCAAGCAACACTAGCCTCTGAGACAAAGAAACCTCGGCATCTCACTGACTTAAACAAGTTTGTTTCTTGCCTTCAGAGGGCCCAGTACAGACACACAAAAGGATGACAAGGTCATCAGGTGTCAAGAGGTTGACTCATTAGGCTCAAAAGGCTATGGTCTGTACAACAACTGGACAGACACTTGAAGAGACTCTTTCCCATTGGAGGTTTACTGGGGCCAGGAATAGAAGATCCATCACTTCTACCCACATTTTCCTAATCCAGAGGCTGGGGATATCATCTAACTACAAGATAAAGAGGCAAAAAATGTATTTTAATGAATACACAGAAAATTTGACTGTTTAATACATAGGTGCCAGCATTGTAGAGCAGTGGGTTAAGCCACCACCTACAACAATGATATACAATATGGGCACCAATTAGAGTCTCAGCTGCTCTACTTCCAGTACAGCTCCCTGCTAATGTACCTGGAAAAGCAGAAGATGACAAGTGCCTGGGCCCTGCCACCGATGTGGGAAACCCAGGTGGAGTTCCAGGCTCCTAGCTTCAGCCTCACCCAGCCCTAGCCATTATGACTATTTGGAGGGTGAACCAGCAGATGGCAAACTGCTCACTTGCTCCCTAACTCTGCTTTTCAAATAAATAAATCTTTAAAAATAACATCTCTAACAAGAAATTTACAGTTCTGCCTGCAATGTTGCTGACCCTACTTAGCTGTCCCCTCAGCTGCAGTGGTCACTTTTGAAGTTGGGCTGAGTGAAGGGCTTTTCAGCTTAGAGCCAATAAGATCTGTGGCTCTGACCTGGGCATACTTCGACTCCAGGGCAGGTCCATTTCCAGTGATCCAACTCTTGGCAGAGCTGCCAGGGCTCTTCACAAGCTGACTTCTGCTGAAGCCCAGGCTTACCACTTTGAAAGCCACTGCAGTGGACTGTAAATTTCTTGTTAGAGATGCCCCCTGCCTTTCCCTGGCCAGCTCTCCTCCTAGGCCAGCCAAGTAATGAAAAGTCAACAGAGTACCTTCCCCTAGGAGGTTCACACCTCCCTTAGGATGTACCCCACGTGAAGAGATAGATAGGTCTGGGCCTCTTAACTTACAAGGCCTAAAGCCCAACAGATTATTATCAAGCCCCTTCTGTCAGGTTCTATTTGCCTCTCAATCAGAAAACTTAATTGTAGCTTAGACAGCACCTTTCTTAGCTCCTCTAATAATGACTCTGTCCTTTGTTCTAGACCCTGTCTAGCGTACTTGGGCCTCATTCCTTTGTAATCATAACCTCTACTCTACCACCAATGGCTCTACTCCCAACCTGTGTGTACTGATGGTCCTCTTCCCCACTTAATGCTGTATAATTATTCAAACCTGGTAAATGCCACTCTTAGGATCATTGGTTACTATCCTCACCCTGTCTTTTATGACCTTGTCTAAATATGATCAGAGTCAGCGAACTTGGAAGGCTTCCATAGCCTTGGCAACTCATGACGACAGCCTAGGGTGGTTACTGGCGCCATAAACTAGAGTGTCAATTTGTTGGGTCAACAACAGGAGCCACTGTGCACTTGCTCCTCATGTGGGATCTCTGTCCTTAATGTGCTGTACATTTTAATTTAATGCTATAACTAGTACTCAAACAGTATGTTTCACTTTGTGTTGCTATGTGGGTGCAAACTGTTAAAATCTTTATACTAAACTGATCTCCTGTATATAAAGAGAATTGAAAATGAATCTTGATGCGAATGGAGGGGGAGAGGGAGCGGGAGAGGGGAGGGTTGCGGGTGGGAGGGAAGTTATGGGAGGGGGAAGCCATTGTAATCCATAAGGTGTACACTGGAAATTTATTTTTTTTAACTTTTATTTAATGAATATAACATCTCTAATCTCAGATCTAAATGAGGCTTTCAGAGTACAACATTCAAGGGGGCTCTGACTCTCAGACATAGGTAAGCACACACTTTCCATTTTGTATAGGGTCCCCTCTTGCCTCACCTTAGACCTACCCTATTAATTTACTATTACAAAGAGAAAAAAAAAAATGATCGGATAGGAGGGAGGGAAAAGGAGGAAACATGTGCTGCCCAAAACACAGTGAGCAGGAAATGACCTAGTTATGCAAAGGGAGGGAAAAGAGCTTTCTAGACAGAGTCAACAGCACATGCAAAGGTCCAGGGAAAGTTACAAATTTTGAGTTTTTGTGAAACAGGAAGAGGCCCTTCGGCTGAGACCATCAAAGGAAAAGCAACCAGTGTCTAGGTCACACTGTGTCTTCAGACTGGGAAAGAGTTGGGTTTAATCTGGGGTAAAGTGGAAACCAAATGCTTACTCACATTTTATAAGCAATGGCTCTAGCCGCCCTGTGGAGAATGGATCACAGAGGATCAGCAGGATGGGAACTAATGTGATTTTGGAAGGAGAAGTTGACAGCCTAACCTATCCAATGGCAGCAGACAGAGAAAAGGAATGCAAAATATAGCGGAGACAGGGTGTAGAAATAATAGATATTGGGGCTGGCATTGTAGTGTAGCAAGTTAAGCCACCACCTACAGTGCCGGCAACCCATATGGGTGCTGGTTCAACTCCTGGCTGCTGTACTTCTCATCCAGCTCCCTGCTAATGCACCTGGGAAAGCAGTGGAAGATGTCCTAAGTCCTTGGGCCCCTGCACCCACATGGAAAACCAGGTTGAAGCTCCTGGCTTCAGCCTGGCACAGCTCTGGCTGCTGCAGCCATTTGAGGAGTAAATGAGTAGACAGAAGATCTGTCCCTCTTTATCTCCCTGTAATTCTGCCTTCCAAAAGAATATTTTTTAAATATAAGTATTTGTTGAGAAAATAAGCAATCAAGATTTAAGCAACTGAGAAACTATTAACGCTATTTAGATCCAGGAAAAAAGAGGGTCTCAACTCCCTATTTAAACAGCGAGCTCATTAAGGGTAAGAGCCATGCTGCTTTTCATTCAACAGAAACTCTAACAATGTTAAATCAAAAAAAAAAGAAAAATTATTGATGATTCAAGGTAATAAGCCCAGCTTCTCCCAACTGTAGAATTAGTATCAATATTCTAGAAAACAATTGGCAAAAGAGCTTCACATTCCAACTTTGATAGTTAAGAGTGTGGCTGGACCAGAATGCCTACATTGAAATTCTAGCTCTAACACTTACTAGTTCTGTGACCTGGGGCAAATTGTCCACTCTCTTGTGTCTCAGATTCCTTCTCAGATTCCTTGCCTATAAAATGGGGGTGGGGAAGGAGGGGGCTGGGAAGAGGTCTATCTCACAAGATCATTTGAGGATTAAGTAATATGAAGCCTGAAGAACTGTGGTTGCCAGTATGTGCTCAATAAATGTAATGACTACAGTAGGTTGTTATATTTAGTCCTGTGAATGACTCCAAAAGAAAACAAGATGTGGAAAAAGATGCATAAGGGCATTCACAGCTATGCTACTGATAATGAAATTTTTTTTGACAGGCAGAGTGGACAGTGAGAGAGAGACAGAGAGAAAGGTCTTCCTTTACTGTTGGTTCACCCTCCATTGGCCACTGTGGCCAGCGCACTGTGGCGGGTGCACCGTGCTGATTCAAAGCCAGGAGCCAGGTGCTTCTCCTGGTCTCCCATGTGGGTGCAGGGCCCAAGGATCTGGGCCATCCTCCACTGCACTTCCGGGCCATAGCAGAGAGCTGGCCTGGAAGAGGGGCAACCAGGACAGAATCCGGCGCCCCGACCAGGACTAGAACCCCGTGTGCTGGTGCTGCAGGCGGAGGATTAGCTTATTGAGCTGCGGCGCCAGCCGAAAATGTTTTAATAGTGTCAAAATGCTTAACTGCCCAAAAATAAGGAAATGAATTTTAAGATTTCATGGTAAATACCAACTTATGGTACAGACATTCAAAATATCGAAAGTTTTGAATATATGCTAACAATACATTCATTGCATTTCAAGATCTTATGTTTGCACAGAAGGGGGGAAACAGCTACAAGCGTGAAAACCACAATGCTAACATTGGTCATCACCAAGGAAAGAAGTATTGGTAACTGGGTTTCTTCATGGTACTGTTCTTGCTTTATAAATTCCCAACAATTATATCCTTTTTTAGAAACAGCAGTAACTGGCTTTTTTTTTTTTTTAACCAACATCTCATATAAGCGAAGTGTAGTCTTTACCACTCGCTTCCAAGACCAAACACCAAGATATCCCAACAATGCAAGGAGTTTATTAGCAAAATAACTTTCAAGAACCAAGTGAAAAAAGGGAGATTAAAGGACATGTGCTACTGGTCCCAATTAGTGGATACAGCTCGTGTGTCATCTACCTCAAGAACATTTTATAATTCTTAATTTTCTAGAACCTTTCATTAAAGCAGCGTGTGCATTCCTACTTCTGTTTTCCACCTTGTAATCTATTTGTGCAGTTCACATACTCAGTGCTCTTAAAAATACTATGAAGGCACTAAAGAAACACACACACCAATCATGTTCTGTTTCTCCAGCATCGGGTTTCCATAAGGGTACTTAAAAGTTCACAAATACTAGAGTTTGAAGACAAGTTTATTGGCTGCAAAAAAAAATTTGAAATCCATGCATCATTTTTCAGATTATGTGTTTTCCTGACCTTTGTTTAGTGTCCTCATATGAGCCACATATGAAATGTTTTGTTTTCATAATGTTTTTGTCAATTATTTTTACTTTATTTCAAAAGTCAAGGATACAGTGTCAGAGTGACAAAGATTCTTCGATTTGTTGGTTCACTCCCCAAATGCCTCCTAACAGCTGGGGAAAGGTGAGGCCATATGCAGGAGTCCAGAACTCAATCCAGGTCTCAGCATAGGTCAAAGGGACCCAAGGGCTTGAGCCATCATCTGCTGCCTCCCAGGTGCACATTAACATGCTGAATCCGGAGAATAACCAGGGCGCAAAGCAGATGGCTTTGACACTAATATGGGATGCAGGAGTCCCAAGCAGCTACCTATCTGCTGTACCACACACCCACCCTGCAATTCATAACGCTAATGTTTAGAATTTTAACAAGCTCTTTAATCCTCTTACTCATCATTTTGTGACTTTCACCTTCACTAGATAGTAAAATTATTCAATGTACCTGTCATAGCTATCTTTCTATGGGGCATACAAAGCCTGTACTGAGGGTAGCTTAATTTCTAAAAATGAGGTAAGTTTTTAAATGAGTAAAGGAATGATTTTTGCAACTAGGAAGAACCTGCTGCAGCTAATAAGCAGGAGGAACATTAAGTCTTTCAAACCTTCCTGTCACCTAACCACTGAAGGCATGTAATCTCTGGACCCCTTCTTTATATGTCTGCACATAAAGACTGCACAGCAGAAAACACACTCTCCGCAGCCACCCGTGCAGCCAGCTGCCATTCAGCTCAAGATCTGTGGAAACGGTAATCCACCCAAGGTGACGTTACTTGTATTCTACAACATCCAGTTGATCTCCTCAAATATTTTCTTTCCTCTCCTCACTAAGCCTTCCAAAGGGTGTTTAAGTAGCACAAAGTACTGTTTTTCTACCCAATGAGCTTCCAATTACACCAGGCCGAAGCTACTGCTTTCTGTTCACTTAGTAGCTCCTCTGAAACCTGTTAACAGAAACATTATCAGAGGATGTCTAATAAAAGTCAGGTTTGCAGAAGGTTTGCATTTCACTCCAATTAGCAGAAGCCAGACAGTCTTTTTTTGATGCCCTTCAACCACTGCTGTTTGAGTGAGCCGAGACTGTTGAAGACATCACCTCCACCAGACGGGCAGTAGCCTGACACTTCTAATGAAGTCGATCAACTCTCCAGCCCAACTCATTACTCTCAAGATTGGCAACTAAAGCAGAAGAATTAAGCCAATGGTCTGCTTCTCCTGTAAGAACTTTGTTTTGTAGTAAACAGATATCTATGGTCAAAGAGAAATGGTCTTTTCAGCTAAAGAATGTGGAAGGGATTGGCGGGGGTCGGGGAGAAATCACTATTTTGCAACCACTAATGAAACTGACAATTCTTATAAACATCACAAATGAAAGGAACATTAGATGAAAGGCTAATGGGAACCTTAAGATGGAGGGTTTGGCTGATACCCCACGGGCAACCACTGAGAATGGCACAGACACTGTGTGCCTCCTGGTGGGAGGTAAGATGTACACAGCATTACCTGTGAAGTGTTCTCGCCAAAAGAGTTGAACCTGAATCTAATCAAGCCTTCAAGAAGAACTTCTAGTTCACAGAAAATACAGAGGACAGAAGCATAAATTAGGTGAACACCACAAGGGAACAGTCAGAAGGTTAGACATTCTGCAGAAAGCCAACCAGCAGTTACACAATAAGTAAAAGGCACAGGAAATGAGAAGGCAGTACTGCTCCAGCATCAAACTTGGGGCTCTATCAACCAAGTGCAATGATTACATGTCATCTGAATGCTAACTCACTTACACCAGCACCAGCTGTCTAAAGGCATTTTTGAGGGCCCGATGCCGTGGCATAGTGGGTAAAGCCACCACCTGCCATGTGGGCATCCCATATGCATGCCGGTTCAAGATTTGATTGCTCTACTTCTGCACTTGATCTTAGCCAAAAGACCGAGAAGTGATTGATTGCTCTACTTCTGATCCAGCTCTCTGCTATGACCTGGGAAAGCAGTAGAAGACTGTCCAAGTGCTTGGGCCCCTGCACCCATGTGGAAGATCTGGAAGAAGCTCCAGACTTTGGATCAGCCAGCTCCGCCCATTGCAGCCTTTTGAGAAGTAAACCAGCAGATGAAGATCTGTCTCTCTGCCTTTGCCTCTGTAACTCTGCCTTCCAAATAAGTAAATCTTTAAAAAACAAGACATTTTTGAGGCAATTGGGTAAATCCATTTAATGCTGATTTTAAGCAGTATTACCAAAAAATAATGAATTCTTAGTTAATGACATTGTGGTTTAAGAAGATGTTTATATGTTTAAAAAACGTATTCAGAAATCCGTGGGCTGAAATAGCTGTAATTTGCTTTATAACATTTCAACCAATAAAAAGTAAAATAAGAACAGATAACACATGTGGCAAAACTTCAGTATTTATTAAATCTGGGTTATAGTTACATGAGGGCTCATTAAGCTACTCTTTTGTAGATTTGAAAAGACATAAGTTTCAAAAGTATTTTTGCTGACCATTTATACATCACAAGAACAAACTAAAATACCTCTAACAGCAGAAACCATGTAGCCATGTACAGTAGACAATATTGAGATTGCAGTGATGCCCTGAAGGATCCTAACAGCTCTTAGGAGACAGCAAACTTCAACGGAAAACAGCTCGGTTGAATGTTCAGCTGTAGCCGAAAGAAAAATAGCAAGAAGCTGATTTCACGTGTGGATTTTTTTTTTTTTAAAAGATAACAAACACTCAGATGATACTCTAGATTCAAGTAGTTTCCAACAACTTCAGAGACAGAAAGAATCTTGACATCACCTACTCCAGACACCACACACTGATAAATCATGTTCAGAGAACTGCCACCTCAGGGCCATATGTGCACAAGCCCAGCAAGTGCCATGAACTTCATTCTTGATTTGCAAGGACACAGGCTGTGAGGTTATGTGCACTGGCCCTACTACTAACTCATCCCATTTCTCTTACCACTCCTACTGCTTCTTCCTCTATTACTAATTCTCATTATAATTGATAATAATTGTTATTCTACAGGGTTGTTGTGAAAATGAAGACTTAATTTAATATGCATTGTATCATGTACTCCAGAGTTCTATTAAAATCCCAAATCACAGGATCTCTGCAGATATTATCAGGTTACCATTAAGTCAATAATCTGGGCCCTAATCTGATATAACTGCCATTCTTACAGGAAAAGAGAGAAACAGAGGGAAGACAGCCGTATGAAGCTGGAGGCAGAGGCTGGAGTTGTGCTACCACAAGCCAAGGGATGCCTGAGGCTATCAGAAGCTGGAAGAGACAAGGAAGGGTCCTCCCTAAAGAATGCAAGACAGCATGAACTTGCTGATACCTTGATTTTAGACTTGCAAAGAATGGTGAGGAAATGTATTTCTGTTGTTTTAAGCCATCCAGTTTTTGGCACTTGATTACAACAGCTGTAGGAAACTGATACCGTATTACAGCGAGCACTGCCACAGCACTTTCACAAGTAATGCTATCTAGAATAGAACCCGAGACTTGTGTGTTGAAGGGTCTTCAACCACTTTATTATCAAACCTAAGTAGATACCTCTTTTAATGCAGCCAATTCTTCTGGCAACCATCTAACATCGTAACCTCAGGATGAGTCAAAAATTGAACAGAAATTCCTCATCTCCTACAGCCAATTCTTCCACAGTATAGCCCTTTCCTATCTCTGTGGAATTATGGTCTTTTTAGTTCATTTGTTGAATTATTTAGTAGAGCATTAAGTCTTTGATTATAATGTAAATTAATGTTATCTCGATGCAAGTTTTTTAAAAGTTGGATCTTTAATAAAGAGTAAACTTTATGATTGAAATTTTAACTGGAAAGATGTAAAGTCAATCTGCCATTCCCAGCCAGCAGTAACTTGTCACCAGTTAGCCAAGGTTTTAAATGTCCTGTTCACCTTCATATTATGCAAATGTGTAGGTTGCAGAGCATCAGTATTCAACTGAATCATTAGGTAAATAGTGTTTCAGTCAAGGCTGAAGATAAGGACCTTCACACTACCAGAGGATAGCCTCAAAGTGGGCATCAATCCACTTGGGTTCCATTATTAGCAAAATGAAGAAGTATTTGACAAATACTATCTAGTGACTCCACTACAGAAAGAAAAATATATGGTATAACCCATACTGGTTGTACTTCGGTTGAAATTTCAAGTGTTCTCATACTGAAATGTTCTACAAATTGATGTCATCATGTAAGAATTCAGAAACATGCCCTTTTTTCTAGGAATTGAGATCAAACTTCAATATCTATTATTTAGAATGATTTAGATATTTAGATATTTTAGATATTTAGAATGATGCAGATATATTTGATGCAAAATCTGAAGAGGCAATTTTGTTCAGTGTCCTCTACTTAGAAAGGCAGGATTCTTTTGAGGTCAAATAGTTGTCAACAGGAATTTACATTTAAGTATTTATTAGATGCTGCAAACATTATACATGTTCATATCATAGCTCTGTGACATAAATGGTCCTCCACATTCAATGCAGTCACCTGCTTTACCACACTCAAGAGATACTCCCTGTTGTTAGAAATAATCAAATATTTGGAACACCAGGAAAAGACCTCTCACATGAGTGGATAGCTTTCAAAATACAAGCTTTTATCTGTCTCTTACTAAAATGTACTCATTTTGTCTTAATTCCAAGAAATAGAATGAATCATATTTTCTACATGATAGATCTCAAATCTCTGGAACAGTAATCTTGTTCCTGCTCTTTCTTCCCTTCCCTAGGTCCAGCCTCTGCCATTTCTTCAAATCTAAGTTCAACACAAAGACAACTGCTCGGTGTGTAGAAGTTAGCCAGAATCATTAGGACAGTCATCCACTTGATTCACTTTCAAAGTCATACGTAAATCACTCATCATAGCTGCAAAGAACTGTGCTTAAGGAAACAAGTAAATGGCACTAAATTCATAATTTTGGACAATTAACTTTTTTTTTGACAGGCAGAGTGGACAGTGAGAGAGAGAGAGAGAGAAAGGTCTTCCTTTGCCGTTGGTTCACCCTCCAATGGCTGCCGCGGCCGGCACATCTCGCTGATCCGAAGCCAGGAGCCAGGTGCTTCTCCTGGTCTCCCATGGGCTGCAGGGCCCAAGGACTTGGGCCATCCTTCACTGCACTCCCAGGCCACAGCAGAGGGCTGGCCTGGAAGAGGGGCAACCGGGACAGAATCTGGCGCCCCGACCAGGACTAGAACCCAGGGTGCCGGCACCGCAGGTGGAGGATTAGCCTATTGAGCCGTGGCGCCAGCCTGGACAATTTATTTATTGCAAGCTCTAGATCAATTATCAAGATACTAAAGGACAGGGACAAAAGATCCACAGGGTGCAATGTGATGTTTTAATACATATTTATGTTGTGGAATGTTTAAATTAGCTAATTAACAGCTATAATCTTTCATTCTTCTTCACATAGATGAACTTGGGTAGGGTTTTGTTTGAGTTATTAGAAAGTACATAGTATTAGGGAAATCCCTTCCTCCTATAAAATCTCTCATGATTCAGTCAAAAATCACCATCAGCCACTTTATGGCTTATAGACCCCCGGGAGTTGGATCAAATGTCTTCCCTAACCCCACAACAAACTAACCTTAACCCACTAAGAGTGCTTCTGGGAACCACAGCAGTTCAGGTATCAGACACCAGTAGCTTTTTTTTTTATTTGACAGGTAGTTACAGACAGAGAGAGACAAAAAGAAAGGTCTTCCTTCCGTTGGTTCACTCCCCTAATGGCCACCACGGCCAGCGCTGCACCGATCCAAAGCCAGGAGCCAAGTGCTTCCTCCTGGTCTCCCATGCGGGTGCAGGTGCCCAAGCACTTGGGCCATCCTCCACTGCCCTCCCAGGCCACAGCAGAGAGCTGGACTGGAAGAGGAGCAACCACAACTAGAATGCCAGCACCCATATGGGATGCTGGCACCGCAGGCAGAGGATTAACTAAGTGAGCCATGGCACTGGCCCTGACACCAGCAGCTTTTCAACTTACCAAGTCTCCTGGCCCTAACAAAGTTTCTCTACTGCACTAAGCAGGAGGGTGGCACCAAGCTATCTTTCATCAGTGGAAGGAACACTGTGGATAGGACAAGTCTGAGCTCTCTCAGATCATTGGACAAATGTCCAAATTCCTAGGTAAATAGAAAAATTTGAGCCAGTTTACTCATCCTCTCCACTCAACCTACAGCTGTTCTCCCTCACATCCTCATATCTACATAGAAGATTCCAGAATTAATACACAGGAGTCCCTCAAAATTCCCTACTAAACCTGACTAGTAAACACACACGCACGCACACACAGGTACATGAAACTTCCAGAATAAGTGAACCTCTAAAACATCAAGAAGAAAGTATCAAAAATCATCATTAATTTTACCAAAGTATCCTTACACCTCCAGAATTACCCTGATAACATGACAAATCAAAGACCAGGATTGCCTTAAAATCTACTTAGCTATGGTGCCCAGAGATTCCCAGGAGCAATTCTCCCTGTTTCACTAAAGTGTCAAGGGTCTCTCATTCAGTGCACAGTCTTCAAAGACCACCGATGGCAGTGGAAGAGAAATACCATGTTTACACTGCAGAGTTATATTTGAGAGTGAGCATAGGATATGCCATCTGGTAGTGACATTAACCCCACTAGGATTCAACTAAACTTCATGAAGACAACAGGCAGCTTTGCCATCTCAACTAACAGCATAAGACAAAGTCTACTAAGTGTTGAGCGTGAAAAAAATGAGTAATTGACTAATTAAATGTATAGCTTAATTATGACACAGCAGAGATCTCTCAACATTAAGTGTATAGATTAATTATGACACAGGAGAAAGCTCTCAACATTAAGTCAATTTTTTACTAACAGGAGGCATGTAAGTGAACAGTGAAATGTCAGAATTTTTAAATCATAGGTCAGACTTTATCATACGAGGAAAGAATTTTTAAAAACATTAGATTTCAAAATAATTTCAGATAATTTTCACCTTTCCCAAAGAGCTAAAATATGAGCTGTCAAAAGAAATGGTTCTTTCTCCATAAAGATGTAAAAATTTGTTAAACAATTGCAAAGTATTATTCTGGAGTCATTTGGGCAACTCCAAACTTCCCAGAAAGTGCATGCCTAAAAACTTGTGAAATGTTTACATTTTTTAAAAACTGATGCTCTTCAAAGTGGTTGTAAATTTCCCTACAGGTTAACACAATCTCTAGTTTTAATATCTCTCACCAATATTAAGACTGGTTAAGTTTACCTTTGGACTAGGTCTTCTCAAAAGAAGATTAGGAGCCAAAACCAGAAATACAAAATGGAAGGCTTATTTGTTCCTTTTTTCTTCTATAGGAAGACAGTAAGATGATCACAGTACTGATGGAGACAGTGGAGCACATTTGCCACCTGAACCAACAGGGCAAAGCAAAGGAAGCACAAATCCTACAGAAGTTCCAAGAACAAAGCACAAGGAAAAGAATGCAAAGTGCGCCCTCTATCGGTCCCTGTGTTTCAACTGCTGTTGTGGTTGGCTGGCCAGTTGTAGCCTGCAAAGGTGAGAGACCAAGGCCATGACAGTACAAAAATTCTAAGATGTGCTGAAACAGAGGTAAGAATCTAGAATAAACCTCCCTGGCTGGAACTGAAGAGTGCTAATCCCTGGTTCTGACCACGCTGTGAACTGGCAGTGTGATAAGTCACAGCAATACCATTCCCCACATGTCAGCCATCATAAAATTACAAGTATGTCTCAAACTACATATTGTTGTTGTTGAGATTAAAGATTAGACCATATGAGAGGTTGTAACAAAACCACTTAAACTATCTACTTGTTCTGCACTTTCATCAACTCCTTAGGGGAAGGAGAGAATTTCACAATTGTCTTTAAGTGATTTCTAGCCTCATAATTATTTATTGAAATTAATCTTGAGTTGGTACTTCCAGTATGGTCTTATATCATTAAGTATACAAATAGCAAGTGGCTTAAAACAACAAATACATTAATTTGAAGTGGCCATTTGGCATCATACTAATTAGGAAAGTCTACCGCCTATCTCTTTAACCAATGCCTTGTAAACTGTTAAAGAGAAACACTGGACCACTTTGAGACTTTAGCAAAGACTCTAGATCTTCTCCATATACTCCAAGAAGAAAGAGAAAATATTTTGCTTCTAATTTCAGAAGACTCACAAAACCCCCATCCACACCTCTGATCCAAAGTTAAGAAACCCTGCTCAAAACAAATGTGCTAAGTGGTATAACTTCTGTGTGAAGGCTGTTAATATCCTTCAGCAGGTGATAAAAGTGAAGATTTTGTGTAGGTTGGAAATGTTTTCCCCAAACAATTTAAGAAAAAAATATTTTCTCTACATTTTAGAGTAAAAAATAATTTTTAGTTTTTCTCTATCCTCTGTGGGTCATCTGATTTTATTATGAAATGTACATACATCAAATACATGCATACCTACAAACATACACAGACATGAACACATTCTCTCTCTCTCTCTCTCTCTCTCTCACACACACACACACACACACACACACACACATTTTTCTGGCTATTGGAGTGCCAGAAATAAATGTGTTTCAGAGGGCTTCGACAATTTCACAGAGTGGTCAGCATTATGGCTAAACAGGTTAAGACGCTGCTTGCAACACCAGCATCCCATATCAGAGCACCAGTTCCAGTCCTGGCTGCTCTGTTTCTGATCCAGATTCCTGCTAATGCTCCTCAGAAGGCAACAGATGACAGCCCAAGTGCTTAGGTCCCTGGTATGCATGTGGGAGATCCAAATAGAGTTCCTGGCTTCATCCCGGCCCAGCCCTGTCTGCCACAGCTATCTGGTTAGTGAACCAGCAGATGAAGATCTCTGCCTCCGTTTCTCTGTATGTATGTATATATGTATATGTGTCTGTGTGTGTGTGTCTCTGCCATGCTTCCTTTCTAGTAAATAAAAAAAGTTTAAAAAAAAAATCACAAAAACATTATGAAAAAATTTCTGCCTGGATTTCAAAAACTTTTTGCATCAAAATAAACATAATTTCAATTTCCATGAACTTTTGGGTTTTCATATTTATTTACTTGAAAGGCAGAGCTAGAGACAAAGATAAAGTGATTTCCAACTACTGGTTCACTTCCCAAATGGCTACAACAGCAGGGCTGGGCCAGGATGAAGCCAGGAGCCAAGAAGTCTATCTGGGTCTCCCACATGGGTGTCATAGCCTCAAGCACTTGGGCCATCTTCCGTTGCTTTACCAGGTGCATTAGCAAGGAGCTGGACCATAAAGTGGAGCAACTGGGCCCTCAATCTTCACCCACATGGGATGGGGGCATCGCAGGTAGTGGCTTGGCCCACTGCACCACTGACCCAGTAGACCCATGAACTTGGTAAAGCCTCCTTTTACCAGAATGATCAAAAAGTTTAGCAAATCAAGTACGCCAATTTTTACTCAAGTATACTCATGGTCTTACACAACAAGTATTCCATCCCCTTATATTTCAGTTATTTAATGTATTTGTTACCTAATGAGCATAATCATGGGTTGTGACAAGTTCTGAGGCTCAGTAAAAGTCTGTGAATTGAGGTTATTTTGTATGGTTCAGGGGTAATTTCTTCATGTTATTTTAAACTAAAAATTTATGTTGGGAACTTACTGTGTATAAGAGAAGCGGTAAATTCAGGAGAGCCAATTTGAATCCTAGCTCTCTTCCATTTAATGATTTTTACAAATCACACTGCACTTTGGTAAACAGCTCATCTTCTCTAAGCCAGATGACTCCCACCTCCTTAAAAAGGGCCATGAAAGTCACCGCTGTCCTGGAAAGCATCCCTGGTCAACCACCTCATGCTTCACACCCACAGGAGGACTGCACCTGCAACACCCACCCACACCTGTCTCATACTGCTTCTGTCCACACAGCTATCATTACACCAAAGGTACATACCATTTTATTTTCCCTTAGATGATTTTTCATTCACATGGGCTAAGAGTTTAGGAATGAAAATCCCTTACTGTCCCTTTTTCTATCAAATAACAGACAGGTGTACAGATTCACAAGTAGCCACTGGTAAACTCTGAACTTTGGAACTCATCAGAAGAGACTTCAAAATGAGTAAAAGGCTGGAGTGGGGATTTTTATAGCTCAACGTGTCTGTTCTTCCTCTAAACAATAAATAATAACAAACTGATATTACACCTAGGATTTAACCATTCAAACTTCCACTGTGTGCAAAGATTAGGGAATTAAAAATCACTTCTCATTGAATCACTAGGATTATTTTAAGGGCAACCAACATACTCTCATACTGAATGACTTTTCGTTTACTCCAACTTCTGGAAGAAGCACTCGAGTAGGCCTAATTTGGAAGGGCAAAGATGAACATGCCACACCTTGCCCTAGAGGAAGTTACACTATGGTAAGACGTGTTGCACAAGGATCAGAATACAGGTAGAAAGAACATTCTTCATAGGTTCTTAAATATTTGTGTTGAAATTCTTGAAGAAATACTCCACTTTGGCTTTTTTAAAAAAGCGGAAAATTCCAGGGAGGCTTCCTGGAGGCAATGGCAATTTGGCTGAGCATGTTCAACAACACAAAAGCATGGAAGTACATGGTGCACTTGAATATGCATTTTTAAGAGATTTATTTATTTAAAAGGCAGAGTTGCAGAGAGGCAGAAAGATCTTCCATCTGCTGGTTCACTCCCCAGATGGCCTCAATGACTGGAGCTGCACCGATCCAAAGCCAGGAGCCAGATCTCCTATGTGGAGGCAGGGGCCCAAGAACTTGGGATTTCTGCTACTGCTTTCCCAGATCATAGAAGAGAGCTGGATCAGAAGTGGAGCAGCTGGGACTCAAACTGGCACCCACATGGGATGCTGGCACTGCAAGCACTTTACCTGGTACACGACAGCGCCAGCCCCACACTTCAATATGAAGGAATCTGATATGGCTTAAGTGTACAGTGCTCTCAGGGTGGTGGAAAGCTGAAAAGGGGCTACCGTCAGATGCCAATGCATCTTGACTGTCATATGATAGAGACCGATGTGTCCTCTGTAGCCAGTACGAAGGCATGGATGGGGCAGCCCTTTGGCCTCGTGGTTAAGACATCAGTTAAGAGACTTGCATCCATACCTGAGTACATGAGTTCAACTCCCGGCCCTGACTCCTGATGCCAGCTTCCTGCTCATACAGACCCTGGGAATCAGGTGACAGCTCAAATAATTGGGTTCCTACGACCTGTGTGGCAGACTCAGCTTGAATTCCCAACTCTTGGCTTCAGCCCTGGCCCAGCCTCAGCCATTCTGGGCATAAGTGAACCAGCAGATGGGACCTGCACTGCCACCTCTTTGACGGACTCTGCTCTACAAATTAAAGTCACATTTACCTATCTATTAAAATATATACAGAGGCCTGGAGGGTTTGGAAGTTGTTGGCAGAGAAGTAACATGATCAACTCTGTGGTTGAAAAAATTCAACAAGGCAGCATTTTAAAGGCTGAAGTGAGAGAGTAGATACTGAGAGATGAAGAGCCTCTGAGGTCCCGAGCTGGGAAATAGCTCTGGGATTGGAAAGGGTAGGACAGAGATAAACAGCATTGCTGAGGGAGAATCACGAAGGTTGTGTAGCTTCAGCTACAATGAACTTGTAGAGGAGGGAACCGAACCATCAGAAAGTCCAGTGAGGCTCCCCACCTTCCACGCGGGAACACCATGGATGGCGACAAGGAACCCAAGCGGAGGGGCGCAGCTGTCAGAGAACAGAAAGGAAGCCCCGAGCTGTGGAGGCGGGGCGGGCGTGCAGTGCCTCTTCTGGAGCACTAGCCGGCAAATCACAATGTGACGGTAAAATCTAAAGCTGAAGAGCAAGAGTTGAGAGTACAGTTGAAGGACTGTAGTGGAAATGACATTTAAAGAAACAAGAAGGGGTTAAAAAAAAATCCCCCAGGGCAAAGACTAAAGGTGAAGAAATATTAGTTTATGTCTATTCTGAAAGACAGGACCAAAGAGGAGAAATGGACAGCAAATAGGAAGCAAAACTGGAGTGGAGTGTCACGAGCCAGAGGGGGACCGTCTTTGGAAAGGGATGATATCTCCAGAGGAAGGAGTTATGGGCAGGGGAAGGGAATGATGACGTCATTAGAGTTGGCAATGAGGCAAGTACGGAGCATACACGATCATTAAACTCCTCCTGGTGGCTGGTGCTTAAGCACAGTGGGCTAAACCTCCACCTGCGGCACTGGCATCCCATATGGGAACAGGTTCACTTTGTGTCCCTGCTGGTCCACTTCCAATCCAGCTCTCTGCTTATGGCCTGGGAAAGCAGACGATAGCCCAAGTCCTTTGGCCCCTGCGCCCACATGAGAGAGCCAGAAGAAGCTTCTGGCTCCTGGCTTTGGATCGGTACAGCTCCAGCCATTGCAAGCATTGTAACAGACTTAAGAGTGAACAGGATTATCAAGCAAGAGAAAGCAAGGACAGAAGTGAAGACAGGGGAAAGAAGACTACAAAGTACTGGAAAGAGGGAGGAAGTTGGAAATTTCAGGACTAGAAAGCAGGCAGGGCCACCGCTGTGGCATAGCAGGTGAAGCTGCCGCCTGCATGCCGGAATCCCATATGGGTGCCAGTTTGAGACCTGGCTGCTCCACTACCAGTCCAACTCTACTATGGCCTGGGAAAGCAGTACAAGATGGCCCAAGTCCTTGGGCCCTTTCACCCAGGTGGGGGACCTGGAAGAAACTTCTGGTTCCTGGCTTCAGTTTGGCCCAACTCCAGCCGTTGCCACCATTTGGGGAGTGAACTAGCAGATGGAGGATCTCTCTCCGCTTCTCTCTCCTTGCCTTTTAAATAAAACCCTTAATAAAAATAAAAATAAAGAAAGCAGGCTCCAACATGAGAAAAGCCCAGGGGAGAGATGAGAGCATGGGTGGGAGGTGGGTCTTGGAAAGAGGAAAAACAGTCTACGTGCACTCGGTCTCATTCTTCCCCTACCAGTCCCTTCATTCCAGGATGAACAGAAATAAAATGGGAAAGTGAGTGAATCCTTTCTAGTTTTTAAACCCCGCTCTCTAAAAACACTCCCCTCTGTAGGTACACAGATACACACATGTATATACAGCCTCCCCATTATTTATCAGTGTTGTATATGCTCTTTAATAGCCATTAGCACCTCTGTATTTATTACAGATGGAAAAATTCATAAAGATGGACATGCAGCATTGCCTTCATTTAGCAATTTATCCTTTCTTGCTTCAGAAAATGTGCAAAGATAAACCTTATGACATTTTAAAAACTATAGAAAACTTAAACTCTCTTAAGCATCCCAAAGCTGACTCTCTCCTTTTAGCAGGGTGGTTATCAAGTACTTTATTGAAATATTTGCCTGCCATCTATTTCCTGGACTTGGGTTGGATACGAGTGCCTATTTCCAGGAAAACAAAATGGTTTAAAGGCAGTCAACTGCAAAGAAAGAAGTCCAAAGTAGCCGGCATGCTCCATAACGGGAGGGTCGGTCTCTAAATAAATCAAGAGGTGGTTCTGCATTAAGGAATGAGAAGTGTCATTTCCAACATACGATTCCTGCAAATAATTGGGTTCTATTCAAGCTTGATTTCAAAAGTGGATAACCAAAGCCAGAATTAAATGGAGGCCTACGGGAACATCACCTATTTTGAATCACCTCCAAATTTCTGTGGTACAGTAAGATGTTGGTCTGAACACAGCAACTTTCTAACCTCCCTGCACTAGTAAGACATCAGCTAGGAAAACAAAAACAAGAATCATGCAATTATACTGGAAGAAAAAGAAGCTGATTAAAAAAAAAGAAAGGATATGTTTATGTTGCAAAATTGAATATCTCATCAGCTTTTCTGAAATACTTGGGAAGTTGAGAAAGTAAACAAGCATACAAAATGTATTTTGAAGCCTTTCATTTAAGTGTAGGTTAATATGTTCCATATGCCACTTTGTCTTTTGAAAGAAAACGCTGTAAAGTAAACTTATTAAAAGGCACTTGTCAAAAACAACGATCTCCAAATATCTTCATTACATTTTCAAGAATACAAGCGCAAGTTCATTTAGCACTCAAGAGAAAATGTTTTTTTCCGACCTCAGTTGCCAGAAACACATGACACTATTTGTGACAAATACTTCATTTTCATAGAAGAAGCCAAAACCAGTTTTACGGAAATATGATGTGCTAGAGGAAGAAGCTGAAGCTGCAGGATAGAAAAATCTTCAGCAGCAAACACTTGTGAGACCACACCCCCTACAATCTGACCACCAGAAACATGAATCCATTGCTGCTTCTGGAGCGCTCAAGACGTTTTCATAATCCTTGCATAAAATATAACTAGACACATAAACAGAAGATATGTCACTACGTACCAAGCTCAAGAAATTCCAGAAGACCATAATAAAGTTATGATTTGTCCATCCACCTTTCTGTAATTCTGCCTGAAATGTGCCTTACAATCATTCCAAAATGTAAAGCTAGGCAAATGACCCATCTACCACATAAATCATGAGGTCCCAAGACAGATACAGGCAATAGGGGTTAACAGTAGCTAATAATGACTGTCGTAAAGGAGGGTGAGGAGGCAGCAAATCTTAACCCTGTTACCGTCCAAAGCATCAATTGTCAATCAGCTTCTCTAAATACTGGCAATCTCTCCTCCTCTCCAAAGCTATTCATTCTCAGCATTGTGTTGTGTGCCTAATTAATAACAAAAATTAGCACAGCCTGATGCCATTAGTGATTATTAAATGCATTTTTATTTTAAGATCTAGTTCTCAAAATAGGAGAAAAGAACTGTGATGAGTTATTACAGTTATGGTTTATGATGTTCTTCCCCATACAAGCTTTTATCCAAAAGTAGAGGGATGGGGGGGCAACATTCTATTTTCAATCCTCCAGCATATTTTGAAATGAAACATGGAGTTAAATTATACATTTGCTCTCTATTCCAGACTGGATGCAATTGATTTTAACTGACTAAATTATCTGATCTCTGCCAAGAATTTTATTTCATTAAGAAAATGATATTATGGAGCATCTGAGCTCATAGAGCAGACTAAACATAATGCCAAAGGAGTTCTGAGAATGCTCCACAGTGAAGGTTTGATTATTTGCAGATGGAATATGAAAAAAAGAAAAAGAATAGGGTCCCAGGGGTAAGCCTAACCAATCCTGGTACCACTGCCGCCTACATCGCAGCACAAAGCCAAGAAAATAACTGATCTAAGCTACAACACCTCTTTTTTAAACTACTAATCACATTTCTTCCTAGAAAGTAATATTTAACTGCCACGATCCAAAACAAAGGAGGAAAAGGAAATGTTGGCCCCACAATAAGCTCTAGCACGTCAACTGTCACTGCTGACATGATCTGGCCAGTAGTCCAGCATGCACCAAGGAACCAATTTAAATCAATCTCCTTTGGGAAAGCCAATTGTTTGGTATGCACAACAATTGATGTAGGATCAATCAGTGGACATGAGATCAATTAAAACCAGCTTAAGTTTGTGACGAGGGACAATTCACACAACTTGAGTTAGATCTCCATTCATTTCAATACTCTCACAATGCAATTCTTAAGCTTCCTTGCAAAGCAGAAAAGCTACTATCACCCTATACTGTCTAGCCAGCCTTTAAGTAGTTCCACTTTTAATTAAAAACACAGTACACCCTTTGTTGGCACAGATAGTGTGGTCACTTTTAAAGACCGCAGTTATTTTAGCCAGAAACTTGGGATTTTGGAAGGGACATCTGTTCAGGAAAAAAAAAAAAAAGAAAAAACTTAATAGATTTTTTTAACAACCTTACCAATTTACATGTACTGGAAAGCATTTGAATTTTATTAAGTCGAAAGGTTGGTTTGGCAAAACTCAGTATGGACACTTTAGAATTGGGTTTATAAATGTCAGCGCATGGGGGTGTGGAGAACAACTGCTCCAAGAGAGTTTTCAGTAAAGCAGGCTTTGAAATAAACAGGTTTTGCCTCGGATACCCAGGAAGGCAGGGTATCTGCAGGGAAAAGCGTGCAGTATCACTTCTGGCCGCAGGAGTGCTGTAATGTCATTCTCCAGCGAACAGCATCTTTGCGCTGGGTTCTACTAAAACATGCAAGATTCCACTGCATTCAACCACAATGGGGCAGGCGGTGTGGATGAGAAAATAACCTCTGAATTAAGAAGTCCTCTATGAAACAAATAAGATTTTGGCAAAAGGTTTCAGTTATTTCTATATATTTTGCAAACTTTAAGCACTTTGGCCTTTCAACTAAACGGATTGCAGCTTTGGCTTATCCAACGGCAGAAACCTCTCCAAACACTTTAGACCACAAGATAACCAAATATTGCCAGCTCTGCCCAACCTTACCTGGAAAACAAATTCCGGAGTGCAGGAGCAGGTTGTGAGGGGAGAGGAAACAGAAAAGGACTTTTCCAAGGCGAGCATCAACAATATCAAACTTCCATGGCCTCTGGGAAGAAATTGCTCCCTAGTATTTTTATGTGGGATAATTTCTGAAAATGAGAAGTATTTTCTAAGTGACAAAAATGAAAGACAGCAAGAGGTGTAGGGACAGGTGGCGGTGACAATGGCGAGCAGAGGCTCCAGAAGTCACCAGCTATCCTGAGTTTTCCCCTAGACAGACCAACCTCGAACCCTGGGCGAGAGCAGTTTAACGCCCTAAAAAGCCCTCTCCACCCTCTAGACAGAAGGCCAAGGAAATGAGTTCTAAACAAATCACATCACAGGCCAAGTGAGACATTTATATCCAGCAAAATTAAGATCTACGAAACAACCTCACGACCAAGTCTGCTCTGGGCGAAGACAAACAGCTCTCACAGATTCCCACAAGAGGCTGCTACGCACTTCCCCCGCGAGAGTAATTGAAGGTGTGTGTGTCTGGTGTGGTTTATGTTGAAGTCCACCAGAAAGCTTAATTGCGCCTAACAGCACTTGCCTTAAAATGCAGTCGAATTAGCTACAGCCCCGGCAGGACTAGAAGTTAGAAACACGCGCGCACTCAATCTGCAGGAAAGCTAATTCTCTCAGACCTTCCTGGAGTCTTCCATTCGCTTTCCCCGCTGCGCACACAAGTGATGGAGACGCACCAAGTGGTTAAAAAGCCGCAAGTGAATTTCATTGAGAACAGAAACACGTCGGAATGGCAGCTTTCATGGAGAGCAAATGGATGGGAGCGCGGGGGGTGGGGGGTGCTGATTAAAAAAAAATAATAAAACTCGCAGAGGTACACTCCCCAGGAAAATTAGCGCACGAGTTGCTCATTAACTCAGAAAGTTCTCATTTCGTCTCAAGTTCTAGCAAGAGAGATCACCGTTGCCCTTTTCCTGGAAAAAACAGGTCCTCCGGCTCTACTAGGCGCTCCTCCCCAGCACCCACCCACCCAATGCTAGGTCGTGTTCACAGCTTTCTGGGGCCGGGATTTGGGGAGCACGTGGGTGGGGAAGATAGAGAAACGCACCGCAGGTTAGATGGCTAAGCAGACAAAGAAGGAAAAAAAAAAAAAAAAAGAGGAAAATGGAGCCTGATAAGAAGCGCAGCAGCGAACTTGGGTGCGCAGCGCACGACTTAGCGCGGAGCGCTCACAGGACGCCCAGCTCGGGGGCCCCCAGCGCGTCGCGCTCATCGCGCCTACTGGGGACAGAAGTGACGGAGCGTCCCGCAGAGCCTCCGGGCGCCCAGAGTGGGAGGTGTGGCCCGCGAGAGCTGGGGTGGAGGGCAAGGTCCTGCCCAAATGAGCCGGCGAGCCCAGGCGTGGGTGAGCGCTGCGGGACGCTGCGCTCTTGGGGCAGAGGGGGACCCACCTCGCTTATTGCGTCTCCATCGGTTGCCTTGGCAGTGGCTGTAATCCATACAGTTCAGAATGATGAGCGCAAAGGAGAAGAGGCGAAACTGCATCTGGACGGTTGGCTGGGGAGAGGCGCCTCTCAGAGTCGGGGAACTGGAGGGCTCATCCAAGAAGCCGGCGCCGGCGCGCTGCTGGGGAGGACTCGGAGGGCGAGTCGCCGCTACCCCGGGGGCCGCACGCGTCAGTTCGGTGCGAGCAGCATCTCTCCGCCGTGAACCTGAGACGAGAAATAGAGTGGGTGGGTATGGAGACAGCCCCGGGGAGGCAGCTGCGCCTTCGCGCGTCCCAATTTAAAGACGGGAGGGGAGGAGGAAGCGAAGCCCCTGCCTGGCACGAGCGGCGCACAGCTGCGGACAACAGGGAAGCGTGATTACAATCAGTGAATTAGCAACCTCTGCGGAGCCCCAGGCTCCGACCCCGCGCAAAGGGCGTCGTGCGGGCGCTGCGGAAAACGGACAGAGCCCCCCCACCCTACCCCACCCCACCCCCATAGCACCGAGAGCTCAGGGTTCAAAGAACGCTCTTGGGCTCTTTGCGCCCCACGGCAGAGTCTCCCGGCTCCTCAGCAGCGGCGGCCAGGTATGGGGCGCCTACCGTGCGCACGTCGGTCTCGGAGGGCGCGGCGTGCCTAGGCGCGGCGCTCCATCCCAGGTCGGGAAGCCGGCCGCTTCGTTAGCACGTGGGCCAGGGGAAAGTTTGCGGCGAGCCACCGGGAGCGCCTGGCAGCTACCGGTTCCCAGCGGCCGCCGCAGGGCGGGCGTGCGCCGAGGGTCGTCTGGGCGGGCGGCGCCCGGTACGAGCTGCCCTGGACTGGCACGTACGCGGCCACTGGGATGCTGCGTCCCGCTCGCAAGTGCTACCCCTGGGCAACGGGTGCACCCGCTCTCGCTTCCCACTGCGTCCCTGTCCAATTGCGCAGCTTCCCGGGCTCTCTCCACGGCCCCTTCACAGCCAAGCCTTCGTCCTTTCCAAGCTGTGGGAGACAGAGATGTGGCGAGCGCACTTTCCGATGGAGATGCAGAAGGGCTGAGGCTCGGGATGCTTCTATAAGTAGGTGGTGCTGTGGTCCAAGGCATCTAAGTCCAGGCTGCCTCGGAGTTCCTGGGTCCTAAAGCCAGAAACGCTCTGGTTTCCCTGAGGTCCTAAAGAGCGCGGACGGTTTAGAGCGAGCTTCTGCCCGGGCGAATCCCTGTCCGGGCTTTCCCAGAGGAGGTGGCGAAAATGAAGAGTGGCTAGTGACAGAGCGCTCCCTGGCCCTGCTGAGCCTGCCTGGGAGCCCCGCCATTCGCTCTCGAGACGTCCTCTCAGGCGCTGTGCGGTCCCTCCTGCAGAGGGATCGGACTGACCGACTGACGTCTCCGGCTGGATCTTGCTTTCTTTCCGAGCTCTGGGCCGAGACCGCTGTTTCTTACCGAAAGAGTTTCACCTTGAGCCACATCCCAGAAGATGCCACACCTCTGTCACTTTTTAGTTTACATCTAGCTTTGTTTTGTAGGCAGATGCGTCAGCACAGCTCAAATTAAAGTGTGCCCTCTGTGTAGGGGGTGACGCGAGTGTTCCAATAGCTTTTGCTCATCTTCAAAACTACAAGTTCTCTTGACTTTGGTCCTCTCCTGGAAATTCAAGAAATTGGGACCTTGATTCTTTAAAGAAAATCTCGCTTCCCACTGGAGTGTTTCTCATTCCTAATCCTCCTCCCTCCTACTCTTCCCGCTCCCAAAGTCTCCTGCATGAAACTTCGGGTGCCTTGGATTTGGACAGATACCCTATTTAACAATGTGTTGTGTTAAATGCACTTGATGCTACCTGATTGCATTCTGGTAAACAGCTCTGCTGCATTCACTGCTGTGAGAAAGAATGTACTTAGATAGGGTATGTGTCGAAGAGATTTCACAAATAAGACCGGTGTAAGCAAATAATGAAGGATAAAATTAAAAGGGAAAGAATGATCCTGCAGGAGAAGCAGAACACACAGCAGACTCCTAGAATGGCAAACGCCCAAAACAGCACTCCGGCCTCAGAATCAACCCTTGGGACATTCGGTTCTGGCTAAAAGGCCCATGAGAGTCTCACAGGCATGGAAAGCCATGACATGGTGGCAAAAAACAATCTAAATGAAAGATCCTGGTGAACAAGACCCCAGCAGGAGGAACGGGCCATCAAGGAGGGAGGCGCCTTTCTCCAAAGGGAGGAAGGACCCTCCACTGTGATATGGCCTTGACTAAACAAGTTCAGAGCTGGTTGAACTCAAGGGGCTTCCATAGCCTAGACAGCTCATGGCAAGAGCCTGGGGTGATTGCTGATGTCATGAATAAGAGTGCTAATTGTTAAATCAACAACCAACAACCGGAGTCACTGGGTACATGCTCCCCATGTAGGATCTCTGTCCTTAATGTGTTTTATTATGAGAGTTAAAGATAACACTACTAGTCGAACAATACCCTATACCTTATGCGGTTGTGTGAGTGCAGTCTGTTAAAATCCTTGCTAAGTATATACTAAGTTGATCTTCTGTATATGAAGGTAATTGAAAATGAAGGGCAGGATAGGAGAGGGAGTGGGAGAGGGGAGGGCCGCGGGAGGGAGGGAGGTTGGGGGGGAAGCCACAACAATACAAAAGTTGCACTTTGTAAATTCACATTTATTAAATTTAAAAAAGGGAAGAAAAAAAAAAGAATGTACTTAGTCCTCTGCTAAACCATGGCACTGCAAGTATCTCCATAGATATGCCCACGGATACCATATTATGATAACATTTCTTGGCATTTAAATTCCCTTTTGTATTCCTTCAGTTTCAGAAGACACTCAGGAAGTTAGAGACTTGAGACAATTATATAGAAGCCATAGAAGGTTAAAATAATGATTTCTGTATTTCACAACTGTATATATGGCTAATTTATGCATTGCAAGTATGTAGCGATATTTGTGTGTGAAACATTTCAATGTTAGGGACCTGGGTTGTGCATAGTGGGTTAAGCCACTGCCCACAATACTGGTATCCTACATGGGAGCAGCAGTTCAAGTCCAGGCTGCTCTGCTTCCAATCCAGTCCCCAGCTATTTGCACTTGGAAAAGCAGTGAAAGATGGCCCAAATACTTGAGTCGCTGCCATCCATGTGGGAGACCCAGATGGAGTTCTAGGCTCCTGGCTTATTGTGGCCATTTGGGGAGCAAACCAGCAGATGGGAGATTCTCTCTCTCTCTCTCTCTCTCTCTCTCTGTCACTCTGCCTTTCAAATAACTAAATCTTTTTTTTTAAGATGTCAGTGTTACTTCCTTTATGCCTAAATTACTTCCTTTATGCCTAAGGACAGCCCAGGAATCTGAGTTGAGATCACTGGTACCACTTCACAGATAAGGAGATCCAGCCCTGAGACGGGCCCACAAGGCACAAATAAAGATGAGAAGATGAAAAGTACAGAAACAATTGATCTGTTTCTGGCCTTCTGAGTCCTTGATTTTTGTCACGGAATTTGGAAGAAACTGCGAACACTTCAGCCTGGGAGTGGACCAGCTTTAGACATAATGACTTGATATACTACTGAATAGCTCTCCAACACCATAAATGCATGCTATCCAGAGTATCCTTGCATGTACACAACAAATATATTGCATTTGGAAAGGAGGTAAATCTATGGGAGAAAACAGTCTCTTCTAACAAGCCCCCTGCCTTCCTATATACCTTTGAGTCCCATTCAAGTTCTATAGTTAAAGGTCCGTGTTTGGCACAGTAGTTAAGTCACCTCTTGGAATGTCTACATCCCATATCTTAGTGCTTGGTTTATATCCTAGCTTGTCTACTTCCAACTTAGCTTCCTGTGGGTGCACATCCTGGGAGGCAACAAATGAAAACTCAAGTACTTGGGTCCCTGACACCCACGTGGAAGACCTGGAATGAGTTCTGGGCTCCTGGCTTCCTCATGGCCCAGTGCTGGCTGTTGCCAGCATATGGGTTGTGAACCAGCAGATGGAAGGTGTCTCTGTATCTTTTGCTGAATCTGTGTATGTGCCTATCTCTTTTTCTCTGTATCTCTCTGACTTTCAAATGCAATGAAAAAAAAAATGTTTTTAAAGACCAATGGTTTTCGGTGTCCTACATTTAAAAACAAAAATAAGCACAAGTCCAAGCAGACTTGAACCACCATGAACCACCTGGCTCATTTGGGGCAATTCTCTGGATCTCTCTCCTTGGCAGGATTGTTAGAAAAGCAGACCAATGTCTCTTTCACCTCTGCCATGTTTTGGTATACAATCAAGTTTGTCATTTTGATGAGAAGGGCAAACCACTGAAGCACAAACTCATCAGTGATGGGGTTCTCTGTGGGGAAAGAACAGAATTAACATTGTCAGTCTTAGTTAACTTTATACGCCACCTTCAACCTTATCCCATCAAAGATAACACTCCATAATTGTATTTATTTGAGAGACAGAGAGACTGAGCCCCTCTGCTAGTTCACTCCCCCAGTGCCCACAAAGGGCAAGTTCTGGGCCAAACCCATGTCAGGGAACACTATCCAGGTCTCCCACATGGACAGCAGGAAGCCAGTTAATTCAGCCATCACTGCCTTCTCACAGAGTCTGCACTGGCACGAAGCTGAAGTCAGGAACTGGAGCAGAGGATCAAACCCAGATACTCCAATGTAATAGTCCTATGTGGGACTCAGGTATCTTAACCACCAGGCTAAATGCCTGCCCCTCCATAATTTTAACCATTGGCCCACTTGTCTTTTTTCATGTTTACATCTATTAAACAAATTGACCAAGTTTTCACAGAGCTGGTGCTGTAAAAATTCTTTTTAATGAGCTGAATCTCAGGGTTCAGTTAACTGAAAAGTAACTCTGGTTAATAAAATGTCAGCTGGGGGTGGGTGTTCTGGCACAGTGGTTTAAGCCACCCCTCCAGACAGCCATATCCCGCTTCAGAGTGCTGGTTTGAGTCGTGGACGCTTTGCTTCAGATCTAACTTCCTGTTAATACATCCTGGGAAGTAACAGATGATGGCTCAAGTACTTGGGCCTCTGCTACCAACTCGGGAGCCCTGGATGGAGATCCTGGTTCCTAGCTCTAGCCTGGGCCAGCCCTGACTGCAGAGGGCATTTGGGGAGTAAACCAGTGAATGGAGGATCTGTGTCACCCTTTCTCTGCTGCTCTTTCAAGTAGATGTTTTTACAGCACCAGCTTTGTGAAAACGTGGTCAATTTGTTTAATAGGACCAAATAGGCTCTGGGAGACATTAAGATTCCTAGTTCTTTCTTCTTATGCTCTCTTCTCTCTCTGTTTTTTAAAGAACCCCACTGCATCTCAAAAACCTGTCATTCTTTGATTTTGGAATACCTAGGAGTCTCACATATAATCCATGTGGCTAATTTGTTGCTAATGCAGACCTTTTTGTTATCTACTGAATATTTTCCCTGATTTCGAGAGCCCAGGATTGTTCTTGCTACTAAAAAAAAATACACCATAGCAGTTCCTAAACTGTAATTAACTTTAATCCCCTTCCTCTGCTTCTTTTCCTTTCTAAGCTCTGAACATGTTGTTGTTAAGGTTCACAGGTTCTCCTTCTTGGAGACTCAATGGACATCTTCTTCAATTTAAGTTAATATGGTAAGCTCATCAAACTCACTTTATGAATAGACATGTGCCTCATCAGCATATCAATGAGGTTGACTGCATTTCACTCAAAAGTGATAGAGCAGTTAACTGATGACAAGGGTTCTATGCAGGAGGCAACTTTTGTATTCTACTTTTTTGACTTGTGATTCATTCGTACAACTTAAAAGTCAATCCTTACACAAAGATGCACATGGAAAAGGCTCGCCAACCTCCCTCCCTAAGGCAATCAGTTCTCTGACTTAGAAAGTTATTTTCATGTATCCTTCCAAATTTTAAGTATACTTCCAGAGATATTTTATATTTATTAAAGGGCCAGCGCTGTGGTGCAGCGAGTTAAAGCCCTGGCCTGAAGCACCGGTATCCCATATGGGCACCGGTTCTAGTCCCAGTTGCTCCACTTCCAATCCAGATGTCTGCTATGGTCTGGGATAGCAGTGGAGGATGGGCCCCTGCACCCGCATGGGAGACTCATAAGAAGCTCCTGACTCCTGGCTTTGGATCTGCACGGCTCTGGCCATTGCGGCCATCTGGGGAGTGAACCAGCAGATGGAAGACCTCTCTCTCTGTCTCTACCTCTTTCTGTAGCTCTGTCTTTCAAGTAAATAAAATAAATATTAAAAAAAAAGAAAATATGTTGTGAAGATATACATACAGGCAGTATGGGTCACCCCTCTGTCTTTTGTACAGCTAGTAGCAGGCTATATTCACTAATCTGCAAATAGATTTTGTTAACTTAGAGTTCATTCGACATCAGTTCATAGAGAACTTTCCTATTCTTTTTATGCAGTTATAAATCTCTTGTTATATAGTTATATTTAGCCAGCTCTTATAGATTACTCTTTTTCTGTTATAAGTAATATTTCAATTAATTTGTTCATGAAACAGTTTATTTTTGCATTATATATTCTTAAATGCAGAAAAGTTGGGGCCGGTGCTGTGCAGCAGATTAAGCCACTGTCTGCAGTGCTGGCATCCCATATGGGCAACCGGTTCCAGTCCTAGCTGCTCCACTTCCTATCAGGCTCCCTGCCAATGGCCTGGGAAAGCAGTGGAAGATGGTTTCTGGCTCCTGGATTCAGCCTGGCCCAGTCCTGGTCTTTGTGGCCATTGGGGAGTGAATTAGCAGATGGAAGATATCTCTGTCTCTGTCTCTGTCTCTCTCTCTCTCTCTCTTTCCCTATCCCTATTCTTTTCCCTCTCTTCCTCTCTCCCTGTCTCTTCCTCTCTGTAACTCTGACTTTCAAAGAAATAAATAAAACAAAAATTAAAAAAATAATAAAAAGTAGAAAAGTTGTATCAAGGGGCAAGAGTTGACACTCAGGTGTTAAGGCTGCTCCATGTCCAATCCAACTCCTTGCTAATGTGCTTGGGAGGCAGAAGATGATGATCCAAGTACTTGGGTACCTGCCCCTCACATGGGAAACCAGCATGGAGTTCCTGAGTCCCAACTTCCACCTGGCCTAGCCCCAGCTATTACAGGCATTTAGAAAGTAAACCAGCATATGGAAGATCTCTTCCTTTTCTGTTTCCCTTACTTCTCTCTGGTATTCTTCCAAATAAATAAATAAACCCATTTTTAATTTGTATCAAATAACTGTGTGTGTGTGTGTTCTTCAAATTGCCTTCTACACATGCTTCTATTGTATTACAATGTATGAACATGCCTCACTCCCTATGTACCAGTCAACACTTTGGTTTTTGATACCTGTGGGCAAAAAGTGGTATCTCATTAAATTTTAATTTGTGTTTTTCTCTTAAATGAAATTATGCATGTCTTTAATATGTTTGAATCATTTTCCTTTCCTGTCTTCCTTTGCCATGAAGTCTCTGATATCATTTGCTTCTTTTAGTCTTGTGACTTTTTTAATTGTTGCATTGTAGAATGTGCTTATATTGATACATCTTTTGTGATTTGAGTTGCAAATCCTTTTCCAAGTTTATCATGTCTTTTAACTCTACATAATACTTTAATATGTAGAAAAATTTAATATATTCTTATGTAGTAGAATTTGTCTATCTTTTATAGTTTCTCTGTGTCATAATTGATAAAGCTCTCCTGCCCCTGATGCCATCGTTTTTAAATTTTCATTTGGGAGCTTGTTAATATTTATTTTCAACATTTAAAACCAAAGGATTTTAAAGGCTTTATGACTGTATAATGGGCAACAGAACAGATTCAAATTTTTCTGAATCTTTCTAAAGTATTTATGTTCACAGATTTGGTTGACCTTGGTTCTGATTCTTGTTTTCATTAGCTAACCAATTTAAAGTTCTCTTATCTTTTACGTTATCAGACATTCATATTCTCAGGTTTCCAGTTTCCCACGATCTTTGTATTCATTGTTGATATTTATTGAGGTTGCATGCACTCTTCCACTCTAGAATTCATCTTTAATTTGGATAAATAAATTATGGCATATTTTCCATTGTGTCAATATTGATAGTATAATTTTCCCTGTTACCTACAAGTTTCATATCCATTTCCCAGCTACATGTGATAGCCTATCTTCATTTATTATATTTTGAGTGAAGTAACTAATTTAATATGAAAGATCTTCAACAAGGTCACTGACCAGTCCTTATCCAGACTAATTTGTTATTTTTAAAAGACACATCATAATCACTTATTTAACATTTGAAAAATGTGTAAATATCTGCCTCCTCCAACTATTAATACTGTGTTCAGTGACTTGAGAACTATTCTGTAGACTGATGTGATAAGGCTCATTTTGCTCTCCATCCCCATGGAAGAAATCCAGGAGGCAGAGTTGTTGACTTCAAAGGAAGTCCAACGCAGAGAAGCTGAAAGGAGAAAAGTCAAGACTTGACCAGAAGTTTTAAATTTACTCCTTTACTGAAACTTGTGTGCCCTGAACTCTTTTGAACTAAGGGAATATGTGACATTTCTATTCTTTTTCGTGTGTGAATGTGGTTGCTGGAAGAAAGAGTCACTACACCCAGCTAACAAGAGATGCATATAGATTCTCAGCCTTCTAAAGAATCAAGTTTAATACTCACTAACATCAATAGAATGTCTGTTTTCACTGCATTTGTGTCCATTCAATTAGCATAGCTAATAAACACTTGACAGAATAGGTAACTCCTTAGAGCAGGAAATACCCTCCCCAGAACTTTTTTGATACTAGTATCCAAATTAAGAGCAGCTATTCCTCCCATAGGCCCTTGATTTGTCTTTAGCTTGTAGTCATAGTGAATTACATTTCTACTCAGAAGAAAATTTGTGCCTCTTCCTCAGCAAATAAAAAAAAAAGTATATAGCAAACATGTTAGGTACTAATTTCATTTCTTGCTCCATTTTATGTTTCCACCCTTTGCCATGGTTGTCTCACTTATTTTTAGTGTATATACATTGCAGTATTATGTGCATCTCTATAAGCCATTTTAACCTTGGAACACTATGGAAAAAAATATTAAAGGTAATAGAAACAAATATATACAGGACAGAGAACAAATGTGGGGCTGTGTCTTCTCTAACCATGTATTTCAGAATCAGGGAAATAAACATGAGTGGGTATGGAGATCAACTAGGCCCATGGGGAAACAGACTCAAGCCAAAGATTCATTAATCACCCAGTCTTCTACATCCCCTCTCCAGTGAATCACCGTGATTTTGAGGTGCCAAGAAATGAATGTCAGTTTAGAGTCAATGTTCACCAGGTACTAACAGTCTGGTTATTTTTCTTAGAACAGCCACCTGAATGGATGTGCGGGCAGGAAAGGCAAGAAAAATGGTTTATGGTTGAGAATGCTTGCTCCAGAAGCTTCATTCTAGGAGCTCTAGGGCTATGAACTGGCTCGCATCTCAAACGGGATCTGTGACTGTCATGGTGACTCAATTGTACTGCTGTAAGCCAGACTGAAAGTGTTTCCCTTAGAAAAAGCAAGTAAGATACCTGTTGGTTACTTATGTGATTAATACCAGCTATAATCATATTTCTAGTTGCAAAGCACATACTATAGTAAGGATATATCATCCTTGATTTGACATGAATATCAAATATTAACTTTTCCATATACAGTTCCTCTACTGTGTGACATAAGACATATTATCTGTCCTTAGGCTTATATATCAGCATTCATGAAATAGTGAGCATGACCATCCAAAAAAGAATATTAGCCCCCAAATGAATTAAAAGGGTATATGAGACTTTTGGGGAGAAGGTTGGTATCTTTTTTGTTTATGGACATGACCTCCATGTTGTGTGTCAGCATGAATTTGCTTTTGTCTTTATTTGGAAATTAAATGTGGTTAAGAGGTGTATATTAGATACCAGACTGCCAAGAGATGGACTGTTGTGGTTTTCATTATGTCATCTGGGATAAATCGGGGAATGTATTTCTCAAATCTGCTGCTGTGTAATGATTTTGAGCTCAAGTTGGCTGAAAGAGGAATTTATATGAGAATTGAAGGGGCAGAAATAAACCAGTAGTTAAGGCTTTCTGAAAGTCTTTTAGCCATAAAATGCAATGAAGGACAGAAGCCAAGGTCCACAGCCAGTAGCTCTTGAAGTTCAGTCTCCTCTGCTCTACATCCTGCTCTTCTTCCTGGCTGGTGGCCCTGCTGACCACGCAGACCACAGACTCACCACTGGAGACTGCATTTAGGGGTGATGCCTTTCGAGAGCCCGCTCCACAGACTCCCCTGTTGCCGTGCACTCTAGGGCTGTGCGTGCTTGTCGTCTCAGAAGTCTTAGTGACCCCTCTGATATCCTTTGTTTCCCAGAACTTCATTTCCTCAACTCCTCAAACAACTGTGCAAGATCTAATTCCCATAATAACCCCTTCATCTATAAAAGCAGTGATTCTGTTCCCCTGACTGAACCATGATGATACAGGTGTTATCTTTGATTTTGTACTCTAAAAAATAGAAACACATCCCCCTTTCCTTCTGCTTCTTTCCTGTATACCATGCTCCATCCTTCAAATATGGTTAAATCAATATTAAGTGGTTCAATCACTATGACTAAATGTGTTACTCAGAGCTGAGTCATGTAATAAACAGGACTACAATTACTTTTCTGAATAACTTTTTGTTTTCTCTGGAATTATCAGCATCTTGTTTTTTCCTCTGCAGACTTTTCTGTGACTATCCAGAAATTCTACACAAATTCTCCTGTGTTCACCTTAATCCTCTCGTAATATAGTCATACCAACCAGCCCCTTCATTTCATCTTCTTGAAGTCTCTCTTGAAGCCTCTGTCATGCTTCAACTAGACCGGTCACCCTTTGTGCCTGATACTTAGCTATCCTTCCAAGATGTCCCCTTGCCACCTTCCTAGAGATTCCCTTTCCATCTCATTTCTTGTGGATTTTCTCTTCCTGCTGTTTCATGTCTTTCTCATTACTGGTTAACTCTTCATTGTAAGTAAATTTCATTCTATTAGAGTTTCCCAAAAAATTTCACATGGAGTACTGTTTTGAAAGTTTACATATCTAAAAATATCCCTGTTCTACCCTCATAACTGATTGATTGGCTATGAAATTCTGGATTCAGGTAACTTTCATTTGGTACTTTGAAGACACTACTCATTGCCCTTTATCTTCCAGTATTGCTATTGAAAAACTAAACCCACTCTAATTACTGATACTTTTTATATTCTCATCTGGGACTCACTCCCAGAAGCTTAAGGTTCTAAAATTGCCCCAAAAGTATTTTCATTTTTTCATTGGTATTTCTGGGAGACTGATGGGCCTTTAAATTTACAAATTTGTGTCCTTCAGTTCTCTAAATATTCTTATATTATTTTATGGATGATTTTCTACTTTATTTTCTCCTCTTTCTTGGAGCAGCTTTTGTTCAAGTATTGGACAGTCTAGAGTGGTCCTCTAATTTTCCTATATTTTCTTTATTTTTCATCTTCTTGGGTATTTTTTCTCTAGTTTCTAGAGTACTTCCAACTTATCCTCCATGTCTTCTAATTTTCCATTGCTCTTCTCATTTTTTTTTAAATTTTAAGCCCCTTCTTTTACTTTTTGAAATCTTCTTTACTAAATAGTCTGTTTCTTCCAAGTTGCTTTTCTCTGTGTTGTTTTCATCTTTAACTTTCATCTCTGCCAACTTTCTTTTTATTTATTTGAATGACAGAGAGACAGAAATCTTCCATGCTCTGGTTCACTTCCCCAAATGCTTGCAACAACAGAGCTGAGCCAGACTGCAGCCAGGAACCCAAAACTCAATTCAGGTGTTGCAGGTAGTAGGGGTTGGGAGAGTACTTCAGCCATCATGTGCTGTCTCCCAGATTGCATATTAGCAGGAAGCTGGGTCAGAAATGAAGCCAGAACTCAAAACCAGGCATTCCAATATGGGACGCAGGTGCCTTTCCACTGTACCAAAAGCCCTTCCCGGATTTTCCTGATATTTGGTAATTCTTAAATATTTGCTTACACTTAAAAGTGAAAAGCTGATTTAAAACTCTTAGCACTTGGGTTATGCTTATCAATTACAATTTTAGAATATGGGGAAAATGGACCACAAGTAAATTGATTGAGGCATTTCTTGAGGAAATCAAAATATTATTTATTTATTTTTACTAGAGTTGGTCATATGTCCCAGAGAAGAGTTTGCCAGTGTTCCACTAAGAAGGTAACTGCTGAGGGAAGAGTGAGGGTTGATGGTGGACAATTAATGTCTTTTTATAAATGTTCATTTATGGCCGGCACCACAGCTCACTAGGCTAATCCTCCACCTGTGGCACCAGTACACCAGGTTCTAGTCCCAGTTGGGGTGCCGGTTCTGTCCCGGTTGCTCCTCTTCCAGTCCAGCTCTCTGCTGTGGCCCGGGAAGGCAGTGGAGGATGGCCCAAGGTCTTGGGCCCTGCACCCACATGAGAGACCAGGAGGAAGCATCTGGCTCCTGGCTTTGGATCGACACAGCGTGCCACCGCAGTGGCCATTTGGGGGGGTGAACCAATGAAAGGAAGACCTTTCTCTTTGTCTCTCTCACTGTCTAACTCTGCCTGTCAAAATAAATAAATAAATAAATGAACATTCATGAAATGTTCATTTATTTATTTATTTTATTTGAAAGGTAGAAAGAAGACAAAGAGACAGAGACAGAAAGACTGAGAGATCTCCCACCCACTGGTTCATTCCCCAAATGCCCATAGCAGCCAGCACTGGGCCAGGCCAAATCAGGAGCTCAGAACTCAGAATCTGAGTCTTTCATGCGGTTAGCAGGTGCTTAAGGACTTGGGCCATCACCCCTGCTTCCCAGTATGTGTGCAGTGTCAAGAAGGTGGACTCAAAAGCAGAAATAGGACGTGAAACCAGGCACTGCAATGCGGGAAGCGGGCTACCGCCCAACAGGATCTTTCCCTGTCTTTTCTTTTGTTCTTCTTTTCTTGTAGATTTCCCCCTTTGTGAAAAAAACATTTTGCTTTGGATGTACTGGCACGTTAGGAGAGAGCAAAATTACAGGAATGGAAGTCTATTCTATTGTTACTTGTCTTCACGTGTTTTTCCTTCACTCATTCAACAAATATGCATTGAAGTCCTTTGTACTGATAGTGTTACAGGTATGTTGGATATCACAGTGAAAAAGAAAGGTAAGATCTTCGCCCTCAGGGAACTTACATTCCAACTGGGAGGAAATAAATAATAAAAAAATTGACTTTGTTCTCCAAAGTTTTTGTTTTATTTTAGAACATTTTCTTTTAATGCAATTTCCAAAACTCCCAAATAATCTTTTCCAAGTATCACCGATGGCTTAAATGTTACTTCATTTGCTTTATTATTCATTTTATCGCTACAGCTGTAAATTTTTTATAAACCATTGATGAGTAAGTTTTAAACATGTTAAATTCTTGAGTGTTTATATCCTGAAAGCAATAACATCCATTTATATAACTTCGATATAATCAGGATTAGAAAATTTATCATTGGTACAATATTAAGTAACCCACAGTCTGTATTCAAACTTTCTCTGTTGCCCACCGAGTCCAATAAGTTACAAACTACTTATTATTCAAATCCTGATAGAATCCAGAGTCCTGAGCTACACTTAGTGGTCGTGCCTCAGTGTTCTCTTTGCTCTGGAACTGTTATTTAGTTTTCTTTGTGATTCATGGTTTCATTTTTGAAATTTTCTAAAACTTATCTGAAAGACAGAGAGTTAGGGAGAGACAGAGAGGCCAACAGGTATTTCTTATCCACTGGTTCACTCCCTCAATGCCCATAACTGCTAGGGCTGAGGCAAGTCAAAGCCAGGGGCCAGGAATTTGATCTGGTTCTCCCACATAGGTGACAGGGACCCAAGTACTTGCGCCATCACCTGATGCCTCCCAGAATGTACATTAGCTGGAAGCTGGAATTAGCAGTACAGCCAGGACTCAAACCCAGGCACTCTGAAATGAGATGCAGGTCTCTCAAGGGGAATCTTAACCTCTATGTCAAATGCCTGGCCTCATGCCTAGATACGTTTGAAGAACTCATTGAACATCTCTACATTTGACTTTGTCTAATATTTCCCCATTATTAAAGTTATGCTCTTTTTAAGGAGGAATTCAACAGAAGTGACCCTGTGTCCTGAGAAGAGCATATAATCAAAGGGAAAAGGATGCTTCTCTGACCCGTTACTCAATGTTTAATTAAGCTGTTAAGACTTTGCATGATAAAACCACATTTCCCTTTGATATTGATAATATGGGAAACACTTAGAGACTATACAAATATTCTCTCATCAAACTTGCATCCACTACTTTTATCGCTAGGGATTCTTGTCTGAGTCAGTTACCACTCTAATGATTGACAAACATAACAATATAATTCCTTCTACTTTTACTCACTGCCATTCTACAAGAAGGGAGAGCTCTTTGTCCTCTGGGTGTGGGTGATTGACAGCAGTATGAATCTGTGGTCAGTCAGACTGTTCGGTCAGTTACAGTGTTACTGCATTTACTTTGATGCTCAACTTATCCCTGATTTGGTATGTGCTGTGTTCTCTGTCCTTTTGATACGTACCCAACGTACTTTGCATACATTTTTACTTTTTGGCACAACCATAACTTTCACACTCATCTTGCATTTTCCCTGTTCCAGCCTTGCCATGAGCCTTTTTTTCCAAGCAGCTTTGGATCCTTTTAGTAGAGAATTCCATTTGTAATGAAAATCTGGTTACCATGTGTATATGTTTTACTGCACCCACAGGTTCTAGTCCATCTCACTATCAAGGTAGAACCATGAGCTTTTTATGTCCTCCATTCTGTTGTAACCTATACAGCAACTTTTCCAGGGTGAAGAGGGGATGGAGTGCAATGAATAAAGCCAAAAACAAGAGATTATGGGGGCCAGAGAGAACCTTTCCATGAGCAGAGAAGGAACATCTCTCTGCCTTGCCTGCAGCTTTTATTTCCTCCAGATAACACCATCTCCTGCCGCATCAGCACACACAAGTTCGCCTCGGTGACAGCATGCATCAGGTGATCTCTCACGAGGAGGAGAAAGAGAAGAAGAAAAGCTGCGACCCCTCAGCGACAGCGGACAATTTGGCTCTCTGAACAGAAGAATATGACATTTGAAATCTCCATGAGCCAGTTCTGTGACATTGCTGTCCCCACCCCTTGCGATAAACAGACCCTTGTCCATTATCCTGGAATGTGATGTCCAAAGCTTTTGTGGCAGGAGCCTTCCCATGACCTGAGGCATGAGAGGACTGTTCCACATCCATGGCCTTCCAAGAAATGCAGGCATGATGTTCCTATCTCCTCAAGAGATCGCCAAGATGGGACCTGGGCAGTCCTCGGCATCTCTCCTTTTTTGTTTTCTTATTAAGTCAGAATACAGTAGCCGGAGCTGAAGTTTTTGTGTCTTCTGGCCAGTTAATCCTCCATGTCGACAGATCATGCATAAAAGAACAAACATAGTTAATAAGATAACAAACGCAACACATGTAAGCCAAAAATGAGTATTAAGCCATGTCAAAGGGTTAGCAAAAGAGAAAGCGTTTTTTATACCCTGCCAAGTGTCTATAGCCGAAGTGTCCTGCTGTGCGTTTTGAAGGTATAAGATTTGCCACTGTAAATGACTGACGTCAAGAGGAGGTGGTGGAGTTACAGGGGGCATCAGGAATGTCAACCTCAGTGCTGCAGGACCTCCACTGGAACTAAAGTCCATCCCGCACATTAGGCGGTGAGGTCTGAGTTGGTGTTGCTCATGGAAACTCTTGATGCTTTGTGTAGATATCCAAGACTTTTTTTGGAAAAACAAAAAGTCTTGACCAAATGTTAATATCGGGTCAGGCCCAAACCACACCCACTCTCTGGGTCTTTCTAATACATTGTCCATGCCCTTTAAACTCTGGTTTTTTCCAATGTAGTTCCATGGGTAAGAGCCCTTGATCATTGCAGGTAAAACAGTTCAAAGTTAAGAGAGCTATCAGTAATCTCTGCATAGGGCTATCTCCTTTGTTTTACTTTATTTTTTATAAAAGATTTAGTTAGTTGTTTGAAAGGCAGAATTACACACACACACACACACAGAGAGAGAGAGAGGGAGAGAGAGAGAGTCTTCCATCCACTGGTTCACTCAGATGGCTGCAACAGGCAGAACTGCACCAACCGATCCGAAGCCAGGAGCCAGGAGCCAGGAGCCAGGAGCCAGGAGCTTCTTCCAGGTCTCCCACACAGGTGCAGGGTCCCAAGAACTTGGGCCATCTTCTCCTGCTTTCCCAGGCCATAGTAGAGAGTTAGATCGGAAGTGAGCAGATGGGGCTCAAACCAGTGGCCACATAGGATGCTGGAACTGCAGGTGGTGGCTTTACCAGCTATGCCACAGCGCTGGTCCCTCCCTTGTTTTTTTAAGTGATGCTTTAATCACTGATGTTGGCACTCAACAATTGCTTGATCTTGAGAATTATTAGAAATACCAGTAACATATTTAATCTTCCATGTATTGTAGAATGAAGAAAAGAGTTGACTGGAATATGCAGGACCACTATCTGTTTTAACTTGTTTTGGAACTCCCACTACAGTGAGGGAAGCAAGGCAATGGTTAATAACGGGAGATTTTTTTCATCAGCAGTGGCAGTAATCCAAAGGGCATGTGAGGAGGTATCTACTGTAACTTGTATAATTCCCATCTTCCCAAACGGGAAGAAATGGGTAGCCTCCATTTGTGAGATTACACTACAAGCCAGTCCTCAGGGGCTGACTCCTGTCTGAGGTCCTTGAAGTTGGTGTAAGACACACTGAGGACATGAAGCAACAATAAACTTTGCCCAAGTGAGACTGAGATTGGGGGCTGGCGCCGTGGCTCAGCGGGTTAATCCTCGGCCTTTGGCGCTGGCATTCCATGTGGACACTGGTTCTAGTCCCGGCTGCTCCTCTTCCAATCCAGCTCTCTGCTATGGTCTGGGAAAGCAGTAGAAGACGGCCCGAGTCCTTGGGCCCCTGCACCCACATGGGAGACTGGGAAGCAGCACCTGGCTCCTGGCTTCAGATCAGCGCATCTCTGGCCGTTGAGGTCCAGATGGAGGACCTTTCTCTCTCTCTCTCCTTCTCACTGTCTGTAACTCTACCTCTCAAATAAATAAATAAAATCCTTAAAAAAAAGAGAGAGAGAGAGAGACTGAGATTGAACAATCGGTGGGGCATAGCAGAAGGCTGATGCAGCAAATCATGGGATTGGGTAGCTTCCTCCATGGACCCTACTAAGGCATTCACAGTGGCATTGCCTTCACTCAGTGGTCCACAAATATTAGTATGAGTGCTGATGTGGATAATGTAAAAGAGTGCAGAGTGCTTTTAGATGGCCTACTGTCCTTTTTTAAATAAACAGGCCGGCGCCGAGGCTCAATAGGCTAATCCTCCACCTTGCGGCGCCGGCACACCGGGTTCTAGTCCCAGTCGGGGCGCCAGATTCTGTCCCGGTTGCCCCTCTTCCAGGCCAGCTCTCTGCTGTGGCCAGGGAGTGCAGTGGAGGATGGCCCTAGTGCTTGGGCCCTGAACCCCATGGGAGACCAGGAGAAGCACCTGGCTCCTGGCTTCGGATCGGCCGCAGTAGCCATTGGAGGGTGAACCAACGGTAAAGGAAGACCTTCCTCTCTGTCTCTCTCTCTCTCTCTCACTGTCCACTCTGCCTGTCAAAAAATAAATAAATAAATAAATAAAGTAAACAACTCTCAATCTGTTACATATTTTAATCTAGCAATTTCTAAGCTGTAGCCGATACCTTCAGAATACTGTGAGTTCATCACTATATTAAGAGACTCTGAGAAAAGCTGCAACACCTCAGCTACAGTGGACAATTGGTCTCTGAACAGAAGAATATGACATTGGAAATCTCTGTGATCACATTTCTGCAACGTAACCTACCACCCCTGTTTTGGAAGCATCCGTGATGACTGTGAGTGCGTGAGAGATGGGCTGAGGTACTGTAACCTTACGCTGTACACTTGATATCAATTTTGAGAATTGCAAAAATTTTATCAGGACGGCACTGCAGCTCACTAGGCAAATCCTCCGCCTGTGGCGCCGGCACACAGGGTTCTAGTCCCGGTTGGGGCACCAGATTCTGTCCCAGTTGCTCCTCTTCCTGTCCAGCTCTCTGCTGCAGAATTTAACTTTAAGTGGAAACAAAACCAAGGCGTGACCTTTGACCCCCTCTTCTGTCAACGCTGATATTAAGCCGTTAACTAGCTGGTTAGCTGTGGTGCTGGTTGGTGGCCATGGCCTCTGTAAGGAGGAGGAGGAGTCCGCGCCCTAGCCTTTCCCTTCCACCACCACCCTTTCCTTCCTCCCGGTGTGAAATGCTGCTCCTATCTGAAGAGGGAGTCGCAGCAGTGAGGGCTGGGTGTGGGCTGCAGCAGTGACCTTGTTCTCCCGGAGCCGGGCCTGGGGTTTGCTTGAGGCCCACATACCAGTGTGGTTCCGGGATGGCCCAGCTCTCACCGCCTTAGCCGAAGCTCAGGCAGACAGCTCTTTGGAAGGGTGAAGCCGTGGGTTCTCGGCTCTGGGCACCTTCTCACCCACGGGGCCCCATAGAGCCTCCCTTCCGGCCGCGTGCGGCCTCGTGCGCACGCGGCAGACAGCACTGAGCACACCCAGCTCTTGCGTTTTGCATCTCGGGGCTGCAGACCCGTGTAAGGATTCTCTGGTCTCATGGTGTCTGCAATTCTTCATGCCTCTTCCATAGGCACCCGGTCTTATGTGTTTATTACCTGTCTTTATTTTCTTCTTCCTTTCCCCCCATTTTCCCATTATCCATGTTTTTTCCCCCATGTCTTTGAATGTGAATGTCTCCTTATAAAATGTTTTATGTGTGCAAAAAAAAAAAAAAAAATGTGTGGCCCAGGAGTGCAGTGGAGGATGGCCCGGGTGCTTGGGCCCTGCACCCGCATGGGAGACCAGGAGAAGCACCTGGCTCCTGGCTTCGGATCAGCGCGGTGCGCCGGCCGCAGCGCGCCAGCCTCAGCAGCCATTTCAGGGTGAACCAACGGCAAAAGGAAGACCTTTCTCTCTGTCTCTCTCTCTCTCTCTGTCCACTCTGCCTGTCAAAAAAAAAAAGAAAATTTTTATCAGGTAAATGAGCAGAGAAAAACGGACCAGGAAATCTAGCACAAGCAATTTACCAAGTAAGGTTGATAGCAAATGAGTTACAAGTTTGTTCTTTAGTTAGCAGAACATAGTCAATGCAGGCTCCATTCCTCTAAATTGAAGATACCTTTTCCTACTCAGATTAATAAAACTGGCCATTTGTTCCACTTAAGTTGTCAGTGTTTTTTTTTTTTGTTTTGTTTTGTTTTGTTTTGTTTTTTACTTTGATGGCTATGTTGACCCATTTAACAATCTTTGTCTTATTGGAGTCCTAGAAGATCACTCCTGTAGGAGTCCCTTGTGTGGAATTAACTTGGGATAAAAATGGGTTGTTCTATTCAAGAAACTTGAGCAGATTACAGGACTGTTCTACTCTCTGGTGGCTCTCAAGTGTTTCAGGGGTGCATTCTCAGGAAGATGTTAGGTTTGGATCTCCACATAGCATTGTAAACAACCTAGAGTGATCTTCCATAGTCAGCTTCAGAAATGGGCATATCCAATTGATATCTCCTAATAATATTTGCCAATCATTCAATATTTTTTTTGATAGGCAGAGTGGACAGTGAGAGAGAGAGAGACAGAGAGAAAGGTCTTCCTTTTTCCATTGGTTCACCCCCCAAATGGCCGCTGTGGCCGGCGCACCACACTGATCCGAAGCCAGGAGCCAGGTGCTTTTCCTGGTCTCCCATGCGGGTGCAGGGCCCAAGCACTTGGGCCATCCTCCACTGCACTCCCAGGCCACAGCAGAGAGCTGGACTCAAAGAGGAGCAACTGGGACAGAATCCGGTGCCCTAACCGCAGCACCGCAGGTGGAGGATTAGCCTAGTGAGCCATGGCACCGGCCTATTCAATGTTTTTAAATGATCCCTTCAAACTTGGACTTTTTGTGGCCTAATGGAATGTTCTTCTACCAGGGTTCCTAAATATTGAAAAGTACTCAATCTTTTCAGGAGTGATTTTTTGATTCCCATAACTCAACTGTTTTTACAAGGTGTTGATACACCTAACTTCTTCCAGGCTGGGACATGTTATCAGAATATCCCATGCATTGAATAATATAAGCTTTTGGAAACAGTCTCACAATTTGGCTGTAAGGATTCAGCAACAAATTTCTGGGCACAAGGTAGGACTATTGGCCTTGAAGCCAAACCGTCCATTGATATCTGCGACATTATTGATAGAGCATCCAGAAAATGTACAGCATTGTTTATCTTGAGGAGCCAATGGAATGGTGAAGAAGCAATCTTTTAGATCAATTACTGTTAAAGACAAAGAGAATGGAATCTCCAGAGGCGAGGGCAGACCAGGTTGCCAGGCTCCTATGGCGGTCATAGTTGCAGTAACTGCCCATAGATTGTGGAAAAGCCACCATTCTCCTGCTTCTTTTTGGGAATAGTAAATATTGGAGTATTACAAGAGCTGTTAGATGGTTCTATATTACCAACATCGAATTGTTCACTAACTAATTGTATGGCATTCAGAATTAGCCCTTAAGGCATTCAGATCTGGCTGAAGAGCCCATGATAGTATTTTAGGCATGGAAAGCCAAGACACTGTGGGGGAAAAAAAAAAAAAAAACTACATGAAAGATCTCTGCAAGTGAGAGCCCAGTGGAAAGAACAGGTCATCAAAGTAGGAGGTACCTTTCTCTGAAGGGAGGAGAGAACTTCCACTTTGACTATGACCTTGTCTAAATAAGATCAGAGTCAGTGAACTCAAAAGGCCTCCATAGCTTTGGCAACTCATGACAAGAGCCTAGGGTGATTACTGACACCATAAACAAGAGTGTCAATTTGTTAAGTCAACAATAGGAGTCACTGTGTACTTACTCCTCATGTAGGATCTCTGTCCTTAATGTGTTGTACATTGTGATTTAATGCTATAACTAGTTCTCAAACAGTATTTTTCACTTTGTGTTTCTGTATGGGTGCAAACTGTTGAAATTTTTACTTAATATATGCTAAATTGATCTTCTGTATATAAAGAGAATTGAAAATGAATCGATGTGAATGGAAGGGGAGAGGAAGTGGGAGAGGGGAGGGTGGCAGGCGGGAGGGAAGTTATGGGGGGAAAAAGCCATTGTAATCCATAAGCTGTAGTTTGGAAATTTATATTCATTAAATAAAAGTTAAAAAAATTGTATGGCATGTTCAAGCTTCTCCTTAAACAATGGCCACTACCCACACAGGTTTATCTGATTTCTACATTATGGGATCCACATGTGGGCAAGGAAAATGACCAAAGGCCACTCCTAAAAAGGCTGATATTCTAAGCCTGTTTTTCCTTGGTTTGCTTTTGATTGAATAGGCTGTATTAATCCTTGATTATATTTTCCTAGAACCTGACCTGATTTATATTCCATCTTGGTTAACATTGTTTGTCCTTTTCCACCAACCATATGCACAATAAGGGCAGGAAAGACATCCGTTCTCCGAAGACTCATTGTGATGTCTCTTACTGTGTATGGTTCAAAATGGCCCTGATTGCCATCTGGGTCTTGGCAATGCAGGATAGCACCGCTTCGAAAGGTCTTGCCTGGAACACCCAGTCCTCTCAGCTTCCCATCTGCTTCTATTACTGGCATCTAGCTGGGCCAGTTATGCCAAGCAATACTACTAACATCAGCTCCAGTGTCTAGGAGACCCTCAAATGGTCACCTTGCACATGCGGGAAGAAAATGGGTTGATCCATGATAATTTGCTGTGTCCAATAAGCATCAAACCCTTTATCCCCATGAGATCCTCATTTTATGCTTCCTATTGGCCCAAGAGGCAGGATCATAATTTGAACTATATGATCCCCAGGGAGGAACTGATGATAACCTTGACTTGGTTCTGCCATCACTTTGCTTTCCCCTGTATGATCAGCATCAAAGCCCCAGGTAATACTGAGAGATCCTTCATAGTACAGCTGCTTTTGCTGATGATTAGTCCAACCACGTCAGAATGGAAAGGGCCATATATCCCAGTTGGGATGGGCTGTCTCTTCATTCCAGGAACAAGGATGGCACCTACGGTACTACTAGATCGAGTCCTGCACTCCCCCTTCTTTCCTGGAAGAGAGAATCCACTGTGCATTTGCTTGTACTTCCAGATGAGCCTGCAGTGCTGACCGCAGCGGGACTCTGCCCCCAGGTGTTGACAGGGCTGGGGGAAGCCCCTCTACTCATTTTCCTGCTGCAGATCCTCTGTAAAGGCTGTCTGTGTTTATGAAATTTGGATCTACACTGACTGGCCTAATGATTACCCTTATTACAGGAAGTACATGAGCCAGGAGCATTCTGAACTGAAGAAGGGGTGGCTCTATGGATGCTGGGAATCTCTCTTGGCATTTGTTGGCAGTCTTTGCAGTAATGACCTGTGTTACCACAATGAAAGCAGACCCTTTTGGGTTGAGCCATAGTGGCAGCCAAAGCCTGGGCCTTGTGAGTGCTACTGTCCACATCAGGACAGGCGTGAATCATTTCAACGATTGTCCCATTTTTTCTTAAATATGCCATGGCCTTTTTACAGTCTACATTGGCATTTTTGTAAGATAACTGCCTTATTAAGATTTCTGCAGCTGGCACATGCCCAATCTGTCTGCGGATCTGTCTCATTAATTGGTCCATGAAATCTGTAAATGACTTATTAGGTCCCTGTAGGCACTAAGTAAAACTCCCAGGCAGGCCTCCTTTTCTAGGATTGCTGTCCAAGCATGCCAAGCACAATGTCAGATTTGGTTATATGCATTAGCAGGCATGGTGCACTGAGTGGCAAGATCTGAATAGTGCCCTGTCTGGTAAGCATTATCAAAATTAATATTAACACTTTGCTTCTGATTAATCCAAGCTTGAGTTTGAGCCTGTTCGTAATATTCTAATTTCCAAATCAAATAATCCAGTCCATCTAAATAACCTCATGCTATAGTCATCCAGGCAACAGGAACAAGTCAGGTCTCAAATACCATCTCCCCTGAGGACATGGTAAAAGGAGTGTTAGCTCCATTTTGAGCAACACTATCACATGTTGCCTTTAAATCTTTATGATCAAAAGCGGAGAGGTTTCTTATAAATTGATTAGGATTACTTGGATCCGGCTGCTCAGTGACCAGAAAGGCTGACCTGTCCTCTACATCCATACGTTGTAGTCCTTCTCCAATTGCCTTTTCAACTGGTGTCTCCACCAGAGAGACTGGTGCACTGTGGGGCAGCTGTGAGGCGGAGGTGGTGGTGGCAAAGGCCAGTCATCACCTTGAGCAGCGGGCAGGTTGGTTTTGTGTTTGTCTGGAAAGGTTCCAGGGCAAACCTGATGCTGGACCACAGGGCAAAGGACCCTGAGGCTACTGTACCCCTTCCCAGTGGGCCTTTCTTAAAGCCTCCCTTACTTCATCCCATTCTTGGAGATCTGAGGTTCCTTGCTTGGGAACCACGGATTGTACTCTATAACCACTGAGACGTTTTGTACATCTTTTGCTAAAACCACCGCTCACAAAACTCACCGTCACGACTCCTGACGTTCTGTGTTCAGGCTGCCATGTTTTCCATTACACTCTCGCCTTTACTCAGTCCAGCCAGCCTTCCTCCTCAGCTCCCTGCCAGGGCACCACTGGCCGCGAGGCGCACAGCAACCTTTCCAGGATGAAGAGGGGACAAGCGCAGTAAATAGAGACAAAGACAAGAGATTATGGAAAATCAGGCTGGGGGTAGGGGGCAGAGGGAACCCTTCTGCGAGCGAAGAAGGAACAGCTCTGTGCCTTGAGCTACAGCTTTTATTTCCTGCAGATAACGCCAAGTCTCTCTGTGTCAGCGAGTGTCTATTGGTCGACGTCAGCAGAAGCGATTTCATCTACGCACCGGCATGCACTAGGTGATCTCTCACGAGGAGGAGAGGAACGCTTGTGCAATAAACGCACCCTGGTCCATTATCCTGGACAAGAGGTCCCAGTCCTCTGTGGCATGAGCCTTCCACGACCTGAGGCATGAGAGGACTGTTCCCAGCATCCTTGGCTTCCAATGAATGAAGATGCAGGCATGATGTTCCTATCTCTCTCCTCAGGAGATAGTAGAGAAGTTGCCCCAGGCATCCCCGGCACGTTCCAACCCAACACTCAACTTATTCTAGTGGCTCCTCTTTCCTGCTTTCAAACTCTCCCCGCAACAATGAAAAATGTGAGTTAGAAAAATATACAAAAAGCAATTACTGCTACTGTGTAAGTACCAGGAAAAGCTTCACCGAAATGAATGACATTGGTCCTGAAGGCTAAGTAGGATTTTATTAGAGAAGCAAGAAAAGGCATTTAAGTCAAGTGATAGAAGAAAAACAGAGGGATGTAAAATCGAAATAATTGTGTAGTGCACCAACATGCTAATAGGGTAGAGCAGAGAGAGAAGAAGGGAAGAGGAGGATTGGCAAAGCAGATTGCCACTAGATTATAAGTGACCTGGACTTCCATGGTGACTGATACGAACTTTATCTTCAGTGCATTAGGCTTCCTTTTTTTGAGTAGAGGTATAACACATTCAATGCTATGCTAGAAAGGTAGCTACTTTGTCAAAACTGAAAATTCCTTGGAGGGAAACCAGCTAAGAGGTTATTTACAAAAAAATTGTAAACACACTCACATACTAGTATTTTAATAAGTTTGTAGAAAATGGAAATTTTTGAAACCTATGCATAGTTTTATAATATGCACTTTCCACGACCTTTTAAAAATTTTTGTATTTATTTGAGAAGCAAGGAAACAAAACGAAAGACAAAGGGAGTGAGCTCCCAGTCACTCAAATACCAGGATTGCCCCAGAGCTGGGCCAGGCTAAAACCAAGAGTCAGGAATCCAAATCCAAATCTCCTATATGGGTGGCAGGAATCCAGCCACTTGGAGCATCATCTACTGCCTCCCAGGCTACACATTTGCAGGCAGCTGGAATCAAGAGTGGAGCTGGTCCTCAAACTCATGTATTCCAAAATGGACACAAATGTTCTAACCTAACATCTTAACTGCTAGGCAGAACACTCACCCCACTGTGACTTCTTTGAGACCCTCTCATACATAAAATTTCAAAGCATATTTGCACCAAAATAAGCATATCTTTTAATTCCATTTTTCCATAAACCTTTTCAAGCAGCTTCATTTATATAAATATGATACATACACCAGAGTCCAAAGGAACCAAAATAAGAAGATTCTGGAGAAATTAGAAGCAACACATAACATCAACTTCAAAAAAGACATGGATCAAACACGAGAGGTTGTTCCATGATGTCACATTGAGCAAAGTAGATTGGACTATGCTATTCCAGTTGGGCCTACTCACAAACACAGTATGATGAGAGAACAGGAGCAAAAACCAGGAGAGCAAACAACAGAAAGACAAGATCAAGTATATGAAGCATACAACAGAGCTTTCAGAGAGACTTTAATTCCCAGAGCGACAGGCTCAATGATTTTAACCAACCCTTTGCTGAAAACAACTGAAAATGCTAAATATAATAACAAATATTTTTCTAGTAACTACAAAGAGCTACTAAAAAAGTGAGGAAATAGCAGTATATTATTTGAACTCGTGTTTAAGTCACTGCTTAGAACACCCTTATATCATATTGAAGTACCTGCATTTGAGTTCAAGCTCTGCTCCCAATATCAGCTTCCTGATAAGGCACATCATGGGAGGCATTAGGAGGTGGCTCAACTAGTTAAATTGCTGCTACCCACAAGGGAGACCTGGCTTGTTCCTGGCTCCTGGCTTTGGCCTGGTCCAAGCCAAGCTGTTGCATTTAGGAAGTGAACCAGCAGATGGGACATCTCTCTGTGTCTCTCTGCCCCTCTGCCTTTCACATAAATAGGATTTTTTTTTAAATAAGCCAAACAAGAACTTAGGAAGGTGAATGGGCAAAAATGCACTTTCATCTTGAGGATATTTATTTGGCTTAGAAATTTTGAATTTTAATTTTCTTAGGAAGAGGAGGATTTTTGAGGAAGGAAAAAAGAAATTAAAGATAAACTAGGGTACACACTAGTTGAGAAGCACACTAGGAGACCCTCCTCACCGTCAAGTGACACCTCAACCATCCCCCACGTGTTAAGGGAGCACAGTGGTAATGGAAACTTCATCCCATATTGCAGCCCAGATTTACATCAGCGGGGTGGTCTAGGGGCCCCAGTGCACTAAATTTGAGTTTACATGACCCTAGACTGGCAGTGTACACAGACATTGGCAAGAGAATTCAAAACCTGTCTGAAAATAAAGTACCTTCATCCTTGGATTCCCATTAGTCCTAGAAATAATTTTTCAAATACAATGAGTGGCATAAAATAAAGAATAACCACATACTCACAAGAAACAATAGTCAACCCAGAAAGATCTATGAAGACTCTAAATGTTGGTATCATCACTACCCTATATAACAACCATATTTTAACATATTTAAAGGAATAAAAAAGAAGTTCAGTAATTAAGACAGTGCTTCCAAAAATTTGTAGAACAAAATGGAGTCAAAAGGTAAATTTATTTTGATGGAAAATTTTGAAAGACACAACTTTTTTTTGTAATACACATTTTCATGAACTTTTTGAAGAATCTCTTTCATAGCTGCAGGAAATAGGATAACCAGTGAGGGAGATAAAGTTAAGGACAATTACATTTTGGGTAGAAAAGAAGGTATTCTTTTTGTACTTGTGTATACATATCTATACAATGAGTGTACAAAATGCATTGACCCCTATGATGTAACAGCTATTTATTGTTTTTGCATTTCCCCAGCCTCTAAAATGGCAATCTTATTTTCCCATCCTCACTGCCGTCCATTTTCAAGTAAGGCTTACCTTCCTGCAGACTTGAAAAGGGGTAACATGATCCCCGCCTGACCAGTTGAAGCATTCCATTCCTCTGGTCACTGTGATTGATTCAGGAGTGAGACAAACATAGGAGCATAGATTCTATGCAGCTAGATTTTCAATGTATCCTCCAAAACTCAAGTTTAGTTGCCGTTGCAACACTATTAAGAGGAGGGAACTTTAAAAAATCATTGGCTCATGTGGCCACTGCCCTCATTCAGAAATTAACACCATTATCACAGAAGTGGGTTCCTGATAAAAATAATGGGTTTGGCCTGATTTCCTCTCTCTGCCTCGCTCATTTCTGCTTCTACAGCGTTACAACACGGCTTGAAAGCTCTCACCAGATGTAGGTGCCATGCTCTCCGACCTCCCAGCCTCCAGAACTACAAGCCAAATAAAATTCCATTGTTTATAATTAACCAGTCTGTGGTATTCTGTGATAGCAGCAGAAAACAAAAGACATATGTCTAAATGCCTAACAGGATTCCAGTTTATGAGCCTATACATTCTCCTTCCCTACTTAAGCAGTTTGAACAAAGTTTTGGTAACTTGCAAGCAAAGTGGTATGGTATATAAGAACTATATTTACAGCCCTGGCCTAGGCATGAAATATAAAATGTCAGAAAGAGAGAAAAAGTCTATCAATGAAGAGGAAAGAAAGGTTAATAAGAGAAAACATCAAAAATTTCAAATAATGACACTGATCTATTTCCAATCTACCCTAAAATAATATCCTACTGAATTCTCATAGTAGTTTGTCAGTTACCCTTATCTGGCATTTAAAAGATTTTATATTGTGTTGCAGCTAATTTTGTATAGCTCTGTCTCTCTTAAAAATATCCTTGTCATTAGGATTTTAGAATTATTAAATCCCTTGGACAGATTTAGTAGGACTGTCTTATTTTATAAATTGAGGTAGGGACCATGTTTTATTTTGGTATCCTGTGGGGTAATATACATTGAATGAAGAAATGTGTAAATAGAATGAAAAAGTAAAAAGGGAATAGCACAGAAGAAAAGTTTAAAAAAGTAAGAAACACAATAAAGAAAATGTATGTGTTTGGGGAAGGGAGAAGAAAGGTCAGGATACACAGAAACAATAAGAGAAGCCAAGAAAGCTTGAGAAGAGGGAAACTGTGCATTGCCTCCATTTGTAGGCTGCATTATAATAGTTTTCCTTCCTAATACTACCCCCCCCTCATTTTTGTCTACTTATGCAAATAATACATTTTATTTTTTAACGTATCCTGAGTACACATAACAAGAGGAGGAAGGAAATCTGGATGTGCTCCTTATCCCAAGCCCTGATTTAAATCACGAAGGTACAAAAGAGACTGTTAAATGCACCAGCCGGGCTGGTGATGGGCTTGTAGGAGGGCCCTTTGAGCATCCCAGTGGTTCTCAGTTATTTGCTCCCTTTTCCTTAGGATAATTTTTCATCTTACTCATTGCCATGGGACCTGCAGTGACTTACTGTGGGAGAGACATACTTCCCTACCTCATTGACAGCAGTCTTGGCCATGAAACAACTTGCTTGGATCAATGTGTGTTTGACCCATGCCACACCCAAACACAAGCTCCAGGAAATGCAGTGTGTTCCCTTTAGATGTGAGAATGACATTTGCAGATAAGAGCTCCTTCTTTATTTTGGATCCTGGAATAAGAGGACATGCAAAGCAGAACCACAGTTGATCCTCAGACACCTTTGTTGATCTAAGTTATTGCAACGGAGGGATCATTTGTTACAACACCAAAGCTCACACATCATTAAATTGCCTTTGAGGCATGAACACCGATATTTTTTAAAGTAAACTTCCGAGTTTGTTTTCCAGAATTATATACTTTAAGATAAAACTGATTCAGAAAAATATATTCAACATTTGAAATAAAAATGTATAAACCTTTTTTCTCAGTTCCCATGTTGTACATTAAGGATAACCACAAAAATTAATCCATAATCTGCTTCACATAGCCACTGTGCCTGAGAATGCAATAAAAAAGAATCTCCATTACTTCTCCAGCCAGACATTTAGATTGCTTCATTCTCAATGCAGGAAAAATAGACTTTACTTTTAAATGTTAAGAAAAATCATGAGGCAGGCTGAATGTATAGGGGAGACCACCCTTTTCTTCACCACTACCACCATAAAAATATTTACAGACTATAAATATCTTGGTTTCAGGATCCAGCTGGTCATCTGATAGTTCAGTAATGGTCTCAGTGCAGAAAGAAAAATATGTTTCTTGGTTTTAGAGGAAGGAAAAGGAAAACAACTCCAATGGTTGCATTTTTTAATTCCAAGCTGCAAAGGAAATGTTTTCTTTCATGAAAAACCAATGAAGCAAGACTCCTCTGGATTTTTCTATAAATCTAAAAAAAAAAAAAAAAACAAATGTAATATAAGGTAATACCATTTCAGGAAAGGAGGAATTTAGGTGATAATATTGAGTCAGAGAACCACCAGGAATGCAATGTGTGTATGAGTGTGTATAGATGAGCCAACCTGATACACAGTCCTTCCTACTCCTTAAAAAAAAAATCAAAATTATCTTCCCTAAACCTAAGAATGAGCAAATTTCATTTCCCCCTATTTTTTTCAAAGCATAGAAAAAAAAAAAAAGTAAAAACTAAAGAAAACATGGAGGGATGGGTTTTATAATTCATTTGAGCTCCAGTTCCAGGGATGTTTTTTCAATTTTTTGGTTGTTTTTTTTTTCTTTCCAACAGGCTAAATACACATGGAAAAAAAGAAAACGAACATGCTGCTCCTTGTGTCCTGAACCCTCTTTCAAACTGGACCTGCTGCGAGACTCAGCCAGAGCCTGGCAGAAGCCACTGTCCTGCCTGAAAGTCCTGGTGCTAGAGTATTAGGCTCCTAATGGAGCACACCCAGCTGCCATGGGCTGATACTCTGAACGTTAGAGAGCAAATTCAGTTTGCCCTTTGGACCTGTCCTGTCGGTTTAGGAAGATGAACACTGTTGGTTATTCAGAGAAAGATGTTTTAGATTGCAAATGTTTTCCATTTGTCTTTTCTTTTTTTTAAGATATATTCATCCATCAAATGATGGGCTAGATTTTCTTTCTTGTTTGGGGAATAATCCGTTCCTTCCCCCTTTTTGGTGGCAATTCATTATTTTTACAAGATTAATCACTGGCCATAAATCTCGCGCATCTAAGGTGCTTGGCCTGAACTTGGCTGCAGCACTGTAAAATATTAGTGAATCTAATATAACAGATTCTGTCATGCAATGTATGCATTTTTGAAAGTGGAAGCCAAATGTAAGTAAATTGAATTGGCTGCCTTCTAAGGACCAGAGAGCGGTAGGAGGCACTAGTTTGGACTGAAGACAATCTAACCCCTCCCTGACTATGCTCTTCCATTTCAGGAACCAAGTCCTCTAAGGGCAAGGCCCTGGCTTCAAAAAGGCTGGTCTTTGTTTACCGTGAAGGACCATTATGCATCGCATTGAAACGGGATTTGGAAATTTCAGTGCTTTCTCTCCATTTCTCAGGGTAAAACAATTACATCAGCTTTGCCACCAATTGCAGGCGTGCTGTCAATGAGTATTCCCTCCTACTCTATGCACAGGAGCACCCAGTTAGACTCCTCATTTGTTTTGGAAAAGGAGAGGATATCCCCTTCCTCCTTGTGTGCCCACCCCTTTCTACCTCTCTTGCCTTCTTGTAGGACATTTTTTTGCAACAGTGTCTTGGCTTTCCATGCCTGAAATGCTGAGAGAGCCTCTTAAAATATTTTACTGAAGTTCCAATCTCAACCTTTTCTGAATCACAGAATACATCCAGCTCCATAATTTCAGGCTAATTGACTATGTGAGAGTTCTTTTAGTTACTCATTCATTTGCCAAACATTTGTAGAGTGGATGGAGAGAAAGAAGATGTGGTACCTGCCTTCAGGAACTTTACAATACAAACCACCCACAGAGTCTGATATATAAACTAAATTAATACAGGTATGAACAGCCTATCATAGGAATATGTTGAATGCACAGAGACAAAGTATTATAGAAAAATTTTTAAATCAGATCTCAAAACTACAAGATTAGGACCAGCTCTGTGGCACAGTGGGTAAAGCCACTGCCTGCAGTACTGGCATTCCATATGGGCACCGGTTCAGGTCCCGGCTGCTCCACTTCTGATCCAGCTCTCTGCTATGGCCTGAGATAGTAGTAGAAGATGGTCTAAGTCTTTGGGCCCCTGCACCAAGTGGGAGACTTGGAAGAAGCTCCTGGCTCCTGGCTTCGGATCAGGCCTGCTCTGGCTGTTGTGGTCATCTGGGGAGTGAAACAGCAGATGGAAGATTTCTCTATGTCTGTCTGTCTCTCTCTCTCTCTCTGTCTCTCTCTCTCTCTCTCTCCTTCTCTCTCTCTCTCTCTCTCTCTGCCTTTCCTTCTCTCTGTGTGTAACTCTGACTTTCAAAAAAATAAATAAATCTTAAAGAAGTGGAAACTTAAAAAAAAAAAAAACCTACAAGGCTGATGCTGACACCGTGGCTCGGTGAGGGGTAAGCAGCAGCAGCTCAAAGTCAGCAGTCCGTATCAGAGTACCTGTTCAAGTTCTGGCTGTTCTGCTCCCAATCCAGCTTCCTGCTGATGCACCTGGGAAAACATCAGATGATGTTCCAAGTACTTGGGTTCCTGCCATCCCTGTAGGAATCCTGGATAGAGCTCCTGGCTGCTGGATTCAGCCTGACCCACGACTGCGTGTTGTAGGCATTTAGGGAATGAGCCAGCAAATGGGAGATCTTTCCCTCTCTCTCTCTGTGTCTCTCCCTCTCTCTGTCACTCTGCCTTTCAAACAAATAAATACATCTTTTAAAAAAAATCCTTACAATACACTAAGCCTTCCCCCATCTCCAGAACTCAGCTCCATCCTCCTTTAATGTAACATATGCTCATTATTTAGCATGTGCTAAAGGAATTGGGGATGTTTGCGGGCTGCTTTGCACTCACCAAGCCCCATTACTCCACCAAATTACTCATGTCCAGAACCTGGTTACCCAAACTGCCTTCTCAGCACTGTACACTGGAGTGTTCACAAATAATTCAAGATGGAAAAGAAACAAAGTTTCCTTATTACTTTTACTTTCTCATCTTGAGGTCTCCCTTATCCTCTACATACCTTAATCTTAATATTCACCTCTTATACCATAGGTGCAACATAGCAAATTACCTGGCATGACCGTCAGCCACTAGAAAATAATGGAGTTAAATGCCATCTCCCCCTAAAATAAAAGTATATCATTTGTCCATGAGTCTTTCCACCTTAAACTCTGAAATGTAAATAGTCATCCAAATATACTGAACTGAGAAAAGGATTTAGAATAGAAGGTTGTCTGGTGTTTTGTAGACATGGTCTCTGTGTAATTTGCAGCTGACTTGTAGAGTCTCTATATAGCTGAAAATCAACAAATCAAGAAGTTTTTGCCTCAGAGAATAGAAACTGTTGACATACTGAAATAAATTATGAGCTATATTTCAAAAATGGTTATTGAGCACCTTTCATGTTTCAGGCACTATGTTAGAGTGTTAACACTAATTTAATGCTTATAATTAGTAGGTAGTATCACCACATTTTCGAGCAAGGGAACAGACCTGAGAAAATGGTGTGGTCCCTGAAAAACCACACACTGGTTAGGGATGAAGTCTGAATGCAAGTGTAGGTCTGTCTAACCTTCGCCCCTTGCTCCCCTCACTGAACCACACTGTTACTGTTAAGGAAACTGGTAGATTCCTGCTCACTTGACCATGATTTGGCATCCATAGATCCCTTATCTTTAAGGCATCTTTAAGCCAAAAAAGTAAAAGAAAACCAAAGAACAGTTAGCAACTTCAAACACAATTACTCTTGCCCAATTTTTCTTCACAAGGCGACAGTCTGATTTTCAGTCATGATCATGGCAACTAAGGTAAATCTACCCATAATTTGCCTTCCCAATAATAAGCAGGATCTGCTAATAAATACAAATATAGCATGATATTGGCTATTTTCTTGTGACTAACTGCAAGAGTAGGCTGGCTTCACTGAAACTAAGGAAGAATAGATTTGATATATATCTATTTTTATAATGCAAAGACATAAAATGTCATCGATTATTATTAACATTAACTCCAATGCATCATCGCTGTTCAGGCTCCCCAAACTCCTCATTGGCCTCATTGCCTGTTTACTCCACCCATTACCCATAGCATGTGAATTAATGAACACATATACTGAAGTAGTGATATAATGTCTGCTATATGCTTAACACCCAGAAAACTTCATTACTGTCAGTTTGAATCCAAGTGAGCATGCAAAGATGTCAATTGACGCCAACATCTCAGATTCTCAACTCTACATAGAAGGGCCAGCGTTGTGGCCTAGCAGGTTAAGCTGCCACCTGCAGTGCCAGCATATGAGTGCTGGTTTGAGACCCAGCTGCTGCACTTCCCATCTAGCTCCCTGCTAATGTGCCTAGGAAAGCAGCAGAAGATGTCAGGATTGTGATGTCTGTGTTCATTCCACAATTTTCTCCCAAACTCTCTTCCTCTAAGACTTCTTCCATGGCTCTTTGCTTCTGCTTCAAAAGCCCTATCCCTCCTCCCCTATTCTGGAATTTTTATGTATATACTAGTTTTCATCAATGGCAGTTATTTTTTTTAAGATTTATTTGTTTATTTGAAAGTTAGAGTTACACAGAGAGAGAGAAGGAGAGGCAGAGAGAGAGAGAGAGAGAGAGGTCCTCCATCCATCCACTGGTTCACTCCCCAATTGGCTGCAATGGCCAGAGCTGCGCCAATCTGAAGCCAGGAGCCAGGAGCTTCTTCCAGGTCTCCCACGTGGTACAGGGGCCCAAGGACCCAGGCCATCCTCCACTGCTTTCCCAGGCCATAGCAGAGAGCCAGACCGGAAGTTGAACAACTGAGACTTGAACTGGCGCCCATGTGGGATGCCAGCACTGTAGGTGGCAGCTTTACCCACTATGCCACAGCGCTGGCCCCCACCATTGGCAGTTTTATAATGCTCAAGGAGGACTTTTTTTCTCCAGAAAAGACTATTTAAAATTACATGGGATTTCAATATCCAAGTTCCTAACTAAAAAAAATCAGATTTTCCTGAAGTCTTTAAATGCAAAAATGAAATAATATCATTTTATCTATAAATATAGCCAGTTGTTTTGTTTGTTTGTTTGTTTGTTTGTTTTGCCAGGCAGAGTGGACAGTGAGAGAGAGAGACAGAGAGAAAGGTCTTCCTTTGCCGTTGGTTCACCCTCCAATGGCCGCTGTGGCTGGTGCGCTGCGGCCAGCGCACCGCGCTGATCCAATGGCAGGAGCCAGGTGCTTCTCCTGGTCTCCCATGGGGTGCAGGGCCCAAGCACTTGGGCCATCCTCCACTGCCCTCCCGGGCCACAGCAGAGAGCTGGCCTGGAAGGGGGCAACCGGGACAGAATCCAACGCCCCGACGGGGACTAGAACCCGGTGTGCCGGCACCGCAAGGCGGAGGATTAGCCTATTGAGCCACAGGGCCAGTTTTATATAAAATAAGAATGATAATTTTCAGGAGAATAATGTTTGCTCAACCAAAGTAGAACAAACTGAATCCCATTTAAATTCTTCAACTTACATACTTAATGAATTTCTGTAAGCATTTAAAAGTACATTGTTAGATTAATATATGCTTTTAAGTTTTCTATATTTGACACATGAAATTATACATTATTTGGGGGTTTAGTGTGATAAGAATGTCTAATGATCAACTCAAGCTAATCAACACTTCCATTTCCTTAAGTATTTATTATTTTCTTCTGTTGGGAACTTTTGAGCTCCTCTCTTCTAGTTCTTTACTTCTTTTGAAGAACTTTGAATGCTTGATCAGGCAAGCACATAGCACCACAAGCAAACCCTTCAGCATTCATAAAAGTCTGTCTTACAAGCTATGTGTGTGCACATGCTTGCATGTGTGAAGAGAGGGAATGTTTAAGAGAGAGAGAGAGAGAGAGAGCAAGAGAAAGTTAATTTCAAATTCTTTTAAGTATCCCAGTAGTCTTTTCAAATTTGGGAAAAGTCACTACTTCAACCTTCAAGTTAAAATTATGCAACTAATTTTTCAATTACCTTTTTAAAGCTGAAGTCCAGGGTTAAGCTTATAAATTCTATAAAATTCTCTTCAACATTACAAACTATTCATACAACAAACATACAGGTTATGCTGAGTTCAGCACAAATGGTTTAAACTATGGGCTCAGTTTCCTCATCACCTGAATGCCATAATAAGTAAGATGAACTCAAGAGCTGTGTAGCAAAGGCCAGACTCTCAAAACTGAAAAGGTACATCATTTTCAAGCAATGCTGGGCATGGACATAAACTATGTGTGAAGGGTCTTTAAATTTTTGTAGAAAAAAATTTGGAATTAAGGGATAGGTGTGTTTTGGTGTAAAACATTTGAAATCCCTGCATAGTTTTTTTCATATGACATGTTTTCCATGAACTTTTTGAATACCACTTTATATTAGGCCATTAAAAAAACTTCAATAATTTCTACAGAGCAGAATTAAATATAATACAACTCAAAAATGAATAACAGGAAGACATAGAAGAAACCTCATGATTTGGAAATTTAAAAACACTTTCCTGAATGAATATGTAAATGAATATGTAAAATGAAAACTGTAAAATATTTTAATAATAATACTTGATATCCATATATAATAATTGACAATATCCCTCACTGAATCTCTGTTGCAGTCATCCACTTTTGGCCAATCATCTGCATTCATAATCACATTAAAAACTGGCTCACAGACCAGGAGAAGCACCTGGCTCCTGGCTTCGGATCAGCTCAATGCGCCGGCCGCAGCAGCCATTGGAGGGTGAACCAATGGCAAAGGAAGACCTTTCTCTCTGTCTCTCTCTCTCACTGTCCACTCTGCCTGTCAAAAAAAAAACTGGCTCACCATTTCCCATTCCATCACTTCTTCTCATCCTTCTTAATGAATTTCTTGACTTCCTCAATTGCAAGGATGGCTTTTCCCACAGATAGAGAAAGAGTATTCATAGAAAATTAATTAATTTTTTAAAAATATCACATAGAATCTCTGTCTTTAATGTGCTGTACACTGTTATTTAATGCTATAACTAGTTCTCAAACAGTATTTTTTCACTTTGTGTTGCTATGTGGGGGCAAACTGTTGAAATCTTTACTTAATATATACTGAACTGATCCTCTGTATATAAAGAGAATTGAAAATGAATCTTGATGTGAATGGAAGGGCAGAGGGAGCGGGAAAAGGGAGGGTTGCGGGTGGGAGGGAAGTTATGGGAGGGGGAAAGCCATTGTAATCCATAAGCTGTATTTTGGAAATTTATATTCATTAAATAAAAGTTTTAAAAAAAGTTAAAAAAAGAGTATTCATATTAATTTTCATTTGAAATATATTACTAGAGTATCTTTATAGTATTATATCACTCATCTCATAGTAAAAGTGCTCTACTAAAATATAATTTTCCCCAGAAACCTTTTATTTAAGGAATACAAACTTCATACATTTCATAATTACAACTTTAGGAAGATGGTGATTCTGCCCATGAACCCGCCCTCTCAACCATACTCCCACCCCCATTCTTCCTTCCTCTTCTATTTCCATTCTTATTTTGTGCTAAGATCTATTTTCAATTAACTTTATACACATATGATTAAGTTAAGCAACTTAACATAAAATATAGTTTAAATAGGTCCTATTAGGGTGCCTAATTCTGTCATCGTTCTAATTACTCTATTTTGGTGCTAGCTGCTGAAGGTACAAGTATTCTTTCAATAGCGAAATATAATGGAATTACATACTGAAGTGTAACTGAAAAGTTTCTTTTTTTTTTTTAATTTTTTTTGACAGGCAGAGTGGACAGTGAGAGAGAGACAGAGAGAAAGGTCCTCCTTTTGCCGTTGGTTCACCCTCCAATGGCCGCCGCGGTAGCGCACTGCGGCCAGCGCACCGCGCTATTCCGGTGGCAGGAGCCAGGTGCTTATCCTGGTCTCCCATGGGGTGCAGAGCCCAAACACTTGGGCCATCCTCTACTGCACTCCCTGGCCACAGCAGAGAGCTGGCCTGGAAGAGGGGCAACCGGGACAGGATCGGTGCTCCGACCGGGTCTAGAACCCGGTGTGCCGGCGCCGCAAGGCGGAGGATTAGCCTGTTGAGCCACGGCGCCGGCCTGAAAAGTTTCTTAACAATCATTTAAAATGCAATACAAACTTTCTATGCAAAGCAGGTATTTAGTCTAGTAATTAAGATAATTGCAACCCACATTGGAATAACTAGGTTCAATTCCTGGCTCTGGCTCCTGACTCCAGCATCCTGCTAATACAGACCCTGGGGAGCAGCAATTCACCCATGCAGGAGACAGAGATTGTGTTTCTGGCTTCTGGCTTTGGCTCTGGCCCAGTCTCTGCCATTTCAGGCATTTGGGGAGTGAACCGATGGATTGGAGTGTTCTCTCTCTCTCTCTCTCTACCTGTCTCTATCTCTTTTACATTTCTCTGCCTCTAAAATAAGTGAATAAAATTTTTTTTAGAGATGACTCTTCTACCCGCAACTTCTGGTCCGGATTCTAAAAAGAAAATAAAAGAAGCACCCAGGACTAAAATGTAGTGTCATGTCTATATCAAAAAAGTAATTTCTAGAAGTAAATTCTTCCCCACTTGACAATAAACTTTTCCTCAAAAAAAAAAAAAAAGGAAAAAAGAAATAAATTCTTGTAGAGCAGGTGTTGTGACATAGTGGATTAAGTTGCTGCTTGGGACACCTACAACCTACATGGAAGTTCTCATTTGAGTCCCAGCTACTCTATTTCCAATCCGGCTTCCTGCTAATACATCCTGGGATGTAGCAGATGATGACTCAAGTACTTGGGCTCCTGCCATCTATGTGGGAGTTCCAAACTCCTGGCTTCAGCCTGGTCTAGCCCTGGCTGCTGCGAGTATTTGGGGAGTGAACCAGCAGATGAAAGATATATTTCTCTCTCTCTCTCTCTCTCTCTCTCTCTCCCTCTCTTCCTCTCTCCCTCTCTCCCCTCCCTTTCTCTCTCTCTTTCAAGTAAATGAAAACAATTTTTTAAAGATTTATTTATGTATTTGAGAGGCAGTTACAGAGAGAGAGAGAGAGAGGTCTTCCATCCACTGGTTCACTCCCCAAATGGCTGTAACGGCTGGACCTGGGGCAATACGAATCCAAGAGCCAGGAGCTTCTTCCCAGTCTCCCACATGGGTGCATCAAGCTCTCAGGCCATCTTCCACTGCTTTACCAGGCCATCAGTAGGGAACTGGATCAGAAGTGGAGCAGCCAGAACACAAACCAGCACCCATATGGGATAACAGCACTGCAGGTGGAGCCTTAACATACTATACCACAGCACCAGCCCCAGTAAATCATTTTTTAAAAGATAGAAATTCATTCATGTCTCACAGGCTAGTAGATTATCATCCTTGCTCCAAAAATGCTGCCCCCAAAAAACTGGAATTCAACAGAAGAAAAAAGAAAGAGTGGATGTTTTTGGTAGATAGTCATTTGTATCCAAAATACTGAGCGTTGAAAGAAGGGGGAAAATTCTTAGCCAGCGTTATTTCAAATGGCTTCATGGAAGATACAAAACAAAAGCTACTCCTTAAAAAACAGCAAGATTGGGGCCAGCACTATGGCTTAGCAAGTTAAACCTCCATCTGCAATGCCAGCATCCCAGATGGGTGCTGGCTACTCCACTTCTGATTCTGTACCCTGCTAATGTGCCTAGGAAAGCAGCGAAAGATAGCCCAAGTCCTTGGGCCCCTGCACCCATGTGAGAGACCTGGAAAGAACTCCAGGCTGATAGCTTTGTCCTGGTCCAACCCTGGCCATTGCCACCATTTGGGCAGGGAACCAGTGGACAGAAGGTTTCTCTCTCTCCTCTCTCCTCTCTCTGTAACTCTGCCTTTCAAATAAATAAAGAATAAATTTTTAAAAATATGGCAAGAGTTAGACATTCAGAAAAAGGAGAGTACTCTAATAGTATGGACACAGTGGAAGGTAGGTTTGGATAATGAACATGACCTATTCAGAGAACAGGTTAAAGTGGAGGCAGTTCTGGGAGCAATGAAAGAGACTGAACCAGTGGAGTTAAGTCCAAGCAATAGAACCTCTTGACAGAAAGCCTTTATACTTGACACAGAGCACATTAGGAGCAACTGGAAGCTTTGAAGCAAGGGGAAGAACGTACTTAGCTAATAGTTTAAGAGGGCTTACTATGGTTGCAGAACGTGGTATAGATTAAAATGTCCTTATGAAGTCACTGAATAGCATTCAAGTGCTTTCACTGCAACAATTACAGTTGTTGCCCAATAGGTCTCAGAGTTTTCCTCACGCAGTGTTTCCTGACTAATGGTTCACAAGCTGGCAATCGTCCACGACGTGCTCTCTGATCCTCCCAGAAAATGTGCTGTCCCTTCTGGAGACTTCACTAACAATTACCATCAGAACAACAGTGTCACTACATTTTTCAACGTATGAGTTGCTCTCTACCTTAGATTATGGCAGCTGAGCCTATTGAGAAGGAGGTAGAACTAGTGGTTTTTTAAAAGTAGGCCATTTTTGTTTTGGTCAACATGTTCAGAGTTAAAGTGCTGACATCATCCATGTGTGGAGAAGTGTGTGAAGACTAATTTTTATGCCAGTGTCCTTTTCAAACACTGTGCACCCAAGGTCTGGTGTAATGGCCTGTCTGACTCACCCGCCACTTCTTCCCTCATCCTTCCACTCCCCATCCCTGGGGCAACTCGGATTTCTGCTGCAGGCTGGGATTTAGCCCCACCCCCAGCTTGGAGACCAATCTTCCTTCCTTCTATTAGGGGAGAAATTCTGAAACCTTAATCAAGCTGCTCAGGGACTCAGCAACCCAGAATGAAGTCAGCCTGGCTTCTGGAGGGGTTCATCTTTGAAACCCTTTCTGGCAATTAGGTTCCCCTTTCTGCTCTGCCCTTGTTGAATACTCTGTTGTGATACCCAACCCAATGACTTCTTCCTTTGCAGCTGAGGCCTTACCCAGTGCTCCTGAAGGCCCATGACCCATCCTTGGTCATGGCCCATGACCCATCCCATCCACTCTCTGCCAAGTTTTCCTGATGCTTCCTATTTCCTGTTGACATTTCCAGTTATTGCTGGTTACCAAATCCCAAGGAACTCACCTGCCAGAATTTATTTCCTGACCTCATATCAATGAAAGTTCTGTGGTCTCCTGAGTTAAGCCAGAGAGAAAATAGACCACACCCTAATTCAGACTTCTCTTTGGCTCTTACAAGTTTTCTTATGGCAGGACCAGTTGATCAGTATTTTGTTTGTAGGAGGATTTTCTAAAAGATCTATTCATTTATTTAAAAGGCAGAGTTAAGGGGAGGGGAGAGAGAAGGAAAAAGAGAAGGTTAACTCCCCAAATGGTTCTGCAGGTTCACTCCCCAAATGGCTACAACAGCCAGGTCCGGGCCAGAATCTGGGAATTCCATCCAAATCTCCCACATTGAATGGAAGAGGCTCAAGCACTTGGGCCATCTTCTGCTGCCTTTCCAAGCACATTAGCAGGGAGTTGGATCAGAAGCAGAGCAGCTGGGACAGGAACCCCAGTGCTCATATAAAATGTGGGAGTAGCAGGCAGTGGCTTAACCTGGTATGCCACAACACTGGTCCCAAAAGGATTAATTTTCTACCAAAATATTAATGCATTTTTATTCTTTATATTTTTCTTTCCCCTATCATTCCAAATGGATGACCAGGCACTTAGCATTTCCTTGACCTGGAGAATTTTACTGAGAAAGTAGAAGCTGCTTATAAACATGTTATGTTTTGTTTTAAATCTTAGTGAAGTGTTTATACTAAAGAAACTAAATTAGAAGAAATAAATGTGTACGTACTCTATGAAAGTAAAAGGGATGGGGACCCAGACCCATATCAAGGGAGTATCCCTACAAGTTCACAAGACCACTAAGGGGTGACTGTATGAGTTACCAAGAAACCCCAGATCAGGAAACTCCAGTGCCTTAAAGTGGTGCACCCCAAGTGGACAGATGGGGCCCAGCTGCAGAACTGAAACTGCCATCCCTGTGTGAGACTTGGACTAAGCTCACAGCTCCTGCCTCGGCTTGGCCCAGCTCTGGCTATTGCAGGCATTTGGGGACTGAATTAGCAGATGGATCTGCCTCTGTGTCTCTCTTTTCTTGTATTTAAAATAAAATTTTAAATTTTTCTTTAAAGAAACTCAACTTGGGGCAGGCATTGTGGCATAGCAGGCAAAGCTGCTACCTGCAACACCAGCATCCCATATGGGTGCCAGTTCATATCCTGGCTGTTCCATTTCTGATGCATCTCCCTGCTAATGGACTCAGAAAAGCAGCAGAATATGGCCCACATGTTTGGGTCCCTTCCACACATGTGAGAAACCTGGAAGAAGCTCCTAGCTCCTGACTTGGGTCTGACCCAGTCCTGGCTGTAACAGCCATCTGGGGAAGGAACCAGCAGATGACAGCTCTCTGTCTCTGTCTCTCCCTGTCTCTGTAACTCTTTCAAATAAATACATCTTTTAAAAAAAGGATTAAACTTGATGTTTTAATATAATTCCAGGGAACATAAATAAAATTAAATATGGGCACTACCTTTGAGAAATTCCAAAACAAATATAGAAAATAAGACAAGGTCACCAATGTAAATAAATATATATATATGTAATACACAACACAGTAACAATACAACATAATATCTGTGTTATTAAAGATGTTTAAAAAGTTACCCCTGGATCAGCAACAGCTTCAATAAACTGATACAGCTTACATAGGTGCACACAGTCAAGCTGGGAAAGAACTACCATATTTAAGCAACATTCCATGGGAAGTTCATTTGTCTGCAAGTTCCCATGCCGACAGTGCCATGGGGAGTGATAATGGGAAAAGTGAAGCAGGACGTGCAGAGCTCTGTTCTGCCGAGAGGGTGAACAGAGTATGCAAAGTGGTTAGAACTGTGTTCACACAATGTGCAAGGCCAATTCCCTACAGCAGAGCTGCCTGCACTGTGTCAAGAGTTACATCAGACATAAACCCATAAGAACAGTCTTTTATCCCATCGATAACACATGGCAGGATCAGTCCCTCTAAAATAAGACTGACACCAATTCAGCTGTGAGATCTTCAATCTGACCTAGGAAAGTTAGACTTAGTAAAAATATGTGTCAAAAGGGAGTTAAAAATTGCAACCGGAAGAAACCATATATGGCATTACTAGATATGGTCAAAACATTAATCAGTGAAAGAAAGTTTTTTGCAAGATATTCACACACAGGAAAAATTATCTCTACAAAAATAGGAGAAAAAAGGATGAAAATGGAAATACCAGAAATAGTTTCACTGTATCCTACAGAAAATTAATCAGAAATCAAATTGATTCAGTGCAGTTCACTACAGAAAAAAATAATTTTCCTAGCCCCCCTCCCAAAAAAAACCACTGTATCACTGTGAAATGACTGATAAAATTCTCCACACACTAGCACTTCAGTGAGAATAGAAGCACCATCTTAAAGATAGGGACTTTGTTTTATCCACTGCTCAATCATCAGTGCTTAACCCAGGATTGGTCTTGTTCTCAGACTCACTTTTCCATTTTATTTTATTCAGCCTGTTTAAGAATGATTTATTGAGAACTCAGTGGCTAACAAGTTTTCCCTAGGTGTGCTGGACAGAGCTATGAACAAGCTATCGCCTACCCTTGACTGCCAAGCTCTCACCATATCTCAGGATCTCACTGGGAAATCTTCCAAGCATATTTTGATTCCTGGAGAAATCTACTAGATCTCCAATTCCATTTTACATTCCTTCAGATCTCAGCAAAGGAAGACTCAAGTCACCTTCTCTACCTCAAGTGTTATGACTGGCAATGTGGAGAAAAGCTTCATAATTGATATGGTCCTTTCCAAAATATTTTTGTGAAAATAATAAAACTGGTAGCATTTTTCCATCATTTTTCTCTCACTCTAGAATCATTGGATACAACTGTGTATCAAATTATTCTGATCCCCAAATTTGCATTGGAAAATGATTCCATTTACAACAGTTAAACAAGAATTCAGAAGTTCAGTCCAGCCTTGCTAAAACTGTACATAATTACCAATTACCCAATTCATTCAGCAAATCATGATCCTAACTGCTTATAACTGTGTTTAAAAAAAAAAAAAAGGATGTATTTACTTATTTGAAAGGCAGAGTTACAAAAGGGGCAGAGGCAGAGAGAGAGCAAGCTAGAGGGGGGGAGGGGAGATCTTCCATCCACTGGTTCACTACCCAAATGGCCATAATGGCCAGAGCTGGGCCAATCCAAAGACAGGATTCAGGAGCTTCTTCTGGGTCTCCCACACGGGTACAGAGGCCCAAGGACTTGGCCCATCTTCTACTGCTTTCCCAAGCCATAGCAGAGAGCTAGATGGGAAGTGGAGCAGCTGGGGCTCAAACCAGTGTCCATATGGGATGCCGGTACTGCAGATGGTGGCCTTTCCTGCTATGCCACAGTGCTGCCCCATAACTTTGTATTTTGTCATTTAAAGCAATTACATTTTTTTCATCATTTAAATCAAGATAGTGGCAGACCCTTGGTCCAGTGGTTCAGACTGGGATGCCTGTATCCCACACAAGAGCGCCTGGGTTTGATTCGCAGCCCTTGACTCCAGCTTCCCGCTAGTACAGATGGTGTGAGTAGTAGTAGGTGATGGCTCAACTACTTGAGTCCTGTCACCCACATTGGAGACCTGGATTGAGTCCCCAGCTCCCAGCTTCAGCCCAGACCAGTCTAGGCTGTTGTGAACCCTTTAGGAATGAACCAATGGATGGGAGCTTGCTTTCACTCTTTCTCTTTCTCTCCCTATCTCTCAAATACGTAAATATTTTAAAATGAGTTTGAAATCAAGGTATTCCTTGTTTCATCTTTCCACATATTTACAAAATGTTTTTTCCTCCTTGTCTATTAAAATATAATTCTTGGAACAAAGAAATGATAAGCCTTTCTCTTTGAGCCCTTAGAGCAGTTATGAAAAGAAATTTCTGCTAAGATCATTTCTGACAATGGCTGAACTGCATAACTATGTCACAGAAGAGACATATTTGTACCAAATTTGGTGCATATTTGCACAGAAGTACAAATACAGTTAAGTTCTACTAGTAAAACTCCCAAGCATTTTAGCAGAGGAAAGTCCCCCTCTGTGTAAACATATGGAACATATTCTAAGCCCTCAAACCAGGATGGCAAAGTCTGGGAAGTCAAGAAAGCAGAGTAGGTTATGATGCCACAGGGGCTCCCCAGGTGGGGCTCCCCATTCTTTTCCCCCCTGTCTCCTAGCACTCTGTCCCCATTGCTACCACCACCCACTGCATCCCAAATGCTAGATCATCCATTTAACATGCAATCCCTGGGCACCCACAACACTAAGGATGTCGTCACTGAAGGGAAAATGCGTGGATCCCTCTTCAGTTCCTCTTGTCTTGGGCATTTTGCTATGGGAAGACCTGAGAGACAGACTGGACTCTGGACTTACCCATCCCTCTGCATCAGGATGGCACTTAAAGGCCCCAAGCAATCTAACAAGCCACCACTTCTCTATTCTCCTTCATAAGTTGCCACATCACAGTACTTTGAGGGGTCAGAACATGTCTTCTATTAATCTCGTTACCCATCCTCAATCCCTTCAGAGCAAGACTTTCATCCCACCCCAGTTCTGACACAATAGAATTCTCAGAAGCAAACTTCTCTCAGGCAAAGAGCAATAAATCAGGATGCAGCGACTCCTCCCTGAGACTTCGGCAGCAAATGTCATATTTTCCAGGCAAATAGGAGCAGGCAGCAAAAAATAAGTGAGCTCGGGTTTCCCTGCGATGTGATTACTACCTTGGGGGAGGGAGAGGAGGGTAGATGGAGAGAAAATCTGACTCTACTTTTTTTTTTTCAAGCTGGTATTTTGGCAGTCCGTCCACAAGTGCTTTCTGAATGCCAAGTCCAACTGTAGAACCCAGCCAGAAACAGAGACCTCCGGTGCCTTGTGATAAGCCACTGTTTCGCTCACTCTGCTTTTCAATAGTGTCAGGTGAACAGAGTCTTGCACTGCAACCTTAGAACTGGGAGAACAGTGGCTGCAAGGCAACCCAACACCCCTACTGCCACGGTGCGCACCGCCAAGCTGGGGGAGGAGGCGGCCCAGCTTTCTTCTCTTCAGAGAAAGATCTTGCTTCTTGGCCCCTTTTCTTAACCTTGCTTTTTCTGCTGTGTACTCTACTCAGGTTTATCAGTCGGTGGGCCAAGGGGGATCAGCGCATGCCACACCTTTGCTTGGGCAATTGCACCCTTGGGGTTTTTTGAGGGTGGAGAGCTTGACTTCTACATCATCTATCCTCTCTTTAGACTTTGCAAAGCCATAGTGCTACTGGCTTGGGAGACCCAACTAACTGAACATGGGCTTTGACCATGTGTTCGTAGATAATGTGCTTAACCTCTCTGAATCTCAGCTGCCTCCTCTATACAATGAGGATCATTTCTGTGAATTTCAAGTACTGCCCTTCAGTGCTTTGCCACAGATGAAGATAACACTTAAAACATTCCCAGTAAGATCTGGCATACCCCAAATACTTGAACAGCAACTATTGGCTGCAGGTATGAGCACAGCAGGTATGCAAACTGCAGCTTTGATTGTAGGTGGAAGGTGCCTTAAATGCTGTTACCTTTTCTGGCAGGTTCCTTTGTTTAATTGGTCCTCTCCAGTGAATCTGCCAAGATTCAACCCAAACCTCTGGCTTCTAGAAAAATCTTTTTCCAATTTCAGAGAAGTCAGTGCTTCCTGCTTCATGTTTCCAAAGCAAGTTGTTTGAGTGTCTACATTGCACAATTCCTAGTGCTGAATGTAGTCATTTCCTTGTCTGTCAGCCCTATCCTGCCATACCCTTGAACACTTGGAAGGCAATGGAGAGATTGTTCAGTGTGTTGGTTATAGACACAGGCTCTGGAGCCAGATTGTTTGGGATCAAGTCCCATACTCCTTTAGCACACACAGTTACTGTGCCTCAGTGTTCTCTCAGAAACTGAGAATGATGATAAGAGTACCAACCTCCCCAAATGCGATTAGAAGAATGCCCTGCACATAGTAGGCACTTTAGAAGTATTAGCTTTTATTATTATTCTCTTCTGCTTCCCTAAAGCCCAAGAGACAGTGGGCACTTGACACAAGTAAGTTGGAGGAAAGACTGTAAATTGAAGGAAGAGTGAAATATGCAGCTGATTCAAGAGTAACACATCATATAATGGTTCAAGAGTAGCTAAATGTATTCAAAGGACTGAAAATAGGAACTTAAAGGGATATCTGCACATACCAGTGCTCATTGCAACATTATTCACAACAGCCAAGATGTGGAAGCAAACTAAATATCTACCAATAGATGAACAGATAATATACACATGCAATGGAACATTATTCTATCTTGAAAAAGAATAAAATTATGTCATTTGCTACATGATGAACTTTGAGAGCATTATGAATGAAGCAAGTTAATCACAAAGTTCAAATACTGTGTGGTTCCACATATATGAAACCTCTAAAGTAATTAAACTCACAGAAGAGAGTAGAATGGTGGCTTCCAGCAGGTAGGCAGAGGGGAAATTGTTGTTCAATGAGTAGAGAATTCCAGTCACATAAGACAAAAAACAGTTCTAGACCTCAGCATATAACTATGTGCATATCATTAACAATACTGCAATGTTCACTGAAAAAGTGTACACTTAAAAATTACTAAGTAGGTGCTGTGGACAGTTAAGCTACTATTTGGGAAGCCTGCATACAATATCAGAGTGCTGGTTCAAGCTACTCTACTTCCAATTCAGCTTTCTGCTAATGCACCTGGGAAAGCAGCAGATGATGGCCCAAGTACTTGTGTCCCTGTCACCAACATGGGAGACCCAGATTAAGTTCTGGGCTCCTGAGGCTGGTGCCATGGCACAGGTTAATCCTCTGCCTGCTGTGCCAGCATCCCATATGGGTGCCAGTTCTAGTCCCGGCTGCTCCTCTTCCAATCCAGCTCTCTGCTGTGACCTGGGAAAGCAGTGGAGGATGGCCCAAGTCCTTGGGCCCCTACACCCGCATGGGAGACCAGGAGGAAGCACCTGGCTCCTGGCTTCGGATGGGCGTAGCTCTAGCCGTGGTGGCCATTTAGGGTGTGAACCAACGGGGGGAAGACCTTTCTCTCTGTCTCTCCTTCTCACTGTCTGTAACTCTACCTCTCAAATAAATAAATGAATAAATCTTCAAAAAAAAAAAAAAGTTCTGGGCTCTTGGTTTTGGCCTGGTCCAGCCCTGAGTGTTGTGGGCATTTGGGAAGTGAACAAAGAGATGAAAAATTTTTCTGTCTCTCCTGCTCTCTCTTTCACTCTACCTTCCAAATAAATGAATAAGTAAATAAATATTTTTAAAAATTATTAATAGGGTAAATCTATGGTATGTATTCATTGCCACAATTTTTTAAATATAAAGTTAAAGCTAAAAGCAAACCTAAATTGAGTGTGTGTTAAGTTCAATACCACAGTGTATTGCTGCCCACTGCCACCTCTGAATTAAGCGCTGTCCTGCCAGGGCAGTCAATTTTAAAGTGATACTGACCTATGGTTGCTACTTTCTGATACGAACCTAGGTCTTTCTGTCTAAAACAAAGGGTTTGTTTTTGTTGAGCTCCCACGGACATCATTTGAAACTCCTGAGACATTTAATTTGGAAAAACTGTACAGAATGAAGGATACCCAAGTCTTACAGCTTTACTTATTCACCACCCAAGGAATAGTCTGCTTTCCAAACAAGTCTCCTATTCTATAACCTGCTTCATTGTTTATAGTGCTTACCTCCCCTGACATCCAGTTAGGGAATCTGCATCCATGGTCCAGCCAACTCTGGATCGAGAGTATTTGAAGGAAAAAAATTACATCTAGGGGATGGTGCTGTGATGTGGTGGGTAAAGCCGCTGCCTTTTGCAGTGCTGGCATCCCATATGGGCACTGGTTCAAGTCCTGGCTGCTCCACTCCTGATCCAGCTTCCTGCTAATGTGCCTGGGAAAACAGCAGAAGATGGCCAAGTCTTTGGGCACCTGCACCCACATGAAAGACCTGGAAGAAGCTCTAGGCTCCTCGTTTCAGACCAACCCAGCTCCAGCCATTGCAGCCATTTGTGGAGTGAGCCAGTAGATGGAAGATCTCTCTCTCTCTCTCTCTCTCTCTCTCTCTCTCTCTCTGCCTCTGCTTTTCTGTAACTCTCAAGTAAGTAGATAAATGTTTTTTTTAATCACATCTATACTGAACATGTACAGAATTCTTTTTTCCTTGTTATTATTACATAAATAATACACACTGCAACTATTGACATAGTACTTAGTAAGTATTATAAGCAATGTAGAGGGGCCAGCACCGTGGCTCACTTGGTTAATTCTCAGCCTGCGGCACCAGCATCCCATATGGGTGCTGGGTTCTAGTCCTGATTGCTCCTCTTCCAGTCCAGCTCTCTGCTATGGCCCGGGAAGGCAGTGGAGGATGGCCCAAGTGCTTGAGCTCCTGCACCCACATGGGAGACCAGGAGAAGCACCTGTCTCCTGGCTTCGGATTGGCATAGCTCTGGCTGTAGCGGCCATTTGGGGGGTGAACCAATGGGAGGAAGACCTTTCTCTCTGTCTCTCTCTCTCTCACTGTCTAACTCTATCTGTCAAATAAATAAAAAAAAATTTAGCAATCTAGAGATGATTTCAAATATATGGGAGGGTGATCACAGGTTAGCCAAGTATTGAAAATTCTACTATTTAAATAAGGAGCTGGAGCATCTGTGGATTTTGACAACTTTAAGGGATCCTGAAAAGAAATCTCTCGTGGATACTGAGAGACCATTTATCATACATTCATTGGGTTATTAGTCAGTTTCTGCTAGATTCTTGGTTTTGTTCACTACTGTATTCCCAAGACCTGGGAGAATTCCTAGCAAATAGCAGGGACTCAATAAACATTTGTTGAATGAATAAGTCCTGTAAAGGGAGAGACAAGAAAAAAGAGATTTTCTTCAGTTTAACTATCAGAATAAAGGTGCCTCAACTGAATAGAACACTCTCTTTGAGAAAAAAAGAATTCCTGGCCGGCGCCGCAGCTCAATAGGCTAATCCTCCGCCTAGCGGCACTGGCACACCGGGTTCTAGTCCCGGTTGGGGCGCCGGATTCTGTCCCGGTTGCCCCTCTTCCAGGCCAGCTCTCTGCTGTGGCCAGGGAGTGCAGTGGATGATGGCCCAAGTGCTTGGGCCCTGCACCCGCATGGGAGACCAGGAGAAGCACCTGGTTCCTGCCTTTGGATCAGCACGGTGTGCCGGCTGCAGCGCACCGGCCACGGCATCCATTGGAGGGTGAACCAACGGTAAAAGGAGGACCTTCTCTCTGTCTCTCTGTCCACTCTGCCTGCCAAAAAAAAAAAAAAAAAAAAAAAAAAAAAGAAAGAAAAAAAAAGAAAAGAAAAAAAGAATTCCTTAGTCTCTTTATATCACATCATTTTACACCATTGAGTCAGGGAATGCAGGCCTTAGCATGACTCTGCAATATCCCAAATACAAATTTAGTTATGGTTTTTAAATGAGATATGTCCAATGCACATTGAAGTTCATGGACTTTTTAGCAATCACGTAATTCTAGGAATTGAACTTAATGACAAGAATTTATTAGATATAGGGCGAGAAAGTGAGTCACTCAAATGGGGCCAGAAATACAGATATAATTATCTTCTGTGCCAATTCAAAACACTCTCAGATAACATCACTTGAAATTGTATTCAAAAGTCAAGAAAGAGGCCAGTGCTGTGGTGAGGTATGTTAAGCCTCTTCCTGCATCTGTTATGGGCACCAGTTCATGTCCTGGCTGTTCCACTTCCAATCCAACTTCCTGCTGATGGCCTGGGAAAGCAGTGGAAGATGGGCCAAGTACTTGGACCCCTGCACTCACATGGGAGACCAGATTGAAGCTCCTGGCTCCTGGCTTTGGATCAGCTCAGCTCCAGCCATTTGCAACCATTTTGGGAGTAGATCAGTGGATGGAGGACCTCTCTGTGTGTTTCTCCCTCTTTCTTTCTGTAGTTCTGCATTTCAAATAAATACATACATCTTTTTACACTTGATCTTAGCCAAAAGGCTGAGAAGCGATACATACATCTTTTTTAAAAATGTCAAGAAAGAGGGGCTTCTGAAACACACAGACTTTGGTATTGTGCAGGCATGGACTTGATCAGCCTTCAGGGATTGTGTTCTCACCCTGAGTTAAAGCTCTTTTTCTTATTCTTTTGAAAGCTAACTACATTTTCAACCAAGGGTATCTTTTAGCTTTGTAAGGCTGAGGATCCTCTGATTGCACTCATTATGCATCCTGATGCCTTCTTTACATGTGTGTTAAGAGGCTAAAGCACGTATTTTCCTTTGTGACTGTGGACAGCCTGCATCTACAACTATCAGGGAGGCAGAGTCGTTACCAAAGCTTCAGTTCCTTTGTGCCAGCCTTTCAGTCTGCAGCATCTAACGCCAGCCCCCTGCTGGCTAACAGACTATTTTTACCCACTTCCCCTGGGCCTTCTGATGAGATTCCAAGTCAGGGCTCTCTCCGTATGATAACTGGGGAAGCTATCGAAGCTTCGGAGGGAGAAGATACCAATGGCTTTTTTTTTCCCTCTTTATTTTTCTTCGAAACAATCCCAGGAGGAGATTTGTGGAAAACTTGGTTGGGTTTATGATCCTCTTGCATCAACAAACAGCAACCAAAACTGTCAGTAGATGACTTTGCACAGCAGTTTCAAAACCAGAAACCAAAATAAACTGCCAATAGGAGCCTACTGATGGCAGGATTTCATTGCATTCTTCCCTATTGTGTAACCCGGTCTCCCTTCCACCTTCCCTCACAGAGATCATTCCATGGGGAGGGATCATTTCCCTTTCCCTGCCCCAAGCAAGTGCCCCATGAATGCATCTGTAGTTCATAAGATTCCTCAGTCAGATTGAATGTGGCAGGAAAAGACGTTGGAGGGATCAGAGCAGGAGACACAGATCTAAGTCTGTGAATTCTCTGCCAGCCTCAGTCCTGATCAAGGAGGGTGGCCCAAGGAGAGCTCAGAGTCCAGGGAATACCAGAAAGACCAAGAATTTGCATAAAAGTAGAATCCAGATTAGAAGTGAAATCATTTGCAGGATTCAGGGGGAAACGGACTCCAGGAAGGCCAACAGGATGCTGCTAACAGTTAGGAGTGAACAAAGAAAAGGAATCAGTCTTGGTAGCAGGAGGCAGACCCACTGAAGAATGCAATGTGAGTGGCTTAAATTGGATGGCAAATAAAGAATAACATCTACCATCCACTAAGTACCTGTCATGCCCCAACAGTGGCAAGTTCTTTCCCTTCATGAACCAATTGCCATGTGTACAATTCATCTTAACGCCATTCATCAAACAGAGGCCCCCAAAATAGGGAGTTAATAGTGTTTGTGTGGTCATTTAGCTGCAAAAAGGGCCATTTAGCTCTCTTTGCCCCCACTGTACTGAAGTTCTGGAATTGCTGCTGGGTGGAGTATTCAAATTTGGATGCAGGCCTCCTTCCCAGCCAGTGCCCAAGGAGCAAAGGCATGGGGGCCAAGGAGGGCGAACCTGGGGGTGAGTCCTTTATTCCTCTCCTTGCACAGCAGCTTTGTTCTAGTTCCAGAGAGGGGGTAGGTTGACCCCTACTATGGGGACAACAACAGCAAAGTCAGGTCCATAGACAGTCACTTTGCCACATTATCTGCCCAGAAGATCTGCTAACGCCCCTGGACTTGCTGCATACCTACCTGCACTTAGCCTTAATTGCTTTATTTTTCTGCCTGAAAGCTCAGTTTGTCAGTGATTCTGTTCCTAATCACACGTTAGCCCAGTTCAGCTTGTGCTGACTCCTCACACGCCTTCCCTTGAATATTGCTTCCTTCAGCTGCCAACGTGGACAGCAGCTGAGGGGGTGCTGGTGGGGGGGAAGGAAGCCAGCAGGCCCCAGGGCCAGGGCTTCCTTGGCAGCAGCTTTTCAATTTGGTAATAGACATGCAAGTGCTCCAAGGAACACAAAATTTCCCATTTTTCTCTTTGGCAGAATTGATGAAGAAGTAAAACAGGAGTATTATGGAGGAAGGCTGAGAAGAAAGGAGTGAAGAAGAGAGACTTCTGACCTGATAAAGACCCTGCCTAGAGTTTATCCTCTAGGCTTCCAACTGGTTTGCTTAAATGTTTTAGACTCCTCCAGACAGGAGTCTTGTCTCCTACAGTCTCCTACTTGCTACCACATTGTCAGAACTCCACTTATTTTGATAACAAAGAATACTTTTGGGGGGGCAAGTGTTTGGCTTAGTTGTTAAGATGTCACCTGGGATGCCTGTGTTCCATATCAGAGTGCCTGGGTTCCAGCTGCAGCTCTGCTTCCAGTCCAGCTTCTTGCTAACATGCACTGTGGGAGGCAGCAAGTGATGGCTCCAGTAGTTGAGGTGCCTGTCACCCAGGTGAAAGACTCAGATTGGGTTGTGGCTCCTGGCTTCAGCCTAGCCCAGCCCCAGCTATTGTGGGCAGTTGGGAAGTGAACCAGCAGATAGAAGATTTCTCTCTCTCTCTCTCTCACTCCCCACCTTCCTTCTCTATCTTTCCATCTTTCTAGTTAAGTAAATTTTAAACATTTTAAACACATTTCTCTTCCCCAAAGCTAGCTATAGAAATATGATAATGATGATAGTTACCATTTATGAGATGCTGCACTAAATATTTTACATGATGGCAATAAGATTATTAATAACTAGTTTCATGTACCAGCCAATGTTCTAAGTGATAGTTAACATCATATATTAATACTTGAGTTAACATATTCATCATTACCACAAAGCTATGAGATAGGCGCTACTATTATCTCATGTTACAGATGAGGAAACTGAAGGACAAAGAGTCTGTGACTTATCCAAGACCATAACCCTGCAAGGTGAGCATTTCTCCCCCAGGAAGCCAGGGTTCAGAGAAGCTCAGTACTGGCCCTGAGGCCACACAGGGAAAGTGGTATAACTGAGTTTTATACCTCCTCTGCAGAACTCCAAGGGATTTGAGACTGTTAGACCCCACAGAGCATTTCTTAGTGCTTCCCAAAATTTCCTATCTTGGTACACATGGAATAGCATCACATTTGAATATGACTTGAGCTACAAGAGAAAAGAAGCTGTAGCCTCTTCTGACCCTGCCCTGCCTGCTGTGAGCTGCAGGGTCAGTAACTGAGCACACCTGGACTCCACTCTGTTTGGCAAGTTCTGCCTCACACGTAAGGAGGCAGTGAGAACCACCCCATTTTCTGTCCCCTTCCACATCCGCCATTTCTCTGCTTCCTCACTTGCCCTGAATTTCATTGCCCCAGAAATAAGAAATGTACTGAATAAAGTCCCATTCAACATTAAAATCAAATATGGCACAGCACATAAAAGATCCCAGCTTCAACTGTCCTATTTCTTTCTTCTTCTCCCACAATAGGTATTAAAATTGAAGCATGAAGAGGTCCATGGCATATGTTTGACTAAAAGCCTGCCAAGAAATAGAATCCACTTCTCGCTCCAAACAAACAGCATCTACTATCCCTGCAAAGCCAGAACCAAATGCCTGGTGGGGCATTCTCCGGCAGTGTGGCCATGCTGGGTTTCCCTCTGGGCCAAACCAGGTCGACCTGCCCCACTGGAGGCATGTTTATTAAGAACAAGCAAACATAACATCAGGCATGCCTGGGAGAAGGGTACATTGGTGACTAGCGACCAGTCTGCCGTGGCTTCTAGTTTTGTGTATCTTAATTTCAAGTTGACTTGAAACCAGACCAGGAGAAATCCCACCTCATCCCCATGTTTCCTAAGGCTGGGTAGCCCAGAGGCACATGGCAGGTGGAGGTCTCTGAAGCCTAGCCTTGGACTGAGGGAGACGGTTCCCTAAGCTGCATAGCTGCATTTTGGCATGAGAAGGAGAGGAAAGAGGACAGTGACTGTGAGCCCTCCCTTCCCTGCCTTTCCCCTGGGAGGCATCCAGTGATGCATGCTCTGTGGACCCTGTTGCTCCTAATGCCAGATGCAACGCACATGTGTTCTCAAACTAGGATTAGTTTTTCTCCTTTAAGTAGGTTAAGCTTTCTAAAGCAGGGGTAATTAAGATTATGACTAGACAATGAAGGAAAGAAATCATGAGGCTTAATGAGGATACCGTAGTTACCCTCAAATGGAAAGGACAACAGTTTGCTTTTATTGCTATAAGAAAAGGAAAAATAAAAAGACAACAATAAAACAAACACAACTACAGGCCTCTGTCGACCAATGCCTAGTAGAACTGGGAGTGCACCTGACTACTAACAGAACTGGGCCTCCACTTAGGGAATTGTTTTTTAAAAAGAATTTTATCTCCCACTTTTCCACACTGTTTATTGGCTCCTTAAATGATCTTTGGTTATTAATTTCAAAATTCTAAAAACATATCCTACTCTCAAAGACAAAGGGAGATGTTAGCACATACAATTTCAGTCTCAACACAGGTTCTAGGTATTTGCCAGAAAGAACTTAGCAGAAATCACAATGGCACAGGAAGAGAAATGAAAGCAGTCAGAAAAGTCGTACAAACCATTTTGCAGTTGATTCTACACACACTGTTCTTCCAATCTGCCTTCTAGTCCCAGTTCCATTGCTGGTGCTGTCAGCTCGCTCGCTCTATCTCTCACTCACTCTCTCTCTCCCGCCCTCCCTCTCTCCTGAAGAAATCAAGAGAGACCAGTCTCTTGCTTCTAATTGCTCCTCCCTCCGCCCTATCCTTCATACAGCTGCCAGACTGCTAGCTCCATAAGGTCAACTTGCTGACACTATACTTCTCTTTAAATTCTTTCCTAAAGGCACAGAAATTCAACCTTGCAGAGTCTCCTCTGTAAGTAATATCCACCCATGTTTTTAAAGGCAATATTCTAACCATCATTGTTTATTGACTGGCTACACATTTAATGTCTAGCATTAGTGAATTGGTTAAATAAACCATGGTTTAACCACATAATTGGAAAACATGGAACTGTGGGGGGAAAATGGGATATCTCTAACCGTGCCAAATATACTGATATGAAACAATCTCAAGATACAAAGCCAGATTTATGTAGTGTGTTCCTATGCAAGCAGCCAAGGATGAAGAAGGGAGGTAGACAATTTCTGTAAAGATACAGAACATAGTGGTTACGTTGCTTACTTGGATGGAAGCCGTGGAACTGAAGGTCTGGGCTGGTTGCTTTTTTTTTTTTATTGTGTTCTCTTTGTATACTTTAATATTGTGTGTAGATACTACTTTTGTAATAAGAAATACTAATTTAAAAAATAAAATACTCCATATAATGAAAGCACTTACCACCCTCTGCTGAACTGAATGCACTGTATTACCTGTCTCCAACTTACCTGCGACATCTCCTCTGTGGACCCAGTCCACACCGTGCCATTTACTATTGCCTGAACTTGCTACCCAAGAGTGTTCCACATGAAGACATACATACAGTTGGGTCTCCTCGTATATATCCTGAAGGCCGTAACAGCGCCATTGCATAGGGCTGTTGGAAAATCAAATGGCAATTACTTGTAATAATGCCTAGCAAATACTACATTTCATCAATACTAGTTGCTATTATTGTTCGACCCTAAGGCAATCCTTCTCCAGAGAGAGGAGTTTGCTCCCCTCTCTGCCTGGTGAAAGGCTACCTACACTCTAAGACTTAGCTCAAACATTTTCTCTGTGTCCATTACTATCTCTGAGCTCTGAGCATTTTGTTCACGCCCTTGTGCAGGGCCTTTCATATTCTATCATAATTAATAACATGGCAGTCTGTTTCTATCTATCCTTTGTGGGGTAGGTAGAGCAAGGACTGTGATTTATATCTTTTTTTAGAGTATATCATAATTTTTCACTAATTAGAGATTTTAGTGTAATGAAAGCAGTACAAAAATCCCCAGAAGATGTAGTATGTTTGTATTGCAACAATCAAAATCCTCTCACAGCATGTCTGCTAATGGTTTCCCCACTGTGTGACACCAGAGGAACCTTCTGGGAAACAGGGATTAGTGTTCCTGCCAAGATTCCTCCCAAGGTGATCTAAGCACTTCACACCATTTTGGTTGTCAAGCCTCGCTGTTCACAGCTCATCCTTCTTGCCAGAATGCTGGGCCAGCTTTTAGTACTTAGCAATATAGATTGTGAGCTAACGCTTGGCCAATGTCTAATTTAAAAGATTGACTATGCATTAAAAGCCCTAAAAGAAGAAAAAAATAGAAAGCCTTGAATAATCCATTATGAGAGGAATCTCTTAACTGATTGTTGTTTTGGATTTGAGTTTCAGATATTAAAACAACAGCATATTCAAGTATCCTCTATGCTCATGTGGGAAATAATCTATTCTTCAGATATATAGATCACAATTACAGAGTTAAAATTTTGAAGGGGGAAAGGTTATTTAGACCTACATTTCTCCACGGATAACGTGTTATCAGCATCATCTGGAGGTACTTGTTTAAGATTCAGGCTCCACCCCAGGATGACTAAATAAGAAGCCCTGGAAATGAAGACCCTAGAATCTGCTTTCTCACACAGAGCACCTTGATGATGCTTAAGTGTGTTAAGCCACAGAGTCACTGATTTATATTAGCATTCAGGAAGCCAGCTTGAATAAGGAAGAGGAGCAAATGTATGGATCTCATGAAACAGCAAGTTTCACCAAATGCCTACTATGTGATTCTCCCCAAATTACGTGCTTTAAAAATATTTATTTATGGGGCCGGCGCTGTGGCATAGCAGGTAAAGCTGCTGCCTATGGTGCCCGCATCCCACATGGGCGCCAGTTAGAGTCCTGGCTGCTCCACTTCTGACCCAACTCTCTGCTATGGCCTGGGAAAGCAGTGGAAGATGGCCCAAGTCCTTGGGCCCCTGGACCCACGTGGGAGACCCTGAAGAAGCTCCTGACTCCTGGCTTCGGATTGGCACAGCTCTGGCCATTTTGGACATCTGGGGAGTGAACCATCGATAGAAGATCAATCTCTCTCTCTCTCTCTCTGCCTCTCCTCTCTCTGTGTAACTGTGATTTTCAAGTAAAATAAATAAATCTTAAAAAAATTTATTGATTTGATTTGAAAGTTAAAAAATAGGGAGCTCCCATCCACTGCTTCACTCCCCAAATGCTCATAACAGCTGGGACTGGACCAGACCCACACCAGCAGCCAGGAACTCAATCTGAGTCTCTCACACAGGTAGCAGGGAGCCAAGTCCTTGAGACATTATCTTTTGCCTCCTGTTCATTAGCAGAAAGCTGGAATCAGAGGTGGCACTGAGACTGGAACGCGGGCACAGCTATATGGGAAGGAGGCATCCCAACTTCTGCAACAAACACTGGGCCTCTATTAAGTACCTTTTAAGGAGGGGGTTCCTCAGCTTTGCTTTTGCCAAGCACCGTGTATAATGCCATGCTTTAAAAGAGTTCTAGAATATAGTGTGGTTTGGGCAACTGCAGAGAGTTGAAATGTGGTTAACTTGTGATTGATTCCCTTTTTTCTTAGGGTCCACATTGGTTTGCCTGATTCTAATTAGAGCTATACTAGCTTAGGCTTCAGGCTTGATGAGGAAAAATGATTATGGATAGGAAAAGGTTAAACAATGTGGTCTGTCCTGGGTCTCAAGCAATATGGAACTCAAACAATGAGAACTGAATCAAGTTCTACTTTGTTCTTTGCACTCACTTACTTTGTATTTTTAGTTACCGTCCTATGTAACAGATCCAGTTGCCTGTCCAGCCCTTCTTTACATAGGCACATGGCATACAGGTGAAAATGAAAAGCAACACACTCTGCACATTCTTCTTCCTCCATAGCACACCAGTCAGCAATGCTTTAGGAATGAATCTGCACATTGGCAGGGTAACTGCCAAGTGCAGTCTCTAGTAGACAAATCATTTGTTTCCAAGTCATATCTAGGTTTAAGACTGACTTCATCTTTTCTTGGGTGTATGACTTTTACCCAGCAATTCACTTCTCTGTTGTCACCACAGTTTCCTTGACTGCAAAATGAGAATAAGTGTTGCCACTTCACATGGTTGTCATAAACGCCAAAAAAGCACTTAGAATGCCGTCTTGTATATAGCAGACATTTAATAATGTCATTAATTTAATCATCAGAAAACAAAGACTCCTTTGATTTATACAATGTGGTGTAAGTGAACTATGTTGCCAGGCAAAATCCTAAGAAAATTACAAATCATGCTCACACTACTAAGGTGCCTGTGAACAAGATAAAAACTGAAATACACATTGTGTAAAAGTTATTCAAGCAATATAAAATGAAGTCATATGTGATCAATTGCTAGAGTAAGGATATCACAAAAGATGTAATCAATAACAGAAGGGAAGAAATAACTCAGAGACCAAAAGGATACCTTCAGGAGACCACTTCGAGTGTTACTGAGGGATTTGTGAAAGTATATTGATATTCACTTAACATATGTTGCCTGAGTGCCCACTACTACCAGCCACTGTTCTTAGCACCAAGATGCAACAAAAAGAAAGAAAGATCCCTGTTACCATGGAGCCTATATGTTAGTAGCAGAAAGAAAACCAAAATGGGAATAAATTCATGTCCAAAATTCATATAGTTTCAGGTCGTTTATCGTCAGTTCTGTGAAGAAAAGTACATCAAGGTAAGAACTGAGAGTGGGACTAGTTGGCAGTTGCTTTAGAAATAGAGAGTCAAGGGGGGGTGGTGCTGTGGCATAGCAGGTAAAGCCCCGGCCTGCAGTGCCAGCATCCCATATGGGCACTGGTTCAAGTCCTGGCTGCTTCACTTCCAATCCAGCTACTTGCTAATGTGCCTGGGAAAGCAGAGGAAGATGGTCTAAGTCCTTGGGCCCCTGCACCCCCTGGGAGACCCAGAAGAAGCTTCTGGCTCCTGGCTTTGATCTGCCCAGCTCTGGCCATTGCAGCCATCTGGGGAGTAAACCAGAGGATGGAAAACATCTCTCTCTCTCTCTCTCATTCTCTCTCTCTCTCTCTCTGCCTCTGGCTCTCTGTAACTCTGCCTTTCAAATAAATCAATAAATCTTAAAAATTTATTTAAAAGGCAGAGTTACAAAGAGCCAGAGTGCCAGAGGCAGAGAGAGAGGTCTATCCATTGTTTCACCCCCAAATGGTCACAACAGCAACAGCCCCAATAAATCTTTTTAAAAAGAAAAAAGAGAGAGTCAAGGAATCCCCTTGCCAGAGGGAGTGGTTAATCAGGAACCTGAATGAAGTAAGAGAGTGAGCCAAAAAGAGGCAAGAGGGAAGGTGAAGGACAAGCAAGTGCAAGAGTGAAGTGAGCCTGTGAAGCAGCAGCAGGAGGCAAAGTAAGGGAGGGGGTGGGACCCTCTTGGCCATCAAAGGAGCTCATTTTCTTCCAAGCTGTGACTTGAGCCTATTGCAGGGTTGTGAGCAAGAGAGATGCGTAATTATTTCCTTTGTAATGATCATGTTTGAGGAGCAAACTATGAAGTGGACGAGAATAAATGAGACCAGTTTGGAGACTAATGCAATGGACAAGGAAAAGCAAATGATGGTTTAAACTATTGGAGACAGGGGCCGGCGCTATGACACAGTGGGCTAAGCTTCCGCCCATGGTGCCGGCATCCCATATGGGCTCCGGTTCTACTCCCAACTGCTCCTCTTGCAATTCAGTTCTCTGCTATGGCCTGGGAAAGCAGTAAAAGATGGCTCAAGTGCCTGGACCCCTGCACCCACATAGGAGACCTGGAAAAAGCTCTTACTCCAGGTTCCAGCCATTGCTGCCATTTGGGGAGTAAACCAGCGGATGGAAGACCTTTCTCTCTGTCTCTCCTTCCCTCTCTCTCTATAACTCTACCTCTCAAATAAATTTTTTAAAAATCTTTTTAAAAAGAAAAAAACTACTGGAGACAAACAAGGAAACTAAACATGTAATCATTAAAGGGAGAAAATAGATACAAAAGGGGAAACAGTGGAGAGCTATGACAAGATGGCAAACAAGATAAGGTAACAAAGTAAAAGGGATAAGGAAAAAATTAATTAGAACTCAAATAAGAAACAGAAAGTTCAGAGATTATTTGGATAATAGAAGGTAAAGGCCTGGAATCTGGAGTCCATACACTTGAATTTGAGTCTAACATTACTGTCTGTGTGCTTTTGGAAGTACTAACCTTTATTTAAATTTAAAAAAAAATTTTTTTTTATTTGAGAGAGATTTCCTATCCATGCCTCACTCCCCTAAATGGCCAGTGGCCACGAACGGGTCAGGAACTCTCTCCAGGTCTCCCATGTGTGTGGCAGGGACCCAAATACTCGACCTGTCACTGCTGCCTCCCAAAGTGCACATTAGCAGGAAGCTGGAATTGGGAGTGGAGCTGGGACTTGGTCCCAGGTACTCTGTTATGGGATGAGAGTGTCTTAAACACCCTCTCCAAAGAGTTAGCCTTTATAAGCCAGTGTCCTCATTTAAAAAAAAAAAAATGGAATAATGATATCTACATCATAGAGTTGTGAGAGTTAAATGAGAAAACATCAATTTCTTGACACACAGCAGGTTCTCCAAAAGTATTTGTTCATTTCTTTGTGTCCCTAATTGAGTGAAAACTTTATTCACCCACTCTTAATAACAAGAAACCTGTAAATTCCTTCATTAAGAAGCATGTGCAACTTCTTTATGGAGATTTTGTTTCAGTGGGTCAACAATTACAGTTTAGTTTTGTGAATTACTGTGTTCTCCAACAATACAAGGAGAGTTCACAGAACTTGTCCAGCATTATGGCGTGAAGGAAGACTTCCAGGCAAACGACGTGGTGTATTCAGATCACCTTAGGGGAATCCTAGAGCTGTTGACACTGTTGACCAGATGGCTGAGTCTTGGGCCCACTGCACTGTGAACTGTTAGCCGTCACATTGTGGGGGCAATTTTGATTGTCTGGGACACTGTATAGGGAGAGCCAGGCTTCAAGGTAATCAAAGCATAAACTGTATAGGGCTTTATGGATTAAGGTCACAGCCCCTCAATGAATACATAATGCCCTAAAGATGATTCTCATTTGCTCGTCCAAAAGGGGAAATGGAACAACAGACGGGAGATGGCTTTTATTTCCATTGTGCTGAACTAAGTGACTCCAGACTCACGGTGATTTCCCGTTAGGGCTTCCCTTGTACAGCTTCCTATTCATCATGCAGCATTTAGGAAAACTGAAGACTTTCTAAAAATTAGAGTGAATTCCATTAAGCAGTTGAAGATGAAATGTTGAGTCAGTCTCCGAGTATGAGATACAGCTCAAGGCCTGGCCTTTAACAGACTTAGAAGAACTTTATGAGATATTGGACATACTGGGTGCCAATGAGTGCTATTTAGTCCTAGCAGACAATGTCTCAGAGCAAAAGGAAGGGGTTCTAGGGAGAACTTCCTGCACGGGAAGAAGGCAGTTTTCCCATTCGCTTGAGTCAGTAAGCCGCAGTTGAGGTCCTGGGAGGCATTCAACACCATGAAGACTGTCATACATAGAAAACACTGTTTTGTTATTTGTCCTTGGAGGGTTTTAGAATCTAATGAGTGAAACTGAGTGCTGGAGGGTTTAACCATTGGTTAGCATCCTGGACAGTGATTATTTGTGTAGCAGAGAGGTAAGTGTCCCCTTGCATGTCCATATCTCACCGTCCAGATAATATGTGCCTTGCTGCCCTTCCTTCTCCAAGTACATAAAATTTACCTATCATTACATTTTATGTGCCTTGTTCTTCTAGAATTCATCTGAATTCTGTCATCTATTTAATTTGTTTACTCTACATGGGTAACAAGCCATCTTAACTCCTTTAAAATGTATGTGAGGGGCCGGCGCTGTGGCTCACTTGGTTAATCCTCCACCTGCAGCGCTTGCATCCCATATGGGCACCGGGTTCTAGACCCGGTTGCTCCTATTCCAGTCCAGCTCTCTGCTGTGGCCTGGGAAGGCAGTGGAGGATGGCCCAAGTGCTTGGGCCCCTGCACCCGCGTGGGAGACCAGGAAGAAGCACCTGGCTCCTGGCTTCAGATCGACGTAGTTCCTGCCATGGCAGCCATTTGGGGGGTGAACCAATGGAAGGAAGACCTTTCTCTCTCTCTCTCACTGTCTATCTGTCAAATAAAAAAAAAGAATTGTTGTATGTATAAATGACAATAAAAAGCACGTTAACTTTAAAAAACAAATAAATAAAATGTATGTGCAGGGCAGGTGTTTGATCTCGTGGTTAAGATACCTGCCTCCTACATTTGAGTGCCTGGGTTTGAAACCTGACTCCAGCTTCCTGCTAATGTGCATGATGGGAGGCAGCAGATGATAGCTCAAGTGTTTGGCTCTCTGTCACCCAGAGGAGAGCCTAGATTGAATTCCCAACTCCTGGCTTAGCCTGACCCAGCCTCAGCCACTGCAGGCATCTGAGGAATGGGCCAGTAGATGGGAGCTCACTTTCTCTGTCCCTCTGCCTTTCAAATACATTTTTTAAAATTAAAAAAATTAATACATATGTAGTGTATACAATTAGTGTTTAGTCATCTGTATCCTTGAGACTAGCCTTCCTTTTGTTCTATATAGTCCTTGTTTACAGTGTTTTTCCCATAGTGCCTTCATTCAGACACTTCTAGAAGTACCAAGGGCATGATGAAATTTGGGTTCTTAGTTAAGAAACAAATTGATAAAAAGGTTCTTTCCCTCTGTAGTAGCACACCAAGTCCCTTTATACTGCGTTTCCAACCCTATGAAGGGTCGACTTCTCTCACCAAATAAATAAGAGCTTCTGTTATCTTTGTAGGTGACAGAAATGCATAGACAAAAGGATATCATGCCTGCCTTCCAGGACCCTAAGAAAAGGCAGGAACCGAGGTTGGCGCTGTGGCGCAGCGGGTTAACTCCCTGGCCTGAAGCGCCGGCATCCCATATGGGTGCTGGTTCTAGTCCCAGCTGCTCCTCTTCCCATCCAGCTCTCTGCTATGGCCTGGGAAAGCAGTAGAAGATGGCCCAAGTGCTTGGGTCCCTGCACCCATGTGGGAGACCTGGAAGAAGCTCCTGGATCCTGGCTTCGGATCAACACAGCTCTGGTCGTTGCAGCCATCTGGGGAGTGAACCAGTGGATGGAAGACCTCTCTCTCTCTCTACCTCTCTCTGTAACTCTGTCTTTCAAATAAATAAAATAAATCTTTTAAAAAAAGAAAAGAGAAAAGGCAGGAACCATAGAGCATTCAGGATTTTTTTTTTTTTTTTCAATCTCTGAAGAACTGTGTGAGTAGGTAGGTCTGGGAAGGAGTCACTGCCCTGAGGTAAGGGTAGTACGGAAACTTCTGTCGTCTCCCAGGCAGAGGTTCTTGACATCACCCATTGGGATGCACAGCAGTTTGCTAACTATAAGGCACCTATGCTGAGACAGAGCCCAGAGCCTTCTAGAAGGGAAGGAATCAATATGCCAACAACAGCACCAAAGATCCAAGGACAGGAAAACAGGCAGAGTGGCACAGACTAAGGATCCCAAGTAGAGAATCTGCATGGAAAACAACGCCTCAAGTCTCCTAGAGGACATCAGGGTTGCAGGAGATAGGAAGCTGGAGGAGAAGTACGAAAGAAACAGCAGCCTCTGAGTGAGGATCTGAGAGCAACCTGCTGTCAGTCCTGAAATGACCGCAGCAGAGATTTCTTGGCTCGTGTAGTCTGGTCACCGTTTTCCCTCCCTGACCTCTGCTGTTGGCAACCATGATTTGCTATTCACAGTAATGGCTAATCTATAGTTATTTGCATCACTCCAAGAGTACAACTTAAGTGAGTTGTCATTGTAAGTGATAACAATCTAACTTCAATTTTGTGTATTGAACGTTGTCCATTATATAAACATAGGAATATTTAAGTTTCTAACATTGTGAACACTACGTTTTCTGAAATTTCAGATAATGGATGCGAGAAGGGGTGCAATATCATCTCCAGCATAATCCAGACATCACTGAAAAAATAAGGCTAAGGCCGGCGCCGCGGCTCACTAGGCTAATCCTCCGCCTTGCGGCGCCGGCACACCGGGTTCTAGTCCCGGTCGGGGCACCGATCCTGTCCCGGTTGCCCCTCTTCCAGGCCAGCTCTCTGCTGTGGCTAGGGAGTGCAGTGGAGGATGGCCCAAGTCCTTGGGTCCTGCACCCCATGGGAGACCAGGAGAAGCACCTGGCTCCTGCCATCGGAACAGCGCGGTGCGCCGGCCGCAGCGCGCTACCGCGGCGGCCATTGGAGGGTGAACCAACGGCAAAAGGAAGACCTTTCTCTCTGTCTCTCTCTCACTGTCCACTCTGCCTGTCAAAAAATAAAAAAAATAAAAAATAAAAAAAAAGAAAAAAAGAAAAAATAAGGCTAAATAACTGTGTAATTTAAATGGAAGATGCAAGCATACACACATCTGGTGTGGGAGCAGTAAATAACTAAAATAGAGCACACTGTTGGGATCCTATTGGTACAATATGCAGAAAAAAATTGGAGGTCAGTCATGGTAGAGAGAGGTAAAAGCAAATATGGATTCTTAATCTCAGAAGTCCAGGAAGAAACAGACAAGCACTTCAAGATCAATCCAATGTTTTTTCATCTTCCAGAAAGACAAATACACAGTCGAAAACAGTGGCCACAGAATTGTCTTGGACACAGAATATAATCACATATTATTATATCATTCCCTTAAATTGCTCTAGGGAGGTAAATCAAGTTACATGTCCCGATTCAAAGATTTCAGCTGAAATGTCCTGTAGGCAAATAAAAGGGAGAATTTTGGGGGCCAGCACTGTGGCATAGCAGGTTAAAGCCCTGGCCTGCAGTGCCAGCCTCTCATATGGGTGCCGGTTCAAGTCCTAGATGCTCCACTTCTAATCCAGCTCCCTGCCAATGTCCTGGGAAAATGGCAGAAGTTGGCCTGAGTGCTTGGGCCCCTGTACCCACATGGGAGACCTGGAAGAAGCTCCTAGCTCCTGGCTTCAGCCTGGCCCAGGCCCGGTCATTGCAGCCATTTGGGGAGTAACCAGAGGATGGAAGGCCTCTCCCTCTTTATCTCTACCTCTCTGTAATTATGCCTTTCAAATAAATAAAATAAATCTTAAAAAAAAGGGAGGGGGAGAATTTTGGTAATGGCTATGGTGGCCCCTTACGTGGAGCTGATGCAGCCAGATCTTAGTGGCGGTTAAACCTTTTGTAGTACAAGTGGTAAACTGAATCATGGTAAACAAAGAAATGTTCCCACTGAGTCTTAGGGATTTTCATTTGAAAAATGGAATTTCAAATCATCTGGATTTTTCTGAAGATTTTAGAGAAACTACAGAACATACAAAAACTGGGCCAAATAAAACCTGGCTCTGCTCATGTATCTGCATATACAGCACTTTGCAAATGTAAATTTTGGAAAATTCCAGTCAGTCTTTAACATGCTATCAAAGAAAATGCTTAATGTCCTATACACCTTACACACAACATGACTAGGGGAAAAAATAAGGTGGAGGAGTGGTGATGGGCTTACCTTGAATATTGAGGTTTCCATAATGAAAACCTAGGTGACTTTTCAATTTCTCCAAAACATGCAGAGGCTCTTAGAGAGACCTTCTAACACTACAGAAATACAGGGAGATCGCCTCTTAAGACGTGGGCCTGCTGGGTGGATATTACTGCTGCAAGCTCTAGGAAAGACGCTAACATGTTACTGTGCCATCAAATCATGTTTGCAGAACGCGGGACAGCAAGAATGTCTTTTCTAATTTTAAAGAGAATGGAGAAAAAGATGACTGCTATGTTGTTTTCTCCAAAACTGAAGTTCTTTGAAAAGGTCATGAAGAACCTAGGAAAGGCTGAACTGGCTGCACATTAATTGTTCAATGTTAAGTATAGATTACAACAAAACTCAGCAGTGAAAGAGATGACTCACTTTTTGGAAATAAGATGTCTTTAGAACCCAGGAAAAGGGCAGCCAAGTTAAACAGGACTTTCTCATTTCTTTACTAAAACTGTACCTTATTTGGAACCCATCTTTAATTTCACAAGTTAAATCCTTTTCCCTGAGAAAGAGAGGTTTTACGTAGGAAGATATCCAGTGCATTGAAGAGTATTTCAAAATGGCCTAAAATTTAGATGTGGATAACATCCTCTGGATGCAAAGAACCTGACTGATAAGCAGCTGTTCTACAAGCACTAGTCTGTAGACCCAAAAGGAATAGTTTTGGAAAACTGACAAGACTAAAAATCCTGAAAAGTCTAAAAACTGACTGTTTTTAGAAAAACCCCGAAGTATTAAGACTGAAATTCTTTTGTTGAGAAAATATTTGGATTGATGTAATTTCATTTGCTTAACGATGTAATGTGGGCTTGATAAGAGCACCAAATTTTACATTTGACTTCAGTCACTTTTACCAAAACATAAATGCAAAACAGCACTAGAAGTAAAGACTGGAGGTAGTTCAGAGGAGTATTATTGAAAAAGATAGAATATGTAAAAGTGCCCTAATGTTTTATGAGCTGGAAAATTCTTGTTATTTTGATTAGATATAGGTAATATCTTTTTTTTAAGATTTATTTATTTTTTGAAAGAGTTACAGAGAGGCAGAAGAGAGAGAGAGAGAAAGAGAAAGTCTTCCATCCAATGGTTCACTCCCCAGTGGCTACAATAGCTGAAGCTGTGCCTATCTGAAGCCAGGAGCCAGGAGCTTCTTCCAGGTCTCCCACATGGGTGCAGGGGCCCAAGAACTTGGGCCATCTTCCACTGCTTTCCCAGGCCATAGCAGAGAGCTGGATCAGAAATGGAGCAGCCAGGATTCAAGCCAGTGCCCACATGGGATGCCTGCACTGCAGGCAGTGGCTTTACCTACTACGCCACAGTGCCAGCGCAAGTAATATCTTTTTAATTAGTATGATCTCAAAATAGACATGAACATAGCCTAAAATTGTTTAATATACAGTAAAGAGATGACAAGAGTTAAATAAAACACTGTAACAAAGAAAGAATATCACTAAATTTTCTTCATAGGTATAGTTTGTTTAGCCCTGCTATTAATTACTACTAATTGCCACTACTAAGGAGTTATGTTGTTTTAGATTAAATCATGGCATTTATGTAACAGAAAACTAAATAATACCGAATTTAACGTAATGTCAAATATGCATGAATTTTAACATTCTTACATCGAAGGAGTAACACATATAAGTTACTTATTGTATGTTATACATGAATGTGTCCCAGGCTGGATCCCTAAATGTGTTCATCATCCTTCATCTCTGCCAGCACCATCCTGTTTCCTCCCCACGTAATGCTTCCAAGAACACGTCTCAGTACACCTGCTACACATAGCACTTAGTCTGCTGGAGTCTCGTTCCAGGGAACCTACTGACAATGACCAAAGTGGAAGCAGCTCCCTCCCTCAAATGAACTTACAGAAAGCATCAAACATCTAATTACAGTGAACGTGTGCAGAGGGAAAGGAAACAGAATGCACAGGGGCACAGAGTACACCTGGGGAGCCAGTCTGGCCAGGGAAGGCTTCCTTGGTGAAGCCACAGCTAGTCACTGCCCTAAGGGTAAAGTAAAAAACATTCACCTGCCCAGGTTTCTGGTCTTGGTCAAAGTTAGGGTCTGTAAACCAGTGGCCTCCAGCATAGATTCAGCCTGGAAGCATACTTTGTTTGGCACCATATCATATTTTACAAAGACTTGGACCCCAGATAGTATTTTTTTTAATCAGAAGATTTTTACTTAAAAGCTAGATTTCTGATCTCTTTTGAAAACTAAGAAACGTAGTGACGTTGGGCTTAAATCCTACATTGCAATGATCCACACGATGTGAGTAGACACTGCCCCCAGTAGATGATTCAAGACTGTACCCTTGGGAATCACTATTCTGAGTTGAGAATCACATGGTCATCTCCCAGGAAGCATCTCCTGGCCAGGACACGCCAAGAGCTTTGGCTGTGAGCCTAACAGTGACAAGATGCAGGGAAGAAATGTGAGCACTTGTTTAGATGGACTTTTATTTACCTTTTCCCTTAGGAAGCTGCTGCTACCCTGTGCTCTCCAGTAAGCAACCTCACCTTCTGATCTTTCATTAGTTTAGAAATTCTTGAGACAGTCCCTCTGGGATCTGGCCACCCACCTCCTTGGATAAGATTCCTTTTATGGTCTCCTCTTCCTCCTCTTAAGGAAATAGCCATCACCCACCACTTCTTCTTTGCTCTCAGTTAATATTGAACTGGCAGCCTCACTTCACAGTATGTGGTCAAGTTACTTAGTATCACAAAGCCTTGGTGTATTTATCTAAAAAGTTCCATTTTTGCAAGGTCGTTAAGGGGCTGTGTGAAGTATCTAGCACTTTATATATGGCAACAATAATTATTGTTATAATTATTATAACAAAGCCAAATGATCTTCTAGGGTAAAACACGGTAATATTCCAGTATTACTCCTATTTACCTTGTTCTCAGAATAATTTGAGGTGGTTGGTGGGGCCAGTGATCCAGACCAAATAACACAAAAATATTCCCAGAGCCAGATGTTTGGCCTTACAGCTAAGATGCCCCTTGAGACACCTGCATCCCATATTGGACTGCCTGATTTTAGGAACTGCCTCCACTCCCAATTCCAGCTTCTTGCTAATGCACACACTGGAAGACAGCAGATGATGGCTCAAGCAGTTGGGTCCCTGCCACCCATGTGAAAGACCTGGATTGAGTTCCTGGATCCTGGTTCTGGCCTGGCCTCAGCCCAAGCATTTGGGCAGTGAACCAGGAAATGAGAGCTCTCTCTCTATCTTGCTGCTCACTCTTTTCTTTTTCCTTGCCTCTCAAATACATAAATAATTAATTTTTTTCACAAATCTAGCTTCTGATTGGCCATTAAAACCTGACAAGGAGCTCAGATTTTCTTTGCTCAATAAATTCTAGAATCAATCAAATAGAAAATTAAACTTTTTCATTCTAGTTCCCACCTGCTCAGCTTGCACCTAATTTCCTTGACAGCAGACTTAAAAGCAAGCAAGCAATGAGTAATGGAATGTCTGGGGCAGATTTTGAACACAGGAGATAAACTCCACAGGTCTAAACTTGCACATATATCAGCCTGTATCTCGTTCTGATCTTCATAGTAGAAGTGCATTCCTTCGGTTTATCCTCACTCGATCTCTTCCATTTCCCTGCTGAGGACTGACCAGACTTCATCCATACTCTCAATAGCAGAATGAATTCCATCATCCTTTTTGGTGGGGTGTCATTTGTCAACCGAAATAAGGGCCTCAATTGTAAGGCAGAAACCCTTAATATTGATAGGCAACTCCTGGCTATCATCGCCTCCCTCTTGCCTTGTGCCTGATACCCCAGGCCAGCTAGTTAGGTGTCAGAGGTAACATTCCTCTTGGAGGATTCAATAACCTCCATGGTGACCCCAAGACTCTGCCTGGTGACTTCCACTATTTATCTCTGTGTATTGAGGAAGGTAAGATTTAAAAATCTTACAGGGGGAGAAAGCAACCAATTGGATGTCCACACAAAGAATTTGTCAGCCCACACAAAGAAATGCATTGAAAGCACCTTGTGTGTTTTCACTCCTGCCACTCCACAAATGCTATACCTTCTGGCTGAGCTTGCTGACTTACTGGAGCCCACGTGAAAGCGATTTTACTTTTTAAAACTGCAGTTGCAAAGTAAACAGGCAAGTTTGTATCCCTCTCTCCCACTCTTTCCATCCACATATATGTAAGAATAAAACATTATCTCTTATATCTCAATGCTCTTTCCCAGATTCAGGCATCATCCTAAGTTTTGTGATAATCATTATTAATTAATTATTAATATAATCATTATTAATCATTATTAATATGTTATCCCTTAACAGCACACAGTCACGTGTTGCTTAATGTAGGAGATATGTTCCGAGAAAAGCATCCTGGGTGAGTGTTTGTTCAGTGTGGGAACATCCCAAGGCTCTTACATCAATTAAGATGGCTTCAACATTACAAGATGATATAATCTTACTGGAATATCTTGTATGTGCAGTCCACTTGTATGTACAAGCCCATCTTGTATGCGCAGACATTTAACAGAAATGTCACTATGTACCATATGACTGTAGTCTTGTCCCTCTTAGAATTTTATATAAATGGAAGAATGTCAGATTTTCTTATGTGACTTACTCATTTCACTCTGTATTCTGTTTGTGAGATTCATCCACTTTGATGTATAGTTAAAATTAATAGGTTCTGCTACCTGTCCATTCTATTACTTCCTTATATTGCAATTTCTCGTGTCTGTTCTGCTCCTGGTGGACCTGTGTTTGTCCCTGTGCACTTTCCTCCACTTGTCCCAGCTTTAGAGGCTCTCATTTTTTCTTCCTTTGAGTTCAATTCTCCCAGAACATTTTTTATTTTGATTTCAAATTCTTTCTGACCAGTCCATTCTCTGAATTACTAACGCATATATTCATTAATCAATCAGATACTTTGATATTTAGTGCTAGACAATATTATACAGATCAGTGTTCAATATAGCTCATAATCTTTCTAATACTCACACTGTTGGAACCATAACAGTGTTCAGTTAGTACACACTATTCTTGAGGGTTGAGAACAATAACAATAATAGTTGTAGTAAAAATCATGGTAGAAATTATACAGCTAACATTTATTGTGGTTTTACTGTGTTCCAGACACTGTTCTAAAGGCAGTGAAAGTATTTATTTAACCCTCATGACAATATTATGAAATAGGTACTAGAATGCTTATCCAATAAGGCCACAGAAATGATGCAGTATGTACAAAGTCAAATAGCTAGTGAGTGCCAAAATCGAAGGGATTATAGAAACTTAAATATAATCAAATTTTTTATTCTAAGTGAATTTACATAGGGATGATCATAATAAAATTAATACTAACAGCTCTTATTTGTGGAATATCTTCACCATGCCTAACAATGACCTTAGCCCCTTATATAATCTTATTAATTCTCACCTAAATTTATTGTTGTGGATGTTGCTTTTCCAATGTAAAAGTGAAGACAATGAGGCTCATACAGGTTAAATAATTTGCCTAAATAACTAGTAAGTGGCAGGCTGGGATGTGAACTAAATATCTCTGACCTTAATACCCATGATCTGCTGTGATACCCAGCTGCCTCTTTGTAGATTTCAACAGCACTTTGACATTGCTCATTTCCTTATTTAATCCTAATTTCTTTTCTTGACTACTTCTCATTACAGAATGTAATGGAAAACGAAAACTAAGAAGCTCAATTTTCCAGTGTGAAATCATGTTCAGAGAAGAGATGTCTTGGAGAAAAGAGGCTGGAGTGATGGCATTGGATGATCCATGGGAATTATTTATTCATACTGTTCTGCTGTCTGTGTCCCATAAGAGATTTGATGTAGGACAGGAAGAAAAGTGAGTATGGTGGTCAGCCCTGTTCAGAAACACCCTGTGAACATCAAGACATTCTTTCCTCTCATCGGTCACTCAATGACTCACTTTTTCCCTTTTTCCTGGGAGTGAAAGCTACCAACTGAATGTCTATTCTCCCTGCTACATCTGTTGCTCTAGTTTGTGAAAATCCAAACATCATACCATACCTTTAGGACCATTTAGGGTAAGTACAGTTAGAGTCACAAATTGGTATTATTTTTTATAGTTTGTAACTCAGCTCAATAAAATAATAAATACAACTTTATAGTAAGAATGACTAAATTTAGATAAATCTTAACATCCAAAATGTCATTGTCCTTTTTGTTTCTATCAAGGCAAAGCAATTTGTAAAGTGATGTGCAGAGGTGCTCCCATAAGAAGTTCCTGTCTGAGTCAGCCAGGTAAGAATCTCAAAGTCAGTATGGAAAAGTTAGTCTGCTCAAAAATGACCCAGGGATGGTTCAGCTTAAAAAAAGAATCCAGAGACATATAGTATTTTTTCTTCTTACTTTAATTTACAAATTGTAAAATCCCCTCATTTCCGAAGACAGTTCCATGAGTTCTGACAAAATCACAGGGTGGTCTCACCACCACCACAGACAAGGTACAAGATGGTTCATCAACCCCACCAAAATCCCTTGAATTTTCTCTTGGAGTTTCCCCCATCCTGACCACCTACCTCTCTACCACTGATTTGTTCTCATTCCCTATGGTTACGCTTTTCCGGAATATCAGATAAATGGGATCAGAAGATATACAACCTTTGTTATATAAGCTATTGAATCCAGCTTCTTCAGTTGGCATAGTGAGATTGAAATCAACCTCACAGGTCTGTAGCCATGTTCCTTTTTATTGGTGAGTATTATGCCCTTGTATAGATGTGCCACCATTTATTTATGTGCTCCTCAGCTGAGGGACTTGCAAATTATTTGCAGTTTGGGGTGATTAGGAACAAAGTTGCTGAAAAGATTCACAAGTAGGTTTTTATGTAAGCAGAGTTTTTTATTTCATTTAATCAAATGGCTATGAATAGGATGTTGGATTGTAATGTAAGTGTATGTTTAATTTTATGTGTAACTGCCAAACTGTTTTTCCAAAATATTTTGCATCCCCATCAGCCACACAGAAATGTTGCAGCTGTTTCACACCTTCCTGTGCTCCTGCGATTGTCAGGCTGTTTTTTTGTCATTCTCATCTATTCATAGTGGTATCACATTGCAGTTTTAATTTGCACATCCCTGATGGAAGATATTGAATGCAATTTCATGAATATTTTTTGCTATCTGAATGCCTTCTTTGGTTAACTGTCTATACAAATCTTTTGCCCAGGGCAGGCATTTGGCTTAGTGGTTAAGATGTGGCTTGGGGTGCCTACCTTCCCTATCAGAGTTCCTAGGTTTAAATCCAAGCTCCATTCCCAATTCCAGCTTCTTGCTAATGCACACCCCAGGAAGCAGCATGATGGTTCAAATAGTTGAGTTCCTGCCACCATGTGAAAGATCCAGATTGAGTTCTAGGCTCCTGGCTTTGACCTCACCCAGTCCTGGCCATTGTGGACATTTGGAAAGTGAACTACCAGATGGACGCTCTCTGTCTGTATGCCTCTCTCTCTCTCTCTCTCTTTCTCTCTCAAATACATAACATTTTTAAGAAAAAAGATTTATATTTGAATACGACTCTGATAATTTCATTAACTCAAGCCTGTTTCATCACTTCTGGTGTCTTGACTTAAAACTCATTTTATTATTAGAAAAAACTTATTTTGGGGAAAACTCAATAGCCATTTCAAATGAGTTAATGGTGAGGTTTTTATCTTCCCCAAACACACCTTTCTAAATTTCTTTATATTTTAAATACAGACATTTTCAGAGTAATGTTGAATATCTTGATTATTAATTTTTCTTAATCAAAAGAAGTTACTATGGTTCATGAAATTATGGGAATTTCAGGAGATGTGATAAAATGTTTTCCAGATGTCCTTTAAAATTGATGATTGCCTCAGATACTCATGCTGACTCGAGACAAACAAAATAGGTCTCGAGAAATGATTCAAGCATCTAAGCTATTAAAATTCAATTGCCTATTGACCCTAGAATGTGACATGCCAAGAGAAATGAGTTGGAAAATGCCCAATAACCATCCTCTTTCTGGAGGTTCCAAAATTTATGACTAAGTTATTTCTGTAAGTCCAGGACCAATTTCTGCTGTTTCCATAATGTTTAAAGTATGCCACCACTGTGCTAGATTCCAAAGGATTCATCTGTATTTCAAGCTATGGGTATAATTATCCAAATCTGACTTAATAAAATAAAGATGGCAGAATAAAAGAAGTCCTTAGAAATATTTATTGAACTTCCACTTCTTTTCTTAATGAAGATTTTTTTCACAACTAGAAATATACTTTTACCCTCTAAAGTAAGATTAGCTTCCCCCTCTTATCATGTTTATCTGTGTGCTGCCCCTTAAAAATCTTGGTTTTAATATACCATCCAAAGTTAGGGCAATCATTACATATTCCAGATTAAATGATCAATTATAATATCCCACTTGAAAAGCAACCAATACAAAACCAGACATTCATTAAAACAAGTAAATGTATAGCCACTTTGAGATAAAAAGAAGCAATGCCTTCTGTTTTTAAAGAAATTATATAATCATATACATGATTTCTAAGTATAAAGTAACAAAATGGAATTTTTTCAAGTACTATTACTTATATGCTTAAAAGATATTACTGGAAAAGAAAATTCTTTAAAAGCAAGACTCATATAAGTGGAAGAACCAAAGGCATACCTGTTATGGCCCTACCTCTATTATTAGTATTTAGCACAGTACCAAGAATATAATGGATACTCAATAAATATTTGTCAACTGACTGTAAACCTATAGGTTAAATCCACAGGCTTGGAAGTCAAACCAGCATGGATCAAAATCCTATCTCATTCAGGTATATAATGAGAATTTCATTAGAGACAATACTATCCAGCTTATTCTATATTTTAAATTATAAGACACAAAATTAAGATATCTTTTTCTTAAAAAATGAAATCTACTCTCATAAGTTAAGATTACCACCAATGAAAGTAGCTGAAAGGTTATGCCTTAGCCTTTGAGGGCAAAGCATAAAGAAAAGTTTCAGTATTAGAAGCATGCTAGGTAAACTCTTATCCGTGCAGAATGAACACTTTAAAGGGGATGATGTTTTGGATATATAAGCTTTAGTATATTTGTTTAAATTGAGACTCAGTCACCGATTAAAACTAAATTTAACAAAAAGGGGAAAAATTGGGGCCAGCACTGTGGTGTAGAAGGTTAAGCTCCTGCCTGCAGTGCTAGCATTCCTTATGAGCACCTGTAGGATTCCCAGAGGCTCCACTTCCCATCCAGCTCCCTGGTAATGCACCTGGGAAAGCGGAGAAGATGGCCCAAGTACCTGGGCCCCTGCATCCACATGGGAGATCCAGAGGAAGCTCCTGGTTCTTGGCCTGGCCCAACCCTGGCTGTTGAAGCTATTTGGGGAGTGAACCAGTGGATGGAAGATATATATATATCTGTGCCTCTGCCTCTCTTTCTCTCTCTGTGTAACTGTGACTTTCAAGTAAAATAAATAAATCTTTTAGAAAAAATAAGAAAAGAAAAGAGAAGGAAAGAAAATGAATGTCAGGACATTAGTAAAAAGGAGAATTCAAGGAAGAAAGCAGTAAATGGGAAAAGGGTACACTCATATGTGTGAATATATGGCATAAACATTATAAAAACAATAATAACTAGGAACGTCTTTGCATCAGATTACCCAGCACTAAAATGTAAAACTATTAAAATGTGTGAGAAATATGTAGAAATAAACTTTAGAGGGAAAATTTTAATAAGCCTCTACAAATTCTATCAAATAGAAAAATAAGAACACAGAAATCTGAACAGCTAATAATTAAATTGCAAACATGATCTTACATATGTGAAATCTAAAAAAAAAGCTGAATTCATGGAGGCAGCCAGTACTAGGGCTGAGGAAGGGAGGGAATGGCATGACTATGCTGGTCAAGTGCACCAAGCTTCTGTTAGACAGGATGTGTCAGTTCTGGAAACCTGCAGGAGAGCACAGTGATGATAGTTAACATGTACGTCCTTGAAAACTGCTGAGTAGAACTCAAATGCTCTCATGACAAAGTCACAATGACTGTGTAAGGTGATGGATTGCTGATTAGCTTGATTGTGGTAATCATTTCACAATGTACACATACATCAAAACACCATGTTGAACACTCTCAATATATACAGTATTTTGTCAGTTATGCCTCAGAGACAACTTCCTCAAGTAATTAAATTACATACATACTCTGCAAATATTTCATACTGGTTTTCAAAAGCAACCAAGTAAAATTAATATTCTGACTTCCGGAAGGCCAAATAGAATATATATATATATATATATATATATATATATATATATATATATTCTACAAAAATAAGTTATAGCGTGGTAATTTCCAAATTACAGAGCAACACATTTATAGAAATTTAAGCAAATTTAAAAAATGTAAGAAATTTTGTTAAATACTTACACTGAATCCAAGTTTATTGAATATAGTTAGAATTATCCAAAGGGACAGACTCATTACCTTTAATATTAAAAAAACACACATACACACAATAAGTAAAGTAAATGAAATAAATTTCAATTCAAGCAGTTATAAAAATAATGCTTTTTTCTCTACCCAACTACTAAGTGTGGGAGTTTCTCAGGGCTAGCTTCTCTTCTCAGTCTATTGCTAGGCAGTTTCATCCATTCCTTCAGTTTTGTTTCCCATTTAAATGACAGGTGAAGGGGCAGATGTTTGGCCTGGCAGTTATGCTCCCGGTATCCCATATTAGAGCGTCTGGTTTGAGTCTAGGCTGTTCCACTTCTGATCCAGCTTCCTGCTTATGCACAGCCTGGGAGGCAGCATATGATGGCTTGAACGCTTGCCACCACGTGGGAAACCCGGATGGAGTTGGAGGCTCCTGGCTTTGGCAGGACTGACTACTGGCTATTGTAGGCATTTGGTGAATGAACTAGAGGATGTAAGATCTCTTTTCTCAATTCTGCCTTTCAAATAGATACAATCACCTGGGGGAAATTTTTGATATTACCTAGTAAACGTGAACATACGCGAAGACTATCACCCACCAATTTCCCTACTAAGCATAACCTAAGGGTGTCTCCTACTTATAGGCACCAGGAGACATGTCTAAAAATATTTACAGTGGCATTGTACATAATAGTAAAAATCTGGAAATAATTTAAATGTCCATGACTAGTAAAAATGGATATGGGTAAGTTGTGGGATATTTACACAAGGAATCACCACACAGAATGAAACTGAGTAAGCTGTCGGTATGTGTTTCCATGTGAACAAATCTCACAAATCTAGTGTTAGAGGGAGGGGCGTGCAGTGGCAAGGCAGTAGGCCAGGACTGGGGTGTGCAGGGGGGAGAGGGAGGGGCAGGGAAAATTTTTTAAAAAAAGAAAAAATCTAGTGTTAAGCAAAAAATAAATATATACAGTAAGGTTCTATTCATATGAATGTCACAAATAGGCAAGACCTACCAATGTATTGTTCAGTGGTGCATATTGTTAATGTTAAAAAAACAACTTTAAAGAAAAGCAAAGGAATGGTTAACTGACACAAATGTCAGAAGGAGAGAAACGAAATGGCAGGAGTGTAGAAGTCATCTGGGCTAGCATGCTGGTCTGTTTCTCAGCCGGAGTGACGAGTGCACAAGGATCAGTCTTACTGTTTTAAAACTGCACACATGCACTTTCATATCCTTTTTCTTACTTGCTTATGTGTTACATTTTACAACATAGACCAAGAAATACTTTGAGAAACAAAGAGCATAAACTCTGAATACAACAGTGTATCTAGCAGGGCTCTTACTCTTAGTGGCAAACAAAAGAATCCAGTCTCACTCAAGCAAAAAACAAGTTTTGTAAACTATTGTATATACTCACTGAATTTCTCATTGGACCAGCTATTCTAATTTGCAGCCTATGCAGACAGAAATGATGCTCTAATTATTCTGCCAGATGGTCCCCATGTAAAGGCCACTGTAGCTGCTACGAAGTAAATACTGCAGCTGGGCCCACTACAATAGGTATTGTCGCCAGTCTCTGTCTGGAGGCTGCACAGCCCGAGTCCCACCAGCAAGGCAGAGGAGTTCAGCAGCACCTGCCTCCTCTGACAGTAGTTTCAAATGATGGAAAAGAATGGGTCTAACTCCTGCGCTGGATCCTTATTGTCGTTTCAGATGTGCATGGCATCTTCTGAAGGTATGCGGAACAAATAGAGTGTGCGGAACCCAGGCACATGGTTGAAAAGTAAGTTTCAGGATTCTGTCTTCTAAAGGTGTAGATTCTTTTTTTAAAGATTTATTTTTTTCATTTGAAAGGCAGAGCTATAGAGAGGCAGAGGCAGAGGCAGAGGCAGAGGCAGAGAAAGAGAGAGTCTTTCATCTGCTGGTTCACTCACCAAATGGCCACAATGGCCAGAGCTGCACCGATCCAAAGCCAGGAGCCAGGAGTTTCTTCTGGGTCTCCCACGAGGATGCAGGGGCCCAAGGACTCAGGCCATCTTCTACTGCCTTCCCAGGCCACAGCAGAGCCAGACCAGAAGTGGAGCAGCCAGGACTCGAACCAGTGCCCGTATGGGATGCCAGCACTGCAAGCAGCAGCTTTACCTGCCATGCCACAGCATCAACCCTTAAAGGCGTAGATTCTTGGAGTGAGGAACCCTGTGGGAAAGATTTTTTTAAATTGTTGAGTGCTGTTACAGGTTGATTTGTGTCCTTTTAAAATTCATATGTTGAAGTCCTAAACCCTAATATCTTACAGGGTAACTGTATTTGGAGATAGGCCCTTAGATATGGCATTAGAGTGGCCATAATCGTTTCTTCCTGGTATCCTTAGAAGAAGAAATTTGGGGGTAGGCATTGTGGTGCAGGAGGCTAAGTTACCACTTCTGACTCCCACACACCATATGGAAGCACTTGGCTTGAGTCCCAGCTGCTCCATGCTTCTGATCTATCTTCCTGCTAACACACATGGAAAGCAGTGGATGACTGCCCAAGTGCCTATGTCCCTCCCTCTCCCATGGGAGACCTGCATGAAGTTCCTGCCTCCTGGCTCCCACCTGGCCTAGCCCCAACAACTGGGGAGTGAACCAGAGAACGAAGAATCACTCTCCTTCCCTTTCTCTCTGTTACTCCACCCTTCAAATAAATACATAATTTTTTTCCTTTAAAGAAATAATAATTTTAGGAAGAAGAAATTTGGACACATAGACAATGGGGATGCCAAGTGCAGGCAAAAGACCATATGAGGACAAAGTGGGAAGGTACCCATCTGCAAGCCAAGGAGAGATGTCTCGGAACCTGACAATACTTTAATCTTGTTGAACTTGAAAAACACAAGTTTCAAGTTTCTGTCATTAACCACACAGTGTGGTCCTTTGTTATGGTAGCCCTAGCAAACTAATACAGTGGCCAAAAGAAGAGCAAGTGTTCACTGTCCCTCATGGGGCAGGAGACAATAACAACTTCAAACCAGAATAGTGATTCCCAATGGTAGAGTTTTGCCAGGGGATAATCTATATCTTGATTGGAGTAGTGGGATTGCTTCTCAGCCTTTTGGCTAAGATCAAGTGTGTCGGAGTAGTGGTTACACAAAAGTGTGTGTGTGTGTGTGTGCGTGTATACGTATGCAATTTCAGTGAGCTACACATTGTAGGTTTGTACACTTTACCATGTGTATATTTCACCTCACAAAACAAGTACGATTTTCGGAGCTGCCACAAAAATGCTTGACACCAGTTTTTCTGGAAAGGTCGTATTTTCTGAGTAGATATTCACTGGGTTATACAAACTGCCATGGTTTGTAAGTAAAGCTTTTGAATCAATTTTATGAAATTAGCGTAACTCTGAAACTGAGACTAGATAAAGAACTCGAGTGAATAAAGACTAGATAAGAAATTTAGGAATATAGATTTTTTAAAAAATAAATTATTAGCAACACACTTCAACAGGACATTAAAAAACATCTTTCACTAGGACCTGGCAGGATTTATTCCAGAAATGCAGATAACTCACTTTTTTTAAAAAAAAGATCCGTTTATTTATTTGAAAGGCAGAGTTACAGAGAGGCAGAGGCAGAGAGAGAGAGGTCTTCCATCCACTGGTTTGCTCCCCAAATGGCAACAACAGCCAGAGCTGGGTTGATCCAAAGCCAGGAATCAGGAGCCTCCTCTGGGTCTCCAATGGGGGTGCAGGGGCCCAAGCACCTGGGCCATCTTCTACTGCTTTCCCAGGGCATAGCAGAGAGCTGGATCAGAAGTGGAATAGCCGGGACCGAACCAGCGCCCACATGGGATGCCGGCACCACAGGTGGCGGCTTTACCCACTATGCCACAGCGCCGGGCCCAATAATTCACTTTTGAGAAATTTATCAATGTATTCTATCACATATGTCAGTAGATATCACACAGAATCCTACATAGATTCCTGATTTTAGACACAAACACACAGCAAAAATAGAAGTAGATTCTCTACATGACGTAGTTACTAACCACAGACATGCCCACACAGGATCCCTGTCTGATATAAGTGTCTGAGGAAGGACTGATGTGGAAAAAAAAGTTTGAAGGAATAGTAATTGCAAAGGAAGAAATCACAACAATGAGACGTATGCCTACATACACATTAAAATGTCTGATTATTTAAAAGATGTTAATATATTTAAAAGCAAAACAGAAAACTGAGAAGTCTTAATATGCTAAAGATTGAATCTTTAAATCTTTAATATTATATAAAGAGCACCCATATTCCTATGAAAAATTATTTAAAATTGACAATACAGCTGAAAACTGGGGAAAATGTGAACAGACAAATTTAGGGAATATTTTAACTGGCCATTATATATATCATATCAAAACAGAAGCTCATTTTGCTTAAAAAATACAAATTAAAAATTAATATGCATACACTCTCTGCCAAATGTAATTTAGTGAAGTTAAAAAACAAGGTCTAATATCACAGACTGAATAGCAAAGTAAAATGATATGTAGTTTTCAGATATCAGTTTATGCAAACCAAGAACCTTGAAAAAATTTATTAATATTATTTACAGAAATCTAAGATCACAATTTTTTTAACTTTTATTTAATAAATATAAATTTCCAAAGTACAGTTTATAGATTACAATGGCTTTTTCCCCCCCATAACTTCCCTCCCGCCTGCCATCCTCCCATCTCTCGCTCCCTTTCTCATTCCATTCACATCAAGATTCATTTTCAATTATTATCTTTTTATACAGAAGATCAATTTAATATATATTAAGTAAAGATTTCAACAGTTTGCACCCACACAGAAACACAAAGTGTAAAGTACCGTTTGAGTACTAGTTATAGCATTAATTCACATTGTACAGTGCATTAAGGACAGAGATCCTACATGGGGAGTAAGTGCACAGTGACTCCTGTTGTTGACTTAACAATTGACACTCTTGTTTATGGTGTCAGTAATCACCCGAGGCTCTTGTCATGAGCTGCCAAGGCTATGGGAGCCTCTTGAGTTCTCCAATTCCGATCTTATTTGACAAGGTCATAGTCGAAGTGGAAGTTCTCTCCTCTCTTCAGAGAAAGGTACCTCCTTCTTTGATGGAGGTACAATTAACACAATTAGCATTTGAATGATTAATAATATATAAAGATGTTCAATGCACCATTACCTATACTAACATACCACTACATACAAACATATTTATTTATAAATAGGAAATTTGTTTAAAATGTCATGATACATTCATTAAGAGCCATAAGTCTCCATGAAAAAGCACACACTTGAAATATTATAATTAAGTAATATCTGTATATAATGCTATGTAAAAATAGTGGCCTACAAAAATTTATAAGTTATAAAACTTAAATTATAAATTAAATCTGAAGATAGTAAAATAAAAGAATAGAAGAAAAATGGATTACAATGTCCATGATGATAATATAGGGGATTATTATTTTCTTACTATATCTTTTTGTATTTAAGCATTATAGATTAATAATCATAAAAAGTTTCTATTATTATAACAAATATGTGTCATTGAATGGTGCAATCAGTGACAGGTTTCAGATTTTATAGAATCTCTAATATTTTATGTATCAACTTTTCAATCTCAATTTTCATAAAAAGTGTACTTTTCATATGATAGTCTCATTTCAGAGGTCAAGTGACACATTTGAAGGTCTCCAGCACTCTTGATAAAATGAGTTAGCTTTCCTTTCTCGAAAAGTATGAGATCTCTGAGCTGGAAATGGAAAATGAGATAGTTTAAACCCTGGTGAATAAGTCTCATCATTATTTTTCAGAATATGATTTTACATGGTGTCATAGCTCTAATTGTTAGAGTTTGCATCGAATTGCCTGTAACAAATGATTCTAATTGTGTCCTGTTGGGCCACACAGATTATATCTGATCCTTCCTTCGCATGTAAACCCTTCAAATATTTTAAAAGTTTTCAGTTCCCCCAGGGTCTTCTGAAGGCTAAATACCTCCAGACTCTTCAACTATTTCTTGTAGGTCATGATTCTGTGTCTCTTCAACTCAACTGCTGCCTTTCTTTTACATTCAGACAATCAGTGATGAGAAAGCTGGATTGACTTCCCATGGAAAAGGAAGTCAGCGGAAGATTCGTTTTCAGCTTCACTGCTATATGTTAGCAGAGTTGGAATATTTTCTTCTTTTGAAAGGTGAATATCTAGGAAACTTTCTTCTGGTAACCCAAAACTTCTGGCTTAGAGAATGCGCTTTCCTAAAGTATTTAGGTTATTTCTGGAGGCATGTGTGTGTGTGAGTGTGTGTGTGCAGAGATTAGTGTTGAGGAGCGTGCACACTGGAATCAGAGTTATCTGGGTTCGAGTCCTTTTGTGTGGTTTACTAGCTTTATGTCCTTGAGCATGACTCTGATAACTGGAGGATAATAGTAGTAAACATCTCATAGTTCATTGAGCAATAAATAGCATCATGTATAGAAAGGAATTAAGTCACAGTGCCTGGCATATGGCAAAATCCTGATAATCTTTGTGAGTACAATAGATGTAAGCACATGTGTTCTTGAAAAACCTGCTTTCAGGTAAGTATTTATGAAGACAGCAACTTAATATGATCAGAGAGCAAAAGGATATAATAATTATTAACATAAGTTTTTGCAATATTTTCTTTCCCAGTTCCTGATGGATGATTTGATTTAAAAATTGTCCTTATAGGAATTCAAGTCAATGGTCACAGAACTTTACTGTAAAGGACACAGATATAAATATGGTATGCAGATCCATTAGTTAAATTGAATATTCTCGGCAAGAAATCATGATAGCTTGATTAGGGGAGAGGAGGACGCAGTTTTATAAGCATGAAATCTACCTTTGTGTTGAGTGTTTACCCTGTGCCTGACACAGGCAGGAAGAGGAGGCTGAAGAACAGGGCAGGAGAAAGGTAAGAGAGAGTGAGTGCTGGCCAACTTACACTGAGAGCAGGGGCTGTGTTATTCTTTTACAAATTGTCTCATTTAATCCCATAACCTGACAAAGTAAGTACTGGAAACAGTCATTAGAGAGGTGAAGTAACTTCCCGAAGGCCACACTATTTTAAGTACAGAGGAGTCAAACCTAGTTCTTAATCACTAAGGTGCTGTTGGGGGGTCAAATAACAAAACAGTGCTGGTGACTGTTTCCATAAGGGGAGCAAAAGGACAGGGACGGAAACAGCAAGGTCTGACACCACTATAAATGATTAGAAATATGAAATGGATGCAGGAGGTGGAATTAAAAGAGAAGAAGTCTTTGTGTTTGCACTTCTTAAGACAATATCCACACACTCTAAGTAGAGAAAATTGGGAAATTTAGATTATACTAAATCAATTTCACATTACAAAGGAATTGAATGCTAAAGGTCAACAGCAACACTTTGAACACCAGGTGACATTCTCAGTCCTTTGACTTAATTCTGATTTCTGAGAAAGTTAAAACACAGAAGATAATAAAAACACACACCTCTTTTTTTTTTTTTTCTGATTTCATAGCACCAAGGTGATTTTTTTAATTTGATGAATTTCAGAAAGGCTTGTTGCCTCAATTTGATAAAATAAAGTTTAGAAATGGGAAATGACGTTAGCTATCATTTCCTTAACTTCATACACCAAAGGAGACCTTTCAAGACCCAGCAGCACATCTGAGCCTTGCCACGTTCACTTTGAGAGAATGCGGAGTCTGGCTGGTGATACTGCCTTGCCACTGCTTTCTTCTTGTTGATACACACCTGATTAAAGGCTACAGGATCAAAGAGCAAACCACTTACTGCAAAGTGCTGCAGACCCAAAGGCTCATCTGTGAATGGAATCACTTAAAACTATTTTAAAGGGTCATCACAAAGAGGGTGCTTATTTTTAGAAATGAGTTTTCTTTTGATACCAAGAAAAATGTTGGCCATTTCCCTTATGTTTATAACAACATTCCAATTTAATCTTCAGTTTAAAAATTCTTTAATTATTGCACAACCGTGCTTTGTTGATTGCACAACACCAAATTCTGTTTGATACTAAAATCTAGACTTTTCTACGAGTTGTGTGTGTGTGTGTGGTTTGTGTGTGTTGGTTGTGGGATGTATTAGAGCACACATGTTGCTATTTGTAGTATGATATATGTTAAAGTTAGGGTTTATAATTTAAATTCTGCTGTAAACATGGATAATACAAAGAAAGTCTTCCATAAAACATTATATTTTTACCAATTTATTATTACCCCAATATTTCTCTAGAAGCAACATTAGAGCTGGAAAGAAGCATGGTATCATGTACACATTATTTGATTCTGTTCCAAAATTTAATCTGATGGACCGATGTCCACATGAATCCACAGCTAAAAGTCATCAGCATGTGTATACATAAGGGCTTCAAGCACAAGTAATGAAGAGGTGTTAGAATTGTTCTTCGGGTGATGATTAGAAACAGACAGAAAAAGACTTTCTAATCTGAATTCTCTTTGTTGGGTACCATGAGTATCCCTGAAAAAGCTGAACAAATAGATGCCAAAACATACAACCACAAGTTTTTGTTTTTGTTTTTGTCTAGTCATACATAAGATCCCAGCATAATTATTCTTGAATTAAAATCAAAAGGAAGTTTATAAGAAGAAACCTGTGTTTTATATACTGCCACTTCATCTGCTATGCAGCTAATAACAATCATTGTGTTTGCTTCACTTTTGTTTGCAATAAAATTAAAAGTTTGAAAGATATAAGAGACTCCATCAATTTAAACAAAGTATGTATGGGGGGAAACATGCACTACATACTACTTTAAATAGTGTAGATATGTCTATTTTGAGCACATATACTGTTCTAATACTGTATAACTGTTTAAATTTTCTCTTTAAATATTATTTTACACAATTTAGGAGTAAATTTTAAAAACAAGCAAGTCAACAAAAAACAAAAGGACTTTGTTTGCTCCTAGAAGACAGAATGAAAAAAGCCCAGAGTGAATTAAAACACACACACACACACACACACAATTAGTTTTGCTTCTCTACAATTTAGTCATTACAGTAGAATATAAGTTTCAAATACACAAAACCTCGAGTCTCCTGGTGCATCTTGTGTTACCATCTCTTGTTCCACTGGCATTCCTACGTTGTAGCGGAGTGTTCTTGGGATAATTTGGCTGAAAAAAAAAATGCTACAGTTCATCCTTGTTGTCTATTCAAATACCCAAAGATGTCAAAATGAGTTCTTTCACTTTTTTTCCTTAAATGCTCTAAAAGGGAACAAACTGTTTATTATTTTTAAAATTTTTGTGAATGATAATTCACCTACACTTCATTTTCTTTTATAATAAGAGAACATGGCGTATTATAAAATAAACAGTGTTGTTACTATTGGACTATACTTTTTTTTCCACTGCATAGTAAACATATGCTACAAGAGTTCCTTAAATCACTCATGGGCAGACAAGAAAAGGTGGCCAAATGACCAAGTAGGTAAACCTGAAGACTAATACACATTAGTCTACCTCATAGACATTACAAGGCTGTTTTGAAACCCACTTGAAATAATATGATTATAGGTGAATGCTAAGTAAGAGTGAAAATCTAAAGCAAATAAGAAGCATTATTGATTGTTACTGAAATTTCATTCGAGTCCTACAAATCCTCAAAGAACTAGGTACAAATCCCAAGTCAAGGGAGCTATTACTAGATAGCTAAGCCCATTGTCTAATTATGTCATCTCTTAAAACATGGGGCATACTGCTCCTGATAATTTCTGAATCAATGAGATCATCCATGTTCTACTCATTATTTCCTAGGACTGGTTACACTAACTCACCAGCAGAAATTTAAATTTTTAGATAGAAATGATACCAAAAGTTCCAAAATTCAAGTTTGTCCCAGCTTCAGTTTTATCCTATCATCTAGTGTTTACCCCAATAGCAGCACATGTGGTACCAATGTATTGATGTTTGAACTTACAAAGATAAAGCTTCTGATCTGCCATTAAGAGATTCATGCTTTATGCTTTGTGTTGTTTTAAAAGGCTTGATTTTAAGCTGAACTATCTGCACTCTTTCCAATCTCTCTCACATCCAATGGCATGCACTTAAGAAACAGCTGGCAAAAGTTCAAGGTGCAAATCTGGTTAGGAGTGGAGAAACACTAACTGGTTTATGCAGAGATGGAACAACAGGTCAGACCTGATTAGCCAACTGAACAAAGACACAGCTAATCACATGCTTCCTTTCCATGCAATGAATATTCCCTCAATAGTGGACACCAGAGGGAATCATGGCAATGCTTTTTTCTGCCAGACTGATGCTCTAATAGTTCCCAAACATCACCTGCCTATCCAAATGAATAAATGGACAGCGGACAAGTAATCTTCTAATACATATCTATTATTATGCTTTCTATGTGGGGAGCACAAGAACAAATCATGACTGTGCCTAAAGGACAATGTATACAAAGTCAAGATAAAAAGTGTTCACAAATGCAATCCAATAGTATTTTATTCCTCTAGGGAAACTGCCAGATTGCAAACCCTGAATAAATGTGTCTTTCCCCCCATGTCATTCTGCTCATAAGCCATGCCTCTAGTCCTCAAACGGCTGCCTTCCAGCATCAATCAACATGGAATGTTAGAGGCATACCTTAAAGCATTTAGACTTAACATTGACACACGTAAGTATATTTAACTTATTTACCTGCAAGGGTGCCTAAGTGCTCAAGCTGTTTTCCAGTTCAAAATGTCAACTTCAAACAACATTCTCCTCACTCCTCAATTGTCTTCCCAACACTTAAAAAACAAAATGAATCAATCTGGCATTGTTCTTCCAGTCTCATCAGGCTAAATGGGAGCCAGCACAAGACTCACAGTTTTAGAACCAAAATAGGAGATGCCTTAGATTAATGTTATTTCTTGCAGATTCTAACAGTCAAACAGTTTATTAAATACATGAGATGAAAAATTAGCAAAACATAACAATGTTTGCGTTACCTCTCCAGCAAGCGAACACTTTTTCAGAGGATGTCTTGATCTCTCAGAGAATTAAAAACGTGTGGGAGTAAATTATGCATGGGAAACACACAAAAGTTTAACAGAAGGATGCTTTTTAAGAGTCTAATTGAAGCCTCCCTGGAAGCTTTAAACATTTCAGTCTAACAGATAGTTTGGCCCTGACCTTGACTGCTTTTCTTACTGCTGGTCTTTACTGCTTGGTATTTACTACTGGCCTTTACTGCTAGGACAAAACTGATTTAGACTTTCAATTGAGCTGAAAGAGTTTACTTCCCAAGTGACCTCTTCAAAGTACTTGAGGATATTTGAGGACACGGGTACCACTTTCTTTTGTTCACAGTCACCAGCTTGAAAAGCAACACTGCAGTCTTATTTGAAGATCAATGGTAGGCTGCAAAAAACACAAGTTCAGAAGATTGTGAATTCGGAAGTCCTAATAGTTTTGTCCAGCTGTTTTTTCTGACCACTGGAAAGATAACAGGAAGGAAAACATCTGAGATCATTGGTGTACCTGCTTCTCCCCATTTTATTCCAGTCTTTATCAAGGAGGAGTAAAAACAAGAAAAATAAAGGTTTGGAAACTTTTCGTAAATTGTATTTTCTTGATGACAGTAACACTTTGTAAGTCTAAGTGTATTCACACATAATAACACTTACCACATTGCCTTATGTTTGTGTAGCTACCCAGATTTAAACAGTTAACTGCTGGAGAGAAGAGGTATGACAGTTTTCTAATTTTTTTTAATACTATGTATTAGAAAGAGACAGATATTTTCCACCTACTGATTCATTCCCCCAGATAATGCCTACAACAGCCAAGGCTAGGCCAGGCCAAATCCAGGAGGCAGGAACTCCATCCGGGTTTCCCATGTGGGTGACAAGAACCCAAGTATTGGACTATTACTTGCTGCCTGCCAGACACATACATTATCAGGGAGGCTGATTAGAAGTTCAGAATAGCTGAGACTCAGACCATGCACTCCAATATGGAATGCAGACATCCCGAGCACCGACATGACCTGCTGTGCTGCCATGCCAGTCCGTTTTTTTGTTTTATCTATTTAGGGGATTGATCCAAACAGCCAGGCACACAAAACAGTAAGTACTGCTCTTAGGCAGATAAGAAATCAAGAGAATTAGAAGTACGTGATTTAGGTCAAGACCACCTAACAATAATAGAATATTTAGTTTTTCTAATACATTGATTTTTTCAAGTTTTCATCTTCAAATCACCATTTCTCTCCCATTTACCCTTTTGAACAAACTTCCATCTATTCATTCATTAAGTTACTGAGTGCATAATATTAAGGATTTAGAAGTGAACAAGACAGGTATTACCACAAATGAAAACGTCTGATATAGGGTAGAGGTTCAGGGCTGCAGTTAAGGTGACACTTTGGATGCCTGCATCTGAGAGTAAGATTGCTCTGCAATCATTTGTACCCTGGGAAGCAACAGGTGATGGCTCAAGTAGTGTGTCCCTGCCACCCATGTAGGGGACTTGGATTGAGTTCTTCATTCTCGGTTTTGGCCTGGCCCAGCAAGTTGTTGCAGCTATATTGGGAGTGAACCAGATGGTAGACTCCTGGTATCTCTGGCTTTCAAATAAACAAAATGAGTAAAAATTTCAGGCAACGAACGATAAATATCAATAATGTAATTACAACTGAGTAAATAATACAAGGCTTAACTCCCTACACTGGAGTTACGGGAAAATTTTCTTGAGGAAGGAAAAGTCAAGTTTTCCTTGATATTTGAGTAGAATGTTTAAGGAAAGATGAAGTACACAGAAGTATGTGTCATGCATGGGGAGTGGCAGTTGGTGGGGGACATAATGCATTCCCAGATAGAGGGGGCAGCATTGCAAACACCAAAGCACAGAAAGAACTGTTGCTCTTTAGAGCAGTACTTTTTCAAAGATGGATTAGTACCAATTAGTGGGTTGTAAAATCAATTTATGAGGCACAATCATCACTACAAATAGGATAGGATAGGATAGGATAGGATAGGATAGGATAGGATAGGATAGGATAGGATAGGATAGGATAGGATAGAAAAGTCAGAGCTCATCACATGTAAGGATGAGTAGCTGGCATAGAATGGGGCTGATGCAGCAAGCAGATGTTAGAGCCATGCTAAGGATTCTTTCTTTAGGCTAAGAACAATGGAGGGCCACTGAAAGGTTTTAGTCAGAGGAGAAAACCAATCAGGCTTAAAGTTGAAAAGATGACCGAGATTTTGAAAATTAATCCAAGAGGGGCCAGTGTTGTGGTGAAGTGGGTGAAGCTGCCGCCTGTGATGCCAGCATCACGTACGGGTTCTGGTTCCTGTCCTGGCTGCTCTACTTCCTATCCAGCCTGGGAAAGCAGTGGAAGATGGCCAAAGTCCTTGGGCCCCGTCGCCCACATAGGAGACCTGGATGAAGCTCCTGGCTTCAGCCTGGCCCAGCCCCGACCTTTGTGGCCATCTGGGGAGTGAACCAGCAGATTGAAGATCTCTGTCTCTCCCCACCGCCCCTTTCTGTAACTCTGCCTTTGAAATAAATAAATTAAAAAAGAAAGAAAAAAGAAAGTTAATGCAAGACAAGAATACATCTTATAAAACAGAGGCCCCCATGAGAGAAGAGGTATGACAGTTTTCTAATTTTTTTAATACTATGTATTAGAAAGAGTATAAATTAGTGAAAATATTGTACAAAATATCTAATTTTGATGTTAAAAAGGACAGAATATAGACAAAAATAATAAGCTGTGAGAAAATACTGCAAGAAAAAATTTTCTCACATTTGTGAGGGTGGGGCAGATACTAATTTTACAATTTTTAAGTTAAAAACACATGAAAATTTTTAGGGTAACCACTTTTAGAAATGGAGTATTTACCAGCTCAACTATTTTGAGGGAGAAATGGAACTGAGTGCAGATGAATCTAAAAGAAGGCAAGAAATAGGTGAGAGAGTGAGAGCAAGAGAGAGGAAAAAGAGAGGGCATGAGGGGAGGGGAAAAAGGGTCATGTTTACCTCCAGGTCTCAGTAACCATATGTATCACACTGGCACTCTGCAGTTAACAGACAAAACTGTCGGGCTAGTTCCAAAAACTCAATAGGAAGCTGTAATCTGGTCTCATCAACACATGATTTAGCAAATTATGACATATTCACACAATGAAATACCACCAGTGATAAAGAATAAACTACATTAATATAGATGAATTTCAGTATTGACAAGTCACAGAATATCAAGTATGATTTAAGCTAAATATAGGCTGGACATGTAAAGCCAAATTTTTTATTAGAGATACATACAAATAATAAAACCATAAATAAAAGCAAAGGGATTATTAACACTAAAGTCACCATAATGGTTACTTTCCAAGGACAAAAAGGAAAATACAATTAGTAAGGGGCCACAGGCATTCTAAGTTAATAGGACCATTCTATTTCTTAAGCTGAGTACTAAGTGGAAGGTATTAGGGCAAATGGATGCTGCTTTCTTCTTTAAACTGGACATTTACTCTTTTGTGTAACTCATCATGAACCCACATGCTTGTGAATGCATAAAAAACTTAAGACAGGGGCCGGTACCGTGGTCTGCAGTGCCACATCCCATATGGACCCTGGTTGGAGACCTGGATGCTCCATTTCCAATCCAGCTCTTTGCTGTGGCCTCGGAAAGCAGAAGATGGCCCAAGTCTTCGGGCCCCTCCACCCGCGTGGGTGACACAGAAGCAGCTCCTGGCCCCTAGTCTTGGATCAATGCAGCTCTGGTCATTGCAGCCAATTGGGGAGTGAACCAGTGGATGGATGACTTCTCTTTCTCTGTCTCTCCATCTCTCTCTGTGTAACTCTTTCAAATAAATAAATAAATCTTTAAAAAAAAAAAAAAAACTTCAGACAAAAGCAACTATTTATTCAATGTAAGCTTCATGAATGTTTATTCTTTGATGTGCTTGTAGAAGCTGATATGCCGGAAGGTCTATTACTGAATGGCAAAAAAAAATTAGAAATAAATAGCTACAAACAATAATCACTTATATTGTGTTCAGCATCTCACTGAAATACTTCACCTGCTATCAAAATAGGTTAAATACAGAATCAAATAATTTCTATCCAAACTTCATCTGCATCTTTATAATGAAAAACTTTTGGTAATATGCAAAAATGGCCATTACCAATATTTTTTAAAATGATACTAGTAAACCATTAAGTTCAAAGGACAGCAATATATAAAAGCAAAAAATAAGTGAACATTAATTATTCATATAATGGATAACCCTGAAGGAACAAGGTGTAAATCAAATATCAGAGATGTCCATTAGTTTGCTATGTCGCAATAGGACTTTGTATAGGGCCACAAGTAACCAATGACTACACTTGTAGAAACAAATAGATTACTTTCTGCTCTTACTATAAGATAATAGTGCTAACAGATCTGTCTGAATAGTTTTATGGATCAAGCCCTTATTCACAACCTTCTAAACATGTATCCCCCCTTTGATCCTTTGCAAATATAAACTAAAAGGATTATAAAGCAACCACAAAGTTGGGGCGGGGGTGAGTACAATACAAGTGGAGTCTTAGGTACACACTGGACCAAGTATATAAAGATGCTTTCTCATCAGCGATAGAGTAGTATATTACTAAATTTTTAGTAATGCTTATGTGAGGCATTCAAATGTTACAACTCCTCTTTCTCCTTAAAGTTATTAAGAAAAACAGAGGGCATGAAAATGCTGATACACAGTACATAAAGATCTATTTCTATTCCTGTTACCTATGTCACCTTTTGGTACTGTCTCTGTACTACCAGTAATCACCACCCCCACACACATACCATTTTTTCTATTTGGCATTTTTACAACAGTGAATAAAATAACTGCACTTGGTTTACCCTAACCAGTAATCCTATCCTGTTCCAGTACCTTTGGTCACAGCTTTAAGTACCTACCTATAGTACAGCAGAGTCAGAAACCACAACAGACGACCTTAGGATATTTGTAAACACAGTAGTTTTATTGCAATGCAGCCACAGCATTTGCTTTACGTACAAAGGCTGCTTTTGAGCTACATGACAGTTGGGTAATTACAATAGGGAACATATGGTCTGAAGAGCCTAAAATATTTGCTATATGGCCTTTTACAGAATTTAGTACTGGGAGGCCTCTATGCACTTTAAAAATGGCAGATGCCTCTAACTTACCTGAATTTTGAGGTTGGCCTGATCATTTGACCAAAAAATAAAAATAAATAAAAAAGAACTATATATACACACAAATATTAATATTTTATCTTTGTATTACCTTCCTTGAGAGCAAACTTAAGCTCCTGTTGATTGGGTTTCAACTCAACCAAACTGAAAAATCAAACCACTTCTTTGTAAAGAGACCCAGTAAGGACTTTACATTTCTTAAATACTTTGAGTATCCAGTAAGTAATGTGTATGTGTATGAGTGTAACAATCAGATAAGTATTTATTTATTTATTTATTTATTTTGACAGGCAGAGTGAATAGTGAGAGAGAGAGAAAGGTCTTCCTTTTTGCCGTTGGTTTGCCCTCCAATGGCCGCTGCGGCTGGCGCATCACGCTGATTCAAAGCCAAGAGCCAAGTGCCTCTCCTGGTCTCCCATGCGGGTGCAGGGCCCAAGGACTTGGGCCATCCTCCACTGCCTTCCCGGGCCATAGCAGAGAGCTGGCCTGGAAGAGGGGCAACCAGGACAGAATCCGGCGCCCCAACCGGGACTAGAACCCGGTGTGCTGGCGCCATAAGGTGGAGGATTAGCCTGTTGAGCCACGGTGCTGGCCAGCATTTATAAAACTCAACCTATTCTATCTAGTCTCTGCAGTGTGGGAAATTAAAATACCCTTCAATAGGTAAATGGTTCATTCTGGGTTCCCTGAGATATTCCTCTCTTACATAAAATTGTATAATTATATGCATATAAATTAACTGCATTCTGTATCATTTCCACATTACTTATAATAATCTAATCCATTGTAAAGGCTACGTATGTATAGTTATTATCTTGTATTGCAGGAAACAAAGATAATCAGTACATGTTCAGTACAAATGGAACTCTTTTTTTCCCTTGTGTACTTTGAATCTGGGGTTGGTCAAAAAACTTGAAGATATGGAGCACTGACTAATTCTATTCATGTAACATTGTCCTAACGGACAAAATTCTAGAAATGGAGAACGGATTGCTGGTGGCCAAAGGGTTCAATGGCTACAAAAGGGTAGCAAGAGACGTTTGTGATGTCAGTTCTGTATGTTGACTACAATGATGACTACACAAGTGTACACACTATAAAATGGCACAGAGAGGTTCATACACATTGAATTAATGTCAGTATCCTTATTTTTGTACTGTCTTATTGTGTAAAATGAAGTGAACAAAGGGGGACCCCTCTCTACTATTTTTACAACTTCCTGTGAATATATTACTATTCTAAAATAAAAAAACACTTGACACACAAGGACATTCACATCAAAATAAAATAAACCATGGCCAATTTTATTCAAATTCTCCAAAATTTATATTCAATATGTCATTTCTAAAATGTATGTCACTCTTTATACAATGGTTTCATTATTTCATCTTTATTTTGTAGTTTTTTTCATCTTTTCATTACAGCTCTTCAGTAGAAGCCAGAGTCTTGAGTTGCCCAGTTAGGAGCCTAAAATATGTAGAGAGAAACCGACAGGGTGAAAGAAAAATATTTTCCAAAACAGCCAATACAGAAAAAAGTGACACAACACATACTTTAGCACTACTACTGCCAAGCTGCTTTAAGGCTTTCACTTTGCAATCACTTAACATGAGTTGCCGCATCAAAATGTCACCTGATACTGGGCCTGTGTTGTGGCATTAGCAGGTATCCCACATGGGCACCAGGTGTTCATGTCCTGGCTGCTCCAGTTCCCTGTCAATGGCCTGGGAAAAGCAGCAGAAGATGGCCAAGTGCTTGGACTCATGCCACCCACGGAGGAGACCACAATAAAGCTCCTGGCTTCGGCCCGGCTCAACCCTGGCCACCGTGACTACTTGGGAAGCGAACCAGTGGGTGAAAGACCCCACCCCGCCTCTAACGCTGACTTTTAAATAAATAAATCTTAAAAAAACAACAAAAATTCAGGGCTGGTGTTTTGGCACAGTGGGTTAAGCCACTGCCTGTAACACCATATTCCATAAGGATGCTAGTTGGAGTCCCAGTTGCCCTACTTCCAATCCAGCTCCCTGCTAATATGCCTGGGAGGGAAGTGGAGGATTGCCAGTCTTGGTTCCCTGTACCCGTGTGAGACCCAGATGAAGTTCTGGCCTGGTCCAGCACTGGCCGTTACAGCCATCTGAGGAGTAAACCAGCAGATGGAAGATTTCCAGGCTCAGCTATTCTTGGCCTTGGCTGGGAAATGAAATTCCTATTCTAATTCATCCTTCTCTTTTAAAGCTAAAGGACTAAGCTAAGGACAACCCAGCCCCCAAAATTTAATCTAATAAGGCCACTGAATGTCTCATAACTGCTTCTCATGCCTTCCTATTCTCCAGTTACACATAATCATGTCTAAAGAGAATTAAAGATGGCTTTTGGACTCCAAAATTACAGGTACATTCAAGTTCCTTCAACACCTAATGGGCTCACTACCAATACAAGAGGCTAATTGTTATTTTTGGGGTTTTTATTTTAACTTATTTGAAAGGCACGACACACAGACACAGAGAGATCTTCTATTTTCACCTGCTCGTTCACTACTGAAAAGATTCCCACAGGGGCCCAAGAACTATAGCAATTAACTGCTGCCTCCCAGAGTAAACAGAAGGAAGCTGAATTGGAACCTCAGGCAAGACTCAAACCCTGGCTCTCCAATACGGGACGTGGTCTTCTGAGGCAGCAGCTTAACCTTCCATGCCAAAATGCAGGCCCCCAGAACTATCTCTGAGATTTAAAGAGCATACACTTAGCATAGACTCAGAAGAGGACTACACATGAAAATGATCATTTGCCAATGTCAAAATGGTATGCTGAAAACCCTAGATATTAGTTAATGAAATCACACAGGAAGAGTAAAAGAAAAAAAAATAGTTAAACTAGGAACTAATTTTTTCCCCCAGTTTCCTTAACTAATATATGTAATAAATCCAGGGAAACATTGCATTTAGTCATTTCTTACATAAAGCATTCATTCTCTAAAGTAGAAATACAAAGACAGATTCAATGAATAGTAAGATGTTCTCAAATGGAGTTCAAGTAACAATTATGTTACACTATTGTTAAATTCCAGACAGAATAAAAATCTGTGATTCTTACCTCTGACCTACTATTCTGATTAAGTTTCTTCTCAATATTCATGGCCAACATCTGGCTTCTAAAAGAAAGGCTTTTGGTCTTTTCAATCACTTGCTGATAGGGTGAGACTGCATTGTTTCCCATAACCACGTGGCCCTAAAATGAAAACAGTAAAATTAGTCTTGTAATATGCTTTTTAAAGTTTTGTTTATTTATTTATTGGAAAAGCAGAGTGACATAGAGAGGGAGAGACAGAGATGTTCCAGCCATCGGTCCACTCCACAAATGCCCATGAGTGAATTCAGGAAACAAGAACTCCATGTTGATATCCCCACATGGGTGGTAACTCAAGTACTTGAAACATCATCTGCTGCCTCCCAGTTGCACTAGAAGAAAGCTTATTGGAATCTCAGGCATTCCAACATAGGATGTGAGTGCCCCAAGCAGAAGTTTGACACACTGTGCCATAACACCCACCCCTGTGCCTTGTAATAGTAGTAAGTCATGAGTATGACCTAACAACACTATGGCACACATTTTACATATTTTTATAGGGATGACACCATTTATCCAGTTAAGGAAAAATGGGAGGTTATTGCTGCTGCCTACAAATATGACATATTAAACTCTTAATTGAAGAAAATGTTCTAATTTAAAACTCCCAGAAGGATGTAACAAAATTAATATAATACTTACTAATTTGGAATCAATCTTGGCATCCAGTCTTGCATTCCTAATCAAATTCACAATCCACCTTTCAGCTTCTTCTGGAGTCATGTTCAGTTTATCCGCCAACATACTAATTAAAAAAAAAAGTTAAATGGGCCCTAAGTTACTTTTTGGTACACAGTGTTTGATCCATACTCTGCACTCAGACTTGCAGGTATTTCTAGGTCATCTTCTCTTACATACCATGACTATCCGCATCGTTCATACTTATGCCTATTGTCTTGGACTGTCCATAACCTATTCCACTTCTCCACATAATAAATCGCTATAGGAAAGGTATCATGTTCTGCATTTATGGAAATCCTTCCAGCTTCTAGAACAGTACTTTACACTTGGCAGGTGCTCAACAAGTAATGTAAGGAAGAAAATATTTTATGGTATATAATGATTATATGATATAATGATTATATACAAAGTAAACCTACTACAAGGAGCATCAGCATCTAGTGAAAAACCTCACTGAAACTCATGACTGCTGTGGAAGTTTCTGGGATAAATATACTCTATAACCTACATGGATCCTGAAACACACTCAAGGAAGGAGGATGTGGGATGAAGGAAGGGAGAGAAAGCGAGATCAGTCTCAAGACCCTGACCTAAAATAGGTATTGGAATCCATATTTTACAGTTTTCCAATTCATAATCAGATCGAAGAGGGCCACTACATTACTTAGTCTGTAAGGACCAAAGTCAGTAGGTAGCCAGTCAGTATCTAATATTTAAGGTTTTAAAGTGTAAGTGCATGCACACGGGGGTATTCATACACATACATTAACTGTTTTTTGTCTTCACTGAAGACATTACACATGTTCAGCTTTCCAGTGTAATCACTTGGTTTGATTACAAGAATTGGAATATCATAAAAACCATTTCTTGAAATATTCTAAGCTAAAATTCCTGATCTGACAGCATTCCCATCTCTAAAATGTAAACATTCAGGCCAAGGCCAACTCCAGAGGTCTCAAACAAATGTAACCAACCACTCTAGCTAACAAAAAATGTCTGTGGAAATAATATAATCTTTCTGCTATCTTTATTTTATGTGTTTATTGACATGGAGCGAACAGAATTTCATTCGGAATGTGAAAATTAAGTTGGGCTATTAATAAAATATTCTAAAACTAAATATATGAAGAGATAATCATTTAAAAATTTTCCTTGAATGGCTCAGAATTAAAAATGACACCATCAGTAAGGAATATAGCCAACTAAACCATAGAATTCCGTGGACTTATGTGTCAAAATTTTGTTTTTCATGTTTTCATAAATAACTGTTGTAAGCACACTTTCATAGCAAACAAAGAAAAATTAATGCATTATTTCACATGGATTTTACTCTATCACCATTATTTAACTAAATCTCATTTCTTAAAAATAGACTATTTATTTAAAAGAAGAGTAATAGGGAGAGACACAGAGAGAGAGAGATCCCCTAACTGCTGGTTCACTCCCTAAATGGCTGAGCTAGGCTGATCTGAAGCCAGGAACTAGGAACTTATTCTGGGTCTCCCATGAGGGTGCAGGGGCCCAAGAATTTGGGCCATCTTCCGCTACTTTCCCAAGCGCATTAGAAGTTAGATGGAACTGAAGTGGAGCAGCTGGGACTTGAACTGGCACCCATATGGATGCTGGCACTGCAGATGGCAAATTAATCTGCTATGCCACAGCGCCAGCCCCCTTAGTCTCATTTTTAAAAAGCCATTTTAAAATAGGGAAATATGCCATTTTATACTTAAACAAAAAGGCTCTGCTTTTTTTTATTTTAGAGACAGGCAAATTTCATTTTCTTCTGCACTAAAAAAAGGAAAACAAGTTAATCTAAAGGTAAAGGACAAATTTTTCTTACTACATGGAAAAAGCTTATGGATTCCAGCAAAAGCAGTGATAAGGAAGAAGTTTACAGCAATAAATGCCTACATTAAAAAAAAAACAAAACAGATTTCAATTAAGCAAAAGAACTTTTAACAATGCAATCCAAAGAAAGTAAGAATGAACCAAATCCAACATTAGAAGCAGAAAATAAATAATAAAGTTCAGACAGGGGCTGCTGCTCTGGCGTAGCAGGGTAAAGCCACCATCTGCAGTGCCGGCATCCCATATGGGTGCTGGTTCAAGCCCTGGCTGCTCTACTTCCAAACCAGCTCTTTGCTATGGCCTGGGAAAGCAGTAGAAGATGGCCCAAGTCCTTGGACCCTTGTACCCACATGGGAAGACCCAGAGGAAGCTCCTGGCTTCAGATTGGTGCAGCTCCAGTCGTTAGCAGCCCATTGCGGAGTGAACTAGCACATGGAAGACCTCTCTCTCTGCCTCTCCTCTCTGTGTAAATAAGTAAATCTGCTAATAAAAAAACATATCAGACAGAAATAAAGACAATAAGAATTTTTAAAAAATCTACAAAAGAAAGAAAACAAAATCTGTTTTTCTGAGAAGATAAAAATTGACATATTTGGTTAAATTAAGAAAAAAAAGATCATACCAAAATCAGAGATTAAAAAGGGAGACATTACAACTGATACCACAAGAAATATAAAGGACCTTTAGGGACTATTAAAGACAATTATAACCAAACTGTAGAACCTAGAAGAATTGAAAAAAATCTGGACACGAAGGAATTAAATTATAAAGAGACAGAAAACCTAAACAGACCAATAATGAGCAATGAAATCAAATCAGTCACAGAAAGTCTTCCAACAAAGAAAAGCCCAGCACCAGATAGTTTTGTTGTTGAATTTTACCTAAAATTAAAGGCAGAGAATTTTTGCAAATTCATTCTATGAGCCTACCATTACCCTATCAAAGCCAGACTAGGGTACAACCAAATAAAAAACTGATGACTCAGTCTCTGATGATCATGGATGAAAATTTTCAACAAAATATTAACAAACTGAATCTAATAGTACATCCAAGAGGTACAGCATGATCAAGTGGAATTTACCAAGGATGCAAACATGGTTCAACATATGCAAATCAATGTACAGGTGTATCACACCAACATAATGAAGGACAAAAACCATATGAACATCTCAACAAATACAGAATAGACTTTCACAATTGTCCCCTCATGATAAAAACTGAACAAACTGAGCATACAACACATCTCAATCAGTACCATCTATGACAAACTCGTAGCTAACATACTGAACTGCAAAAGTTTAAAGTGTTTCCTCTAAGAAAAAACAAGACAAAGATGCCCATTTCCACCACTCTTAGCTATCAGGATATTGGAAGTCCTAGCCAGAGCAACTGGGCAAGGGAAAGAAAGTGCAACCAAATTGAAAAGAGGAAGTCAATATGTTTGTAGACAACATGAACTTATATTTGAATTGATAAATTAATTCAGTAAAGTTATGGGATACAAGATCAATATATAAAAATCAGTAGCATTTCCACACATCTATAATGAACTAGCTGAAAAAGAAATCAAGAAAGCAATCCATTTACATTAACTACAAAAAAAAAAAAATCCAAGAATAAATTCAACCAAAGACTAAAAGAATTTTACAGTGAAAACCATAAAACACTGATGAAGGAAAACTGAAGATGACATAATGAAATAGTAAGACATCCAGTGTTCATGGATTGTAAGAATTAATATTGCTAAAATGCCTACACTACCCAAAATGATCTCTACACATTCAGTGTAATCCCAACCAAAATACGAATATTCTTCACAGAAAAACACCTCCCAACATAGTGAATCACAGAAGACCCTGAATAGCCGAAGCAATGCTGAACAAAATTGAACGCTGGAAACAAGAGAATACCTGACTTCAAAACATTACAAAGCTATATTTACCAAATCAGCATGGTACTGGCATTAACACCAGATATACAGACCGATGAAGCTGCTTACAAAAACCACAAATAAAACCATATATTGACAGACAACTGATTTTTGACAAAGGCACTAAGAATGACACTGCAGAAGGAACAACTTCTCAATAAATAGTACTGGACATTCATAAGCAATTGCTTCTTAGCCTTTTGGTTAAGATCAAGTGTATTCATAAGCAGAAGAATGACAAACACCCTCCACCCCATTTCTCACTATATGTATTAAAAAAACCCCACTCAAAATGGATCAAAGTCTGTGATGTTGGCATCCCCAATGGGTGATGGTTTGAGACCCAGATATTCCAATTCTGATCCAGCTCCCTGCTATTGTGCCTGGGAAAGCAGCGCAAGATGCCCCATGTACTCTAATCCCTGAAGCCATATGCGAGACCCAGAAGAGGCTCCTGGCTTGTGGCCATGTGGGAAGTGAACCAGCAGACAGATCTTTCTCTGTAACTCTGCCTTTCAAATAAATAAATAAATCTTAAAAAAAGAGAGAGAGGAGAAAGACAACAAACAAAAGACAAATGCTAATGCTAGCAATGGTGCAGAGAAAGGAAAGCTCTCAAACACCACTGGCAGGAATGTAAATTATAACAGTTTTATGGAAAACAATATAGAAGCTTCTCAAAAAACAAAACAGAACCATCATATAATCCAGCAATCCCACTACTGGGCATATAATCAAAGGAAAAGAAATCAGTATGCTGAAGAGGTACAAACCTCTGTGTTTATTCAGAACTGTTCACAACAGCAATATAAGGAATCAACATAAACATCCATTGATTGTTGAGTGGAATGTTAGTCAGCCATAAAAAAGAATTAAATCCTAGCATTTGTGACAACACAACAAGCTGGAGGACATTCTGTTAAGTGAAATAAGTCAGGCATAGTAAAACAAGTATTGAGTGTTCCCACAGATGAAACTAAAATAGTTGATCTCACAGAAATAGGGAGTAAAACAGTGGTTAACAGAGTATGGTATGGGTGGAACGAAGGAGGAACAGACAGAGAATAGCTAAAGGGTACAAGGTGCAGTTGAGGAGAAGGAATAACTTCTAATGTTCTGTAGGAGAATAACTAAGGTTGACGACAATTAACCGTGTATGTCAAAATAGCTAACAGAAAGGATTTTAGATGTCCCCAACAAAAAACAATGATCAATACATGAGGTGATTGATATATGTACAAATTATGTCAATTAAAAACAAATATATAAAAAATAAAAAAACCTAAAAGCATTTTCAAAAAAGATTTTTCTATAACATACTAATCATTTTACTCCAATTAGCACAAACTAAACAAACTGTATCCTCCGGACCTGTATATTCTGCTTTTAAAAAGTAGAAACATAACTTTCAGATACCAATTAATTACCTGTAGTGGGTAAAAATTTAAAATTATAGTATAAATCCTATTCAAAGACTGTTTAAATAACTAAAGCGATAATGAAACATTTAGTCTTGAAACCGGGATTCTGATGATCTGTGATTCTCCTTGCTGCCTACATCCAATGAGATGTCTTATCAATTATTTTTTCTTATTGCTTCTCATCTAAAATGACTTACTCTTGTCTTGAAAGACTAGCGATATCAATACTTTGTGTTCACCAAATATGCCAATGTTCTAAACCACTTCAAGATCTTTGCACAACGCTGTGTTGTTTGCTTAGATGGACCATTCACACTTTTCTTCTTGTGGCTGTTACACGGGTGACAGCTAACATAGCACCCTCATAAGCCATCCAAAGACACCACTCCCAACTATGATTTATTTATCTGTTTGATACTTTCATAGCCCCCAATTATTTTTCCCCATAGTATTCAAAACACTGTAGTTGTTTAAAAAATAGCTTCTACAAATATTATAAATACATCTTCCTTGTTCACTGCTAATATAATCAGTAATTGGCATAATGTCCATCACACAGGAACCAATTAATAATATTCATTGTTTGATTGCTGTTCTATACACTATACTAGTTCGGGTTCCATTGCTATTTCCTAGTTTTTAAACTAAACTACCTCTTGAGTCTCTTCTCAATGTATTTTATCTGGCTTAGCCTTAAAACTCAAATGATCAGTTTACTCCCAAATTCCTTTGAAAACTTTTAACAGAACCTTTATACCAAATGAAGAGAATTCAAACTTCTATGTTGCTCATTCATGGCTCTCTATAATTTAACTTTCCAGCCTCCCATTATTGTCCTTTATGAATTCCATATGCTAGTCAAACCAAACTAATTCTCTTCCTTCCTGTCATTCATTCAACAAAATATGAACCTTATTACTTGCTAGTGACAAAAATACCATCTTTTCCTCAAGCCTCCAGAGTTAAGTTGGCAGGCTGGGAGACAATCATCTAATTCCCAAAATATATAAACAACACTCAATATAGTGAGGAAAAACTGGAAGATTTAAAACGCAGTTCTAGTCTGGGGGTTTAGGAATAGTTTACCTAAGGAAATGATAATCTCAGATTTTAAAACAAAACTCCACTCTATGCAGTAACTCTGGAATTCTCTTCCCTACCTCTTTCTTTATATCCATATTCTTACATCTCATATCTGAAAACTGCTAGGGCAACTTGGCAACATGAATCAAGACCCATAAATGTCTGCATGCTCTGCGCTATAATCCCAGTTTGGAGATTTATTGTTTGTTCTACACTTGTTGATCCTTTACTTAGTAAATCAAGTCAAAGAAAAACTTGAAATAAGGTCCAAGAAGTATTGGTAAATAATTGATGGCGTTTCAGGTTATCTAACCTACCAATCATTGTGAGAGAGAATTAAAGAATATGGCCAAGAGTACAGTTTAAGGAACATGAAAATATTCAGTAAAAAAATTAAATGATTCATCAAAATTCCCAAGCATACAAATCCATCCTTCTAATTTTCATGCAAATTGAAGAATTTCTTAGAAAAATAATTCAACCCAGATTTTAGACACAAAAATGTCAACCTTGTATACAGGCAGCTTTATTTTCTGTAAGTTCCTACACACATCTTTAAATTGACTAGTTTTCCTGCTCAGCTGACACAAAAATGTAATATTAAAAATGTTAAAGAAGATGTGCACAGAATCATTAAGTACTATTTTAAAAGACATAACAAAGTTAAGTATTTCATCCTTAGTTTAATTTAGTTAAGCACGTACATGCTTTCAGCACAAAATCTGATACTTCTTTTTGTTTCTGGGTAAATTAATATCAGGGGTCTCACTTAAGAACACAAGATACATATATCTAAATTTAGGGATTCGATGAAGACTTCAACTCTATACTGATTTTCTATCAAGTTTTTAATGCCTGATCTTTTAGAGGACTCCAATGTCTGAACCTTCCCCACAGCCACCATCTACCCTGTATCCCCCATACGAAAAACTAAAGATTTGCAAAAATAAGGATTTGGGAACAGTTTTGTATGTCTTACTAATAACCTTTTTAAATAATCTGGCTTTCCAAATTTTATCTGATAAGCACAATTCATTACAAATACTGCTGATTTAAGCATTAGGATCTGGAAACCTCTGGCCAGATTTTTACTTAACACTGTGGCCAACTACTTAGCATATCCAAAGAAAATCACTCCAAGCCTTTCCTAATAGTATGCCCTGACAACTAATTAAATAATAAATGTTTAAGTGCCGACTGGGTTTCACTGTAATATTGAGAGGAAATGGAAAAAAGAAAACAGGAGAAAACTGAGAAATACTAAATGCTTCACGTGACAACTGAAAACTCTCAATAATTTTCCAATATCTTCAGTAATCAGAAATAAGTTAACTCAGAAATAACTTGTATAAATACATTATACAATTATAATGGTCTTTGAAACCATTTATTGAAAACAATTTATCTCCATGAGGAAATGCAGCTATTTCTCTCTCCTACCAATGAGTACAATTCTAAATATTGATTGTACAATAATAAGAACTTCAAGAAAAATACTCAGATGTAAAATACTACTTAACAGAATAAGCAAGTAGAACGATTTCTAAGTTAAAGAAATACAAGAGTAGTTGGAAAACACCATCTTTTAAAAAAAGCCAAAACTTATCCTGGTATAGGAAAATTATATTAATGAATGCTTCAACATATTTGTCATACACATTCAAAATATTATTTCCATACTTTGTTTTTATCTATAATTGAAAACTGGTCTATGGATTATTTAAAACAGCTTTTAAACTTCAAAAACACACCGTGTCTGATAAGCTATTCAGCTATAAATTCAACTATATTAAACTCCACTATGATAATCTTTTTTGACAGATGTTGCATACTTTATGATAAACAGATTTGTATCCTTATCCTACAAATCTATAGGGTTGTATATAAACTATAAAAACCATTCTTAATAAGCATTTTTATAAAAATGTGACTATCACATGTGTTTATAGGCATTTAATCAAAAAAATCTCTTTACAGAGAATGTTCCAAATCACAAATACAAAGAGTTGTTTAATAAACCATGGGGCTGAAAATTGAGCTATTCAAGATTTGAAACACATCCTTTGGGGAAAGAAAAAGGGCAAAGAGATACATCTTTTCACTTCCCCCCAGAAGACAGAATATCAAATAACTTTAGTTAATTACAGGCAGAAACAGATCAGCATAAACTTACAAGTGGAATAATTTGTCATAACGAGTTCTCAGTGGGAAAAACTGTAATTTGGGGCCCAAAGATATTCCATTTAGAGTTGTGAGGGGTCACGGAATCTTCTCCCCCAACTTCTGATTTTCCAATGTACAAAATATACTCATGTTATTCAAATTCTTCCATCTTTTTCCGAAACACCTATTATAATTTGAATTTTAAAGTCTTAAAGTCTTAAATTTTTTTTTTAAAGTCTTTAAAGTCTTAAAGGGTGAGCTCCCTATTTTCTGCTCAGAAGTATTCATTAATATTTGTAATATCTTCTTTAAACAACTATACTATTAGATATATTGCTATTAATTAATATCAGCATGATGATACGTAGTGTATTTGTCTTCTTTAAAGCTGGAGACTTATCTTTTAGAAAAAGTTTTGTAAATTCATAAACAATAAAATTACAGAAACAGAGAACAGAGGAGTGGTTGCCAGGAATTAAAGAGGATAGGAAGGAAGTATGGCCATAAGAGAGCAACTTGAGAAATTGTGTGGTGACAGAAATGTGCCCTATCTTGACTGTCAATATCCTGGTGGCCAATATTTTATTGTGGTTTTTGCAAGAGATTACCGTAAGGAGAAACTGAGTAAAGGATGTAGGGTATCATCTTTATTTCTTAATACTGACTTATGAGACTATCAAAGAAAAAAATTTACTTTAAAAAAAAAACACAACATTTTACATCAAAATTACTTAGAAGACCTTTTAAGAACTTCAGGGTAGATACTCGAGTTTATCCCCAGAACATACTTTTGGCTTTTAGGAGGCAGGCTCAGTCAACAATTACTGTTTTTTTTTTTTTTTTTTTTTTTTTAAAGATGTATTTACTTACTTCAAAGGCAGACTTACAGGGAGGGGAGAATCAGAGAGATCATCTATCCGCTGACTCATTCTCTGAAGGGGTACAATGGCTGTGTTCAGGCAGGCTGAAGCCCAGAGACTGGAACTCCATCCTGGTCTCTCACATGGTGGCAGGCGCCCAAGCACTTGGGCCATCCTTTGTTGCTTTCCCAGGTGTTGGCAGAGCTGGATCAGAAGTGAAGCAGCTGAGACTTGAACCAGTGCCCACATGGGATGCTGGCATTGCAGGCCATGGCTTTACTTTCTACTGCCACAACACTGGCCCTGAGAACAACTACTTTTTATTCTACATATTGCTTAAATATAAATGTTAGCTCTGTTGGTTGTTATCATGAATTCCAACTCTGTGGAGTCTGTTAGAGATGTTTGCTGTGCTTATAAAAGTACAATATTATATATATTATTTTCAACTGCAGTATTTCTAACCCTTTAAAGTAGCCTTAAAATATGAAGACTATGGACATAAGGCATTATACTAAACATATTAAGTTGCTCATTCATTTTTCACTCAATTACTCAAGCAGGCTGTATTTTCATGCCTAAGATATGGGAGACCAAATGCTGTGTTTCTGATTCTGGCTTTATGTTGGAACAGACACCCCAGAGACAGGGGACAGCAGCAACATTATTCATCACAGCATAGCATACTCAATAATTCTCATTCAAGAGTTTAGGGTGGACAGCTCCCAGGCCCCAGGCAAAGGGAAAACAAATGGAGCTGGAGGATTCATGAGAAAATGGGAACTCCGGCATTCCAGGATTACACTGTACTCTTCAGGTCATGGTGATTCCTCTTCTTTACATCAGAAGCCATTCTGGAACTCTAGGGTTGCAGATGTTCACTAAGACTGCTGGAGTTCCAGTGGGAGTCAGCTTTTAGTATACTCATTTGTGGGCAACAAGTAGACTTCATTTCTACACTGGGGCAACAACTTTGGATCCCGTGCTATTTATATGATCCCACAGAAAAGGCAAGTGGGATGAATGGATAAGAGAAAACTAGGGATAACTACTTGGTAAACCTATCTGGTAGGATCATGCTGGGAGGTAGCATCCCGAGCATATCTGAGAACTGCAGAAGAAAAAGGGCACAATAAAACGTCAGAGAAAAATATAAATTACATCTCTGAGAACAGAATGAAATTTTAAAGTTTAAAACAAGATAAAATAAAGCCGGTTAATGGCTATGAGCTATATAAATAGTTTTAGAGCTTTGTTAGTAAAGTGTTTCTCTCTTCATTCAGGACACAGTGAGGGTCAAAGCATTTAACAAAGTATTTTTTGATATAGCCAACCAATACTTATAAAAATAAATTTAGGAAAATTTTGGATATTAACTAAAGACTAAAAATGATACCATCATTAAAACTCAAAGAAAAACCCATTGCAAATCAAATAACATCCTGATTTATATAGGGTGTAATCCCTTTTGTAATGGGAGTCGACTACATGGTCTCCAAGACCATTCAGGGAATGAAGCTCTATGATGAGATGAACCTTTGGAGCCAAACAACATGGGCTTTTAGCCTCATCCCTGCTACTTAACCTTCTCAGTCTCCATTTCCTCAAATTCAAAAGTAAAAGAATTCTCTAATGTTCAGTATGGCTATGAGGGTGGTACTTGACGCTCACTTTAAGTTTGTAGAATAGTGTCCAGTAAAAAAAAACAATGCTTGGGCACACATTCCCTAATGACAGTTAAAAAATTAGGCAACAGAGAACACTCTGTAACTGTAGGCAAAATTGAATGTGTGCATCTGTCCTGGGAGGAGAGAGAAGATCCAAAAATACCCATCAGTGCTCAAAGTGGATTTGTTAAAGATCATTGTTCTAGGATTTCATTTCTCATTTAAGCTCACAGAGGGGATAAAAATGACATGAACTCGCATTAAAGACTTGCTTCATGGCAGTGTAGGAGAAAAAGGCCAATGAATCAATAACCAAAGTTTTCTTTACAGTTTTCATACGTAGGTAACACTATTTCATGTTACTCAGAAATGGACAATAAAAGGTTACCAATAAGTTTTTCTATTTATATTTACAGTTTTCAAGAATGAATGGACCATTTTATTTACCTTTAAGTCTCTCTGTCTTTAGTGGCAAATTACATAACAACTGTTGCCTGAATGCAATACTTTTTGTTCAATTCCATTTAAACTTCTATGCAAGGAAAGCAATTTTTCAAATAAGTAATATGACAAAGTACTAAAGGCTAAAATGCCTTCAGTGCTGTCTGTAGCACTCAAATTTGCCAAAAACAAGATAATATTTCTTTTCCCATTATATATTGATGAATCTTGGAATTATTTACTCCAGTTAAGCCTAAATCATATTTTAGTCAAGTTATGTTCTATTCATACCTACCATTCTGAGATGTAAATGAAATGAATAGAAATGTTTAAATTAATTAGAAAGGCTGGTGTTCTGATGTAGCAGGTAAAGCTGCTGCCAGCAGTGCCAGCATCCCATATGGGTGCCAGTTTGAGTCCTGGCTGCTCTACTTCTGATCCAGCTCTCTGCTATGGCCTAGGAAAACAGAAAATGCCCCAAGTCCTTGAGTCCCTGCACCCGCATTGGAGACCTGGAAGAAGTTCCTGGTTCCTGGCTTCAGACCAGCCCAGTTCTGGCCGTTGCAGCCATTTGGGGAGTGAACCAGCGGATGAAGACCTCTCTATAGCTCTGCCTTTCAAATAAATAAATAAATTTTAAGAACAAAACAAAACTAAATTAGGACTAAATTTACAGGATTTACAACATGTATACCCCCCAAAATCAGTAAAAAATCAGATACTTGGACATGAAATATCAGGAATGTTTCATTTATGGTTATATAGACATTGTAAAATGCTGGAAATTCTGGCCATGTGAGGACTGAGGCATTTCTAAAACAAACTAAAATAAAGATTAGCACAAAGTGAGGAAAAAAAATGTGGGAGTACTTACAGATAATCTGTATAAAACAAAACTCTACACATACTGAGACAGATTCAAAAACTGACTTAATGGTATTCTTACTGGCTCAATGGATGCATTAAAAAGTAAACTATATTAAATCTTTATTTAAAAAAATATAAATTGCTCACACTGAATAAAAATTAACAATGAGATACAGTGCAATGAATATCAGAGACTTAGTAACCTAGGCTCTGTTATTAGATAAAATCTATACAGCTTAATGTCCCTAAGCCTAAAGTTCCTCAGCTAAAATAGTCAGTGGTCAGGAGAAAAATTAGTAACAAGCAGCATGAAGGGGCTCTGCTTTGATCTGCTTATACCCACATATAAATGCATACATTCATATATCACACACATGAGTTGAAAGCCATGGTTCTTCAACTTGAAATGTGAAGGACCTTTCAAGTGCAGAGATACAACATTTCCATTACTGCAGAATTCTATGGGAAGTCCTACTCCAGATGATTTAACAGTTCTATGTTGCTAGATTAGAAACTTTCTAATTTCTTCTAGCTCAAAAAATTCTGCCCTAATTTTAAAAGAACATAAATGAATTATGAATTCTCAATTACCTAAGTCAGTAAAATATCCCAAAACTACCCTTGCAAAAGTATAAAAAACCTAAAAGAATTCTATCATTGGAATAAAAAGATTGCTGGACTTTGCAAAGCCACTAGAAATTTAATCTTAAAGTAGTTTAGTGAATTCTCTGTGGTCCAATCAAAGAAAAAACAAAACCCTACATCAAGATAAATTTGAAAATTTCTTACCTAATGATAATGTCATATGAAAGGTTACATAAACATTCCCAGTCCATCTATTATCTTCTAGAGCTGTATATATCATGTGAGTAGGCAGAACAAGTAATTTTACAGTTAAACATTATAAACAGGAGTGAGCATTTATTTGATGTAGTTAGTGGTTAAAAAGCTGCTTGGGATGCCTAGATCCCAAAATGGAATGCTTGGGGTCAAATCTCAGCTCTGCTTCTGATTCCAGCTTCCTGCTAATGCACATGCTGGCAGGAAGCAGGGGATGGCTCAAGTACCTGGGTCCTTGCCATGCATACTGGAGACTGGCATAAAGTTGTAGGCTCCTGGCATCAGCCTGGACCACTACTGGCTGCTGTAGGCATTTGGGAAGTGAAACAGAGACAGGAGCTCTCTATCTGCTTTTCCAATAAATAAAATTTAAAAATAAACAAGTATCATAAACTGAGTCCTAAGGAAAAAAAATAAGACTCAATAAAGAGAAAAAGCCAGTATTAGAACAAATCTTATTTGTGGTACTACAGAAGTGAAAACTACAGAAAGCGATACCAGGGACAAACATGCATGTTTACTAATACGAAGGACAGGAGAAATTGATTCATTTTACAAATATTTATACTATATTTGTATTACACTATACAAAGCATGCTATATGCTAGAAAGCTAGTATGCTAGGTATTAAAATTACAAAAACAAGAGTCAGCTTCCAAAAGGCTCACTGTAGAGGTAAAGTTCTGGACACAAAACAAAACCAAACCAAACCACCACCCAACTGACCACAGTCTAACCAGAAATGGGGAAATCAAAACACTAACAGCCCTATTTCACAACCCTAGTCATAAATCTCAGAAACAAAGAACAATGCAAGAATTCAGTTATCAACTGTCCACTGGCGCCCCACATATGATGCACCTATTTCTATTTCACAACCAACTACATATTAGTAATCTGAATGTATTCTTTAAGAGAGTAAGATTTTTAAATTGTCTTCAAACTAGAGAAAAGTACCAATAAAACTAAATCAGCACCCCACATATGATGCACCTACCTCTATTTCACAACCAACTACATACTAAGAATTTGAATGTATTCTTTAAGAGAGTAAGATTTTAAAATTGTCTGCAAGTTAGAGAAAAGTAGTAATAAAACTGATGTTAAGGATTCAATTATCACAGAAAAAAACCCACAATCATCCTATACTTCTAACCCTGGATAACCACTTCTGTGACAATCGAATAAAATTAGGAAAGTATGGATTCTTCAAGCAAACAACAAATGGCATTAAAGAAAAAGAATCTGGTCTACACAATTCCTTAGAGGCAAACATTAAAGTAGTTAAGTTTAAAAAAAAATTATGTTTGGCTTCATCTGTGGCCAAAGGGCACTGGCTATTTTTCAAATTCTAATATGTAAAATTACTTTCTAATAGGTTATGTACATTTCACAACTTTCCCCAATAACTTTTTACACAATAGAGAATTTCAATTAAAATTCACCATAATTTTTCTGTGTTTCAACATTTTAGGATGTTACAGCAGTTTACTATATAAGAATTCAAATATGTAATTAAATAAAAACAAACTCAATTAACAGAAGTGATTGCCAAATGTAATAGTCTTTCAACAGAATTTCTGATTTATGAAGGGCTAACTCTTGAACTGTTGAAAACCATTTTTAAAACTGGTTACTTCACTTTTCTCCCTGTGTAATGGTTTAATAATATTAGGTAACTGTCAATTATGTTATCTTTTTGAAAAACTATGTTGTGCCACACATCATGCAAGCTAAATATTTCTGAGCCTGTAGCTTCTCATAATTAAAAAAAAGTTAGGGGTGCTAAAAATAAGCCATTATCAAATTATTTTCTACTAAAAGCAAATGGAAATAAAATTAACTGGAATCTTATTAAATGTAACTTTCCAGGACATTAAAAAGAGAAAATATAAATCAACACAGGGTTTTCTTACTTAATGCTGATACACTGGTGGATGCGACAAAAAGTCTCAAATATGAAAAGACGGGCATTTTCAATGAAATCTTCCAGACAAGCCACCAAAAAGAAATCATTCACAAGCACCTATATTATGAAACATAAAAGAAAAAATTAATAATGCTGACAAGCAATTTTCAAAAACTTGACTCAAAACTTATTTATTGTTCCATTCATCACAATTTTAGCATCTAAATGATAGTTGTATACCACAGTACTTTCTCAAACACAATCTATGTTTAAAGTTACTAAAAATTTAATCAAGCAAAGAATACTGCATGAAAAGACCTAACACCATAGTGCTTCCTTGTTCTGCCGATGGCTCTGCACAACAGTGTAACCTTTTCACAAAGTAGCATTGCCCTGTCCATTATCCTAGTTAAGAGCCCTATAAATGACTTATCATTTCCAACTATTTAAAATAGTTATGAATGGACTAAAGACATGTGTATTTCTATGGTAGTAAGAGGCTGGGAAAAGGCCGGCGCCGTGGCTTAATAGGCTAATTAATCCTCCACCTTGTGGCGCCGGCACACTGGGTTCTAGTCCCGGTTGGGGCACCGGATTCTATCCCGGTTGCCCCTCTTCCAGGCCAGCTCTCTGCTATGGCCCGGGAAGGCAGTGGAGGATGGCCCAAGTCCTTGGGCCCTGCACCTGCATGGGAGACCAGGAGAAGCACCTGGCTCCTGATTCAGCGAGATGCGCTAGCCGCAACGGCCATTGGAGGGTGAACCAACGGCAAAAAGTAAGACCTTTGTCTCTGTCTCTCTCTCTCTCACTATCCACTCTGCCTGTCAAAAAAAAAAACAAACAAAAAAAAAAAAAACAAAAAAAAAAAACGAAAAGATTACTAAGGGTAGCTGCTATTCCATTATGGAATATATATATATTTATGTAATGTATTTATGGAAATGCTATTCCATTTATGGTATAACTAAAAGACTATTTTATTAATTAATTAATTTTTTACCTTTTAAGGACACAAATTTTGTAAGTATTTTAAGAATAGTTATTCTTCCCACCATAAACACCCTCCCACCCACAGTCCCATACCTCCTCCTCCTCCCATTCCCAATTACGATCCATTTTCAATCAACTTTGTACACAGAAGACCAACTCTATACTAAGATTTCAACAATTTACACACGCATGCACATAATACAACTCACTGAGGACAGAGGCTGCAAGGGAAGTTAGTGCACAGTGATTCCTGTTGTTTTAATTTAACAATTAATACTCTTATGTATGATGTCAGTGACCACCCAAGGCTCTTGACATGAGCTGCCAAGGGTATGGAAGTCTTCTGAATCTACAATCTCTGTCAATATTTAGACAAAGCCATAAGCAAAGTAGAAGTTCTCTCCTCCCTTCAGAGAAAAGTACATCTTTCTTTGATGGCTACTTCTTTCTACTAGGGTTTCACTCACAGAGATCCTTCATGTAGAACATTTTTTACCACACTGCCTTGACTTTCCATGCCCGGAATGCTCTCATGGGCTTTTCAGCCAGACCAGTAAGCCTTAAGGGCTGTTTCTGAGATCAGAGTATTACTTAAAGCGACTGTAAAAGATTACTTTAAGAACCCACATGTCCTCTGACTCTTCTGGTTCCACAATAAGCCCTAGATACTCAGCATAATGAACATGCACCAATATTTACTTTAGTAAAATGTCACATGTGCCTATAGTAACACAAGCTATAGCATTGGTTTCTACTTCTATATTTTGTATAGTATTTGAAAATCACCTCTGAGTATATTTACATATTGTTCCCTTATAGAAATAACATCTTAGTCTGTCAAAAAATTTACTTATTTTGTGCCAAAATTTGTATTCAAAAGATGAATCCGATGACTAGTAATGTGTGAATCTCGTAAATGCAATTAAATTTAGCAATTAAGCTCTTAGTTTAGTTTCTTAAAACTTACAAACTATCTGATTCAGAAGAACCATAATCTAACTTTTCCACATTTCTTCAAGGAATTTTAGTTTCTGCTAATAGGACACTAATTATAAAATTTGTAATACAATAATAATCTGCTTTATAGCAAATGAGAAATATAATCATGTGAACATTTCCCAAGATAAGCCCACCTATGAAACAAAACTGAGAACAAGAGCTGTGATGGGCAACTCAAAGTGATCACCTTAAAGTACACAGGAAGTATTTTATGTTTACTCATTCAGAGTAAGACATAGAATCAGGATACACCTGTGAATTTACAATATATCCAAATGTTTGAATAAACCTTCTTAACAAAAGAAATCTATCCATAGCAACAAATTCTCAAACCATGAGTTATTTAAAATAAACACAATTATTTTTGATAGAATTACTTGAATTACTTGACTATGATAATTAAAACACTGCAAGATTAATTCTATAATACTAAAAGAATTAAGAACGGTATTAGTTTACAAGTAAAACTTCATACTCACTGATTCACATTCCCTCAGCTTTTTCTGAGCCCCATCAAAGTCAAAGTTAACATATAAGCATTCAACAAATTCTGTAATTGGGTCTTTATAGGTGTAAGATTCCTGTAAAATTAAGTCAAAGGTTAAGTTAGATCTGTTTCAACATTACTTATTACACTGTCCTTAGATTATCCCAATTTTCATGTTTTCTCCATTGTTGCCATTAATTTCTAGTAAATTACTATCATCTCAAAGCAATAGCTTCTGCACTGATTCCAGGATCATGTCTTCCAAACCAAGTTCTCTAAATTCTCCCCAGAGTAATTCCAATACCAAAAGTCTCCATTAGTCAGTAAACAGTAATAAACTTCCCCAATATAAAGACATTCATACCCTACTGAATGGTAATGACTTCTCTGTACTTAATTCATTCTTAGATCAAATTAATATTTAAGTCCTTTTTTCAATCCATGGTTTTTGCTGAAGCATTTACCAAAAATCAAAATCAATCAGTAGGGCTGTAGTGTTACTCAATTTGGAGATGGTTAATTAATTGCATTCTCCATACAGATCACCCTTATTAAATGAGGCAAGTAATGACCCCTCAATGAACAGTTCCAGACTCCAGATCTTCTTTCACTCTGCAGTAAGAGTAACACAAGTACATAATGTATTTTAAGTATCCACCTAGTAGACAGCAATAATCATTCTATCACATCTAACATAAGTATACTTTAGACTTACATATAGTAAATGTCCAAGAAAGTCATCTCTCTTTTAAATTTCATGTAGACTTCCCTATTTTCAAAAAACTTTTTTATCTTAAGAAGTAGGGGTTTTACTTTAAAATAAAGAGGGTACATCTAAAGATTAGGTATGTTTAAAAATCAATGAAGATTAATTTTTACCTGTTGAATAACTTTGACAAGATCTTTCAGCACCTGCCGGCGTTTTCGAACATCTTTGTTTGTTATGACTGCTGTAGTCAAATAGCGCAGAATATGTGGACACATTGTCTGAATTGCATTAAGATACCTAGGGTTAAAATACAAATGTTATCTAACATTTAATAACATACCTAGTTTTCTAGATATACAAGCCAGTGTGAGTTAAAGGAAACACTCGTATAGCCCATTAAATTGCAATATTTCGGCCGGCGACGCGGCTCACTAGGTTAATCCTCTGCCTGAGGTGCTGGCACGCCGGGTTCTAGTCAGGGCACCGGATTCTGTCCCAGTTGCCCCTCTTCCAGTCCAGCTCTTTGCTGTGGCCCGGAAAGGCAGTGGAGGATGGCCCAAGTCCTTGGGCCCTGCACCTGCATGGGAGACCAGGGGAAGCACCTGGCTCCTGGCTTCGGATCAGCGCGGTACGCCAGCCGCAGCGGCCATTGGAGGGTGAACCAAAGGTAAAGGAAGACCTTTCTCTCTCTCTCTCTGTCCACTCTGCCTGTCAAAAAAAAATGCAATATTTCACTAGTCTGAGACTGCAAACACTGTAAGGGGATTTCCTCCAAGTACAGAAACAGAATCTAACTTCAGGAAACAAAATGATGAAAATATCAGCTCACAAAAAAAATGAGTCAAACTTACTTTGGGAGTGGGTGTTTAACCTAGTGGTTAAGATGTCCATGCCTGACATCAGAGAACCTGGCTTTAATTGCTGACTCCAGCTCCTGACTACTTCATTTTGCCAATGTAGACCCAGAGAGGTAACCGCAATTGCAGAAGTAATGGGTTCCTGCCACCCCCATGGGAGACCCGATTTGAGTTCTTGGCCTCTGGTTTTGGGCTCAGCCTGGTTAGGCCCTAGACCAGCCCCTGGTTGCAGGCATTCAGGAAGTAAATTAGTGAGTGGGAGCTAGCTCTGTCTCTGTCCCTCAAGTAACAACAAAAATAATAAAAAACCAAAACCAAACAAACAAAAAACCCACCTTATTTTGGTTGAAGCCTCATTTTCATTAACTTTTGTGAGAAACGTCTGCTATGATGCAATATCCCATTTTAAATTTCATAAATTTTTGTGACAGCTGCTGTTTTGTCTGCTGAGAATGCTTTGGTGAGGACTTATGGTCTGGTAATATGAATGTATATAGCATTCTTTTAGCATGGCTAGTGTGTCAGTTCAATGCCTGGCATTCTAACTCAGTACCAAAAAAAAATCCCCACTCCACTGTGCCTTAAGAACCCAAAGTCTACTGTTCCCTCTTTGTTTTGATCTGACGAGTATACACTAGCAACAACAAAAATACAAATAAAGTGCTGTATTGATGTAATACTCATGGTATGAAAAACACTATTATAGGAGGGTATATGAAAAAAATTTTTATGGGTCCATAAGGGTGAAGTTCCAGACCTGGCTGCTCCACTTCTGATTCAGCTCCTGCTAGTGTGCCTGGGAAAGCAGTGGAGGATGGCTCAAATGCTTGGGCCCCTGCTCCCATGTAGGAAACCTGGATGAAGCTCCTGGCTCCTGGCTCTGGGCTGGCCCAGTCTGGCTGCTGGAGCTGTTTGGGGAGTGAACCAACGGACAGAAGATCTCTTTCTGTCTCCCCCCTCCCAGGCCCCGTAACTCTACTTTTCAATTAAATAAGTAAATCTTTAAAAAAAAAAGTCATTTAAAATGTAAACACTGGGGCTGGCGTTGTGGCATAGTGGGTTACTGCCTGCAATGCTGGCATCCCAAAAGGGAGTCAGTTCAAGTCCTCTCTGCTCCACTTCCATTCCAGCTCCCCACTAATGCACCTAGGGAGAGCAGCAAAAGATGGCCCACGCGCTCGGGCCCCTGTTTACATGTGGGAAACCTGGAAGAAGCTCCTGGCTTAAACTTGACCCAGCCTCAGCCCTTGCTGCCATTTGGGGAGTGAACCAGCAGATGGAAGATTTATCTCAAATAAACAAATAAATCTTTAAAAAAATATGTAAACACCATTCTTAGACTGCAGGCCATGTGCAAACACACTGTGGGTCAGTTTTAGTCCGTAATTTGCAGATAGCAGTACTACGTTCCAGACTTCCAAATATGGCTGGAATTCTATACTTTCCATGGCAAATGATTCATCTTGTACTTATAGGTATTTATGCACCTATGATCACAAAGCCACAGGAGCCATGGGAATAGGGACATTTTAGTTATCTCAATTCACGTTTTTGTAAGATCAATTATAAGTTTAGTTCAATTATAAGGAAAAGCAGATAGGTTTTAACGGGCTAATATATGACACACTGTGTTCTTATTTCATACTTCCCTGATTTATCATCTCTCTTCTTGTTAATCCAAATTTAAGAGTCAATTTTCATCCTCATTCTACCTGTTTATCTTTTCCAATTCCCACTGATAAGTGTTCCACCTACAGTGTTTAGCAGACACAAATGAACACACATGTGCTTTTTTTGTGTTGTTAGTTTGTATGTTTAAAAACAGGGTAGTTGCTCTCTATTTTTGAAACCAAAGTTTAATTTTTTAATTTTAAGACCTTTGATATTTGTGTTCAGAAGTATGATCTCACGACAGATAATCAGAACTGTTTCATCATGATTTTTCCCTCTATCATAACTCTACTTCAGTCATACAATTTTATGGAAAATGTCCTACAATATTTCATAACTGTAGGCCAGAAAATTTAATAATCAAGAGATAAGACAAAATATGTTACAAAATAAAAATGGTACCTGTTATATGCTTGTCACAAAAATGAAAACCTTGTCTTCAAGAATGCTTATAAGTTGGTTGGAGACAAGATAATTATAGACACCATTGGGCCTGGTGCTGTGGCCCAGTGGGTAGCGCCCTGGCCTGAAGCGCCGACATCCCATATGGGTGCCAATTCTAGTCCCAGCTGCTCCACTTCCGATCAAGCTCTCTGCTATGGCCTGGGAAAGCAGTAGAAGATGCCCCAAGTCCTTGGGCGCCTGCACCCACATGGGAGACCTGCAAGAAGCTCCTGGCTCCTGATTGGCGCAGCTCTGGCCATTGCAGCCATCTGGGGAGTGAACCAGCAGATGGAAGACCTCTCTCTCTGTCTCTACATCTCTCTGTAACTCTGTCTTTCAAATAAATAAAATAAATCTTTAAAAAAAATTATAGAAATCATCTAGTAAGCCTGTTAAAAATAAAACTTGAGGGGGCCGGTGCTGTGGCCCAGCGGGTTAAGGTCCTGGCCTGAAGCACCAGCATCCCATGTAGGCGCCAGTTCAAGACCTGGCTGCTCCACTTCTGATCTGGCTCTCTGATGTGGCCTGGGGAAGCAGTGGAAAATGGCCCAAGCCCTTGGGCCTCTGCACCCACATGGGAGACCCCGAAGAAGCTCCGGCCACAGGGGCCAAATGGGGAGTGAACCATTGGATGGAAGACCTCTCTCTCTTTGCCTCTCCTCTCTCTGTGTAACTCTGACTCTCAAATAAATAAATAAATCTTTTAAAAAAATAATAAAACTTGAAACTTCTTAAGATGTGCATATTATTTTATTTAGGAAACAAATACTCTTTTGCTAACTGAACTTCACATCTGTCTCATGAGTGTGTTCTATTCCCTAACAGTAAACTACATTTAGTGGCAGAGTTTCATCTCTAATAGCCTATGAATACTGCTCTACTTTACACCTGTATCTTTTATGTGACATTTAAATGTTCATTTTTTTAATTCAGAAATCATCTGTATTTTAGGCTTAGACTAAATTATGACTGACATAATAAAGGTAACATAGGAGACCTTACAACCTGTACCAATATCTAAACCTTCATCTCATGAATGAATGTGTAAACTATCTCCAAAGTATTCCATGTTTTAAAAAAAAAATTGCAACCCATGATCTATGTAAAGTATCAATTTAACATATACTCAGTAACACATCAAAGGGTAATACTGTGCTAACAGAAATTAAAACTAAGAACATGACACTTTATTCATGAATGAAAAATAGATACTAATGGCTGAAATGATGACTTTTAAATTAAGAAAATTCAGATATGAAAAGTTAGAATCAAGCAAAAAATCAAAATAGGTAATGAAGGAATTAATAATGAGGCAGAAAACACAAGGGCACTTATAAGAAACTCATGGAAAAATGGAATTTAAACCTAAGTTTATTTTGGTGCAAAAAGTTTTTGAAATCCTCACATGGCTTTTTCATAACAATTTGAAGAACTCTTGTATAATGGTAGTCTACAGATTAAATAAAAATCAGGGATGAAAATCCAGCTGCCAACTAACTTAGCAACTGAAGAAGCCTTTAGAAATCAATTTATCATGTTAATTAACAAATATTAATTTAAAAAATAATCTATTTGTAGGATATAGTTTGATAATGTCTTTATTTTAGGTTATTTTAATTATATTATTTTCAAAAAAAGTTTTCTTCATTGATAGGCAGTTATTAGACAGATCTTCCATAGAAATACCCTCAATAGCTAGGGCTAAGCCAGGCCAAAGCTAACTCCATTTGTATCTCCCATATTGGTGGCAGGCACTTAAGTACCTGGGTTACCATCTGCTACCTCCCAGGAGCATTAGCAAGAAGCTGGACTGGAAACAGGAAAGTTGGGACTCTAATCTAGGCACTTGGGATGCAGGCATTCCAAGCAGCAGCTTAACCCACAATACCCAACCCTAATAATATTTCTACGACAATGACTCTCTACCTTATTTTATACTAAAACTTAAAAAACACTACTTTTTTGGTATTGGTTTCCTTTTGCAAAAATTTGGATTTCATCTTTAATTTATGGAATCTCTGATAACACTTTCTATTTCCAAACACCTATAACCAATGGCTAGTCAGACAAATTAAACACTGCTTTTTAATTTCATAAAAGAGAATGCTGCCAGGAATTAAGTGCCACTATTTTTCCCCTTATTTGTATTATAAAAATTTCAGTGTATCTGAATCCTTTTATTTTTCCAGTTTGCAGGTAATCTTTTAGGAGTTGTTTGGATTTCCATTCTAGATACACACACAACTGAAAAAGCAGTCAATCTAGTAACTAATAGCATGGAAAGCTAATTCTTATGTCTGAGTTCAGGCATAGCTTTCCTTATCCTTAACCCATTCAGCAGACATCAAGACTGGAACCATGGGGCCGGTGCTGTGGTATACAGTGGGCTTAGGCTTCGTCTCTGGTGCCAGCATCTCATATGGGCATTGATTCGTGTCCCCCCCAGCTGCTCCTCTTCTGATCAAGCTCTCTGCTTACGACTTGGGAAAGCAGTGGAAAATGGCCAAAGTGCTTGGGTCCCTGCACCAACGTGGAAGACCCAGAAGAAGCTCCTGGCTCACAGCTTCATATTGGCGCAGCTCTCACTATTGTGGCCATTTGTGGAGTGAACCAGTGGATGTAAGACCTTTCTCTCTGTCTCTCCCTCTCTCTGTCTCTAATTCTGATTCTGAGATATATAAACAGTATCTTAAAAGAAAAAAAAAGATGACTAGTTGTTATGGGCTCTAAAAGCAGTGTCAAATTTGCTCATTCAAGATGGACTTACCTTTACATTTCTTTTTTTTTTTTTTTTTTGACAGGCAGAGTGGACAGTGAGAGAGAGACAGAGAGAAAGGTCTTCCTTTGCCATTGGTTCACCCTCCAATGGCCGGCGCAGCCCGCGCGCTGCGGCCGGCGCACTGTGCTGATCCGAAGGCAGGATCCAGGTGCTTCTGGTCTCCCATGCGGGTGCAGGGCCCAAGCACTTGGACCATCCTCCACTGCATTCCCTGGCCACAGCAGAGAGCTGGTCTGGAAGAGGAGCAACCGGGACAGAATCTGGTGCCCCAACTAGGACTAGAACCCGGTGTGCCGGCGCCACAGTCAGAGGATTAGCCGAGTGAGCTGTGCAGAACTGGCCTCTTTGCATTTCTGATGAGAATATTGACTAGCACTTTAAGATCTTACAGGTTTTATTCAAGAGGGAGGGGAAATACTGAACATTTTTGCCATTTTTAAAATCTTTTCTGGGGCAGGTGCTGTGGCCAAGCAGGTTAAGCTGTGGCCTGCAGCACTGCATCCCATATGGGTGCCAGTTAAGAGTCCTAGCTGTAGTACTTCTGCTCCGGCAAATGTGTCTGGGAATGCAGCAGAGGATGGCCCAAGTGTTTGGGCCCCTGCCACCTCCATGGGAGACCCAGAAGAAGCGCCTAGCTTCTGGTTTAAGCCTAGCCCAGCCCTGGCCTTTATGACCATTTGGGGAGTGAACCAGCAGATGGAACATCTGTCTCTGCTTCTCTCTCTGTAACTCTTTCAATTAAATAATAAATCTTTAAAAAATAAAATCTCTTCTCAATTGAATGTATCCTTGATAAAAATCCAAATAATGAGAAACATATTCTCAATTTTTGACACTGAAACTCTCTTTAAATGTCTTTTCTATAAAATGCATGGATAGTTTAACAAAGACACATGTTGCTATTATTTTACTCATTCAGCAGTACCTCCAAATCTCTTACAATGTTTTCATACTGCTCATCTTTCTGGATACTTGATTCCTCAACTAGGCATGGGATTATGATCTGTAACAGTATCACAAGAATAAAACTTCTAAAATATAAAGACCTCAAAGGGTATAAGAAAAAGCTACTTCTGAAGACCAGAATACAAGGGACTTCTCTTGGAGGATTAAGGAAACAAAGGACACAACAGAGCAAAGATGGATTAATCACATCAGTAAGAGAAAGCTACCATATCAGGAAGACCTGATGTGAATCTAGTAAGACATTAACTCAGATAAAGAAAAACTGGGGACAGAAAGGAATGAGAGCAGATTTGAGGGGTATGGGTATGAAATAGATTCATGAATGATAAAGTGCAAACCTTAGAAAAGATTGTTCAAATATACAAAAGAAATGTGCATAGTACTAGTGGCACAAATACAACTACTGTGAGGATGGTTACCTAAGGTCATTAACTTGATGGTGCTATCGAAGATTCTAGTCATAAAATAACTCTATCCTGATGTCAAGTACTTATAAAGCAACCTTCAATTTACTATTAAGACTTCCTACTAACCCTTGGACACTGTCAGAACAATCTGGTCAAATGCACTTGGTTCTCTTAGCATTACATTTCTTCTTATAAATTACTAATACATTCTGGTTTACATATCAGTCTTTTTGGATTTAATTAAGCTTTGTTCTGTGCAATCTACCTGTAAGATACTATCACATAAAGTTGTTAACCGTACTATGCCCATTTCCCTGTAAGCCTTTCCCACAAGTTTTGGACACCATCATATGATCATCCGATCATTTATTTAACATTTCAGATTGCAAACAACCTATGGTAGCGCCAAGCATACAGTAAAACACAGACACCTAATTTTTAAAGCTATCTATACCCAATAGCAGTAAAAGTAGTAAAAAATCTGAAAAATCATATTATTGAAATAGAAATATTTCACATGAAGGAAACAGAAGTAGAAATTATCCTTAAGTATCTAAACAGTTTCCATAAACATATCTGGCTTTCTTATTCCAATCAAATGAGAAACAATGAGCAGAAGCTTAAGAAGCACTTGAGAAAAACGGTTTCCAGCTAACTATACAATTGTCAAATTCACAAAGCATTGCTTTTTCTTAGCATCAAAAGGATTAAACACAAGCTAGATAATACAGAACAGATTCTTCCACAGGATACACATATTCATCAAATAATAAAGTCCAGAGCCTAATTTCTAGAGTTTTAACATACAGTCAGCCCTAGTATAGACAGAGGTTGGTTTCAAAACCCTTTGCCAATGCTGAAGCCCCTGTATACAGTGGCATAGTATTTGCATATGCCCTAGGGGCATCCTCCAGTATGCCTTACATCACCTCTACCTTACTTGTAAAATGTAAATGTTATATAACACTAATGAATGAGAGAAAACTGTGCAGTACAGACCAATGTCTTTTTCACAGAATACTTTCAATCTTCAGCTGATTGAATCTGGGAGGATAAAGGAGCCAGGAGGAATATGGAGTACCTACTGCATATACGCACCAACTGGGATCCTGTTAAAATGCAGATTCTGATTTTGCTTCTCTAGAGTGACCCCCTAAGACTCTACATGATGCTCATGCTGCCAACCCAGGAACCATATTTTAACTGCCACTTTGAAAGACCGTACATTACAATTTATCAATTAAGAAGCAAATCTATTACATGAGGAAGGATAACAAATTCAAATATTAGAGAAAAGTACATCTGAAGTTTAAAAAAATCCCATATAATTTCAAATGATTAGAGTCAAAATTATACAATGAAAACTTACTGTGGCTGGTAAAGAAAGAGATCGATAATGTTATCTCGACCTTTCGGGTGGTTGAAGAAAACAAACAGAGACCAATGAATGAGCCAAGTTCGCTGCTGAAGAGACTGGAGAGGAGAACTCACAGACTAGAAATTAAAAAAAAAAATGTATGCACTGAAATTATTAATATATGAGAAAGAGACAAGGGAATAAGTATCACTGCTTTCAAAATTATAATTAAAAAACTAGGCCCTTTTAAAGGCATGCACTAGTGGCATTATGATTGAAGTCTGATCCCTTCCATCTTCTCTCTATAGGATCCTTGATATCCCAAGCTATCACCCTGCTTTTGAAGATAGATTCCATATTATAGTATTTTAAAAGCAAGGACTGTACTAAACATTCTGTAAGTGGTTTTATTAGACATTAACTGTGTATGAAAACTGTCATCATTTGCCTAAGACTTGTAATAATAGGAAGCAGTAACAGCACAGTGTCATTTTCACTGGCAGAGAAGAAAGGGCACATTAGTTGCAACAGAAATGAAGACTGAGTTCTTTTCTCTAAGAATTGAAGAAATGACAGTTTCTTCCAAAGAGATTCAGTGAAACTAATCAATCTACTAACCATAATTTTTATAAGACAATAAAAGCTAATCTGAAAGTTTTAGTTTGTTCAAAGTACATGGTGTTTTTCCTTATCAGGAAGTGTGAAAGACATAAAAACTTCAGAGAATCACAATGAAAAAGTATAACTTACATTGTTATCTATGGTCTCTTTTAATCGTGTAAGATCTTCCATGGCTGCATCCCAATTCTGCATTAAAATTTCAGAAGCCAGTTTTCCCCAGAGTGAACTTAAAGCATTTCTATCTGTTGCTGGAACCTATTTAAGCAAACACAATTAATTATATTCTGAATACTCAGAGGAAAAGACAGTGTACACTATATACCCCACATATTCAGCCAGACTACTAAAAGATCTATACATCTTAAAATTCTTGTCAGCTAAGTCTTTATGGATCATGCTGGTAAACTCTTTCAAATAATTAATGAAAATACTCAGATCTTTAATATTCAGTCTAGACCAGAAAATAAATGGTTAACTTTTAAAACTAGGAAAGCACAATGCCATTTTAGTGTAACCCACTTCAGATAATTATACATAATCAAATTAAAGGCACTTAAAACTTTGGAAACCAAGACAGATTCATAGGAAATTTGTCACTAAAATCATTGGAATGAAATGTGAGAAACTGAAACCTGTGTTTCATTTATAATGTAAAAAGAAAGTACAGAACAAAAAATTTCCAAATTACGACAAGTGCAAGATATTATACAGAGGTAGAGAAAAAAACAGGCTTACAGTAAAAATCAATTAACAGTTTTCTAATAAAATTTTTAAAAAATCAAAAGCCAAACTGAAACAAAAAACCCTATAAGGGGTACGTTTCACCCCTAGTTTCAAGACAAGTACTAACACACACAAATTGCGCAAAATTCCACTTCGAACCATTAATTTTTTTTTAAGATTTTTATTTATTTGAGAGGTAGAGGGCTGGCACCGTGGCTTAACAGGCTAATCCTCCGCCTTGCGGCGCCGGCACACCGGGTTCTAGTCCCGGTCGGGGCACCGATCCTGTCCCGGTTGCCCCTCTTCCAGGCCAGCTCTCTGCTGTGGCCCGGGAGTGTAGTGGAGGATGGCCCAAGTTCTTGGGCCCTGCACCCCATGGGAGACCAGGAGAAGCACCTGGCTCCTGCCATCGGATCACCTGGCTCCCGCCATCGGATCAGCGCGGTGCGCCGGCCCCAGCGCGCCTACCGCGGCGGCCATTGGAGGGTGAACCAACGGAAAAGGAAGACCTTTCTCTCTGTCTCCCTCTACTGTCCACTCTGCCTGTAAAAAAAAAAAAAAAAAAAAAAAAAAAAAAGAGGTAGAGTTATAGACAGTGAGAGGGAGAGACAGAGAGAAAAGGTCTTCCTTCCATTGGTTTACTCCCCAAATGGCTACTACGGCCGGCACTACGCCAATCCGAAGCCAGGAGCCAGGTGCTTCTTCCTGGTCTCCCATGCGGGTGCAAGGGCCCAAGGATTTGTGCCATCTTCTACTGCTTTCCCAGGCCATAGCAGAGAGATGGACTGGAAGTAGACCAGCCGGGACTAGAACCAGTGTCCATATGGAACGCCGGCACCACAGGCAGAGGATTAATCTACTGCACCATGGCGCCGGCCCCTCATGAGAATTTTATACTGGGCCATCTCTATTTATTCTTTCCATGGCAAAAGAGGGTTACACATTCAAAACACTTATAAGGCTAGTAAGAAAAACGAATAAAACAGGACTCCCTCAGAACAAGGCAACAGAAGTAGATAAAATGACTTTGAAGTGATCATATGTGTGTAAAGTAGCAGAAGTGAGTATAGGTGTTGGAGAGAACATACACCTTCATATCCCAAGTTGTAATTCTGAATTTTTCACTGAAGCACTTATATGGTAGTACAAACATGCAAAACACCATTAGTATACAACACAATTACAAGTTCAATAAAACTGTATGGGCAGGATCAAAAATCCAATCACCAAGTATTCTTGCCCTACTATTCACTAGTAAATGCTAAACCATTTGTTTTAGCTTCTTCACCTATAACATGAAGACAGTAATAGAACACACCTCAGTTGGCCGGCGCCGTGGCTTAACAGGCTAATCCTCTGCCTTGCAGCGCCGGCACACCGGGTTCTAGTCCCGGTTGGGGCACCAGATTCTATCCCGGTTGCCCCTCTTCCAGGCCAGCTCTCTGCTGTGGCCCGGGAAGTCAGTGGAGGATGGTCCAAGTGCTTGGGCGCTGCACCCGCATGGGAGACCAGGAGAAGCACCTGGCTCCTGCCTTCGGATCAGCGAGATGCGCTGGCCACAGCGGCCATTGGAGGGTGAACCAACAGCAAAAAGGAAGACCTTTCTCTCTGTCTCTCTCTCTCACTATCCACTCTGCCTGTCAAAAAAAAAAAAAAAAGAACACACCTCGGTTGTCATGTAGTTTAAGTGACATAATTCACCACATGTTACGTCTTAAGAACTTAGTGAATGTGAATATCACAACAATGATGAAAATGAAAATGGCAAAGTTCTATAGGTTACCTAAGCTTCGATGACTGTAGTACACACTGTCTAAAATCAGATTCTTCCCTTTGATGACAGTAATGAACTCAAATGTATTGAATAAGATAAAGCAAACTCTTAACAGGCAAATAATAAAGACTAAATTCCTAAGTTAACTTTGAAAACAGATCCATGAGCACTCATTCTCATTATTATCACAAAATATGTCTATAGTACAACTGTATACAAATATTCATGACAGCAATACTTATAATACCTAAGAACTGGATGTAATCCAAATGTCCATCAGCAGATGAATACATAAACAGAAAATGATATATTCATAAAATGTGATACTACTTAGCAGTAAAAAGAAAGTAACTTATGATAAACATGACCACATGAATGATTCTGGTACTTCCTAGTAGAAATTAGTCAGACACAATCATAAATATTATCATTCTGGTTGTAAGAAATTCTAGAACAGACGAAACTAATTATAAGGACAAAAAGATAAATGGAAAGCCAGCATGAGGGATGGAGTGTACTACAAAGAGGACACAAGGAGTTTCTAGGATGAAAGAAGTATTGTTTATCTTGATTCCATGATCACGTAGATGTGTGTATTTGTTAAAATTTCCTGAAATTTAAAAAGTATTTATAAAAACTCATAGAAATGAGTACTAAAACTGTACAGGACAAATTGTTTGATATTTATTAAGAAAGAAAATTTGTAAATCAAAATATTTCATCAAGTCTTAAGATGCCATCAATTTTAAAATACACTATTACTTACTACTTCCAAAACAAAAAACAAGACACACTCCGTTTTCAAATGTTAAAATATGAACAACCATGTGAAAATATGAAATAAGTCTTTTATATTTATATTATAACAGGTACCAGAGTCAAACATTTCCATCTAGACGATTAAGCTTCAAAAGCTAGCATTATGTAAGCTGTCAAGTTCTCATGGATTAGTACTTTTAAACAGAATGATACTTATTTAACAGTAGGTAAGTTTTCAACCACCAGTGTGGGGGCAAAAGGTTACATATATATGATCACAAATAATTTTAGCATCTTAAAATTCTTTTTATTTTGAAAAGCTACTGAACAGTGAGATGGGTTATATTTTGGAGCCACACTTAAGGCTACAGTGAGGTGATAGTTTAATAATTGTTAATAACTTTTAAAACAAAAATATTGAAAAATTCCTATTAAATCTGCTCCATTTCATTTCAATTAACACATTTCTTGGAGTATAAGTCAAAGAAGTTTCACAACCAAACAGGGTATACCTAAAAACTTCTCAATGTATTCTAATAGCCACTAAATCTTTTTAAAATAAAAGTAGATCATAGGGTCACACAGCTTTAATTTATACAACACTGACCTACAATGGGTCATTCGGAGAGTCAAATTCTAATCTCAGATCATAGTTACAATGGCTCTTTCATAGCTTATGTTTCCCTAACCATAGATTTAAAAGAATAACCAACTAACAGAAAAAAGAATTTAGGAATGAGAAAAAAAGAGTACAAAAAAAAAAAAAATCCAAAAAACAAAACACAAGCTTAAAGTAAAACACTGACATTTTCTCATCCCAAATGCAAAACAGGATTTTCATATTTGCTATTAACAACATTTCAAATACAGATTTTATAGCAGTGTCTACTTAAAGCAAGGTAAATGAGATAATCTGTTCTTTTAAACTTAGCTTCGTTAGCCTCTGCCAATATACCATTAGGAAGCAATTCTATGTAACTCAAATGTTTTATGCCACAAGGTAGAACAATTTAAAAATGAATTGCATGTAGCTTCTAACAGCAATCTAATCACTAACTAGATTGCTTTCAATGCAGAACATACTCATTTTGTGTTCAGATAATAGTATTCAATCACTTAACCAACATGCCATTTGAGTTCCAGCCCAAAATGCCTTAGGGGTAATGCAAAAACTTAAAATTAATACAGAATTTTTTAAAAACAGAACCTGGATTTTTACAATTAACAAAAGTAAACACAGATATTCCCCAATCTTTTATGTATAAACCTACCACTTGCACTTGCGGAAATGTTCAGACTAATTATAAAACAAGAGTACATAAAAAACATAATAATACTAAACTAGAATGCAGTATGTGTATTAGGATAATAGCTTTTTGTAGCAGCACAGCACGTTTTTTAATCCCCAAAAGGTTCATGTGTACTACTCTGGCTCAACTCCATGTCATTACAGTTGGCTCTTCATACCAATCTGCTTTCAAGGGTGGATATGCTAGAAGAGTTTCAATATCTGGATTTCCAGCAGTTACCTTAAGTTTCCATGTCTTAGCAAAATGGCACATTCACTCACTGACCAGCAACAATAAATTTACTGTGCTGGAACTCTAACATGACACTAAATCTTCATTCTCAAAATTCACTCCCAGCATTAACAAATGATATGAATAACCAACTCTTTTCATGTACCTGTAATCATACCAGGCTTCTGATTTTACAATCCTGGTTTAAGCTGTTTACATTTCCAAAGTAATCAACTTTTGCTCTCTTAAATCCCTGGTAATATTCAAAGTAAAACTGATGGAATTTTCTGATATGCCACTACAAGTTTAGTACCACCAATGATTACCTTCAGCGCACTTGCAAGCTAACCACTGCTAATCTGTACGTTAAGAATTCATTTTTAAATGAGAGCAAAACTTTTTTCAAATCAAATTTAAAAATAAACATAAAACCTTTAATTTTGAAGGAAGAATGATAGCTTTAAAGAAATGAAGTAATCTGTCAGTTTCAACCTAAGAATTACCTGAATCAATCTCTTCCCTCCCCACCAAAAAAAAATTTTAATTTCTTAGAAAACAAACAAACAGAGCAGTTAATAAATCTCTTTGTGGCATGTGGAGACAGAGTGATGAAAAAAAGCACCAGAGAATGAAGACAAAAGAAACAGACTGTTTCAAGGTTGGAAGACAGAAAGTCCATCTTAGCAGGATTTTTCCAATCCAACTTCTAGGATTAACTAGAGAAATCAGAGACTGAGCTATTTGCTAACTATTTGCTAACTTTGAATAAGTAACAAATTATAGTTTCTCAAATGAGAGGTTAGTAAAAAGAAAGGCATTTTGATTACTCTAGAACACACATTAAGATAATTACCTAAACAGAAGACAGAATAAGAAAGAAGTCTGTCAATTTAAAGGTCTGATTTTTAATTTGGCTTCAAACCACGCTTTCCCTAACAAAAGCACTGGATCTAGGAATTTATCAAATAGACAACTAAAGATAATAATCAGAGCACTTTATAGATAACAGTACCATTCAAACTTATCTACACCCCACATAGTGAAATCAAATAACTGATTTTTACATTCTAATAGCTAAAGAAAGAAGTAAATAGAAATGGTTACTATTAAGGTATAACATACTTCAAAATACCATTAGGATTCCATACTTGTTTAGGCCAAGTTCAAGGAATATATACTTCGAATTAAAATTAAGATCAACTTATTCAATAATGTTAACTGATTAAGTTTCAAGTTTTCAATTTGACAAATATTTCAAAGTTATCATCAGTGGCATATTTATTGTTCAATTTCAGTTTTTATGGGTGGCCTCAAATTTTGAGGTTCCAACCTAAGAATTTATTTTTATTGGGTTTTTGTTATTGGAAAAAATTTCTTTATTTTTCTTATCAGCAACTGCTGAAAACTAAATTGATAGACCCAAATCTACACACATGCTTTAAGGAACCCAGGGTACCCTATAAAACAGAAAGCAAAGAAACAAATTGAAGTACTTACCAATACTCTAAAAAAGTAAAGATATTCCGCTGCTCCAGAGTAATTCCCACATTCATACTGGAATTTTGCATACCTATAGAGTGTATCTAAATATTCTTGCCTAAACTAAAAAAAAAAAAGTACGTTAATTTCTAGTTTTACAATTCCATTCATTTATTGCTTTAAACATCCTGAAAAAATCAACTGTTTCAAAGTTTTCTAAAAGCTGCCCACTTGATCTTAAGAGTATACATTAGGAATTGGTCGATTTAATGCTCAGTTTGACCTCAAAAAAATATGAATTGTAATGATACCTACTCTATTGTAATACAGCTTTGAATTACAGCTGAAGGTCTGTTGTGTATGCTCCTTAGTTTGTGACTGAGATTAGCCAACTATCAAGCATATGCATCCTACTTCTGTATAAATAACAACAAATCTCTGTTCTTGTGAAAATGGGCCCCAAAATCACACCGACTTCTATAATTAATAATGCAAGCAAAGTGAAAGTGAGGAAATCTAACAGAACTCCAAACTAGAACATAAAGAAATCCACTCTAACCAGAAAGAGTAATTTGCACAGGGGTTAGCAAACTTGTTATGAAACTGTTAAATGACAAGATAAAATTTGAATCTAACAAAGAATTAATTATTTGCAGAACTTCCCACTTTGAGTTAATACAAGAGAAAGAGAATTGAGAGATCGCTAGGAAAGCCTATAACATTTATTTGCAAATTTGGGAATTTATGAAGACCTTAAAAATGTCAAAACTTAACTCTGTTGCTCAAAGTCAATTCTAATTCAAATTTAGCTCTGCTTCTGTTTCTTTGTTATCACATAAGAAAAGGTAGACTGTGCCCTAAAATATTTAGCTTGCTGTTGGCACTAACATATAATGGTGTTAATAATTCCAGGATAAATAAATCAAAAACTTTGAGAATTTTCTGTTACCTAGAGTTGAGCACAACTATACATTTCCCTGTCAGCACCAATTTAAAACTAAAGTTTCAAAAACATACCAGATGTATTTAAAAATTTCATAATTATTCTGTCAAGCTATGAAACTATCTGCTAAAAATCTAGATTATAATCAGCCTTATTAAAACATGACAACTGGAAAGTATTTTTAAAAAACACTTACACCATGCTTGTCTGCCAGGTAATCAAACAGCATTCGACCATCCCTTAATAATAAAAGCAAAAATTACTATATTTCATATACCACAGTCATTATTTGTCCAAACAAAGTCACTTTAAATAACTTATTATATAAACACTGTAAATAAGGCTTCTGGAATATTTAATATATAAAAATGTGCATTAATATTTATAGATTTAATACAAAAAGAATACTTCAATTTTGAATGTAAGGAACATAAGAGATCTACAAATCTTAAAACATATTTTCCAATTCCTTTAGCTCTAATTAAAAATCATTTGGTCAGTTTTATCATGTCTAAGGGTTTTAGATGTCTTTTAGGTTATAAAACCAGAACATTCTAACTTTTCTGACATTTTTATAGTAAATTCAGCAGTCTACTTAAGCAGTAACCTACTGAGAATGGTATTTGTTTTCTGAGGTTAGATTTCTGATAAGAGACCCTAATACATACACTGTACAAAGTAGCAGGAATTAATTCTACATACAAATTTTGTCTCCCTCACTCAGCCTTTTGGTCCAGGCAGGGATTAAGCAGCTACCTGCAAGCCCAGCATTTCATATCGTAACACGGGTAAAGTCCCGGCTTCTCTGCCTCTGATCCAGCTCCTTGCTAGCTGTGGCCTGGGAAAGCAGTGGAAGAAGGCCCAAACGCTTGGCTCCTTGCCATCAACACAGGAGACCCAGACCCAGATGGAGTTTCCAGCACCTAGCATCACCCTCACCTAGCCCTGGTCCTTGCAACCATTTGGGGTATGAATCATGGGAGGGAAGACTCTCTCTTTCTCTCTCTATAACTCTGCCTTTCACACAAATAAAATCTTACAATTCCTCAAGTGTATATATTGGCAGGTATGAATTGTCACAACAGTGATATTGATTTTTAAGCATTTCTAATAATGCAAAAGGCTTCAGTAGTAATATTATAAAGTTGACTAAGGCAATACACTTGCTTTGGGAACCAAACAATAAGTCTATTTCTAGCTAAAGAAAAGTTAGAAATAAAATAATGTTATCAATTCCACACTACCTTCCTTGGGCTGGGGATCAGATGATGGAAGTTTATGAGAATGTAGCAGATAATAAGTGAACTGAGGTTTCTCTTACAGAGAGCAACCCATGTGCTTTTGGTATTACACAGACACAGGGTTTCTTCATCAATATACTGGGCTGGATAATGCTCCACTGGTGAATGGGAGGGGAATACTGTCCCATCACCATGGAGTGTGTAACAGCATCCCTAATCTTTATTTGCTAGGTAATAGTAACATCCCTCCAGTTGTGACAACCAATAATGTCTGCAGACAATGTCAAATGGCCCCTGTAAAGGATATATTCAGGTATAGAAAACTGATAAAGAAGTTTAAGGCCAGCGCTGTGGCTCAACAGGCTAATCCTCCACCTTGCGGCGCCGGCACACCGGGTTTCAGTCCCGGTCGGGGTGCCGGATTCTGTCCTGGTTGCCCCTCTTCCAGGCCAGCTCTCTGCTATGGCCCGGGAGTGCAGTGGAGGATGGCCCAAGTGCTTGGGCCCTGCACTCCATGGGAGACCAGGAGAAGCACCTGGCTCCCGCCTTCGGATCAGCGCGGTGCGCCGGCCGCAGCGGCCATTGGAGGGTGAACCAACGGCAAAGGAAGACCTTTCTCTCTGTCTCTCTGTCCACTTTGCCTGTCAAAAATTTAAAAAAAAAAAAAAAAAAAGTTTAAAAATTAGTATTAACATTTATTAAGGAATATAGGCACCTACAAAGTGAGGATTAAAATGAATAAATAGATAAAACAATCATCTCAACAATAAACTTTTACTATAGGATTCTAAAGTCTGAATTAACATCTGTACTAATCCAGAAATAAGAATTCTTATTAACTTTGTTTTTTAATTTTGAGAGTCAGAAAGAGAGTTCCTCTCATCTGCGAATTCATTCCCCAAACATCTGATGTGGCCACAGCTGGACCTGGCTGAAGCTGGGGAGCCAGGAACTCAACCCAGGTCTCCCACACGGGAGCCAGGCTCTCAAGTATTTGAGCCCTCATTGCTGCCTTTCAGGGTCCGCATTAGCAGGAAGCTGAGTCTAAAGGCTCCAGAGTGAAGAACTGAATGAGGTACTCCAATGTAGGACACAGGCATCATAACTGCTGTCTTCACCACTGGGCTTTTTTTTCCTGCTCTGAAAAAGGAATTTTTACAATTTTTTTTTTTTTTTTGACAGGCAGAGTGGATAGTGAGAGAGAGAGAGACAGAGAGAAAGGTCTTCCTTTTTGCCGTTGGTTCACCCTCCAATGGCCGCTGCGGTCGGCGCATCTTGCCAATCCGAAGCCAGGAGCCAGGTGCTTCTCCTGGTCTCCCATGCGGGTGCAGGGCCAAAGGACTTGGGCCATCCTCCACTGCACTCCCGGGCCATAGCAGAGAACTGGCCTGGAAGAGGGGCAACCAGGACAGAATCCGGCGCCCCAACCGGGACTAGAACCCGGTGTGCTGGCGCCACAAGGCGGAGGATTAGCCTGTTAAGCCACGGCACCGGCCGGAATTTTTACAATTTAAACTAAAAAGAGGTTACCTGGTTGACTGCATTTGCCTTGTAGTTTCTGGATCTTCAAACATCTTCACAATTGGTTCTGTTTCTGCCTGAAGCTGCTTCAGTTGTGCAACAACTGTGGTTCTTTTTTCTCTCAAAGCTAAATGCAAAAGAGTACTATACTGTTAAGAAATCTTAAACTGCACTGCTCACAAGAAGACTTCATATAGCTAAATACATATACATATGTGTATTTAGTCCCAGCACACTCAAATTCCAGGAACCACTCATCACCTCCCTAGATCCACCACTTCTTCTTTCTAGCACTGCAAAGGCACAGAAAGAAGAGGATATCCTTTTCCTACTCTTAGGGGAACTGACAAATACATAGACTGTTCTAAAGATGAGATATGAAGAAGGTAGGTAACAATTAACTATCCTTTATTTCCCATTTCAGAGACATCATTTCAGGACTTTTTCTATTTGATCTCATTTAATTCTCAGGTAAATGTTAACCCAGAGTTTCTGAACAGAGGCTCAGAGGGGCTTGCATATTATTAAATTTAAATTCAGTCAATAATCTCTGTTCATTGTAATCCAGTTCTTTAATCTCTCAAAGCAAATTCTATAGTTCTTTTTTGCCACATCATGAAAAATCAGAGAAAACTTGCACAAAATCCTGGTAATATGTCTTAGACTTTTTTCTTCATAGACTAAAATTTAAAGAGGCACCGAAACTGCAAAAAAAACTGTAATAAGTCAAAAAGGTGACTCATGTTTACTTTAATAATTTCTACACTATATATTAGGAAGTATATTCCAGAACAATATTTGTCAAACACAGAAGGGGATCTGCGGTTACATTTTGAGAAATGTCAACTTAAACAAAGTAAATTTTACTTCTCTACTGAGAAGAGTTTAAATGCTAGATAAATAGAAGAAATGCTAAAGTATTTCCCAAACTTATGGACCCACTTTCTTTTTTTAAAGGAACACCTATTAATGAAGAAAACAAAGATTTGCCATCCCCCATGTCACCATAGTTCCCCAACCTGAGTGCCGAGTCATACTCAACAGTTTCTGATTAAGGAAATCTGGGGCATGGCCCCAAATTTCTATTTCTAACAAGCTCTCCCAGATGAAATGATGACACTTGGCCCATACTTGAAGAGCAATGGCTATAAAAGATGGCTTTAAATGGGAAAAAAAAACCACGAAACCTTTTAAGGTACACAACATACTAACTAAAAAAGTTAGCAACCAAAAAACTGGGACATTTTGGCTATTTCTAAACAAACAATCCAAATCTTAAGCACAACTCTAATAAGACATATTGTAAACTGACAGCATTTGATGAACATGTTTTCCTATCTTTCACAGGGAGAAAATAAAATACTTCAGAAGACCTATAACCTTTATATTAGCTGTTACACAAAGAACTTTAAAGTCATCCAAATAATTAAGACTTTGGGTTGAAACTCTTTTATAAATCAGAAAACTTTAATCAAATCCTCAATTCTTAGGACAAGATCCAGTTCTAATGACAAAACTTACCATGAGGAATATCATCTGAATAAAGGTTTTTGTATACATCCATAGCAAAGTCTACCATGTTGGTATCACTAAGAAGATCCAACTTCCCTTGTAGTAATTCTTTTTCATTATATATCTGCAAGAGGGAATTATTTTCTAATTAATATATTAAAGTTCCCCAAATAAGCCAATTAATAGTAAGATTAGCTTTCCTGGAAACATACTCTATGAAACATTCTTTTTATATCATATTATTTATCTCTCAAACCCACATGATGATTATCTACCTCTCCTGGATGTGGCCTCTCCTTAACCCACATACATTATGTCTCAGTTAATAGTTTAATAGTTGGGATCCTGGATCCACATCCCTGAAACAAACTAGCACCCATTTTGTAACGTTATATCAGGTTTTTGCTTTACCAATTCAAGAAACATTTAAGCCACAGCAAAGGGACCAAAGTGATACAGACACAAACTTACATAAACATTAAGTATATTAAGCAATATATGAGGATTTTTCACAATATTCAGGGGGAGATGATTCAGCAAAAGAAAGAATTTCTGTACTGAATTTAATTTTGCCAGGAAAAGATAAAACCCAGGAAGATGCCACAATATAGCTATGAAATTAAAACTGAACCTTCCAAAGGTGGTCTTCAAAAAGCTCATGGAAAAATGCATATTATGAAAAAACCTGCACAGATTTCAAATCTGCATCAAAATAAACTTTTTAAATGTCATTTTTCCATATACATTTTTAAGTACTTGCGTATACAGAAGTTTTACAAAACAGTAAGAAAAGGCAGACAGTTCAGTTGAAAGGCACTTCACAAGAAGTTAACTACATGGTCAGGAAACACGAAAAGGTTCTCAGCTTCACGGATCATCAGAGAAATACATATTAAAGGGTCGCTGCAGTGGTGCAGCAGGTTCCACAGCTGCTGGCAATCCTGGCATCCCATGCCGGACAGCCAGTTTGAGTCCTGGCAGCTCTGCTTCTGATTCAGCTCCCTGATAATGTGGCTGGGAAAGCACAGGAAAGTGGCCCAAGTACTTGTGTCCCTGCCACCCAGGTGGGAGAATGGGATGGATTTTCCGGCTTCAGTCTGGCACAGGACCTGGTGGTTGCAATCATTTGCAGAGGGAACCAGCAGATGGAAGATTTATCTCTATCTCTCTGACTCTATCACTGCCTGTCAAAAAAACTGAAATTATTAAAAACCCAATGAAAATTTTAAAAAAACCTGATAATACCAGCGTTTGTGTGGATGAAGACCAACTGGATATATTCATACCCGACTGGCAACTATACAACCATCTTGGGAAACTCTTATCTCCTAAAGGCAAACCTACTTTTTGATCCTGCAATTCTGCTCCTTGGTACCCAAAAGAAATATGTATATATATTCAAAGTTCAGTTCTGAAAATGTTCACGACAGCACTACCTACTAGCCAAGTCCATCAGTGTTGGAATGGATAAAGTGTAGCACACTCAAAAAATGGATTAATATTCATCATTGGAATAAAAATCAATGAATTATGGCTGTGGTAAACTTAGCTGACTCTCACAAACAAGGGTGAGTGGAAAAATCAGCAAACAAAACAGTGTGTACTCACTACAGTGGGTCAGAAGAAAGGTTTAGGAGATTTGTCATGTTCTATACATTGATCCAGGTGGCCGTCACACATGTTCATTGTTCACGTAGAAAAAACTTCATAGGGCTGGTGCTGTGATGTAGCGGGTAAAGCCGCCACCTGCAGTGGCACCATATGGGTGCCGGTTCAAGTTCCAGCTGCCCCACTTCCAATTCAGCTCTCTGCTTTGGCCTGGGAAAGCAGTGGAAGATGGCCCAAGTCCTTGGGCCCCTGCACCCACATGGGAGACACAGAGGCTCTTGGCTCCTGACTTTGGATCAGCCCAGCTCTGGCCGCTGGGGAGTGAACCAGCGGATGGAAGACACACACTCTCTAACTGCCTCTCAAATAAATAAATCTTTAAAAAAAAAAAATCATTGACCACTATATTTACACTGTGGTGCACTTTAATGAATGAATGTCATACCTGACACAAAGTTTACTTCAAAACATCAAAACTTCCTGTCCGGGGACCAGCACTGTGGAACAGCTGGTTAAACTACCACCTGCAATGCCAGCATCCTATATATGGGCTCAGGTTCAGATCCCATTTGCTCCACATCCTATCCAGTTCTCTGCTAATGCCCAGGGAAAAGCAGTGCAAGATGACCTAAGTGTTTAGGCCCCTGCACCCATGCAGGAAACCAGGAAGAAGCTCCTTGCTCCTAACTGTGGCCCTGCCAGGCTCTAACCATTGTGGCCACCTGGGGAATGATCCAGTGGATGAAGATGTCTCTCTCAACTCTGACTTTCAAATAAATAATCTTAAAAAAAAAAAAAAAAGAAAGAAAAACAAAAAAGAAACTTCTTGTCTTGCAACTTTGCCATATAGAAACCCTAATTTTTGGTGAAAACATTATTTTTCCAGCATGCTACCTCTCTTTGCTACCCTACTAAGTTCTAATATACAACATTTTTCCCCATTGTGGAGTACTGCTTCTCTGCCATCTGACCTTACTGGCCTCTTCCTACTTAAATCTATACCTGTTTATATCAGTCTTTTTAATTAAGTATCAGAGACACATTATTCTATAAAGAGCAGTAAGTATTTTAGACTTCATGAGTCAAGAAACAAAAATTGAGATTCTATCTAAATACTCATAAGAAACAGATTTCTAGTCCAGCGCCGCAGCTCACTAGGCTAATCCTCTGCCTGTGGTGGTGGCACTCCGGGTTCTAGTCCTGGTTGGGGTGCCATTTCTGTCCCACTTGCTCCTCTTCCTGTCCAGCTCTCTGCTGTGGCCTGGGAAGGCAGTGGAGGATGGCCCATGTGCTTGGGACCTGCACCCGCGTGGGAGACCAGGAGGAAGCACCTGGTTCCTGGCTTCGAATCAGCACAGACGGCTGGCCGTGGTGGCCATTTTGGGGGGGTGAACCAATAAAAGGAAGACCTTTCTCTCTGTAGCGATCTTTTTTCTGTCATCTCTACCTCTACTGTCATCTTCCACATAGCCAACATTTATACTAAAGATTTTTTAAAAACAATTTTATCTAGTACTTCATCTCCCAGGATTTCAACTTATAATCGCTCCTTCCATCACTGCTACTAAAGGTTTCAGCATCCTATCTACATATCTACACTTTCCATTTTTACTACCCCTTTTGACCCTCAGAACACAGCAGAGAACAAAGTCCTACCCTCATGAAGCTTACACTCTCCAACACACTACGAATATATCAAACTGTCTGGTTGTTTAAAAGTTTAAAAAGTCATTTATTTTTATTAATTGGCAAGGCAGGGACACACACAAAGAGAGAAACAGAAGCTGGAATCATCATCAGAGCTGGGACTGGATCCCAGGCACTGATATGGAATATGGACAACCCAAGCAACATTCTAACCACCATGCCAAATGCCTGCACTGGAGCTATTTTTCTTACTCCAGTATCTTGTATCACAACCACTGATAGCATCCTAACCTTCTAGTAAGATTCAACTTACAGCCATTCTTCTACAAAGTCCATTTTGTTCACTGATGATGTAACAGATTCTCAATTCTGATAACTCTGCCAGTACTTTTCTCACATTTACTACTTTTTGTCTTCTATTAGACATTCAACTCTAAAAAATATATAAGTATTTTAGTGGTGAGGTATCTGTTTTTGCTTTTTTTTTTCCTCCTTGGATTTCTCACAATTCCATGGCTCTAGATTTAGTTAATGCTAACTAAATAACTTTGGCATCTGTCTTCCTCTTGGTGTATCACATCCATCTTCCATGGATCTTGAACTGCCATTCATAGCTTTAGTCTTTAGCTATGAAAAACCAGTTTACCAGAAGTCACTGTGCACTTACTCCCCATGTAGGACCTCCGTCCTTAATGAGTTGTACTATGAGAATTAACTGTAAAATTTGTTCTCAAATTGTACTCTATATCTTGGGGGGGGGGGGGTGCAAACTGCTGAAATCTGTACTTAACATAGAGTTGGTTCTCTGTATATAAAATTAAACTAAAAATGAACCATAATGAAGAAGGGGATGGGAGAGGGTGTAGGAGGTAGGATGAGAGGGTGGGTATGGGGGAAAGAACCACTATATTCTTAAAGTTGTACCTATGAAAAATGCATTCATTAAATAAAAGCTTTAAAAAAAAAAAACTAGTTTAGGTTTCTCCTGCCTTGAAAAACAAGTTTACAGAATACAAACATACTAAGTTCAGACTAGATCAGAAGCATTTCTGCCTTTAATAGTTGGTAAAAGAGTTCAAAACGTGCCATTTTCCTCTTCCTTATTACTGGTGAGTTAGCCACACTTATCCACAAAAGGAACCAGAAGGTGGGTTAGGCCACTGTACTCAAACTCTGAAATACAGCAATAACATGAAAAGTCAAGCAAAAATGTTGTCCTTTCAAGGAAAGACTTTATGTGGCCACTAGACAATTACTGAAAATGAACTTGCTGTTTCCTACCATCAAAGTTGTCTATATGCATTCAGGCTCTTATGAACACAAGGATTTTCTCTGTACAAATTAACCATAACTACCTGGACACTTGGAAAAATTATCAGAAAAATTTAACATATATTTGTAGGAATTTTTAAAAATATTTTTAATTGCTATTGGGACACACCAAACGCATTCCGCAGGTCTAGAGCTTCCAGAAACAATTCATTTATTTTTTCTGGACAAAATTCTAATTCCTTCATCATAGTAATATTACTTTATTCCAATGACCACAAATGCATCAATTTTCCAATAAGCTAGGTATAACTAAACCCAATAAAATTTAGCTCCTCTCCTTCTTTAAAGTTCAAACATTTAGGCCTGAGATGTTTTAAAATGGAGTTGCAGAAGGCCAGCCCTATTCAAGCTATCTTGAACATCTAAATGAGTTTTAATTACCAATACAATCACTTGTACTTGGAAGCCTGTACATCTGCACAGTGGAAAACAAATGTAGAGTCCGTTTGTGGACAGCGTTTTTTTTTTTTTTTTTTTCCCCGGTCCCCGTCCCCATTGGCCCAAATATGCTACACTTCCAGGAAGTAGCTACTTATTTAAGTGCAGGGGAAAAAAAAAAAAAAAACTCATTTCAAAGAAGTTAAAACTGCTGGAGATGTTAAGTCTAAGAAAACCATTTCAAGCGTCCTGGCATACAAAGCCCCAAATCCAAGTCCATGTTTCCCAGGTCTCAAAAGAGCGATCAAAAGCTCTAACTCCGAGGTGCCTAAGGGAACAGAGCGGCAGCTCCACTCCAGCCGAGCCAGTCCATCCACTTCCGAGTGACGCCAAAGCCTCTGCGGCCTCGGCAACTCAACACGTGAAGGAGGGGCTCCCCTCTCCCCTGCACTGCCTGGGGCTCCCCGCTCCTGCCCACCGCCGAATTCAGCCCTGCCGACCGGCGGGGACGACGGTAACCCACCGGTAGGTACTGACGGCTGGCGCCGGGACCGCATTCGGCGGCCGCCTCGCACGTGTCAGGCCGAGGGCTGCAGCCATCGCCTTTCGGCCTTGCCCGGCCCCCTACCCGCTCCCACACCTTCCTCGCGCCCCAATCCCCCTCACCTCCTTTACGGAGAGGAACTCAAGCAGCGGAAAGACCAGATGCCGGTCCAAAAAGTGCGCGATCCGAGTAGTCAAGTCGTACTCCGCCATCTTGCCAAAGAAAAAGGCAGTCTGTGTTCACTAAAACTTTATTGACAGCGCCGACAATGCACAGACACCGACTGCGCATGTGCGGTGGTTAAACCGGCCCAGGGAGTGGAGCCGGTTCCGCCTAGAGTGCGCAGAGACCAACCACGCATGCGCACAAGGCACCTTCTGCCGCCCTGAGCGTCTACCGCTACGGCGCTAGCCGCGGGCTACCGCGGCTGATGACTTGCGAGTTAGCAGTCCGTGGTCTGCGGGCAATTCCATTAATAATCACTGAAAGCTGAGAAATAATTGCCAGCGCAATGTCGATTCCGTTCAGAATGCGACAAAGGCCAAGACAATGAGGGTTTCGCTTTTCAGGAAGTTTCGTACAGGGAGGAATATCTGAGCTTTCATTCAGCATCGAATGATGGTTTTGTAAATTTGTGAAATTAAGGTGGGGGCGTGGGCGGTTTTAGCTTCGTGGTTAAGGCGCCGGCCAAGATTTGTGTTCTGCATCGGAGCCCCTGGGTTCCACACCCTCTAAACCTTGCTGTCTCACTCATAAATGTTATAATGGCCTTAAAAGCTGTAGATCATCTGGACCCATAGCCTCTCTCCTGATCTCCCACATCTTTGCTTCACACTGTGACCCAGCAATATACATTTTCCTTCAGTTCCTCAGCTACTCCTACTCAGTTCCCAGATTGGCCTCTTTTATTTGCTGTGTACTCGACCTGAATGTTCTTCCCTCAGTTCTTTGCATGATGACTCTTTCTCCATTCCCTTCATGTTCTGCTTATATTTCATCCACCCAATGAGACCTCCCTCAACCATCTACTTAACACCGGCCCCCCACAAACTAACTCTAATGGCAACATTATGCATTGTTGTACAGTATAATATAGGTAAGGAACACACAGGATATCCCTGTATTATTTCTGACAACTGTATGTGAATCTAGTATCTCAAAATTCAAAAGCCTAATGAATAAAAGTGATTCCTAGACTGGGCTTTAGAAATTTCTGGGTTGGCATTGTGGTGCAGCAGGTTAAGATACTACCTGCAACACTAGAATCCCACATTGGAGTGCTGATTTGAATTCTGGCTGTTCTACTTGCAATTCAGCTTCATATAGATGCACCTGAAAAGGCACTGAATGATGGCCCAGAGTAGTTGGGCCCCTGCCACCCATGTGGGAGTCCAGGATGGAGTTCCTGGCTCCCAGCTTTAGCCTGGCCCAGCCCAAAGCTGGCTGTTTCAGGCATTTGGGGGAGTGAACTAGCATATGGAAGAGATGTCTCTGTGTCTCTGTCTCTCCCTCACCTTCTGTCACTCTGCCTTTCAAATGAATAAGTTTTTAAAAATTTTAAATTAAAAAGATTTATTTACATGAAAGGCAGAGTGAAAGCGAAGGAGAGGCAGAGACAGAGACAGAGACAGAGATTTCCCATCTGCTGGTTCACTCCCCAAATGGCCTCGACAGCCAGGGCTGGGCCAAGGCAGAAGACAGAAGTCAGCAGCTTCATCTGGGTCTTCCATATGGATGCAGGAGCCCAAATACTTGGGCCATCTTTCACTGCTTTCCCATGCACATTAGCAAGGAGCTGGATCAGAAGTGGAGCAGCCGGGACTCAAACTGGCACCCATATGGGATGTTAGCATGGCAGGCAGCAGCTTTATCTGCTACACTATAGCACTGGCCCCAATAAATCTTTTTAAAAAGGAAAACTGGGTAACTTCTGTTGACCAGTATAAATGGAGCAGTGGAAAAGGAGCATGTATGGCTGAAAAATTAGGAGTTCTGTTTCAGACAGAAAAAGACCCATATTAAATATGCAAGTGGTGAAGTCTAGTAAGAAAATGGAGATACAGTTCTGGAACATTTGCTATAGTTGTTGATTCCTTATGATGCATACAACCTTGTACTAGATGTTTTCAAAGATTTGGGAGTAGGGTATGCTGCCTGCCATACTGCTTACAATATAATTGGGAAAGCAAGTCTAAATAATCACAAACCAGCTTTAGTATAGGCTGCTAAATTGTGGGGGAATACTATTTGTGGCCTATAAGAGTTAAGAAATGAAGGGTTTCTTGTTTTAACATGGCTTATTTATCCATATTATTTGAAAAGCAGAGAGACAGAGACAGAAAGACAAACAGATCTTCTACTCATTGATTCAATCCCCAAATGTATACAATGGCTGGGGCTGGGTCAGGCCAAAGCCAGGAGCTCAAAACTCAATCTAGGTCTCCCATATGAGTCACAGGTACTCAACTACTTGAGCTAGCACCTGCTGCCTCCTGGGGTGAGCATTGTAGGAAGCTGGAATCAAAAGCAGAGTTGAGACTTAATCCAGTATGGGATGTGGCTATCCCAAGTGTCATCTTAACCACTACACCAAACATGTGCCCTAATAATGACAGTTTTAATTTGAAGTTTTCTGGAAGCCCAAGGACAGAAGTTTTAATAAAATATAGACAGGAAAAGAAGAAATCTCTAAAGAGAGATATACTTTGTCAGGTGGCGATGAAGTGCTGTGAAGAAAAAAAATTCAAGGTAAAGTTAGGGAATGAAGGGGGGAAAGTTTGCTAAAGATCAAGTAGTCAGAGAAGACTTCTATGATAAGCTAGAACTTGGAAGGAAACCTATGGAAGTGAGGGAGCCTATGGCCATCTACAGGAGGAGCATTCCAGGTAAAGAACATTTAGAATAAAGGTGCTGAAGCAGAGGTGTGCTAGTTTTCCTTGAAGAATAGCTGTAGGAAATCAGGTAGGTCAGGTAGTAAATCTTAGCTACTTCAACTCGTAGAGGTCTGGGCAGTTCATGTGCAGTGGAGGAGCTGGGAAAGGACTCGACAGTAGCTGGAGGAGTAAGAACCAAAAGAAGAGAATGGTCCAAGCAGTAAGGAACAATTACCTCTGTCACGTGGTTCTGTCAGTTCAAGACGATGACTGAGTATTGCCTGTTCACTTTTTTTTTTTAAAGATTTATTTATTTATTTGAAAGGCAGAGTTACACAGAGAGAGGAGAGGCAGAGAGAGAGAGAGAGAGAGGTCTTCCATTCGATGGTTTACTCCCCAATTGGCCGCAATGGCTGGAGCTGTGCTGATTCGAAGCCAGGAGCCAGGAGCCAGGAGCTTCTTCCAGGTCTCCCACATGGGTGCAGGGGCCCAAGCATTTGGACCATCTTCTACTGCTTTCCCAGGCCATAGCAGAGAGCTGGATCAGAAGAGGAGCAGCTGGGACTAGAACCGGCACCCATTTGGGATGCTGGCGCTTCAGGCCAGGGCGTTAACCTGCTGCGCCACAGTGCCGGCCCCGCCTGTTCACTTTTGAACACATACACACTACTGATGATCTCAACAACAGTGCTGTCAGTAAGTGGTGGATGAAAAGTAAGTAAGCTCAAAAGATAAGAGCTCAAAAGATAGTAAGCTCAAAAGATAGGAGGGAAGGGACTGAGATAACATATATGAACAGATTTTTTGAGGAATTTTACCAGAAAAGGAAGAAGAGAAATGGAGCCATTTAGGGACTACATTCTCAAAGATGAGGGCATGTTGATCATAGTGATAACAGTACTTACACAATTGTCATGGAGAAGGCACTGTCATGAGAAGCTGTATGGCATATAGGAAGAGCAGGGAATGCTAATCAGGGCCCCAGATAGATAATGAGCATCAGTAGAGAAAGTCGGAATGTTTTATGTATTGAGATTGCTGACTTTTACTGCAGGTAGGAAAGGGAACATCGTGGGTGGTTCAGGAACAACTGGAACACTGAAGACCCTAGAACAGGAAAACGGAAGAGGTGTTTGTGAAGTTAGCAGAAACTAACTACGGAAGGTAGCTGAACATTGCAATCTATGGGCTTGGGGGATATGCCAGAAAAGAAAGCCCAGGATCAAATAGTAGAAAACTAGTCTAAGGAATTTTAAATTTATCTTAGGTCATGAGGAGCCTGAAAGTTTTGAGCACGAGAGAGAATAATCCTATCTATGCTTCAGGAAGGTAATTCTGACAGCTGCGTGGACAGTGAGTTGTGTGTGAAATGCAACCGGGATGTGGAAGTTCTTCAAAACCAGACTGGGGAACTTGGATTTGATCAGATAGGCAAAGGGAGCTACTCATTAGTTTTAAAATAGAAGGACATGAAGACAGTAGTGTTTTGTCCTTCAAAATTAAACTGGAAGTGATTTACAAGATGGATTAAAGTGGTGACAAATTGGAAACTGCTGATGTGCCTGGCTTTTCCCCTGGAATTTTCCTTGCCAGTTAGTGAAAATATCTAGTTTCTTTTACGGAAAATCTGACTTTCTTGCTTTAGGCTTTTCCTAGTGCTTTAGTTAAAGAGAAATATTACAGAGGAAGCATAGGCTAGGTATAATCTAGATATATATAATCTAGATATAGGTAAAGACTTAGATTCTCATACATGGTATCTCAAAAAGTTCCTGGAAAATGTGATTAAAAGATAAGTTATTTTGGGGCAAAATTTTTAAGTTCATGAGTTATTTATTTATTTATTTATTTAAATTTATTTGAGAGGCAGAGCTACAGACAGAGACAGAGAGAGAGAAAGGTCTTCCATCTGCTGGTTCACTCCCCAGTGGCCGCAATGGCTGGAGCTGAACCCATCCAAAACCAGAAGCCAGGAGTTTCTTCCAGGTCTCCCACATGGGTGCAGGGGCCCAAGACCTTGAGCCATCCTCCACTGCTTTTTGAAGGCCTCAAGCAGAGAGCTGGATTGGAAGAGGAGCAGCTGGGACACGAACTGGCACCGATATGGGATGCCAGCACCACAGGTGGAGGCTTAGCCCACTAAGCCACAGCACTGACCCCAGGTGTTTTATAATTCATATTTGTCATGCATTTTTGAAGACCTCTTCATGTGCATAGATTTTAAAAGTTTTTGCAACAAAATAAACTTACCTTTTAATTCCATTTTCCATGAACTCTATGAAGTACCCTCGAGTGTTTATCAATATTTATGGAAAACAACAATAGAAAGCCATTTCAGCCTATAAGAAGTTTTTAATTTAGTGGGAGTGGCAAGCTGTAGACTGAAGTAATTGTAGCAGCATATGAGAATGTCTGCAGGAATGCTTCTGGGAGTCCAAGGGAGGCAGTAACTCCCTGCTAGAGGGTAACATTTGACCACCTTTAACTGAAAAGATGTTCAGCTGCCTAAGAAAAGAGGAAGGAATGTTTTAGGCAGGGGGAGGAGCTTGCACCCAGGTGTGGCTTTGAGAAAAGCACAGTGTGGGAGCTGACACTGTGGCTTAGCAGGTAAAGCCCTGGCTCTAGCACCAGATTCTCTTATGGGCATCAGTTCAAGTCCCGCCTGCTCCACTTCCAATTCAGCTCTCTGCTAATGGCCTGAGAAAGCAGTGTTAGATGGCCCAAATGCTTGGGCCCCTGCACCCACGTGGGAGACCTGGAGAAAGCTCCTGGCTCCTGGCTTTGAATCGGCCCCACTTATTTGGGGAGTAAACCAGCGGATGGAAGACCTCTCTCTGTCTTCCTCTACCTCTGTAACTCTGCCTTTCAAATAAACGAATAATTTAAAAATTTTTAAAATTATTTTATTATTATTATTTTTTTGACAGGCAGAGTTAGACAGAGAGACAGAGAGAAAGGTCTTCCTTCCATTGGTTCACCCTCCAAATGGCAACTGGGACAGAACTGGTGCCCCAACCGGGACTAGAACCCGGTGTGCTGGCACCGCAGGCGGAGGATTAGCCTAGTGAGCTGCGGCACTGGCCAAATTTTTTATTTTTAAAAAGCATAGTGTGATCAGATTTTGAGAGGATCTTTATGTTAAGAGGATAATGTGGGTGCTGTCAAGTGACACAACATGAGTCTGCACTGAGGGGTCAGGGCCAAACTGTTGAAACCTTTGTGGGATACTTTGAAGAGTCTGAATACTGTCCTGCAGATCAATGACTTTTTTTTAAAAGATTTATTTTATTTATTTGAAAGAGTTACAGAGAGAGAGACAGAGAGACAGAGAGACAGAGAGAGAGAGAGAGAGAGAGAGAAGTCTTCCATATGCTGGTTTACTCCCCAAATGGTCATAACGGCTGGAGCTGAGCTGATCCGAAGCCAGGAACCAGGGGCATCTTCCGGGTCACCCATGTGGGTGCAGGGGCCCAAGGACTTGGGCCATTCTCTACTGCTTTCTCAGGTGCCTTAGCAGGGAGCTGGATCAGAAGTGGAGCATCTGGGACTCACTGACCTCAGACTAGTGACTCAACATTGTTTTCCTGTTGACTCTTTTAATCTGTCCCGTTGCCACGCCTGCCTGTTTGTATTTTGGAGTTCTGATCGTCTCTCAAGACTATTGCATTAGTCTCTGTGCCCCTGGTCCTGCATTGCTCTACCCTATTATCTGGGTTACCTAAATCAGAGCTGTGCCTGTTACTGGCTGTATTATGTTCCCCACAGATTCATATGTTTACATCCTTACACTCAGTAACTCAGAAAGAGCCTGTATTTGACATAGTATTTAAAGAGGCAATTAAGTTAAAATGAAGTTATTAGGATGGGCCCTAATCCAATGTAATTGGTGTCCTCATAAGAAAAGGAGTTTAAGACACAGATATGCACAGACCATGTGAAGACACTGGGAGAGGATGAACATTTGTAAATCGAGGAGAGTTCTTGGAAGTAAGAACCCTCTCTCATCTTAGTCTTGTACTTCCAGCATCCAGAATTCGAAGAAAGTAAATTGCTGTTTAAGCAAATCATCCATGGTACTTTTTTATGCAGCTCTGGTAAAGTAATATACTCTGCCACTTCCCAATTTGTACAGTTAAAAGTCAAAAGCTCTTTCCACATAATATAAAGTTCTTCAGGATCTTATCTCATCAGAACATTTTACCCCTTCCACACACTCAACCAATCACCATGTTTATTTCTTCCATTATTCTTCCATCTAAAACATGCTTTTGCCCCCTCTCACTTGGATGATGCATCATCTTTCCTATTCTGTGTTTTCCTTTAGGGAACACATCTGTCATAATCCCTCCCTCTTCCTGCCCGTCTCTACTGGCAGCAAACTTTTACCTCAAGAGTCTTTTTGTTTTAAGATGTTGGTTTCCTCCTACTAGCTTGTAAGCTTCTTGGTAATAATTACTGTCATTACAGGTCCAGTTCCTGCCTCAGGACCTCGCACACAATAAATAATCAATGTTCTTTTTTTTTTTTTTTTTTTTGACAGGCAGAGTGGATAGTGAGAGAGACAGAGAGAAAGGTCTTCCTTTTTGCCATTGGTTCACTCTCCAATGGCCGCTGCGGCCGGCGCATCTCGCTGATCCGAAGCCAGGAGCCAGGTGCTTCTCCTGGTCTCCCATGCGGGTGCAGGGCCAAAGGACTTGGGCCATCCTCCACTGCCTTCCCGGGCCACAGCAGAGAGCTGGCCTGGAAGAGGGGCCACCGGGACAGAATCCGGCGCCCCAACTGGGACTAGAACCCGGTGTGCCGGCGCCATAAGGCGGAGGATTAGCCTGTTAAGCCATGGCGCCAGCCGATAATCAATGTTCTAGAAATGAAGGAATGTGCATGGAGCCTGCATAATCAGAACTATGTGTTCTTGAAAGAAATCAACCCATATTTTGCAATAGTCTAATGAATACCTATCTCTATTATGATAGGTACATATTTTTAATGATCGAAATGCTCATATCTGCTAATTGAATATCTCTCTTAGACATTTTCCAGATTATACTAACAGTTTACATTCATTTGCTCTTTTTATATACTGCCGGCAGAGAACCATTTTATTTATTTGAGAGTGACTGTGTACACTCTCATCTGCTGGGTGACGGGACATGCCTGCAACACTTCAGGCTGGGCTAGGCCTTCTATGTGGATGGCAGAGATCCAAGTACTTGAGCCGTTACCTTCTGCCTCCCGGAGTACTCATTAGCAGGAAGCTGGAATCAGGTTAGGAGCTGGGACTTAAACCCAGACACTCCTGTATGGATTGCGGATTCCTCAACTGATGGCTTAACTACTACACCAAATGCCCAACCCATATTGCGCTTTATTATGTCTGCCTTCTTTAGTTATATTTCTGGTTCACTCACTCAACACATATTTTTGTTCCCTATTCTGCACCAGACAGAGTCTTATGTTCTGAGGGTTAAACTACAACTAGGCAGATGATACAGTTACACAAACCAACAGTTATGGTAAAGTATGTGAAGTACAGTCATGGAGGTGTACGTGAAGTATTAACAGAGTGGTTGATTAGACTGAAAGCATAGACGCATCTTAGATCTTGCTGTTTTCCAGGTCTTTCTGTTGGTGTGTTGCTGTTGCAGCATAATGATTATTGCTTAGTGTATCTTCAGAAGATGACTTTTTCCTGACCTTATTCCCTTGCTCTGGAGGGACCTTGTTGGAACGCCCTATGTACTGATTACACCTAAGGCCTGGGTGAGAATTTCCAGAAGCCTCAGTCCTGCTGTCATTCTCATTAAAGAATCACACAGAGAGAAGTTGCCTTTGGAAGACTTTAATCCCCTTCTTTCTTCACTTACCACCTCATATAAAGCTAGGATTGACAGCTAATTCCACTCTAGCTCTGAGAGCTTATAATATGTGAAGGGAGGGATATTGGGAAAAGTGAACCAACACTGTTCTTTCTCATCTGTCCCCAACACTGGACCTGGAATGTGGCCACCCTATTGTCTGTGAGAATGTAGCAATTCCCAGTAATTGGGACTATCTCAGAGAAATCTGAGAGAATTGTGATGAATCTAGGAGAGCTGACAAGGTAATATAAACCACTAGCTGTTTCAGAACATAATTAAACATCTATGTATCTGTTTAAGTTCTTTTGATCTTGTACATCTTTTATAGAATATTCTTTGTTATCTGTCTTTAAAAAATCCCTGCAGGGCAAACAGACTACCACCCAGTTACCAGAGCACTGTTGTTGGTTTAATGCACTTATAGATAGAAATACAGTTATATTGAAATGCATTATAGGTTTTTAATAATGACACATTGTTGGTGAACACATTCTCTTGGGTGGTAACAACTACCTCCAATTATCTGAACAAAAATATTAACATTTATTTGAAAAGCAGGGTGTGGAAAATATTGACTTTTTAAGAAAGTAATTTTAACATACATTTTCCATGTTATGCTTAAGTTATATATCTGAAGAAATTGTTAGGGTCAGTTAGCTATGAAGGAATTAAACTAGCCGTATATGTACAACAAATTACTTCTAATCTAGCCAAAAAATAAATAGTAGGTGTTGAGGGTATATAGAGGTCCAGGCAGAACTTTCAGTCTCAAACCTCAACAGGAAAACAGTTTTCTGGGGACTCCAGCGGTCCAAAGCAGCAGAAATAGCTGGCAGGATAGAAATACTGTTCACAGGTGAGGTAAGCCCTTTGTTATATTATACTTGATCTGTTTACACACCTGTCTCTTCCAATTAACTATGAGTTCTCCAAGGTCAGGAATGAGGTTAATTTATAGCTCTATCCCACATATCTTGAGGGGACAGTAAAGAAAAAGGAAAGGAGGCCTGAAGAAAGCTCCAAAAGGGAATAAAAAGTGGGACTCGTGAAAAGAAACTTGACTATTTTAATATCATGTCAACCTAACGTAATGATGAGAGACTACGTACATGACTGGAGAAGTCTTCCCTGACTTCTCTACTTAGAAAGACATCCCCAGATTCTCATCACGTTGTTTATTTTCTTCCCATAGTTAGAATAGTCTATAACATCTTTGAATATTTAATTACCAAGTTACATCCACCCTCTCACCTCAAGGTAGTTCCTAGAATGCAGGACTCCAACCTGTGGTCTTACTCATTATTGCCCAGTAAGTATTTGTTTCTCAGTAACTATTTGCTTTGTGAATCTTTGGATGAATTACTAAGTGTGATAGAGGCCAAATGCATTTGTATACTGGAAATTTCATACAGAATAGAAAGAGCATACTTCTTAGCATACAGTGGGCAGAGGGGAAGTAGAAATATTCAAGAAGGAAAGAACAGGAATGTGCCTTGAATTCTGGTGTTTGAGCTCTGAGAGGCCAGTCTCCCCCTTCCACTGTTCTAAGAATCGAAGGGAATCAACCTCATGTGAGTGGAGGAAGGTACCTGTGTTAGTGGTATTATCTTCGACATCCTCTCTGAGTCCTGGAGACAGGAAATGAAGAAATTGCACCAAGAGCTGACCACTTATGTTTATCAGAAGTATACTGCACCTAGGGTGGGTACCTGGCACAGCAGTCAAGATGCTGCTTGTGATGCCTGCCTCCTTTATCAGAGTGTCTGGATTTGAGTCCTGGCTGTGCTTATGATACCGGCTTCCTGCTAATGCACACCCCAGGAGACATCAGATGATGGCTCAAGTGATTGAGTCCCATGAAGTCCAAACTGAGTTCCCAGCTCCCCAGCGTCTGGGGAATGAAATCGCACATGGGCGATCTCTGTCTCTATTTTCCCTCTCAAATAAAATAAATATTATTTAAAGCCCATTATTTAAAAAAATTATTTTGTACCTACACATGACAAGAACCAAGTGAAGCCACCAAGACACAAAGATGCCTAAGAAGAAAGTTGAAGGGCAGCAGCAGTTCCAGACCTACTGTCAGCTCACAGATGCTGGAAGAGATTCATGTGCTAGCTTCATCAACTGGCTTTGTCTCTCCATCTAGTTTACATTTTACAAATAATTTCTTTTAAAATCATCTCTTTTTTACTTTCCATTCCTTTTAACACATCATGTGTTATGTTAATTCGCAATTATTTTCCTTTTGGTTTCATCTTTGCTTCCGAAATGATGTTTCCTTTTATTCCTAACTCCTTCCTGAGTTCTGTCATGTCAATATTGAGCATTTCTAATTCTGACTTATGATATTCTTCCATGACTTGAATCATTTCCTTAACATTTTTAAGCATGTTTTTAAAAAAGCAAGCTAGAGTTTTGAGCTATGTGGTAGACACATTGCTTGGCCTATCTTCCTTGGCTTTGCAGATGTCAATTTGCTCTTTATTTTTTTCTTACAATAATTTCATATGGAATTTTCCCTACAGACTCTCTTGGTGCTCATTTCTATGGAAAATTGGTCTTTTCTGGATTTTTGCAATGAGGCAGAGTGTAAACCTTTTCTGACTTCTTTTTTTTTTTTTTGCATTTTTTTAATTTTTTTAATTTGACAGGCAGAGTGGATAGTGAGAGAGAGAGAGAGACAGAAAGGTCTTCCTTTGCCGTTGGTTCACCCTCCAATGGCTGCTGCGGCCGGCGCATCTCGCTGATGCAAAGCCAGGAGCCAGGTGCTTCTCCTGGTCTCCCATGCGGGTGCAGGGCCCAAGCACTTGGGCCATCCTCCACTGCCTTCCCGGGCCATAGCAGAGAGCTGGCCTGGAAGAGGGGCAACCAGGACAGAATCCGGTGCCCCAACTGGGACTAGAACCTGGTGTGCCGGCGCCGCAAGGCGGAGGATTAGCCTGTTAAGCCACGGCGCCGGCCAAACCTTTTCTGACTTCTATAAGCTCTCTCTTCTGTTGATTTTGTTCAGTTGTCTCAACCTTGGTGGCTCTCGTTGTGAGACTCCCTGAGCATGTGTCCAGTTGTCCCACTGCTGCTGAGACTTTATGCTCACAGCAACCAGCAGCTTCGGTTCCTCTATGGTGGCCATGTCCAGATGGCAGCAGCCAGAGTCCAAGTTTTGTAGTCATTGGAGGGTTTCATTGTTCTTGTCCCTATAGATAAAGTGTTCCCTCCGATGGGGACCATGCCTTGTGAGGCACTGCACCTTGAGCAGCAGTTTCTGTGCCCAGGACCTCTAAGAGAACACCTCCCCATGCCTGCATCTGCTCTCACCTGCTGGCAGCAATCTCTGAGCCTCTGCTAGCTACTGTCCTTGACAATCTGTGACAGTGGGAGAGGGAGGTTTGCTCCAACCTGCTAATATTTTGAGTCTCTTAGCTTTGTTGCAAATGTTGTCCAGGTATTTTGGCTTCACCCTCTTGAAGCTATGTGCCTGTTTGTGTAGGAATTCAGAGATTGACAATGTGAGCTACTGCCATTTTTCTGGAATCCTTGATACCTGCATTTAAAGCTGAGACAAACCTGGAACTGAGCATAGGTGACCTTACAGTCAGGCTCTTTGAACAGTCCTAAATATTCAACAGATGCATCATCCCAATGTGTCCCTATCATTCCCTCCCAATTAGGAATTTATTTCTGCTTAACCTTTCCATTTTGTCCTCATCCTCCATTTTTGGCTTAAGCAATGCTTTAATATGCACATGTGACCACACCAAAGGTATTCTGTACAGAGTAAATCTTAAACTCCTTGGCAAGGCATGCAAGATCCAAACTAGGCCTTTCTTCGTCTTTGGAAAGACTTCCCACCACTTAGCTTTCAAACTCAGGGCATTAGTCATACTGGACTGCTTGTGATCATGTATGTACATGGCAATTCGGGCCTCAATGCTTCTGTGTGTGTGTGTGTGTGTTTTGTTTTTGCTGTTGTTGCGTCTTACTGTATGCCTGGAATGGCTTTCCCTCTTGTTTTTATGGCTACTTCTCATTGAACATTCCAGATTTAATTGTCCTTCTCTGAAATCACATAACATCTAGGACTTACTTTTATCTTGTCATTTATCAGGTAAAATGTATACGCGATCTGATAAAGTACCCATCTTCTCCACTTGACAGTAAACTAGGGAACATACATGGGTACTTTGAAAAGCTTATGGGAAAATGGAATTAAAAGATAACTTTATTTTGGTGCACACAGTTTTGAAATCTGTGAACAGTTTTGTCATAATATGTATCTTCTATAAACATTTTGAAAATCCCTCGTATCGTATTCACCTTTGTGTTCCAGCATCAAGCACAGCGCCTAGCATATAGCTAATAGATTCTATGTCTTTTCTGAGGTTTTCACCTCTTTTAGTAGTTTAACCATGCTGAATTTCATTCACTACCTTGATATATTGAAAGCAAAATGTCTCTGTGCTGATGACTCCCGAATTCTCTCTGACACAGGCATCTCTTCTGAGCTCCAGATTACTTATTCAACTCTTGGGTAACATCTGCTCTTGTGTGTCTCTCAAGAACACAAAATCAAGATCCAGCTCTGGACTAGTGTTCCCTTTCTTGATCGATGGCAAGCTGTCACCCCTGCCAGGAAATCAGAGTCATGTTAACCCATTCTGTTTTGTAAATTCTGAAACATCACATCTTTTTTACTCCATCTTCCTAGACTCTTTCAGCTTCATTCTTTTCTCTCCTCCTCTGTCACTGCACCAATTGGAGCCATATTATTTGTCCCCTGAAGCGACTGAAAACAGATTCCTAACTGTAATCCTGTGTCCACTCTGACTTTCTCTAATCTATTTTATATCTGACAGGCAAAATTGTGGTTTGAAAATGATGACCTGGTTATATTATCCTCTGCTTAAAAGTGATACAAAGCTTTTCAGTGGTTTGAGCATGTAGTCTGAAACTCCTTAAGTTGTCCTCTAAGTTACTGATCTTCAGTTTGCTCAGTGAATTCTGCAAGTTCCTCAAATTCATCCAGCTTCTTGCCATCACTCAGTGATGCTGTTTCCTCTGCCTAAATGCTCCTCCCCATCTTCCTTCCCCTACATTAAGCCAAATTCATACCTTACCTTTAATGTAGTAAATATTTCTCTGCTGTTCTTCGTAGTATGCATGCCTAAACAACAGTTTTGCTTGCTTTTTGAACATTACATAAATGAAATCACACTGTATGTATCCTTATGTGACTTATATTTTCTGTTTAACATCATATTTGAAGGATTCATCCATGTTGCTGAATATTTTTGTTTGCTAATTTTCATTGCTCTAAAATATTTCATATTTCAGGAAAATCTGTTCTGGAGGTGATGAACTTTGGGGTTTCCAGGCTGGGGCTACAATGAGCTATGAATGGTGCTGCCTTGGACCTTCTTGTCCATGTTTCTGTTTACCCATTTCTTGAGGGTTTATACCCATGAACTTTGGCAGTTGGTGCCAAACTATTTTCTAAAGTGAACATTCAAGCTTGCACTCCTACTAAGAGAATATGGGAGTCCATATTGCTACACATCCTGACCAATACTTTTTAATTCATGCTGTTCTGTTGGAGGTATTTTTTTTAAAAAAGATTTATTTATTTTTCACTTGAGAGTCAGAGTTACATAGAGAGAGGAGAGGCAGAGAGAGAGAGAGAGAGAGAGAGAGAGAGAGAGAGGTCTTCCATCCACTGGATCACTCCCCAATTGGCTGCAATGGCCACAACTGCGCAGATACGAAGGCAGGAGCCAGGAGCTTCTTCCGGGTCTCCCACGTGGGTGCAGGGGCCCAAGCATTTGGACCATCTTCTACTGCTATCCCAGGTCATAGCAGAGAGCTGGATAGGAAGTGGAGCAGCAGGGACTAGAACCGGCGCCCATTTGGGATGCCGGCGCTTCAGGCCAGGGTGTTAACCTGCTGCACCACAGTGCTGGCCCCAGGGATGTATATTTTGCATGCAGTTATTAACTACTATAAATTTTTCATAAAATAATAGTTTGGCAATATATTGTCAAATGTTTCCAAAAGTTGCCACAACAAGAACTCCTACCACAGTGCCCTTCTGCGATATGACTTTGTAGCCCTTCCATTTAAAAAACAGACTGTGTGTCTTTTCCCTCTAAATATGACTGGCGCTATGACTTGCTTTGACTTCTGATTAAGGTTTTCAGAAGTCTGGCAGCCTTCACTTTTGTTCTCATGGGATCCAGCCACCATATAAATAAGCTCAGGCTAGACTGCTGAATGATGGAGAGATTATGGAGGAAGAGAGAGGCCAAGTCAGCCCCTAGCTATTCCAACCATCCCAGCTAAGATGCCAGATACATGAGGGAGGTCACCACAGGCATTCCAGGCTCAGTCAAGCCTTCAGCTGAATGAAGCTGCATGGGTAACAACCCCAGTCAGTACTTTGTAAAGAAATAATAAGGGTTGTTATTTTCAAGACACGAAGTTGTGGAGATTTTGTTATGTGGCAAAAGGTAGCGGAATCACAAAATATCAAAAGCCTTCAACATCCTTATACCCACTGTGTCTGTTTCTTTCTTTTAATTATCTCCCATTCAAGTACTAACCAGGTCCAACCCTACTTAGCCTCCGAGATCAGATGAGATTGGGCACGTTCAGGTGGTATGGTATCTTAAAGAAATATTTTAGGGCCTGGCATTGTGGTACAGTAACTAAAACTGCTGCCTGTGGTGCCAGCAACACATTTGGATGCCTTTTCCTGTCCCAGCTACTTCACTTCTGATCCAACTCCCTGCTAATGACCTGGGAAAGCAACAGATGCTTGTTCAAGTGCTTGGGCCCCTGCTACCCAGGTGGGAGTCCCAGATGGGGCTCCTGGCTTCTGGCTTCAGCCTGGCCCAGCTCTGGCCATTGTGGTCATTTGGGGAGTGAACCAGCTGACGGAAAATCTCTTTCCCTCTCTCTCTCTCTCTCTCTATCTGTAACACTGCCTTTCAAATCAATCAATCAATCAATCAATAAATAAATAAATCTTTTTTAAAAAAAGAAGTATTTTAAAATGTCATTTAAAAGTATGCAAAAATGTTGATTGCAATGTTATTTATATTTTTAAAGTGTAAATAAATTCTGCTTAAAATTTAAAGTAGATTGCAATAAAATAAATTATGATACATTCATGATATAAAACACTATACAGGGGCCGGCGCTGTGGCTCACTAGGTTAATCCTCTGCCTGTGGCGCTGGCATCCCATATGGGCGCCATGTTCTAGTCCTGGTTGCTCCTCTTCCAGTCCAGCTCTCTGCTGTGGCCCAGGAAGGCAGTGGAGGATGGCCCAAGTGCTTGGGCTTCTGTACCTGTGTGAGAGACTGGAGGAAGTACCTGGCTCCTGGTTTTGGATCAGCGTAGTTCCGGCCATGGTGGCCATTTGGGGGGTGAGCCAACGGAAGGAAGACCTTTCTGTCTCTCTCACTGTCTAACTCTATCTGTCAAATAAAAAAAAAAAATAAAAAAAACTATACAGACAAAATTATATTGAAAAATTTTCTCTGAAAATTTTATTTTATTGAGAGTGAGAGAGTGAGAGAGAGAGAGAGGTTCTCATCTGTTGGTTCACTCCCCAAATACCTGCAAAGCTCCACCCCCCTCTCCTCACCTCCAACCACCCCCACTCTCAGGCTGGGGTCAAAGTCAGGAGCCAGGAACACAAGCCAGGTCTTCCATATTGAGGGCAGAAACCCAGTTTCTTGAGCCATCACTGTCACTTCCCAGGGGTCTGCATTAGCTGAGAGGAGCCAGAGCCAGAGCCAGAGCCAGGAATCACACTCAGGTACTCCCATGTGGGACAAGGGTTTCCTAACTGCTAGGCTAAATATTTGTCCCAAAAAGATTTTTAGTGACAGTGGAAAATATTGAAGAAAAATAAGTGGTAATGGATACACACACACACATTTATCCAATTCATGTCATTCCTGACCTGTTAAAAAATTGTACAGTGAAAAAGAATACTAGGACATATAGATATATTAACAATGGTTTGGTGATTGAAAATTTTTCCCAATTCTTTGCAGGTTTTATTTATTACTTATATAAGGAGAGAATGGAAATTGCTGTTGCTTTTGAAGTAGGAGAAAATTTGCTATCAAATTTGACATGCTCTGAAGGAGGAAATGTGCCTACAGTTTTAGTCATACAGGCTGTGGCACTCTACTTCCCCTGGTGGCAGGCAGTTCAAATTTCAGGAGCAGACCTGAAGGCTGGTTTCTCAATCTTTATTTTTTATATTAATTAAAGAAAAAGGCCGGCGCCGTGGCTCAACAGGCTAATCCTCCGCCTTGCGGCGCCGGCACACCGGGTTCTAGTCCTGGTCGGGGCACCGATCCTGTCCCGGTTGCCCCTCTTCCAGGCCAGCTCTCTGCTGTGGCCAGGGAGTGCAGTGGAGGATGGCCCAAGTGTTTGGGCCCTGCACCCCATGGGAGACCAGGAGAAGCACCTGGCTCCTGCCATCGGAACAGCGCGGTGCGCCGGCCGCAGCGCGCTACCGCGGCGGCCATTGGAGGGTGAACCAACGGCAAAAAGGAAGACCTTTCTCTCTGTCTCTCTCTCACTGTCCACTCAGCCTGTCAAAAAAAAAAAAAAAAGAAAAAGAAATCCCACTGTTTTTCTCTTGGAATTACTTTATAAGAGAAGGGTCATTTCAAGTTGTAAAGGTAGGAAGAACAAAATAAAGGACTTTATGAATAACTTCGTGTGGTCTTTTTAATTTTCATTTTGCTATGGATTGTAGGAAACTTTATTTGGTAGGCTCTGGCTCAAAGAAAGAAATAATAGTGCTAAACCTTAAAATTACAGAGGGAAAGCAAATGGCAAATATACTTGTATTCCAGCTCAGTAGAAAAGCTGTTAGGTTTCCTCATAAACTTATCTTTAAGGTGGTGAGGAATAGAACTTCTAGAGCCTTTAGTCAAGTTGGCTTTCTTACTAGGGCGGAGTTTCTCTGAATGAAGGTACTTATGAAATAATGTTTGAAAGAGACCGAATCTCAGACCCATTGATTCTGAATCTCTGGGCTTGTGGCCTAGGGATCTACATTTTTAACAACATCCTCGGGAATCTTTTGCACCTAAACTTGAAGGAAACATTGTGTTTCCTAGATTTTCTATCCTGACCTGGTTGGTGGTTACATAGCTGTAACATATATATCAACTTCTCTATCTTAATCTTGCTGGTGGTTACATGGCTATAAAATATATATGTAAATATTTATCAAGAAATGCAATTATAAATTTCACAAAAGCTATACCTCATAATGAAACAAAAATGCTGGCTGTTATGTAATGTTTTAGTACAATAAGTAAATTTGTTACTTAATGAATTTTGATTTATACTGATAGCCATAGTCTCAATATTTCTGTTGTACTGAGTAGATTGTTTTGCATTTTTGTCAGCAAACTTGGGCAATGGTCATTTTAGAAAGAATCTTTTACATATTTTTGGTTAAAATAGTCTTGATTTTTTGAGTGGAAAAAGAATTCTAGTTTATAGCCAAGTTTGTTTGGCTGCTGTTTAGTCTTTGATGTAGATAAAATTCACTATTTCAGACAGATTTTTAAAATTTTCTATTTCTTCAGGAGGTTGATGATTCAAGAAAATGATACTTTCAAACCTTGTAGTCTTTGTTCTGTGAATATGAAGAAGTGAAAACTTCTGTAGAAAGAAAGAGAAGAAGGAAGGGGGGAGGGATGGAGGGGATAAAGGAAAATACAGAAAGAAAGAAAATAGAAGAAAAGATTGCCCCAAGGACAAAATATTACTACTCGCCCTTTCAAAATATACCTACCCAAATAGCTTAAGGCATTTCACATGTTTTTATCCTTAATTACATTCCTAGCTATTTATTCTTTGATTCCCTTCTAGAACAACCCTCTTAGCCACATTACAGCTCTTGTGACACTTTGTGTTCAAGTCTGTTTTGCCATTAAGGTTTGTTTCTCCAAGCTTTGTTATTTGTAAGCACTATATGAAAGATTCAGAGTGAGGAGCAGAATGCCTTTAAGAGCTGGTAGCCTCTTATTTTGATCCCTGATTTATCACACACTTTTTTTTTTTTTTTGACAGGTAGAGTGAATAGTGAGAGAGAGAGAGACAGAGAGAAAGGTCTTCCTTTTTGCCGCTGGCTCACCCTCCAATGGCCGCTGCGGCCAGCGCATCTCGCTGATCCGAAGCCAGGAGCCAGGTGCTTCTCCTGGTCTCCCATGCGGGTGCAGGGCCCAAGGACTTGGGCCATCCTCCACTGCCTTCCCGGGCCATAGCAGAGAGCTGGCCTGGAAGAGGGGCAACCGGGAAAGAATCCGGCGCCCCAACTGGGACTAGAACCCAGTGTGCCGGCGCCGCAAGGTGGAGGATTAGCCTGTTAAGCCACGGCACCGGCCCTATCACACACTTTCACAATTTCACTTGTGTCAGAAGGAGGCCTCCTTTCTCTTGGAATGCTATATTCTTTGGGGATGAAGTGGTCAGTTGTTCACACTGTATTGGAGTATCTCTTGAGTATTTAGCATCCAGATTCAGCCGTCATCACAGTAGTGAGAGACAGAGCAGGCCAGAACTGATTCTGTTCAGGAGAACAGCAGGACCAGCACCGAATCTACCATGGCTCTTTCCCTGCTATTGTGGATATATCAGTAAGGCATCTTTGTGGAATACTTCTACAGCCTTTCATTTAATTTGTATTTTTGTTACCCAGGATATTATATACATGCAGTTAGGGAATGATTCTTCTATAAGTGAATGATGTTACTATAAAATTTTCAAGGGATTGTAAGCCATAATTTTTATCTCAGTTGCAGACTCTGTTTTTCTCATGTACACATAATGGTATTTTTCTTTTTTTTTTTCAGTAATAGTACTAACAATATTAGAAGGACTTCTTAAATATAATAAATGGCCTGTGTTTGCTCAAAAATTATTTCCTTAGCACCACTAAGAGAGACAAATTCTCAAGCTAGATGTAGCATCTGACTTACTTTGTATACATAAAATTTTTTTATTTTAAAAACCGTATTTGTATGTAATAAAAAGATAAGCTATGAAGAAAATAATTTACTTTATGAATATTAGTTTATTCAAATGTTATTAACACAACTCAATGGAGAAAGCCAACGAACAGAACTAAGAGAGGGGGAGAGAGAAAGAGAGAGAGAGCTCACTCCTCAGATGTCCAGGAGCAGGGAAGTTAATCCAGGACTCCCATGTGAGTGGCAGGGACACAATTATTTGGACCATCAACTGCTGCTTCCCAAGGTATATGTCAGCAGGAAGCTGGAGTAGGAAACAGATCCAGGACTCTAGCCCAGGCACTCTGATATGGAATGCAGGCATTCCAAGCGAAAACTTAACTGCTGTGCCAAGCACCTTCCTGCGGTGTTTGCATTCTTTTTTTTTTTTTAAAAGATTTATTTATTTATTTGAAATGCACAGTTACAGAGAGAGAAGTGAGAGAAAGAGAGAGAGAGAGATTGATCTTCCATTCACTGGTTCACTCCCCAAATTGCTTCAAAGGCCACAATGGCTGGGAATGGGTCAGATTGAAGCCAAGAACTAGGAGCCAGGAGCCTCTTCTGAGTCTCCCACATGGGTGCAGGGGGCCCAAGCACTTGGGCCATCTTCCACTGCTTTCCCAGGTGCACTAGCAGGGAGCTGGATCTGAAGTGGGGCAGCCAGGACTTGAACTGGAGCCCATATGGGATGTTGGCCCTACAGATTGTGGCTTTACTTGCTATGCCACAGCACTGGTCCCTGTGTTTGTATTCTTAATCATTTACTAAAGTTACAGATATAAAGATTTTAAAAAATTGATTTGTTGAGGTATAATTGACATAATCGGTACACATTTAAAAATATATAATTTGATAAATTTTAAAAACCATTTTAAAACATATAGCTCAGTAATGTTTAGAATATTTGAATTGTTGTGTAATAGATCTCCAGAACTTTTCATGCCACAAAAGTGAATCTCTATACCCATGAGACAACAGTTCCCTATTTCTCCCTCCCCTCAGCTCCTGGCAACCACCACCTATTTTTTTGTTTCTATAAATTTTACTTCTTTAAGGACCTCATTTAACTCACATAAATGGAATCACAAAGTATTTTTTTGTCTTGTAACTGGATTATTGCACTTAACATGATGTGCTCAAGGTTCTTCCATATTGTAGTACGTATAAGTTTTTTCCTTTCTAAGGGTGAATACGATTCCATTGTATGTATTTTGATTATCCATTCATCTATCAATGGACAGTGGGTTGCTTCTACCTCTTGGCTATTATGAAGAATGTTGTAGTGAACATGCATGTGCAACTGTATCTTTGAGAATGAGCTTACTACTCTTTTGGATACATATCCCAAAGTAGGATTGCTGGCTCACATTTTTAGTTTTCTGAAGTAACTACTATACTGTTTATATGTTGGTTACGCCATTAAAAACTTTTTATTTATTTTATTTCTTGAAGAGGGAGAGATAGAGTGTGTGTGTTTGTGAGAGGTATCTTATCCACTGGTTTATTCCCCAAATGCCTGCAACATCCAGGGCTGGTCTAGGCCAAGGCCAGGAGACAGGAACTCAATCAGAGTCACCCACATGGTGACAGGAACCCAGCTATTTGAGCCATGACCTTCATTAGCAGGAAGCTGGAATGGAGAGTACAGCTGGGATTTAAACCCAGGCATTATGGTATGGGATGCAAGTGGGCTTAACCACTATGCTATAACACCCACCCTAACTGCACTAACAGTGCACTAAAGTTATAGTTTCTGCACATCCTTATCAAGTGTTGCTATTTTCTGGTTCCTGCTAGTAGACAGAAATGAGTGTAAGGTGATATCTTATTGCAGTTTTGATTTGCATTTGTCTGTTGGTGATGTGGAGCATCTTTTTATATGCATATTGCCCACTTCATCTTCAGAGAGATGTCTGTTAAGAATTTTGCCCATTTTATAATCACATTATTGCAAGCTGTTTATTCACTTTAAGTATCCTGAATATATTATTTAAATTTTTGCCATAGGATTTATATTCTATCACAATTATAGTATAACTTTGCATGATTCCTGTATTATAGATACATTATTTTAATTTTTTGTGTCCTGATAAATCATCATATTTATGATAATTTCTGTGTTAGTTTCTAGAGTCTGGTATAATAAAGCACCATAAGGTTGATCTGTGTAACAGAAATTTATACTATCACAGTTCTGGAGGCTCAAAGTGTGAAACCCAGAGGATCACACTGAACCAGGACTCAAATTAGAATAGTATCCTTGTTTATTCATTCTGGTGCCCATTGGCCTTCCTTGACTTACCTGCCATTCCAATATCTCCCTCCTTGTCCACATTGCTACCTCCTCTTCTCTGTAATCTCCCCCTGCTTCAATTTTACAAGGGCTCTTGCCATTAGACCTCAGGCCCACCCAGATAATCCAGGCTGATCTCATCATCTTGAGATTCTGAACTTGAATCCACCTTTAAGGACCACTATGAAGTAACATTTGCAAGTTTCAGGGATTAGGACGCAGACATTTCTTTGGAAGAGTTACAATCCAATACATTCTAGTTTTATTAAGATACATTCCACAGATTAGAATTGTTAGTTCAAAGTTTGTGAAACATGAATATTTTAGGTAAATATTTCAAATATTATGCTGCAGAATGACTTTGAATCAGATCTTTAATTTTCTCAAATATGTGTGTTGGGCATTTGTATGTATATATACAATGCAAAAACACATGTGTATGTCTCAAAAACATTTCTTTAAACAGACACCTTGGTGGTTTTTTTGCCTGTCAATGTCATACGCTGCTATTAGTGCAACAGAAATCCAGGTTTTCAGAGTTGGAGAGGAACTGCAGGACATCCAATCTTGGCTGCTTCTTTTTTTATTTTTTATTTTTTTATTTGACAGGTAGAGTTATAGACAGTGAGAGAGAGACAGACAGAAAGAAAGGTCTTCCTTCCATTGGTTCACTCCCCAAATGGCTGCCACGGCCGGTGCTACGGCCGGCGCTACCCTGATCTGAAGCCAGCGGCCAGGTGCATCCTCCTGGTCTCCCATGCGGGTGCAGGGGCCCAAGCACTTGGGCCATCCTCCACTGCCCTCCCGGGCCACAGCAGAGAGGTGGACTGGAAGAGGAGCAACTGGGACTAGAACCTGGTACCCATATGGGATGCCGGCACCACAGGCGGAGGAGTAACCAAGTTAGCCACGGTGCCGGCCCCATTGGCTGCCTCTTTTTAAAAGATTTATTTATTTATTTGAAAGTCAGAGTTACACAGAGTGTGGTGGGAAGTCGGAGTTACACCAGGGGGTGGGAGGTGGGGCATAGTGAGAGAGAGATTGAGAGAGAGATCTTTTACCTTCTGGTTCACTTCCAAAATTGCTGTAATGGCCGGGGCTGGATCAGGTCGATGCTAGGAGCCAGGAGCTTCTTCCAGTTCTCCCACATGGGTGCAGGGGGCCCAAGCACTTGGGCCATTTTCCGCTGTTTTCCCAGGTGCATTAGCAGGGAGCTGGATTGGAAGTAGAGCAGCTGAGACTTAAACCATTACCCATATGGGATGCTGACATTGCATGCACTAGCTTTACTTGATACAGCACAGCACTGATACATTGGCAGCTGAAATTGTATGGTTTTGATTGATTTGCTCATTTCTATTTTGTTTTTGTATGGAAATATGTTTTGCTTTTTAAATCCTTGCATTTTGATGTAAAGTAACTAATCTTCAATTATGACAAATGAGCTCTTCCACTAAGAAAATTTTCCATTGTCTTCATTTGTCACATAATCTTTACAAGATCTAGTGTAAAATTTTGAACTTTTAAAATGATATTATGAATAATATAAGTTATATGTGTGTGTGTGCGTGTGTGTATACTGTTGAGCGGTAGAAAACTGTGTTGAGTATTTCTTTTCTAAACATAGTTGAAAAGTTCACCATAAAGGAATTGTGTCTTGGGATAAAAGTCATTTTCAAGAGCATCTGGGTAATAAATCATGTGGAATTGTATTTTCAATACTTTATCATGAATAGCAATGAATCACTAGCTTTTTGATAGAGGGTAATTTTTTGTAACCAATTTGCAGAACTCACACATCAGTTGAGTGTAAGTCTTCCAAAGTTGTAGGTAATATATTTATTTTTCAGAACTGATTTTTGAATTGTCTTAAAGCTAACTTTTTAATTGGTGGCTTAAGATTATGCTCTTAAAATTGTATATATGAAATACATGAAATTTGCTCACCTTAAATAAATTAAAAAATTAAAAATCAGTTTCATTTATTTGATAAACCTGTCTCATTTTTAGCCCAAAATTTTCCTTTATTTTTCAGTTTGACTACCTATTGGACTTGAATCTGAATAGCTCCAGTTTGGTTCCAAAAATAAATCTACTTTCATGGAAAAGTAATTTGCCACCAGAAGAGGATATGCGAAAGAATATGTACATTTTCCAAAAATGATTTAAGAAACAGCATTGTTATCCAAATAAGTGTATATCCTCCTGGGGAATCTACTCTGAGAGAGACTATTCAGAAGTATTATTTGCGACATTGTTTCCTTAACATCCTGACACAGTACAACAGAAGTAACTCAATAGAGTTATAGAATGATATATTTTATAAGGAAGAAAGTACTCTCTAGATTTTCAAATCAAGTCTTCTACTTTTACAAGTAAGGAAAGGGAAGAGTTAGACAATGTAAGTAAGTTGCAGAAGACCAACTACCTTCTTAGTTGTTGATGGAGTGGGGGACATCCAAGATGTTTTATTAGGACTCTTTTTTTATTTCTCCAAGCTATAATTTAGTGTAACTGAAGTGAATTGGCAAGTGACTAGCAAAGTTCAATCAGCAGATGTGCTTGCCTTGGCTGGATTTTTTTTTTTTTAATTTAATTTTTTTTAAAGGCAGATAGATAGAAAGAGATAGACAAGGACAGAGACAGACACAGAGAGACCTTCTATCTGATGCTTCCCCCTTCAAATGTCAGAAACCAGGAGCAGGGAACTCAGTCCAAGTCTCCCACGTGGGTGGTGGGCACCCAACTACTTGAGCCATTCATCTGCTGCCTCCCAGGGTGTAATTAGCAGGAAGCTGGAATAAGAATTAGATCTTCTGCCACAAGCTGGAAAGCTTTAAATATGATTTTTAATACCTCTAAGTGGAGGCAATATTTCTCCATTTCAAATTAGCAACAGTTTTGAGTCGCATATGAAATGCATGGCCTTTGGATAAGGTTGCCAGATTTAACAAACAAAAATTTGAATTTCAGGTAAATAACTCATTTTTTGATCTAAGCATATCCCAAACATTGCATGGGCTATAGACATACTAAAATATTCACCATTTGTTTGAAATTCAAATTTAAGCAAATGTCCTTTATTTAATTTGGCAAACCCAGCTTTGAAGCATATGAGGCACTCATGGGACCACTTTGAATCTCACCTCCCAGCCAGGTATGGCAGAAATGCTTACTACTCACTGAGTAACCCTGTGTCCCTCCAATTTCGCATCTTCTTTGGAATTGGGCAGACCACATGACTAGTTCTTATGAATGTGCTAGGATGTTAGAAGTGGTGTGCATCAGTTGATTGATGTACTCAGAAGTCAAAGTACAATCTCCCAGGTTGCTGATTCCCTGCTGCAGTGAACTAGAACCATGTGTTCAGGATGGCCTAGTCACATGCCAAAGGCAGCCTTAGATCCCTGAAGAAAAGTTGTAATGAAGGTACCCAGGAAAACCACTGAGCTAACAGCACACTTGCTATGTGTCAAAAGTCAACTTTTTATCTGTTAATCCACTGAAATTTCAGGATTGCTTTAATTACTGCAACTTGACATAACCAATACTGACACACTGTATATCATCAGATGAGTAAATAAATGTTGTGAGTCTAAGATTTTTGTTGCTCTTTGATTTTTATGGAATTGCCATCGACTTACCAAGTTTGTTGGGAGGTCTGAATGAGAATTACAAGTGAAAATCTTCAGCATTCTGTCTACTTCACGGCAGGCTGCAACAAATGATAATGAAATCTAATGATAGCATTTCCATTACAAATGTTATTTTTAATGCTTATAACAATCTTATGAAATTGGTGTTATTATCATTTCCATTTTATAACTAAAGGAAATGAGGCTTGGAGTAGTAAAGCAATTTACCCAAGGTCATTTCACAAAGTTCTTATTAAATTGAGAGTTAAGTCTCTATTCCAGGACACTATGACTCCAAAATCCATACCTTCAAATCTATGCCATGTAAACATTTTACTTGTGTCTGACAAAGCCTGATTCTGTGGCATTCATTCATAATAATAAACAACCATATAAGATATACTGTATTAACATTAGACATTAGAGATAAGAAGATTAACATTCAGACCAATCTTTATTTTTATTTATTTGAAAGCCAGAATGAGAAAGAGAGACAGACAGACAGACAGAATCTCTTTCAACAATTTCAGTTGTTTCAAATGCCCTAACAGTCAGAGCTGGGCCAGGCTAAAGCCAGAAACACTATCCAGGTCTCCCATGTGAATGGCAGGGACCCAAATACCTGAGCTATCATCTGCTGCCTTCTAGGGGATACACTGGCAAGAAGCTGTATGGGAAGTGGAGGTGGGACTCAAGCCTAGGTACTTGGATATGGGATGCCTGCCTCCAGACCAATCTTGCCCTTACAGAAATCTCAGTTATTTTCAGGCAAATGAATATATAATTAAGAATTATTAGAACAAGTTACATGATAGATGGAAGTCTAAGATTCAAAAGAAACATATGTTTGGGATTGAGGGAGCAGAGTGTATTAGAGAGGCTTCAAGGAGGTGGTGAAACCTAGGCTAAGTTTTGAGAGATGGCTATGAGTTTGTCGGACTGAGATTACAAGAACAGCCTGGCTTTTCTAAGCAAAAGGAACATGTGTGAAACATGCACAAAGCAATTTAGTATGTTTGGGAATTAGATTTCTATTGGGTTACAATTACATAGTGATTTCAGTTCATAGCATAGGCTGCCCAGTAGGAGTCCAAGTGGCATGGATGGGAATGCAAGAAGGAAAAAGCACTTGCATTTCCTTCCAGAAATGCCAAGATACCACAAAAAGCAGAGAAAGGTGTAGAAATAACCTGTCTTGTTCCTGCTCTCTGATCTCCCACTGCTATCTCTCATTGGAAAACCTAAATGGAAGATAGTTGATAAGAGAGCTAAGGAAATATAGCCTCAACAGCCACCCTACTTACTGCCACACAGAACAGAATCTGGGAAAGGTAAACAAGAGACTGACAGCCAACAGCCCAAGAATATCAATATCAATATCACATTCTTCTATCAATCACACTAAAATATCCTATTGTCTCGGATGGGTTTCCTTAGAAGCAGACCTTGAAATGGAGATTAGGTTATATGAGGTTTGAGTGATGGTTTCTGGATCAACACTTGTAGAAGTAAGAATGAAGAGCCGGCGCCGCGGCTCACTAGGCTAATCCTCCGCCTTGCGGCGCCGGCACACCGGGTTCTAGTCCCGGTCGGGGCACCGATCCTGTCCCGGTTGCCCCTCTTCCAGGCCAGCTCTCTGCTGTGGCCAGGGAGTGCAGTGGAGGATGGCCCAAGTCCTTGGGCCCTGCACCCCATGGGAGACCAGGAGAAGCACCTGGCTCCTGCCATCGGAACAGCGCGGTGCGCCGGCCGCAGCGCGCTACCGCGGCGGCCATTGGAGGGTGAACCAACGGCAAAAGGAAGACCTTTCTCTCTGTCTCTCTCTCTCACTGTCCACTCTGCCTGTCAAAAAAAAAAAAAAAAAAAAAAAAAGTAAGAATGAAGAAAGGTTGGGCAAAGGTAGAAGCTGAGCTGCAATGCAGTTCCAGCAAAGCCGCAGCTGATCATCTAGGTAGCTCTGCAGATGGGCTAGCACTTCAAAAATGTCTTGAGTTAGGGCACTGGAATTGGACCTTTATGACCCTATGTTGATTGGTAATTAGATACAAGTTTTCCTGGGAAGCAGGCATGATCTTGAGCAAAGCAGTTTTCTTTAACTGAGGAAATCCCTATAGGATGCTGACAGCTGAAGACCATCTTCCGACAGCATTTCCAGTAGTTGGGAATATAAATCCTAATGTCTACCATCATCTACCCTTCGTACTACTCAATCTTTGCATTGGTTGTGCAAGCAACTCTTCATGAACTCTTTTTCCTGAGAGAAACATGGAAAAGGAAGGTTAGTGGGACAAGCTAGAATTCCCACTGCTGCAACTGGTCACAGGGCCACAGCTAGTACTGGTGCTCTCCTTTCTTTACGGTGTATTCTGGATCCTCACTCTCAGCAAGTTATCTCTGCTGGACTCAAAGGGCTCACCAAGAGGCATGACCCTGCTACCTTCTCTGGGGTATCTGAATCACCGCTCACTATGCCCTTCTCTGACCAGAGCTAGCACGTTTGTAACCTGCCATCAGAACTCATCAGAACTGGGGAAGGGAGAGCAAGGGTCACCCAAGTAGATCACCTATATTCCACACATATTCCAAAAAGTCCTACCTTCTCCTGAGGATCAGAGTCAATTTTCTCTGCAAAAGTAATCACTTCAAATCTTGCAGACTAGTTCCCAGCAAGGTGCTCATGCAACGGAATTTATAGTTCAATTGAATTTTTCTTATATCCCTTTTGGAAATGTTCTTCCTTTGGGAAGCAGGATCTCTAGACCCACAGAGCCCAGAGTTCCACGCTGCAGTAGTAATAAAATCTGAAATTTCAGCAAGGATTGGTCTGTGGGGCACTTAAAATTTTAGAAGTCAAGAAGAGCAGAAAAATCTAGGAATGGAGATGAAAAAGAAAGTGGTCAGTTAACAGAAGGGAAAGCAAAAGTGTGTGATATCTCTGAATCCAAAAGAAAAAAAGTATACCAGGAAATAGAGTTTGATCGATTACCGTAAATGCTGCTGCAGGAGAGGGGAGATAAGTTGAGGACTGAGGCTAGACCACTGGAGCCAGCAAGAATTAGTGACCTTGAAGAATGTATTTTTAGTAGAGTGGAGGAGATGAAAACATGATGAAACATAGCAATGGGAGGAAAGAAAGTGAGGATGGTGACACTGGCTGCTTTTAAGATGTTTTCTATAAATGGAAAGGAGAGAAAAATAAGTTAGCTTGAGGGAAAAAACACGAAGAATTTTTTCAAAAGGGGGGGATTAGATGGAAATGACCCAGTAGAGAGGAAATGACTGAAGTGATCTAATCACTTTTGTCATAGATGACTAGCAAGTTCTCAGTAAATACTAGTTACTCTGATCATTTTATATAACCTAAAATTAGATTTTGATAATTATAAAATTACCTCTTCATTTTCTTTATTGAATTTTTTTTACTTCTAGCAAGTTTCAGATAATGCCATCCATATGCTCTCAATTTCGGATGTCATGAATTGTTCCTGTGAAAAATAAGAAACAAGAAAATTTAATGTTTCTTATGATCATGTGAATATAAAATTATATTCATCATTTTCAAAGATAAAGTTTACGTCTGCCAATCTATGGATCTGAATATAACTTGTTATACCTTCAGAATAAATTTGGGAGTATGATAAGACTTATTATTTGAGCAAGACTTCATCAATACCCATTTCCAGAATGCCCTGTGAAGGTGTAGGGCCACAAAAAACAAAGAAATAAAATGCAAACATTTTAGAATGGGCCATCAAAGAAGGAGGTACCTTTCTCTGAAGGGAGGAGAGAACTTCCACTTTGACTATGACCTTGTCTAAATAAGATCGAAGTCAGCGAACTCAAGAGGCTTCCATAGCCTTGGAAACTCATGACTAGAGCCTAGGGAGATTTCTGACACCATAAATAAGAGTGTCAAATTGTTAAGTCAACAACAGGAGTCACTGTATACTTACTCCTCATGTGGGATCTCTGTCCTTAATGTGTTGTCCAATGTGAATTAATGCTATAACTAGTACTGAAACAGTATTTTACACTCTGTGTTTCTGTGTGGGTGCAAACTGATGAAATCTTTACTTAATATATACTAAATCGATCTTCTGTATATAAAGATAATTGAAAATGAATCTTGATGTGAATGGAAAGGGAGAAGGAGCGGGAGATGGGAGGGGTGCGGGTGGGAGGGAAGTTATGTGGGGGAAAAAGCCATTGTAATCCATAAACTGTACTTTGGAAAATTATATTTACTAAATAAAAGTTTTTTAAAAAATGCAAACAGCAATAATACACAGAATAAAGACTAATACAACTGGATTATTGTAGAACATTAAACATATTTGAGTGCTGAGACAAAAGCTCACTCTGTTTAAAATAACTGTGGTGATTGGGTAACTCTTCAAGATGCCTAGGATTAGACCTGTTACTTTAGTGAATCTGGAACAGAGAAAAAGAGAGGGTATAGTGCTTGGTTTTGTTATTGTGAGCAGAAGAGAGAAAAAAGAGAAACTTTCACAAAATTGTTCAATTTATATGTAAGGAAAAGTCATGGCTATGCCCAATCAAAACCTTTATCCAAGTAAAGGCATACAGAGAATTATTGTCAAACGGTATATTCTTCCTTCCAGATAAATAACAATCCTATACTTTAAAAATTTTAAGAACAGTCTTCCAAAATGCCTATAACATATTAAACTAATTCACTTGTAATTTTAGTATAAGTCAGGAAATTCTGAAATTACACTCCACATTGTAATATTAACTAAGTACACCGGACTCAGATGCAGAACTTTTCATTGTAAAGCAGCCTAGTTTGAGGAGTTAATATTTCATTGGGGATTGAATATTGTATTTTCCTTCTTCTCTAAATTAGGATGATAAAATTAAAAATGAGGGTTTGCATACTGCATTTAAAAATAATTCCTTAGTGTTGCCAAAATGTTTGGTTGATGTTTGAGTTTCTATCAATATTTAGGGGAAAGTTTTAAATCGAAAATCATCTTTAGATAAATTCAAAGGCCATGTCATCTACTGGTTATTATATATATTTTATATTTATAATGCAATAGTATTATTTTTTACTAATTTCATAACATGCTTCTATAAATTAAGATGAGGAAAAATAATTTATATGAGCAAGTTTCCCAGTTTTTCACTTTTTCATGCTAAAACATTGAAAGAGAATAGGAAGACAATTGAACACTTGCTTTACTTATTTTTCTTGGTAAAATTTTTCTCATACTGTGTTTATTTTTTAAATTGTCCAAATATTTTAGATTGGCTTTGATATTCTGGAAAATATGCATCTTGATTTGGTAGTTGATAAAATATTTCTAAAAGTCACGATGGTATGTCTACTTGCCAATGTGAAAATGGACATAACAAAAATACCCCTAAATCCTACATTTGTTGAACTTAGAAAAAATGTGTTCATCTTGATTAATGTAAAACATCAACCGATACAATTTTTATCATGAGTACAGTTTAAGGAGCTATGAGAATTACATCTCAGAATTGTCTGCTCAAAGGATGGGTGAGGGGAGACTCTTGTTCTCCACTGTGTTAATTCCCTCATGCTTCTAGTTTGTATGTGATTCCAAATAGCTCAGTAAATTCCCATAGGCACTGCAGCAAAAATTCCCCATGTTAGAAAGAAAAAAAATTCACTGCTATAGAGACAAGGTGCTTTCACATTAACTTTTACAACAGTGGTATCATAGCTACAGGTACATTAAGAGGACATGAAGTAGATGGCAACAATCTCATGATGCACTTTGGTTAAATAATATGGCATAACCATCAGTAGGTATGGTTATTTGCTAAAGTGACACAAAAATATCCAGTAATTATCAAGATGATTATGATTGAGTTAAGAATGCCTAAGTATAAGTGATCATACTGTTTTTGAGTAGAAGAAAGACATACTTTAGATAAATATTAAATCCTATGTTTTCCAGTGTGCATGAGGTCCTGAAAGAGAGAGGCAGTAGTACTATAAAAGCTTGGGTATCTTCACTATGGTTATCAAGCACTGTCTCTTAGTGAAGTGGTCAAGTATTTAACCTATTCTGCAGCATGGTCTTTAGTGAAGAGGAGTGTCAGACAATCATAGCTTAAATATATTAATTAGTAATGTTATCTAAGTTTCCATACTCAGTTCCTTTGTTTACCAAACAGCCTTTCGATTCCCCCGGAGGCTTCCTCATAAATTGGTGTATAGGGATAAAATGCATTCATTTTCAAAATGAGAAACTGTATTACCTTAATAATCACCTTTATCATTGTGAATTAAAAAAAACTGAACCATGGTTTACACACTGGTCTTTTGGACGTTTGAGTAGTGTGAGATGAAAAAGACTGGGCACAGTTATATGGAGCATTGATGTGTCAAGGAAACCAAAATTGTTTGACAAGAATGGGATTACATTAAGTTCTAGTAGGAAAGGCATTGGAGTGTAAGTTTCTGGTATAATAATAAATGGCTTGGAAGGTACACAGAGTTTGCTAACTCTTCTTTTTGACTCTGTGGGCAAAGAGAATGAGGTGTGAGAGACATTATAGTGTTCAATTATTGGGAGAAAAAGTGTTTGTAAAGATTCAAGACTGCAGCTTGACTTTTTTTTGATAGTGGATAGAACTCTACAAGAGATTGTAAGCCAAATTATCTGAAAATTTCAATTGTGATGTGGAGTAATGATGTCATCTGCTTTAGCACAATTACTTCTCTAGGTTGGTGGTTTGGTTTGATTAACAATCGAAAATCTTGGGAGATGAGAAATAAATGTTATTGCAAAGCATTTGTAAATATAAATTAATATAAAATTCAACATTAGCAACTTTCCAGCAAATGTCTCCAAAGTAAGTGGAGTATTTTCTGTAAAATTTCTAGAGTGGTTTCTTAATACATTAAAATGTTTTCCTCTTATTAGCAATGCTTTCATACTTGGCTTGATTCACTTGATATCGATGATCTGCACTGTAATAAAATTTAAGCAGAGAAACTTAATACAGTCTGAATTAGGAACCACAGCTTCACTGGGACTTAATGTATCACGTTGCAGCATAACATTCTCATATACATAATTTCCTAAATCGTGCTTTGACTTCAGGGAGCACTTAAATATTCAGCTCAATTCTCTCTTAAGTGTCCAGAATACAGTTAACAATATAATGTCCTGCATGTAGAAAGTAGAAAGCTTTCTTCCACACCCAGATTCTTCAGCTGAGCCAGAAAACTGAAGCAATGGCTATGTGAAAAAGGTCACTGACAGAATTATACCCAGTACATTTTGATAAAACACGAAAGACCAAAATATCCTGAATATATACCATGTGCCAGCATTTTCATTTGTATGTTACTACACTCGAATCATCAAAATTTACCTGAAATTTTGGTATTCATTACAGAAACTAAGCTCAGAGATGTTCTGAAGTTAACATGGCTGTAGTGGAATTGAGAATAGAATAGAGTCCTATCTTCAGTCTATTCATATAATGGACCAATGACCTGCATCAAAATCTATGATGGAGATGCCTAGCCAAAAAATCTCATGGTGGGCATTTTAGCATCATCTCCTTACCACATGATTCTTTAAGTGCTGTCAAAGTAGACATCATAATAATAAAAAAAAAGGACAAAATCACTAATTAAAGCCATGAGGGGGTTATAAGACTGTCTGCTTTCTAACAACAGTTGTGGTTTCAGGAACCATACTCTATCTAACATGTACAGAGTCTGTAAACTCCTGAGTGAATGGCAGAGTCCAGGACCTTAGTTGCTCATACACAATTTAGTCCTGGCTTCCAATATTCAATTTATGCTTGACTTAAAAGAATCTTGCCCAGAGTCAAGCCATGTTGAATTGTTGTTTAAGCTGGTGAATTTTGTCTTCCCCTAAACACTGAAGACTCAAACCTCAAATTATTTCAATTACATATGAAATAAACCAATGTTCACATTAATACAGATCTTCATTTATTTGATATAAGTAAAAGGAGAAAATGTTTGGCAATTGCTTACTTCCACAGTGAATTGGGTTTGGCTTGTTGACTGAGTGGCGAAGGACTTGGATATGAATATTTTCAGTTGGCAGTAAGGAACAGAAAGAATTCTTCATTTTCTCTTTGACATTGTGAGTTTATGGAATGCTGGTGTTATTATCCTGACAACCTTACAAATCAAAATCAGGAAGAAATGGTAACCTACAGCTTTCAGTGGAAGACAACTGGAGTGGGGAGAAGACAAGTATATTTTCATTCTCCAAAGGGTAAAATCTGTCAGTAGGAGGAAGGAGAAATCTTGTTTTGAATCTAAATATGAAATATTAACTGTATATAGCTTCACAGGCAAACAGATTAGATGAGAATTCACTCCAGGTGATGATGAGCTAATAAATACAAATAAAATAAAGGTGACTAGGGTCAGTTTTGGGGTGCAGCTGGTTAAGCTGCCTGCTGGATGTTAGCATCCCATGAGTGCTGGTTTGCGTCCCAGATGCTCTGGTTCTGATTCAACTCTCTGCTAATGCACTTGGTAAAGCAGCAGAGGATGGCCCAAGTGCTTGAGTATCTGCAGCCATCTGGGAGAGCTGGGTGGAGTTCCAATCTTCTGGCTTTGGCTTGGTTGGCCCAGCCTCGGCCTCTAAGGCCATTTGGGGAGTGAACCGTCAGATGGAGGAAATTCTCTCTCTCTCTCTCTCTCTCTCCTGCTCCCTCTCTTTCTCTCCTTTTAACTTGCCTTTCAAATAAATAAAATAAATCTTAAAAAAATAAAGGGGTGTTTGACATGCAGCCCCTAGAACCATTGCAGAAGTCCCTGACTGTTGGTATTCTCATTCTTGTGTAATTTGCTCCCATAAAGTAAGGTCTAGATTCAGTGACAAGTTTTAGTGAATAGAATTAGGTGTATAATATAATAAGCAGCATGTTTTTTTGATCCTGAAGAACCATGTAAGATAACAAATGTTTGTTTCTTTGTTTGTTTTTAATGTTTGTTGTTTTAAGTCACTAAATTTTGGGGCACTTTGTTATATAAGTAATACAGTCTAGCCTGCAAAGAGCTAGGAATCCATTCAGGCAAGACCACTACACAGGAACATGTCACATTTAATTAAGCACATCAGTTAAAGTATTCTCAACAGCCAGCACATAAAGCCTGGAGGATCAGAGAAGCAGCAAAATACGTACACTTTAGACACAGTCATACCTCAGTTTCAAATCTCAAAGGCTGGTAGAGGATGCCAGGGAATTTAGTCTTAATGGACACAGCTACAGAGAACCTAGAATCATCTCACAAACTGGGAGACTCTGTGAGACATTTGATATGGAAGTTGTCATAGTTACCAAAGACCAATCAATTAAATAGGCATCACTACGACCCCCTAGAAATTGCCTTTTAATTTTTTTTATATTTATTTGTTTGAAAGGCAGAGAGAGTGAGAAACAGATGGAGAGTGCTCCCAACTTCTGGTTCACTCCACAAATACCTGTAACAGCCAGGGCTGGGCAGAAGTATTTGAGCCATCACCTGCTGTGTCTCAGGATGTGTGTTAGAAGGAAGCTGGCATCAGAAGTAGAATCAGGACTTGAACCCAGGCACTCTGATATGGGATGTGAGCATGCCCATACCAGGTAGTTATATTTTTGAATGAATTGATATAGGTAAGTATAGGGGCCGGCGCTGTGGCTCACTTGGTTAATCCTCCGCCTGCGGTGCCGGCATCCCATATGGGCATCGGGTTCTAGTCCCGGTTGCTCCTCTTCCAGTCCAGCTCTCTGCTGTAGCCCAGGAGGGCTGTGGAGGATGGCCCAAGTGCTTGGGCCCCTGCACCTGCATGAGAGACCAGGAAGAAGTACCTGGCTCCTGGCTTCGGATCGGCGTAGCGCCGGGCATAGCAGCCATTTGGGGAGTGAACCAACGGGAGGTAGACCTTTCTCTGTCTCTCTCTCTCACTGTCTGTAACTCTAAAAAAAGATATAGGTAAGTATATAAAGAGTGTAACTCCAGATTCAAAAGACATGCTCCTCTTTCTTCTCATTCATTCTGCTACCATCACAGTTCATGCTCTCAGCACTTCATGCCTGGTAGTTAATTGCTACCAGGTTGTTTCTTGTTCTTGAGCCTTGTCGCCTTAGTTAGACTACAGAATGCTTAAGGAAAGGATCATGTCTCCTTCAATGATCCCCCTCCAACCACAATTTCATACTTGAAATGTGAGCATATGTGGAATTATTTCTGTATACCTTCTTCGAAACCACAAGAATTTTGGATCACTATACATGAGTCATTTCAAGTGGCCACCATCTTATCTCCAGTGAAATCCAGAGTCCTCTGGGTGTTTGCTTATACCCTCTTCTGCCTTCTACACTACTATGTTCTTTCCAGCTCTTCCTTGAGCTATATTATCATTTTCTTATATTGTGAGCATTATCATGTGGTGTGAAAAAAGGTACAAGGCATATGAGACAGACATAAGCTCCTCTTTCCTTTTGTTTTCTCTCCATGCAGTTTATAAAATATTAGAAAAAAGTAATTAAGCAATATTATACATAAGCTGTGGAAGCCTTGAGCATGTTTAAAAGCAATTTTACCAGTGATGTATCATGATACTGTCCAGTGCAGTATCTTTTTTTTTTTTTATTACGTAAAAACCTCTCTATGCAGAATTTTCAGGACAGAAAAATTCACTCAGATAAAAGGATAGAGAACACATAAATGTTGGAGAGATGGGAGAATGGTGTATCTTAAAAGCATGCAGCCAGCAATTGTCAGTATATTAAAAGGAAAACTTGATAAAATAATTCTACAACCTTGATCTCTAAAAATTTTCATCTGAACAAATGGATATGGAAAGTGTATTTCTAAGAGAAGCTAACATACATGTCTTAAATGATTCACCACAATTCTATAAAATGACTATATCTTGCTAATTCATTGGGTGTCTGTTTAATGATGCCTCTTCTAGGAATTCCTTCTACATCCTCCCGATAGTCCTTTGTTTCATACTTAACATAGTTTAATTTCATATGTAATTATCTATTTCCACGAATAAATTCTTGGCTTTTAATGAGATCAGTGACCTTTCTTGATAAATTTTGTGCTGTCAGTCCCTAGCATGGCACCCAGAATACTTGCGGAATAAATAAAAGGATAGATAAATTGGAGGCAAGAAATTATGTATTTTCAAAAAAAGGTTATTTATGTATATGCTTTCATTAAAAAACATAAGGAAAAGACCTGAAAGAAACAAAATCAACAAAATAGGGCTATGCAAGCATGTCTGATGATAAATAATTCTGCTAGGGGCACGAGACTTTAGTAATGATTTTTCATTCATTACTTCATTTATTACCTTTCTGCTCTACATTCACTGAAGCCAGATTTTTTTCTCCCCTCTTGGCCTTTGGAACCTTCCTAGGGGACCCCTGGTAGTTTTGGTCCTGGCAAAGAGACCTCATATTCCTGGAACTCACTCTCTCTTATCTTACTCTGAAGGGTGCGATATTAAACAGCCCAGTTTGCTCTTTCACAAAGGCTGAAATGTTTGAGCTTTATTCTGCCAGAAATAGCAGCCCAGAGGTGTATCAGCAAAGAATCAACCTTGAAAAACAGGGTTCAAGAAAATTCTTCTGTTGATAATGAATAGACCTGGTTTTTCTCGTGAGGACCTGATGTTGAACAGCCACAGCTTTTGCAAAGAAGGCCATGCAATGAATGTTGAAGGATCAGGAGCAGCACAATGTCTTGTAATTAGTTCCAAGTGGGTGTCATTAGTATGAGTTCAGTGAAGGGGAAATGATGAAGAGAGACATAAGTGATCTTTGAAGGATAGGAAGAATTGGGTAAGTGATAACGCATATGACTTGCTTACAGGAAAACATGGGGAATAGCTTGGCTACAGTGATGGTTCTCAACCTCAATTTGAGGAACTTAGTAAAAGAATTCATGCTATCTTTAAAATGCCAGAGGTATATGAAAGTCTGATTTCATTGCAAAGAGGGAAACCACACACCATTGAAAACTAAAGAGTGTCTTAGTGAGAGGGTACTGTAAAGAATTGGGCTTGCGCAAAGTGTTTCTGGGGATGGTCTGAGGAATAGGAATTTGATCCGGATTAGATGGCTGTCAGGAATCAAGGATGATTTTATGATTGGGTACCTTAATAATTTTTACCTGGGAAGTGGGAAAAAACCAAACAATCCAAATTGGAAAAGAAGCAGTGATTAATCATACCAGCCAGAGTAGGGAATATTTGGTTATTTTTGTGATTAGGACTTGATAACAGATTGGTCACAGCACCATGTTGCTTTGCCTGATGTTGGAATTCTGTGAAATTTCTGTATTCAATAGAACACCATGGCCTGACTGTGAGTACCACAGTCAGGGACTTTTGGGTGTCAGGGACTGCTTTCCAACTTCTCAAATGCAAGACATCTTAATCACTAATAAAATACCTATGTAAATCTGATTGGGGCAATCAGAAGATCATGCTTTGAGAGGCATTCCTGTGTTAGGAAATGAGGCTGAAAAAGAAGAGCATTGTTGATACCTTTGCACAACAGCTAGTATATTTGAAAACAATTCTGACAGCTATACCAGTCATTAATGGCATATGAGCAAAGAAGGACATTGCAAAGAAGGGTTCAGGAAGATTCTTCTGTTGGTAGTTAATTTAAAGCTTAGATAGAGCATAAGGAATGTGGAGAAGACTAGGAATGAGTAGCAAAACAGAAGCAGACATCACCAGTTGGAAATGTCTGCTAGGGTCCAGGCTTGATAAGACTACAAACTGGATTAAAAGAATCGCAGAGGAAAGGGAAAGAAAGTATTAGACATGAAAGATGTTACGGCTGGCGCCGCGGCTCAGTAGGCTAATCCTCTACCTGCAGCGCTGGCACACGGAGTTCTAGTCCCGGTCGGGGCGCCAGATTCTGTCCCAGTCACTCCTCTTCCTGTCCAGCTCTCTGCTGTGGCCCGGGAGTGCAGTGGAGGGTGGCCCAAGTCCTTGGGCCCTGCACCTGCATGGGAGACCAGGAGAAGCACCTGGCTCCTGGCTTCGGATCAGCGTGGTGCGCCGGCTGCAGTGGCTATTGGGGGGGTGAACCACTGGGAAAGGAAGACCTTTCTCTCTGTCTCTCTCTCACTGTCCACTCTGCCTGCCAAAAATTAAAAAAAAAAAAGAAAGATGTTACAAAAGTTGTACTTTCGAAATTTATATTTATTAAATAAAAGTTTAAAAAAAGGAAATAAATAAAGATGTTAAAGAAGAATCTGAAATCATTCACATTGGAGACTAAGAGGCAGTGATTTATGTTGATACTCTTTTTTTTATTATTATTATTATTTAAAAAAATTTTTTTTTGACAGGCAGAGTGGACAGTAGAGGGAGACAGAGAGAAAGGTCTTCCTTTTTTTGCCGTTGGTTCACCCTCCAATGGCCGCCGCGGTAGCGCGCTGTGGCCGGCGCACTGCGCTGATCCGATGGCAGGAACCATGTGCTTCCCCTGGTCTCCCATGGGGTGCAGGGCCCAAGGACTTGGGCCATCCTCCACTGCACTCCCTGGCCACAGCAGAGAGCTGGCCTGGAAGAGGGGCAACCGGGACAGGATCGGTGCCCCGACCGGGACTAGAACCCGGTGTGCTGGCGCCGCAAGGCGGAGATTTATCTTGATACTCTTAACTCTGTACTTGGGGGCATGGTGGGACCCTATAAATACTGACTGACTCAATTATATCAACAACAGGATTGTGTAAAAGGCAGGACGTGAGGGAAGAGGAAGACAGAAAAATCAAGAGTGATTTGGGGGAAAGTTTGGAAGAAGAAATCTTGTCAGGAACAGGAGCATCCAGTTTAGTCATGTTCAATCACTGTGATGGTGGACTATCCAAGTGGAGACATCTAGTCAGAAGTTAGCAATATAAATTTGGACTCTGAATTCAAGAGAGGTTAAGGTAGAGATTACAGGATGAATAAGTGGATTGAAGTCATTGGGAATACATGGACTTTTCTTTCTTTCTTTCTTTCTTTTTTTTTTTTTTTGACAGGCAGAGTGGACAGTGAGAGACAGAGACAGAGAGAAATGTCTTCCTATGCCGTTGGTTCACCCTCCAATGGCCACCGGGGCCGGCGCACAGCGCTGATCTGAAGGCAGGAGCCAGGTGCTTCTCCTGGTCTCCCATGGGGTGCAGGGCCCAATGACCTGGGCCATCCTCCACTGCACTCCCGGGCCATAGCAGAGAGCTGGCCTGGAAGAGGAGCAACCGGGACAGAATCTGGTGCCCCAACCGGGACTAGAACCCGGTGTGCCGGCGCTGCAAGGCGGAGAATTAGCCTATTGAGCCGCGGCGCCAGCCTTTTCTTTCTTTCTTTCTTTTTTTTTTTTTTAACATATATTTTACTTATTGGAAGTCAGAGTTACATAGAAAGAGAAGAGGCAGAGGAAGAGAGAGGTCTTCCATCTGCTGGTTCACTCCCCAATTGGCCACAACAGCCTGAGCTGCACCAGGAGACAGGAGCTTCCTCCAGGTCTTCCCACGTGGGTGCAGGGGTCCAAGGACTTGGGCCATCTTCTACTTCTTTCCCAGGTCATAGCAGAGAGCTGGATTGGAAGTGCAGCAGCTGGGACTCAAACTGGTGCCCATATGGGATGCCGGCACTGCAGGCGGCGCCTTTACTCGTTACACCTCAGCACTGGCCCCGAATACATGGAATTTTCAAGGGTGAGCAGATGAATAAAACGGGAGGCTCCCACTGATCTGTCGTGACAAGTCTTGTTTTGTATTCTAGAAAATGAATTAGGAATGAATATATCTATTTTAGGAATCCTGTGTAGCTCTATATGAGGAATGTTTCTGGAATCATCAAACAGGATTTCAGGACCTTGCTGTCTTACTCAAATTGTGACATTTTATGTACCAAATCTCTAAGTTGAAATTCCCTCATCTTTAAATAAGTGATAATAAATATAAAGCCACACTCTTAAAAACAAGTCCAGAAGTGAAATTAAAATACAAATACAAACCTCATATGGGAAGCATGAGTAATGACACGCGGTGAAATGTGGTGAAGCTTTGGTTTGCTGATTAAGATACTTCAGTTTTCCTGAGCATGATCCCTCAAGTAGGAGTGGCCATCTTCAGTGACTATGCCCTTTTACATCACAGGACAAGACTGAGATTTTAAATGCTCCCAGTTCCTGCTAAATATAGTGTAAATATATCTCAGAACACTTTCCAGAAATAAAGTAGAAAATAAAAAGGAAAATCCTTTTGGCCTGACCAGATAATATTATATCCAACCACTAATGGAGTAAATAAAAGTAAATATATTTTATATAGCTAGTGCCTAGCCCATTCTGAGTTTTGTAAAATTGTATTTCTAAATTGATCACTTTAAACATATTCCTTTCTCATTAAAATCTAACCAAAAGGTGGCAGTATTCTATACAAATGCTCTTCAGGTTCCTTAGTTATTACTCATATATTTTGTAAATTAAATGCTTCAATAGTCTACATCAAGATTTTAAATGATTTAGGAATAGAAAAAGAAGTTACCAGGTTCACTGAGAAAATCTGAGATTTACAAGAAAACATCTTTAGAATGCAAGGCAGAGTACAGCACAACAAAGTGTGTTAAAGTAGCTTTGTGCCCACTGAGATAATTCCTACGATACACTAGACGTCAGTGATGCAGGAGGCTAGGCATCACTTCCATACTGGTTACACAGACAGGCTTTTTCTTGCTTATCACATTTTTCATGTGAGCAGTCTGGGACTTCTTTTTCCGTAGACAAAACTTGTTTCTCCAGCCTTCTTCTCAGGGTGGTCCTTCTACTTACTGCAAAAGTTTGTGTAATCTCTGGGAAAAGAGCATTGGCCTGGATTTAAAAATATTCAGGTTTCAATTTAAGTTGCATCCTAATCATAAAGTGGAAGAAATAAACACTGTATGACCATCTACTATGCACTTGGCCATGATACATGCAATCCTGCTTAAGTGATAAAGGAGAAGCAATAGGGTAAATCCCATTATAGAGACATTATAGACACAGACACATTATATGCCACATTATAGACAAAGAAAACTGAGGCTCAGAGAAGCTAAATAGCCTACCCAAGCTCACTGATTGTTGATTAGGATATCAACATTTAAATTAACTTTGGAGTCTCCAGTTCTTGCCATTATATCAACTTCTAATTCCTGGTTGTTATTTCATGCTAAAACTGGAGGAAAAGGTACTACAATTATGATCATTTTTCAGGATGTCATGGTATTTTTATAAAGATAATTTTTAAAGACTTATTTATTTATTTGAAAGGCTGAGTTACAGAGAGGCAGAGGCAGAGGGAGAGAGGTCTTCCATCTGCTAGTTCACTCTCCAGATGGCTGCAATGGCTGGAGCTGCACCTATCTGAAGCCAGGAGCCAGGAGTTTCTTCAGGGTCTCCCAGGTAGGTGCAGGGGCCCGAGGATTTGGGCCATCTTTGACTGCTTTCCCATGCCATAGCAGAGAGCTGGATCAGAAGTGGAGCAGCTGGGACTTGAATCAGCGCCCACATGGGATGCCTGTGCTGCAGGCCAGGGCTTTAACCCGCTATGCCACAGCGTCGCCCCCAGGATAATTTTAATAGTTCACAGCATGAGTTAGATGTAAAGTATAAAGATCTGGAAGTACGTGTTCTAGTGAGTACATTTTGATTTCATTGGAATAAATTAATTTGCTACATTTTGATATTGTTCTTTTTAAAATTTTTATAATTTTTAATTTTTAAAAAAATTTTTTATTTTTTGACAGGCAGATTACACACACACACACACACACAGAGAGAGAGAGAGAGAGAGAGAGAGAGAGAAAGGTCTTCCTTTTTCTGTTGGTTCACCCCACAAATGGCCACTATGGCCAGTGTGCTGCACCAATCCGAAGCCAGGAGCCAGGTGCTTCCTCCTGGTCTCCCATGTGGGTGCAGGGCCCAAGCACTTGGGCCATTTTCCACTGCCTTTCCGGGCCTCAGCAGAGAGCTGGACTGGAAGAGGAGCAACCAGGACAGAATCCGGCGCCCCAACAGGGACTAGAACCCAGGGTACTGGAGCCGCAGGTGGAGGATTAGCCAAGTGAGCCGTGGCGCCGGCCGATATTGTTCATTTCTATACTTAAAGCAATGTGAGAGAAAAAAACGGAATTACAACACATGATCAGTATGTATATCTTTTTTATGCATTATCCTACTTTTTTCCATAGGAGTGGCATTTTCCAGTGCTGTTCAAGGATCTCAGATTCCCTAGTGTTGTGTTTCTCCAGCCTAAATCTTTGACAGTCTCGGTTAAAATTCAATTGATGTCGTGGGTTGATTTTTTTCCCCCTTATTGGAACAGTCTTTTTCTCTGGAATAATTTAAGGCTGTTCTTACCATTTCCTGCTGGGTGGGACTTTTTTTTTTTTGGCTATGCTGTTTGCTTAAACTATGAAGCCATTTCAAGTAGACATGTTTTATCATCCTTGTTTCCCCTTCAGAGGAACCTCCCTATAATTTAAGGTTGTTAATAACCTCACCAAAGTGACATTTCTAATATTTATTTATTTTTCTCATTGGAAACACAGAATGAAGGGTGATGGTTTTCCAGCAGTACTTCTGGTTCCAACTTATTGAAAAGCTACAGTGAATTGTGTCATAGGAGCGGATTGTTTTAAGCATAAATATAAATAAAACTAACAATTTAAAAACTATACATGAGAGAGATAGCTAATAATAAAAAAGAGCAATGACTTAGAATATAGCTCATCTATTTTGGGGTTTAAAAGTCAAAAAACACATTTCCTGAATTTGTTTTTGGAGAGCAAAAACATTATTCAGATTCAATCACTTAAACAGGTACTTAGGGTATGTGTGTTATTGTATTCTTATCACCATTATCAAGGCACTTTCTTTGCAACAAGAATGTGGCAATTGTACCTCTTTACACTTCACCATACTCAAATCTAGTGACGTGCTCTTTGGGAACTTCTTAATGGAACGGAACAAAAATGACAGGAACCAGATGAAGTCAAGAAATACATTGGCTCACTGAAGGAAGAGGAAAGAATGGACACCATTTCCCTGCCACAGGTGCAAATTTGAATGCTTGATAAAATTATTGCAGCATTTCTTGCTCATTGAAGGAGTTTCCCATTTGGAAATTCCCCGGTTCACGAAAGCAGATGAAAGTGTCTGCTACCCCCTCTGTTGTCCCAGTCATCCCATCCTAATGTGTTCTGACGTTCTAGACCTAAGATTGTGGTAGGGGCGGGCACCCTGGAAAAATAACTCATAGCATACTTTCTATTTATGTGAGCAAGCACTGTCCACTCACACTGTGCAGCGTACTCCTTCCTTCTCCAAACTGTAGGGAAACAACTTGGCTGGTAGTAAACTGAGGTTCTAAACTCCATTCCATATCTAACTTCATAGGCAACTCTAGCCCCCCTCCCCTTAGTCTCTGTTTCTCAAGGAGTAAAATGAAGGATTTTAGGCTATGTTTTCTTTAAGATGCCTCCTAGATTTAAGACTTTAACAAGGCTCACAAAATCTATATTTAATGCCAGAATCCAATTGGGAGGACTATAAATTTACTAAGTAAAACACTGAGCACTGGCAAGGGGTCTGCACTCATCTGTTGAGGTGATGTTTTGACACTCTCTACACTGTGTGACCCTTTCCAAATATCATAGCATCATGAAATTTTTCCTTCCCTTATTGGCATGGATGTCATGAGAATGAGTAAAATTTCCAGGTACAATTGCTTAAAATACTTTCATATTTTAAGTAAAAATGCAATGTATAGCTGGTTACCGTTTGACAATGGCTAATTATGTATTCTTATGAAACATGGTTACTACTATCAAGAGAAAACAATTTGGTTTTTTAAAAATTAATTTTTTTATTCTTTAAGGCATTACTTTTGCTTAAAGTATTTTTAGCTTCAGATCAAAATGAAAAGATTCAGAGATTTCCCATCCATATCCCTGTCCCCATGTATAACTTCCTCTATTATCATCTCCTTGCACAGTGCTACCTTTGTCACAACTGATGAACCTATACTCACAATCAACATTCCTCAAAGTCCAAAACACACATTAGGGTTTGCTCTTGGTGTTGTAATTCTCTGGGTTTGGAACAGATATATTCGACACATATCCATCTTTATAGCACAAAACAGAGTTTTTTCACTGTTCTAAAAATCCTCTGTCCACTACCGATTCATCCTTCTCTCCTGCTTGAACCTCTGGCCACCCTGGATCTTTTTTACTGTCCCATGGGTTTCCTTTTTCCAGAATGTCCTATAGTTAGAATCATACAGTATGTAACATTTTCAGATTGGTTTCTTTCACCTGGTAATATCCTTTAAGTTTCCTCCATGTCTTTTCATGGTTTAATAGCTTGCTTCTTTTTAGTTCTGAATAAAAATCCATTGTCTCGGCCAGCGCTGCGGCTCACTAGGCTAATCCTCCGCCTTGCGGCGCCGGCACACCGGGTTCTAGTCCCGGTCGGGGCACCGATCCTGTCCTGGTTGCCCCTCTTCCAGGCCAGCTCTCTGCTGTGGCCAGGGAGTGCAGTGGAGGATGGCCCAAGTCCTTGGGCCCTCCACCCCATGGGAGACCAGGAGAAGCACCTGGTTCCTGCCATCGGATCAGCACGGTGCACTGGCCATTGGAGGGTGAACCAACGGCAAAGGAAGACCTTTCTCTCTGTCTCTCTCTCACTGTCCACTCTGCCTGTCCAAAAAAAAAAAAAAATCCATTGTCTCTATGTGCTGTAGATTGTTTATCAAGTCACCCACTGAGGGACATCTTGGTTGCTTCCAACTTGGCAAATACTATAAACATCCTTGTGCAGAGTTTTGTGTGGACATACTTTTCAACTCCTTTAGGTACATACCAAGGATCATGACTTCTGGATTGTATGGCAAGAATCTGTTTAGTTTTATAAGAAATCACCAAACTATCTTCTGAAGTAGCTGTGACAGTAACAAACAAAAGTTCCTGTGGCCCTACATCCTCATCAAAATTTGGTATCATCAGTATTCTGGATTTTGGTGTGTAGTAATTTATCATTGTTTTAATTTTATTTATTTATTCTTTTTTTAAATTTTATTTATTTATTTTTTTATTTTTGACAGGCAGAGTGGACAGTGAGAGAGAGAGAGAGAAAGGTCTTCCTTTGCTGTTGGTTCACCCTCCAATGGCTGCCGCGGCTGGTGCGCTGTGGCCAGCGCACCGCACTGATCAGAAGGCAGGAGCCAGGTGCTTATCCTGGTCTCCCATGGGGTGCAGGTGCCCGAGCACTTGGGCCATCCTCCACTGCACTCCCTGGCCATAACAGATAGCTGGCCTGGAAGAGGGGCAACCGGGACAGAATCTGGCACCCAGACCGGGACTAGAACCTGGTGTGCCGGCGCCGCAAGGTGGAGGATTAGCCTGTTGAGTGATGGCGCCGGCCTTAATTTTATTTATTTAACTGTTTTTATTTGCAAGGCAGAGTAATAGAGACAGAAACAGAGAGAGAGACAGACAGAAATAAAGAGAACTTCTATCTGCTGTGTCACTCCCCAGATGAATGCAATGGCTGAGGGTGGGTCAGGCTGCAGCTGGGATTTGGCAACTCATTGTAGATGCAACCACTTGAGCCATTAGCTACTGTATTCAAGGTTTGAATTAGTATGAATCTGGAGGTAGGAGGCAGGGCCAGGTCTTGAATCCAGGTATATGGCATGTGGCATATAGCATTATTGTTTTAATTTACATTTCCCTGGTCACATTTGATGTGGAACATCTTTTCATTCATATGCTTATTTCTCATCCATGTATCTTTTTTGATGTGGTTTCTGTTAAGGCCTTTAGTCTATTTTAAAATTTTTTTCTTATTGTGGGATTTTAATAATTTTGTATCTTGATAAAAGCCCTTATCAGACATGTCTTTTGCAAGTATATTCTCACATCTGTGACTTGTCTTCTCATTCTCTTGATACTGTTTTTCTCAGAAAAGTTTTAATTTTAAGGAAGTCCAGCTTACCACTTTTTTTTTGTTATATCTAAAAGTCATCACCACATGCAAGGTCATGTAGGTTTTCTCTTATTTTATCTTCTAAGAATTTTGTGTTTTACATTTATGTCTATAATCCTCTCTTATCTGCTTTAGATTTAAGAATAGGGGATGTTGCTTCATATTCAAATAAATTTAACCCTGGGAAGGCAACGTAGAGACTAGAGAGGAAATAAAATATGAAAATACAGTGCAAATGCGACAGATTAAAATATTTAAAGAGCTACGGAAATAGGCAGAGAAACCAAGAACAGACAGACAAGGGAAAACATCAGAAAGAAAAAATAAACCATTTACAATTTTTAATGAAAGTGATTTCTTTACAATACTTCTAAAAACATATGACAGCTTTTAACATTAATCTCCTGTATATTGTTATTAAATCAAAATAGAATGCTTCTGATACAAGGTAATTAATTGTTCATTTTTCAGTGTTCTAGATGACAGTAAAATTGTAATTTTTATAGAATACCTTTAAGAACTGGAGATATGATAGATATTTATTAGTTAAATTACATGACTTACTTTAATATAACCTGGCAAAAATTGTGTGGCTGTGTACATAAAATAAATGTTAAAGTATTGATTTTTGATAAGTCTGAGAGATGGGTACATAAAGGTTTACTGTGTTATTTTTTCTATTTTTGTATGTGTTTGCAAGTTTCCATGACAAAAGGTTAAAGAATCTTCTCTTCAACAAGAGTCAATTATGTACAAGTCATTTTACTATTTTCAGAAGTAACTCAAATGAAGGTACAACCTGAGTTCAACGAACGGATCTTATATTTTTATTATAGAAACTTATTTGTTTCCTACCCTTTTGCAGTGACTTCTGCAACTTTATTTTTCTCCAGCATCTAAGTTTTATTTTCAGAACTGTGTTTTTATAATTTCCACTTTAGAAACACAGGAAATCTTAAGAGATGGATGAGAACCAGGTACTTGGTGTACAGTTTTCCATTGTGTTTTATTTAACCTAAGTCCCAAATTCTAAAACCAGAAGTGGAAGTATCTTTCTGCCTTGGGTAAAGACATCTCAATTGTTCCATGAGAAACCTGGAGAAAGTTCCCTTTGGAAGCCTTGCTTTGGCTATCACCTGAGACTGGTATCCTGAAGTCTCCTGGAAAAGAATGTTTGCCTCTTACTCACTGCTTTATTTGCAAGCTGGAGTCTCAGAGGAGACCATTTGTCTACCCAGCTGCAGAATGTGTATGCAATGATTGCATCTGTTGCTATGGAAACTGAAATACAACCGATAAACTACACACTTCAAACAGATTAAAATTGACTTAGGAAAACTGTGGACTTACTACAAAATGTATGATAAAACATCTCTTTAGTGCACCGCCCTCCATTTAAGATGATAGCCTATGAAGTAGAATTGTTATAGATACCTTTCTCTCTATCACTGTTTCTTGGTGGGAAGAAGACTATTGCTGACTAAACACTTAATGTGGAATAAAATAGCTGCACATTACTGCAGATGGGCAAATGGTATTTAAAACATATATGCTAAACATACATGTATAATGGTTACGACACAGTTATGAAAAGCTGAGTTCTCCAAATCCAGACCCAAATCTGTTTGAACATGAGAGAAATAGAATTGATTTTTTTAAAAAAATTTTAAATTAATATAAAGATTACAGGTTTCATGTATTTCATATATGAAATTCTAAGAAGATAACCATACATCCTTCTTCCCCTTCCTTTCTTCCCCTCCCAATATCCCCTCCTTTCGTTTAACACCATTAACTATTTCAAAGATGTCTACTTTTGTCTTTATTTATTTTTATTTATTTGACAGGTAGAGTTATAGACAGTGAGCGAGAGAGACAGAGAAAGGTCTTCCTTCCATTGGTTCACTCCCCAAATGGCTGCTATGCCCGGCGCTGCACCGATCTGAAGCCAGGAGCCAGGTGCTTCCTCCTGGTCTCCCATGCAGGTGCAGGGCCCAAGCACTTGGGCCATCCTCCACTGCCCTCTTGGGCCACAGTAGAGAGCTGGACTGGAAGAGGAGCAACCGGGACTAGAACCCAGCGCCCATATGGGATGCTGGTGCTGCAGGCGGAGGATTAACCAAGTGAGCCACGGCACTGGCCCCTGTCTTCTTTAATTTCTATATTAACCTAAACTGAATAATAACTACAGCTTATTCAACACTTAATATATGTGGGGACCTATGTTGTTAATCTCTTTTAATTCTTTCTGTAATCTAATAACTGAATCTTTTTATATTTACTTCTAGTATAGATGAGACTGAAACTCAGAGAGGTGAGACATCCTGACCCATTATGGGGGATGAGATTCTTGGTGTGAGGAGCTTTAAACTTTAGCTATAGAGCGTGGTCTTTGGTTAAGATACCCATATCCCATATGGGTATATTCACAGGTTTGATACCAGCTCTGGCTCCAGTTCCTGACTTCAGATTTCTGTTAATGCATGCCCTGGGAAGCAGCAGTGATGTTTTAAGTAACTGGGTCCCTGCTCCCTGTGTGGGAGGATTGGATTGAGTTCCTGGCTCCTGGCTTAATTCCAGTCCAATACTAGACATCAGAGGCATTTGAGGAGTGAATCAATAGATGGTAGGTATTTCTCTTTGTTTCCACTTCTGAAAAAAAAAAAAAGAAAAGAAAAGGAAAATTAAACTTCAGCTGTATGAACCTCACCATACTCATCATTTGTATTAGTATGATAAAAGCTCATAATTGGAGTATTAGTAGAGCCTCCAATGGCTTCATTATTATAAAGAGATACTACTGCGATCAGTTTAAATTTAATGTGCAAGTTTCTCTTCTTAGCAAAACTCTGAGTTCTCTGGGGATAGGAACTGAAACTTCAACCATCCTTCACAAAGGGGGAAACGTGAAAATGGTGCTTGCTGAATACGCATAATGATAAAAATCCTGGCTGTGGAGAAGAGTCAACACTCTTTAGAAAAGGAATTGGATGAAGTGGTGATAAACTTTTTTCTCTTTCCCCCTTAAATTTAAATATTATGCCTAGGGAGCCAAATTTTGTCCTTTATGGAAACTGAAAAATATGGACTATTTTTTTGTGCTAAGCATTTAGCAATACATTATTACTATTACTATTATTATTCAAGGGTCAGAATTAAGGTCATTTAATATAACAATAATTTTTTTTTAACTTGACAGAGTTAGACAGTGAGAGAGAGAGAGACAGAGAGAAGGTCTTCCTTCCGTTGGTTCACCCCCCAAATGGCTGCCATGGCTGGAGCTATGCCAATCCAAAGCCAGGAGCCAGGTACTTCTTCCTGGTCTCCAACACAGGTGCAGGCGCCCAAGCACTTGGGCCATCCTCCACTGCCTTCCCAGGCCACAGCAGAGAGCTGAACTGGAAGAGGAGCAGCCGAGACTAGAACCCGGTGCCCATGTGGGATGCCGGCGCCACAGGTGGAGGATTAACCAAGTAAGCCACGGTGCTGGCCCTATAACAATAAAAAAAAATCATGTAGGATCTCTGTCCTTAATGTGCTGTACATTGTGATTTAATGCTATAGCTAGTACTCCAACAGTATTTTTCACTTTGTGTTGCTATGTGAGGGCAAACTGTTGAAATCTTTACTTAATATATACTAAACTGATCTTCTGTATATAAAGAGAATTGAAAATGAGTCTTGATGTGAATGGAAGGGAAGAGGGAGCGGGAAAGGGGAGGGTTGCGGGTGGGAGGGAAGTTGATGGGGGGGGAGCCATTGTAATCCTTAAGCTGTACTTTGGAAATTTATATTCATTAAATAAAAATTTTAAAAAAATTCCCAGGAACAATAATCAGTGGCAGTATGTACTAAGATAAAAGAGCAAATTGGGATTGCATTTGAATCCTTTTGGATATACATTGCATATAAATTTGTTCTGCTTTAGGGATATTTAAAAAACAATCTTCCACATTACAACAAGCAAGAAGACACTGAAGAAGGTCATGAAAAAGGTCATGAAGAAGGTCAGGGAGATTTAGAACAGTTTATTTGGCCATCTTTCAAATCAAAGGAATACTGGAGAATCATTTTCCCCTTTGTTGTTATGAAGATTTACAGGAAGGGGAAGGTTATTTTGGAGATACCCAAAACAAAGTTCTAACGTTATGAATTCTGTCTTGGAAATGACTTTAGTTTCCAAAGTAGGTCTTTCTAATGGTCCGTGTACAAATATATGGAATGCACAATGGCCTAGGAATTGTAATAGCTGGATCTCAGTCTTGTCTGTGTTCTGCTATTACCTGGCTGTGGATCTCAGACATCTGTCAGATCTCAGTAGGAGGTGCCAAATAATCTCTAATATTCTTTTCAACTCTAATTAGAATCAAACTTTGTGCTACATGGTTTCTGGCTGACTAGAAATTGTGATCTATCCACAATTACTCTCTCAGCTATCTTCTGGTGTTGGTCCAAGAGTAACCAGGGCATTCAGTTCCGATCAATGAGCAGTTACTGGCTGAGATTCCAGAAAAGCTTTTGAAAGGATAGACGGGGCTGAGATGTTGCTTTTTTTTTCTTCTTCTGGACCTGTCTCCTTTTAGTTTGCAACAAATACAATGCCTAGAGATGAAGCAGCCATTATATGACCATGAGGTGACAAGCTAAACACAAAGCATGGCAGAAGCAGAAAGATGGATAAACATGGTGTGTCTTACGGCTTCCTTGAGAAGCTATATTAACCATGGACTGCCTGTATCTGGATTTTTTGTTATATGAGAAAGATAAACGCACAGCTTAAGTCACTGTGGTAGAGCTACTTTTATTTGCAACAGGACTTATTCCTTACAGGTACAGCCCAATCCAACAAATAAAACTAAAACGCTCTAAATTGAAGATTTTTTAAAAAAATTTATTTTATTTATTTAAAAGTCAGAGTTACAGAAAGAGAGAGGAAGAAACAGAGACAGAGAGAGATCTTCCATCCGCTGGTTCACTCCCCAAATGGCTACAACAGCTGGGGCTGGGCCAGGCCGAAGCCAGTAGCCAAGCACTTCTTCTGGGACTCTCATGTGGGTGCAAATGCCCAAGCACTTGGACCATCTGCTGTTGCTTTCCCAGGCTCATTAGTAGGGAGCTGGATTGGAAGTGGTGCAGTCGGGACTTGAACCAGCTCCCGTATAGCCGTGGTTTTACCAGCTACACCACAACACAGGCCCTGAAGATGGGTTTTTATGAGGAGTTCAAGGAGAAATATCACAACTGCTTCTATCAAGGAGCTTATAGTGAACAGAAATCAGAAGACAAGCACTGAAATAGATACAAGACAAAGTGTGTTAAGTCATACAATGCCAACAACACTTTAAGCAGGATGTAGTCATATTTGATCTCAGAGAAAGGTTTGGAGAAAATAGGAATAGAGCTTTAAAATATGTATTTTAGTATTTGTAGAAGTTTATTCTGCCTCACAATATTATTATTAATTTAATTAATGATATGGAATTGATAATGTAACATTGGGCTATGATCGCTTAATTATTCTTAGTATGCTGCTGTCACTAGGATTAAAAATATAACTATTGTACTAGCTTGAATTTCAAACTAAGTAACTCAGCATAAGATTATTTTTGTCAAATATTCTTTAGGTAGAATTTCATGCATTTGAAATGAAATTGACTATGGTAACCCATTTATTTCTGCTTAATCAGTTTCTAGCTTATACAACTAGTAATTATCTAATAATTTTTTTTTTTTTGACAGGCAGAGTGGATAGTGAGAGACCGAGACAGAGAGAAAGGTCTTCCTTTGCCGTTGGTTCACCCTCCAATGGCCGCCACGGCCGGTGCACTGCACTGATCCGAAGGCAGGAGCCAGGTACTTATCCTGGTCTCCCATGGGGTGCAGGGCCCAAGCACTTAGGCCATCCTCCACTGCACTCCCGGGCCACAGCAGAGAGCTGGCCTGGAAGAGGGGCAACCAGGACAGAATCCGGTGCCCCGACTGGGACTAGAACCCGGTGTGCCAGCGCCGCAAGGCGGAGGATTAGCCTGTTGAGCCATGGCACCGGCCCTAATAATTTGTTTTGATAAGAATGTGTACTAAACTCAGTTCCTGTCCTCTGTTCTAGAGAGCTTGTTTGGAGATTCTTGCACGTGAGTACAGATACTATATACCCTTGACCAAAGACTGGTCATCCTCTAGTGGGTAAGGTTGTCACAGCTTCAGGAGCGGTGAGAGAGGAAGGGGACATCTACCTAGCCAATTGAATCAGCCAGATCAACCCTGGGGATCAATGGGGTGGCAAATGTCACAGCAGATTGCCCTCACATCCTCCTCTGTTCTTTTATACACTTGCCTCTACTGCTCTCAGTATTACCCGTCTCCTTCCCTTCTGCCCAGATCTTTTCCTAGACTGGGTAAAATGATTCAACATGGATGAGTTGGTAAATTAAAGTGGCTCATGGGCCAGTGCCGTGGCTCACTAGGCTAATCCTCCACCTGCAGCGCCGGTACCCCGGGTTCTAGCCTACTTGGGGCGCCGGTTCTGTCCCAGTTGCTCCTCTTTCAGTCCAGCACTCTGCTGTGGCCCAGGAAGGCAGTGGAGGATGGCCCAAGTGCTTAGGCCCTGAACCCGCATGGGAGACCAGGAGGAAGCACCTGGCTCCTGGCTTGGATCGGCATAGCTTTGGCCTTGGCGGCCATTTGAGGGGTGAACCAATGGAAGAAGGAAGACTTTTCTCTCTGTCTGTCTCTCTCTCACTGTCTAACTCTGCCTGTTAAAAAAAAGGAAAAAAAATGGCTCAGATTGCTACCAGCTCTCCCTCAGTGCTTGACTTTTTTTTTTTTTTACTTTTATTTAATAAATATAAATTTCTAAAGTACAGCTTTTGGATTACAGGGGCTCCCCACCCCCCACAACTTCCCTCCCACCCGCAATCTTCCCATCTCCCGCTCCCTGTCCCATCCCATTCACATCAAGATTCATTTTCAATTACCTTTATACACAGAAGATCAATTTAGTATATATTAAGGTAAGATTCCAACAGTTTAGTGCTTGTCTTTTTACAACATCTAAGCCAATGGTGATAAAATCTGATTTCATCTTAGAATAATTAGGGAAGTTAAAAAAATACCAATGCATGTATTCTATAAAATCAAGTTCAGATCTAACTGGTCTGCAGTGGGCAGACATTGGTAGGTTTAAAAGTATTTTGCCCTTCAGCTAAAAAAGATTAGTAAAATAATATGAGATTTTCTAAAAAGAAAAGCATAGGCAATGGTATTTTTATAAAATGCTGACAGCAACCAGGCAATGCTTGTCTCTGTCTCTTGTCTTTCTCATGTACTTTTTGGTTTTCTGCAAATTTTCATCGTTTCTTTGCTTCCACCCTAAGATAATTGATTCATTCTGCTCTTTCTGCAGCCCAGCTCTCTCCCTACTCCCTTGCTATGAAGGAAAATATTGTGGCCACGCACAGTCACTACATACATTTGTCTCCTAAACCCAAAGCTGCACCCATGAGGAGGGCTGCCTTTTCTAATGTGAACAAAAAGTATCTTTTGAGAGACACAGCCACACAGGTGTATTACAGCTGGCTACAGGAAACAGTTCTCTAGTTCCAAGTCCTTTATTTAGGAGATTAACCCACGTTAAGAGTTTTGTTCGTTTGTTTCAAGTACATTGTCTCTGGAAAGAGAATCTACTTGTCTTGCTATGGCCAGGTGCCCATTCTTTTTTTTTTTTTTTTTTAACGTCAGAATAATTTTTTTTTTTTTTGACAGGCATAGTGGACAGTGAGAGAGAGAGACAGGGAGAAAGGTCTTCCTTTTGCCGTTGGTTCACCCTCCAATGGCCACCGCAGCCGGCGCGCTGCGGCTGGCGCACCGCGCTGATCCAAAGGCAGGAGCCAGGTGCTTCTCCTGGTCTCCCATGGGGTGCAGGGCCCAATGACCTGGGCCATCCTCCACTGCACTCCCGGGCCACAGCAGAGAGCTGGCCTGGAAGAGGGGCCACTGGGACAGAATCCGGTGCCCCGACCGGGACTAGAACCCGGTGTGCTGGCGCCGCAAGGCGGAGGATTAGCCTAGTGAGCCGCGGCGCCGGCCAGAATAAATTTAATGAAGAAAGTAAAAGACCTCTATGACAAAAAAGTATAAAACATGGCTGAAAGAAATAGAAGACACAAAAGTGAAAAAAATTCCCATGTTCATAGTATAGAAGAATTCATATTGTTAAAATATCTTCACTACCTAAAGTGATTTACAGATTCAGTGCAATCCCCATTAAATACAAACAGTAGTCTTCACAGAGATAGGAAAAAAAAAAAAACAAAACAACAACTAAAACTCATATAGAAGTACAAAAGTCTACAAATAGCCAGAGCAATTTTGAGCAAAAAGAACAAAGCTGGGACATCACAATACTTAATTTTTTTTTTCATTTTCAATTATCTTTATATATAGAAGATCAATTTAGTATATATTAAGTAAATATTTCAACAGTTTGCACCCACACAGAAACACAAAGTGTAAAGTACTGTTTGAATACTAGTTGTAGCATTAATTTACATTGTACAACACATTAAGGACAGAGATCCTACATGGGTAGTAAGTATACAGTGACTCCTGCTGTTGACTTAACAATTGACATTCTTGTTTATGGTGTCAGTAATCACCCTAGGCTCTTGTCATGAGTTGCCAAGGCTATGGAAGCCTTTTGAGTTTGCCAACTCTGATCTTATTTGACAAGGTTGTAGTCAAAGTGGAAGTTCTCTCCTCCCTTCAGAGAAAGGTACCTCCTTCTTTGATGCAGTTGCCCATTCTTGATGTACACGCTTATGTTCTGAGAGATGGGCTAATATAGTAGAAACATAGCTGCAGAGGATTCATCCCCGAATGAAGAAGGGGACATTTATTACAAAATGGGTGACCATTCATGAGGTTGGAAGTTAACTGAAAAGGCCTCTATCCCTCAGAGTTAGCTTGAATATGGGAGGTAAAGAATTCAAAATGTTTCTTATAGACTTCCTGCCCATAGATTGAAAATATACTTGTATAGAGAAAAAGAAATCATTTATGACTGGTAAGTTCTAGGAAGGTGTCATGGAAGAAACAAAATTTTTATTTAAAAATGTAGAGAAAGAGGTAACTGATACTGGTAGAGCTATTACAATGAATAAAGGCATGGAAGTGAGAATGGTGATTATTACATATTGTTTAGACCACAGGATTTTGATGTAGTGGGAGATACTGTTGGAGCCATATTGTGGATTTTTGAAAACTTCCAGCTGAGGAGAAATCATTCATTCCAGAAAACTTTTTTTTAAGCGTAGAAAAGTATACTCAGGCTAGTATTTTAGGAAGTTGAACCTCTTCCAGGGTACATAGTAACAAAGGGGAGAGAATCTGAAAAAAGATAAGTAGACCAAGTAAGAGGCAAGGCAGGGTTTAATCTAAGTTGGTAGCAATAAGAATAAAAAAATGAAAGAGAAAAGTCATTCTTGAGAACCACAGGGTTTTTCAGGAAGCAATCCAGTAGTAAGGAGAGAAACATTAAGGTCAGGAAGCAAAACCCAATTTGGCTCCATTCAAGTATGGTAAAGTCTATCCTTTCTAAAAGTTGTTTTTTAAAGCACTCTATTGTATTTATTTATTTATTTCATTTTATTCATATGCTCAACCTTTACTAAGCTCCTGATTTAATCAGATTTTATAGAAAGAGGGTGGTTTAGATAAAAAAAAAAAGTAAGGCCTATCTTTTCTATTGAAGAGATAGACATGAAAATAATGAATGAGAAGACACCATGAGAAGTGTCACATTATCTCATAGGGCTGCTGGGAAGATTAAATGAGATCACATCTGTAAAATGCTTAGTTAGGCACAGTGCCTGGTACCTAGTAAGCACTCAATAAATTGTAGTTATATTCCATATAAAACCCCATGAGAGCATAAAGGAGTGATGAACTGTCTTAGGCAATAGAGGACAGCAGTAGAGACAAAGTGAGATAATTAACCAGGCAGAGACCAAGATGGATATTCTAAATGGAAGGACCTGCCATAGGAAAAACCATGCTGTGTTTGGAGAAGCTGCAGTACGGTCTACAGAGTATGGGTTGAATTTTAGAAGGGGAAGGTTTAAGAATGGCAAGGTAGGTTAGGGCTGGATTTTTAGAGGGTTTTGATTGCCCAAAAACTTTGACTTTATATTTTTGGCAATCAGAAGCAATGATTAATTTCTAAGAAGAGAGTGATGGTTAGATTATTTATTATAAAGATCATTCTGGAGACAGTTTGTAGGATGAACTAGGTGTGGGGGTTGAGAAATCAGCGATAAATAAAGAAATCAGTGAGCTACTTAATTTTTTAAAAATTATTTACTTATTAGAAAGGCAGAGTTACAGAGAGGCAGTGGCAGAGAGAGAGAGGTCTTCCATCTGCTGGTTCACTCCCCAGATGGTTGAAACGGCTGGAGCTCATCAGATCTGAAGCCAGGAGCCAGGAACTTCTTCCGGGTTTCCCTATAGGTGCAGAGGCCCAAGACTTGGACCATCTTGTACTGCTTTCTCAGGTCACAGCAGAGAGCTGGACAGAAAGTGCAGCAGCTGGGACTCAAACTGGTACCTATATAGGATGCCAGCACTGCAGGCAGTGGCTTTACCTGCTATGTCACAGCACTGGTCCCAGGTAAGCCACTTAAGTTGTAAAGACAAATATGTGAGGTAAAGTGAAACAATCCTTCACAAATATAACATCCATTATAACATTACAGGTTGGATTACTTGCTTAATATAATGTACAAAAAGCAGTCTCATGCATATTTTAATATTGTCTTCCAATTTTGTATATTCTTGACAAACTTATGGTTATGTTAGAAATTATGAAATACACACAGGAAAAATCTGAGTCTTCTAGCATGCCAGCAAAGAACATCCTTTTCTTACTCTATCCCATATTAACTGCTCAGATGACCTGGACATTGGTCACACATGGGGACACCAGGCAGCTTTCTGGGTTGATAAGCAACATGAAAAACGAGAACAATCAAATAACAATGAAATAACTTATTAAAGCAATTCTTACATACAGTCAATGTTCATTTGTTGAAAATCCAATTAATGAATTAGAATTTTCAAGTAGTGAGACTTTAATAGTCCTTATAATGAAAATCACAAAAAACTTGCTAAGTCCTGTACTTTTCTTTAAAGAAAACCCAGAAAAATTGTATTTCATTTTCTATTTTTTTTTTAGCTGCACTGTTGGTACAGCAGGTTAAGATGCTACCCATGAGGCCAATATGCTACCCATATTGGAGCGCTGGTTTGAATCCTGTCTGCTCTGCTTCTGACCCAGTTCACTGCTAATGCACCTGGGAAAACCAGTAGAAGAGGGCCCAAGTACTCAGACCCTTGCCATCCATGTGGGAGACCTCGATTGAGTTCCAGGCTCCTGGCTGATTACTGTAGCTACATAATATGTCATAGTATGAGGATACAGTGAGTATTCTCCCTTTTCTTTTTTAAGATTCTTTTAGGTTTTCTAAAACATTTTAGTGTCTTTTATTAACTTCATTTCTTTGAAATGATATATGGCAACTCTTATAAACCAGAATATTAATTATTAATATCTCACTTCTCAAAATTCTGAATAAACAGAATTTTAGTCTACTTTTAACTCTTGCTTCCAAGGTGGAATTATCATAAAATACATTACAAAGCAAGTTATGGATCCTCTCTGTAGAAATTTGAAAAGCATCCATGAGTATTCACATTTAGGTATATCATGAATATCTCAGGTCTAATAATCCTAAAATATTCACCCTGTAAAATGATTTTAAATGCTAGCTGTTTAATATGTTAAATCAATGGGAGTGCTCTCTAAAATGTTCTATTTTATTGACTTTTAGCCATGTTTACTCACTTGTAGTCTTTATGAAGCAATGAATAACTGTAGGTACAGAACATAAATAAATCCCAAGACTAGCTTATTGAAATGCAATGTTGTTTTTAAAGAATCTGCTACGCCATTTACCTTTGCAGAAGACTGGCCAAAAAGACAGATAAAGCCTCAGAAATTGATGCTCTGATATTAAATATACTTAAGTGTTGTGGATATGTTTTTATTCATAAGGTGCATATTCTTATAAGGGGTGTTTTTAAACATATGGGTCAGGACACATGAGCTAAATATGCAAACTACTGAATATATTTGTCAATTATTGTTTTTTAAAACAATTGGCATAATGAAATTTTATGCAGCATTTTTTTAACATATCACACACCTAATTTCCTTTGAGATATGAGTTCTTTCTCTCAGATAATTGATTAAAATACTAGTAGTATCTTTAAACAAGAAAGGCACTTAACAAAGTAATACTTTATTGTTGAAAATTAAAGTCTAATGCCATCAGAAATCATTGTATTGAGACAAATATAAAACAAAAAAGTTATTATGATATGTAATGCTTCCTTCCACTTAACCAGTGAAGCACTTAAGCAAGAAAAGCATTTTCTGAATTTTTCATTTTAGCAGCTTTATTAAGGTATAATTGATAGAAAACAAATTGCAGATATTTAAAGTTTATAAAAAGTATATAATCAACAATGGTATATTATACACTTAATTTACAATAAAAAGTATAAAAATCTTGGCATATGCACAGCTCTGTGAAACCACCATCACCACAAGCTAGACAACAAACTTATTCATGACATCCAAAAGTTTTCCTACGCTTTTTTTTTTGAAGATATCTCCAATCCACATTGTTTAATGAAAACAATAAGGAATAGACTATTATATATAACACTATGGTTTTAATCTACAAGAAAGGGGAGATATATGAAGCTAAAACATGTAAATACATATTTGCATTGTCTTATTTTTGCAAAGATAAATACTGGAAATATAAAAAGAATCTAATAAAAAAAAAAAAACTACCTTTAAGAGGCAAAGTGAGGGGCTGGCGCTGTGGCTCACTTGGTTAATCTTCCACCTGTGGCACCGGCATCCCATATGGGCACCGAGTTCTAGTCCTGGTTGCTCCTCTTCCAGTCCAGCTCTCTGCTGTGGCCTGGGAGGGCAGTGGAGGATGGCCCAAGTGCATGGGCCCCTGTGCCCGCATGGGAGACCAGGAGGAAGCACCTGGCTCCAGCTTCGGATTGGTGCAGCACGCCGGCCATAGTGGCCATTTGGGGGGTGAACCAACAGAAAAAGGAAGACCTTTCTCTCTGTCTCTCTCTCACTGTCTAACTCTGTCAAATAAAAAAACAAAACAAAACAAAACAAAACAGAGGCAAAGTAAAACAGAAAAGATACAGTGGTAAAAAAAGTTTTCTAAGAGTGCAATATTTTATATCCCTTGAATTTTTTTTTTTACTATGTAATGTAATACCTATTCAAAAATCAAAAAGAAGATTTGAGATTCCAAGATGATGGAATAAGGAACGATGTACTGAGTTAGACTAGGGATAAGTAGTAAAAAAGAAAAAAAGTGTAGGAAGTACATTCTCAGGGGAGAGTTAGAAAACCACAGTGGCAATTCTACAGAAGGAAGAGCTACACAATGGATCTCTGTACAAGGTGTGGGTGTGCAACATGAGCATGGACACAAGACACGACTCTAGCAGCTGAGAGCAGTTTTGGAGACTAGGGTGAGATCAGACTGCAGCAACCTGTGCCACTGATGATATAGCCAGAGAGAGAATGTGGTGTGAGTCTGGCCTGGAGCCCTAGGAGGGAAGAGCATATTCCCTGACCTAGTAAAGTAGGTGCACATTTCTCTCACCCCCGCTCCCCCGCCACAAATGGCATATGGCAACCAGGTGAGAGAGGGCAGGTGCCATTTTGGGCATCAGTGGCAGCTGTGGAAGCCCTTGTGCATATGCACAGCAACTGGCTGAGGCAAGACAGCATTTTCTCAGCAGTACCGGTGAGAGCAGCTGTGGGGCAACCGGCAGGGAGAAAACATATTCGGCCAGTGGCCCTTGTGTATGCGTGTGATCTAGAGATTAAGGAAGAAGGAAAAATCCATGTTCCCCACTGACTTTGAGTCTGTTTGGGGAGGACTGACAGGGGGCTGGGCACCCACACAGGACTGTGAAGTTCCCCTGGTCTTGCTACATACCATAGGCTCTGGGCCTCCAACCATCTAGGCAGAGCACCCATGGGCAGCTGGCTCTGGGAACATATGCTTCTCTGTGAATCAGACAGGCTTGCAGGATGGAGCAGATTCTCTGTACCTCATGCCTGTGTGAGCCTTGTGTGCTGACGGTGGGGACTCTGTGACTGCACAAGAGGGCACAGGGTGTAGGTGGGTTCTGGGCAAACACTGTGTGTGGCTCTACATGCAGAAAGCTCCCTGGAGTGGGTCACTGCAGTGGGATCCGTGCTCACAGTGAGGACTGCACTGCTCCTGTGTGTGGTTTATCCAGCAGTGCAGATGCTTATTGCACTGAGGGATAATACCTAGGCACTGATCATCGAGAGAAGGCGAGGGTGTGATCACACCAACAGAGGTGACTGTTAACAAGAAGGGATTTACCATACCCAACTTGGGTGTTACCTGGATACTCATCCCATTGTGAGCATTAACCAGAGCTCCCTGGCTAAACCAGTACACACATCTGGGTATTCAATGAAAGAGCAGTCCACTAAGTCATAGAGGCATAGTTCAAAGATAAAAACCATCAGAAGAAAAACCAACAAGTATCTTCACAAATACCTAAAAATAAATTCAGAAATTCAAGAAACAAGAATAAGGAAGAGAAGAAGACCCTCCCCCTCCAAGGAACACAACACTTCAATATTATAATGTGGAGATGAAGAGACTGATAAAATGCCTAAAACAGAATTCAAAAGAATAAGTATAGATCAGTAGATCAAGTAAAAAATTTAGTGGAAAGCCTTAACAACAGACTCAGTGAGGCAGAAGAACACATATCTGAACTAGAAGACAAATCCTTGGGAATTTTTCAATCAGATAAAAAAACACAAAATTATTGTTTTTTAAAAACCAAATTAAAAATAGTTTATGGGATACTATCAAATGGCCCAATGGGTCTTAGGAGTTCCTGAATAAGTGCAAAGAAAGAATGGATTAGAAAGCCTATTTAGTGAAATAATTACAGAAAACTTCTCCAATTTGGAGAAAGAAAGGGACATCCAAGTATAGGAACACATAGTACTTCTAGTAGCTATGACCAGAAAAGATCTTCACCATGACACATTGTGGTCAAACTTCCACAGTAAGACATAAAGATTCTAAAATGGGCATGAATGAAATGCTATATTACTTTCTGAGGATCTTTAATTAGACTCACAGCTGACTTCTCATCAGAAACTCTACAGGCTAGGAGAGAAGGGAGAGGCATAGTCCAAGTCTTAAGAGAAAAAACATGCCAGCCCAGAATACTGAATCCTACAAAACTCTCATTTATGAATGAAGGTGAAATAGAGACCTTCCATAACAAACAGAAATTGAAAGAATTTGTCATCATTCTTCCAGCCTTAAAAAAGATGTGTAAGAATGTGCTGTACACAGAAACACCGAAAAACAGTCGTCATCATTATGAAAGACATCATTATGAAAGACTGAAAATCTCCCAGTGAAAGTACAAAGGAAATCCAAAGTAAACAATAGGAATATTTATGGAAAAATGGCAGGACAAGTCATTACTTATCAATAGTAACTTTGAATATAAATGGCCTCAATTCTCCAGTTAAAAGATACAGATTGGCTGAATAGATTCAAAAGCAAGACCCATCTATTTGCTGCCTTTAAGAAACATATTTCACCAATAAAGACACATGAAGACTGAAAGTCATAGGATGGAAAAAAATACTCCATGCTAATGAAAAGCAAAAAAGGGCTGTGTAGCCATCCTAGTACATGAAAAAAAATTAGACTTTAACAACAACAACAAAAAAAAACAGCTAAGTAAGATAAAGAAGGCCACTATGTAATGATTAAGGGATCAATTCAAAAGAAAGATGTAATATAATAAATGTATATGCACCCAATGCCAGGGCTCCTGGCTTTTTAAAAGAAATGCTAATGGATTGAAAGGAGACATAGACTCCAAAACAATAATAATGGGAAACTTCAACACCCCACTTTCATCAATGGACAGATCAATGGGAAACTTCAACACCCCACTTTCATCAATGGACAGATCAACTAGACAGAAGATCAACAAAGAAACAACAGAGCTAATTGATGTTATGGATCAAATGGACCTAAGAGATTTCTATGGAACTTTTCATCCCATGGTTGCAAAATACACATTATTCTCAGCAAATTCAAAAAAATCAAAATCGTACCATTCATCTTCTCTGACCACAATGGAATAAAGATGGAAATCAACAATTCAAGAATACCTAGAACATACGCAAACATATGCAGACTGAACAACATATTCCTGAAAGAACAGGGGTCATAGAAGAAATCAAAGGAGAAATCAAAACTTTCTGAAAACAAATGAAGAAACAGTACATCATATCGAAACTTAGGGGATACACCAAAACCAATGTTAAGAGGGAAGTTTACAGCAATTGGTGTTCACATGAAGAAATTGGAAAGGTACAAAATTAATGAGCTATCAATGTATCTTGAGAACATAGAAAGCAATAATCGAACCCCAAATTAGTAGGTGGAAAGAAATAATTAAAATTAGAGAATAAATAAAAATGAGACAAAAAACCACAATGAGGTTTCACCTCACCCTGGTTAGAATGGCTCACATTCAGAAATCTACCAACAACAGATGCTGGTGAGAACGTGGGGAAAAAGGGACACTAACCCACTGTTGGTGGGAATGCAAACTGGTAAAGCCACTATGGAAGTCAGTCTGGAGATTCCTCAGAAACCTGAATATAACCCTACCATACAACCCAGCCATATCACTTCTTGGAATTTACCCAAAGGAAATTAAATTGGCAAACAAAAAAGCTGTCTGCACATTAATGTTTATTGCAGCTCAATTCACAATAGTTAAGACCTGGAATCAACCTAAATGCCTATTAACAGTAGACTGGATAAAGAAATTATGGGACATGTACTCCATAGAATACTATACAGCAGTAAAAACAATGAAATCCCGTCATTTGCAACAAGATGGAGGAATCTGGAAAACATCATGCTGAGTGAAATAAGCCAGTCCCAAAGGGACAAATATCATATGTTCTTCCTGATCGGTGACAACTGAGCACCAAAAAGGAAACCTGTTGAAGTGAAAGGGACACTATCAGAAACAGTGACTTGATCAGCTCTTGCCCTGACTGTTGATGTACAATTTAATACTTTATCCCTTTTAGGATTTTTTTTTTGTTCTACTTAATACTATTGGTTGAACTCTTTAATTAACACACAATTATTCGTAGGCATTTAAATTTAACTGAAAAGTTACCCTTGTTAAATATAAGAGTGGGAATAAGAAGGGAGGAGATGTACAGTTTGGCACATGCTCACTCAGACTTACCTCTAATGATATAGTTAGTAACGTGCCAGGGGATTCCAATTCCATCCCATCAAGGTGGCATGTACCAATGCCATCTCATTAGTCTAAGTGATCAATTTCAGTTCACAATTGATCATAATGAAAGGATTAAGAGTCAAAGGGATCACATAAACAAGACTAGTGTCTGCTAATACTAACTGATAGAATTAAAAAGGAGAGCATGATCCAACATGGGAAGCGAGATACACAGCAGACTCATAGAATGGCAGATGTCCAAAACAGCACTCTGGCCTCAGAATCAGCCTTTAAGGCATTCAGATCTGGCTAAAAACCCCATGAGCGTTTCTGAGGCATGGAAAGCCAAGACACTGTGGCAAAAAAAAAAAAAAATCCAAATGAAAGATCTCCACGAGTGAGATCCCAGCGGAAAGAATGGGCCATCAAAGAAGGAGGTACCTTTCTCTGAAGGGAGGAGAGAACTTCTACTTTGACTATGGCCTTGTCTAAATAAGATTGGAGTTGGCGAACTCAAGAAGCTTTCATAGCTTTGGCAGCTCATGACAAGAGCCTCAGGTGATTACTGACGCCATAAACAAGGTGTCAATTGTTAAATCAACAATGGGAGTCACTGTGCACCTACTCCCCATGTAGGACCTCTGTCCTTAATATGTTGTACTATGTGAATCAATGGTATAACTAGTACTCAAACAGTATTTTATACTTTGTGTTTCTGTGTGGGTGCAAATTGTTGAAATGTTTACTTAATATATACTTAGTTGATCTTCTGTATATAAAGATAATTGAAAATGAATCTTGATGAAGAATGGGATGGAATAGGGAGTGGGAGATGGGAGGGTTGTGGGTGAGAGGGAAGTTATGGGGGGGGGGGGAAGCCACTATAATCCAAAAGTTGTACTTTGGAAATTTATATTTATTAAATAAAAGTTGAAAAAAAGAGACATATATGATAAGTTTTCCCCAATCTGGGGTAACTAATAGAGTACCTGAAACACAATTTATTGGAGTGACATGGACATTTTGAGGTTCAGTGATTGTCATAGCCCTTATCTCTTCTATTGAGGAATAGTGGTTTTTTTTTTTGTCATACTATTTGTTAAACTCTTTATTCATTGTAGAGTTAACCTTACATGTATAAAGTATACTAAAAAATAGATCTTTGTAATAATTAAGAGTAAGGTTAAATTTAAACGCCTAAGAATAATTGTGTGTTAATTAAGAGGTGTTTTCAAATACATGATTCTTAAAATTTATAGAAGGTATTGGACCTTCTGGTAAATGTTTCCTTAAGTTGTTATCTAATGGTTGAAACTGTTTGCTAAGTATTCATGTGATATTGCTATTGTCAGCAAGCGATCTAGGACTTGCTCCCTCATTTCTCTATTCTAAGCCCAACTTGTTCTTTCATTTCTCTATTCTCTTCAAGGTAGGAAACTAATTCTATTATGAAGGAATCTGTAGGACACACAATTCAATCCTTAGACCTTATAAAAGAGATGGCTAACATTTTTCTGTAATAGCATAGCCAAAATAAGAACTTAAATAATAATCTCATAGCTAGATTCACTTCGCCATCAGCGAAGTATACAGGAAGTAGAAAAAACCTCCCTTTCAGACCAAAGGGAAAGAAAGTTTTTAAGTGAGAATATAATTTTCCTCATGGGCATTGTCTACCTTAGAAAAACTACTACAGAACATGCCTGTGACTATAGACTTGTAGTTCAGGCCACCGAAGATTAGAGATGGGACACGGGCACTCCCTTGACTTGCATCCTCTGGTCTGCTTTAACACAAACCAGGAGGAAAAGAAAGCTCGGCATCAGAAGCAATGGGTGGCAGGCCTATTAATGGCTGATCTGTACAGTGATCTGCCCTCAAGGAGACCCAACAGGCCAGTCCACTGCAGTGGCTTTCAATGTGGTAAGCCTGGGCTTCAGCAGAAGTCAACTTGTGAAGAGCCCTGGCAGCTCTGCCAAGAGTTGGATCACTGGAAATGGACCTGCCCTGGAGTCGAAGGATGCCTAGGTCAGAGCCACAGATCTTATTGGCTCTAAGCTGAAAAGCCCTTCACTCAGCCCAACTTCCAAAGTGACCACTGCAGCTGAGGGGATGGTCAAGTAGGGTCAGCAACATTGCAGGCAGAACTGTAAATTTCTTGTTAGAGATGCCCCCTGCCTTTACCTGGCCAGCTCTCCTCCCAGGCCAGCCAAGTAATGAAAGTCAACAGAGTGCCTTCCCCCAGGAGGTTCACACCTCCCTTAGGATATTCCCCATGTGAAGAGATAGATAGGTCTGGGCCTCTTAACTTACAAGGCCTAAAGCCCAACAGATTATTATCAAGCCCCTTCTATCAGGTTCTATTTGCCTCTCAATCAGAAAAATTACTTGTAGCTTAGACAGCACCTTTCCTAGCTCCTCTAATAATGACTCTGTCCTTTGTTTTAGGCCCTGTCTAGTGCACTTGGGCCTCATTCCTTTGTAATCATAACCTCTACTCTACCACCAATGGCTCTACTCCCAACCTGTGTGTACTGATGGTCCTCTTCCCCACTTAATGTTGTATAAATGTTCAAACCTGGTAAATGCCATTCTTAGGATCATTGGTTACTATCCTCACTCTGTCTTTTATGACCTTGTCTAAATATGATCAGAGTCGGTAAACTTGGAAGGCTTCCATAGCCTAGGCAACTCATGACGACAGCCTAGGATGGTTACTGGCGCCATAAACTAGAGTGTCAATTTGTTGGGTCAACAACGGGAGCCACTGTGCACTTGCTCCTCATGTGGGATCTCTGTCCTTAATGTGCTGTACATTATGATTTAATGCTATAACTAGTACTCAAACAGTATGTTTCACTTTGTGTTTCTATGTGGGTGCAAACTGTTGAAATCTTTATACTAAATTGATCTTCTGTATATAAAGAGAATTGAAAATGAATCTTGATGCAAATGGAAGGGGAGAGGGAGCGGGAGAGGGGAGGGTTGCGGGTGGGAGGGAAGTTATGGGAGGGGGAAGCCATTGTAATCCATAAGGTGTACACTGGAAATTTATATTCATTAAATAAAAGTTAAAAAAAAATAAAAAAATAAAAAAATAAAAAAATAAAAAAAAATAGAAAAAAAAAAGTAGGAATAGGAGAAGGAGGAGGAAGAAGGGTTGGAGTGTGGGCAGAGGGAAGTATAGAATGGGAAGTATCACTATGTTCCTAAATCTGAATATATGTAATACATGAAACTTGTATACTTAAGATTTTTAAAAAATCAAAAGAAAAAATCAAATGTACTTTTTATCCTTTCCCCTCCTCTCTTCCCCCAGCCCAAGTAGCTGCTGACTATTTTCAGTTTGCATTTTCTAGAATTTTATATAAATAGAATCACACAATATTTATTCTTTTTATTGCTTGCCTTCACTTAGCATAACTATGCTAAGATTTATATGTTGCTCTTCATATTAACTGTTGATTGATTTTTATTCCTGAACTACGCATATGCCACAGTTTGTTAATCAACTCATGAGATATTTTGGTTGTTTATGTTTTTTGGCTAATACAAATAAAACTGATATGGTTATTTGTGTATAAATCTTTGTGCCAATGTATTTTTTCATTATTTTTGGGTAAAATCCTAAGAGAGGAGTGTCTGGATCATAGTAGGTATGTATTTAACTTTCAAAGAATCTGTCCAACTTTTTTTTGTGGCTAAGCCACTTAAATTTCCACTAGCAGTGAATGAGAATTCCAGTTGTTCCACATTCTCACCAATACGGCCAAATGGTATAGTGAATTATTTTAATTATGGACTTTCTGATTAGGTGTGTAATGGCTTCTTACTATGGTTTTAATTTTCACTAACGTAATGACTAATGATGTTAAGCATTTTTGATATGCTCACTTGTCATCTATGTCTCTCTTTGCAGTTGTTTATTCAAATTCTTTACTTTTTTTCTTTTTAAATTGAACTCTTGAGAGTTTTTCATATGTGAAGGTCTTTCAAAGATTTCATAGAAAAGCAGAAATAAAATAAATTTATTTTGGTAAAAAAATATTAGAAACCCTCACATAGTATTTTTCATATGTTAACTCTGAAGATTCTTTGTATGCACAGATTTCAAAAATTTTAAACTATACATGGATTTCAACAATTTCTTTTGCACCAAACTACCATATACCTATCTTTCAACTTCATTTTCCATGAACTTTTTGGACATGGAAACTTTTTAAACTACCTTGTTGAATTTTTTTTTCAAGCAAGTTTACTGTAAATTTCCAAATTAAGCATTTTAAAATGCATACCTAGGGGCCAGCTCTGTGGCGTAGCAGGTAAAGCTACCGTCTGCAGTGCTGGAATATAATATAGTGGCAGTTTAGAAGATCTCTCTCTCTCTCTCTCTCTCTCTCTCTCTCTTTCTCTCTCTCTGTCTTTCTGTTTTTCTCTAACTCTGCCTCTCTGTAACTATGCCTTTCATATAGATAAGTAAATCTTAAAAAATAAATAAAACACATACCTACAAAAATTACATTGTAAATATTCAACCCAGAGTTATGACTAAGGAAATAAGGGAACTGGGAACATTTTGATGCCATTTGTGAAAGTGTCTACCATAACGGGTTAATGCAATTTCACAAAATCAGTAAGGATGACAAGGACTCTTGGTCAAGGTTTCTTCATAATATACTATAGGTCTAACTTTGATAAATTATACATTTAAATGTGTTGTATTTTTTCCAATTATTGCAGTAGTCAGAGAAAGTCTAAGTCACTAGTCAAAGCTTCTATCCAATGTATTCCTGAGAATAATTCCCAGATGTGCTAAATGTACAATGGCCAAGATAATCTGATGACTAGTTTCTGGAACAATAGTGTGTTTCTATAAAGTACATTCATATGGGCATGTAATTCACTCCCTATACATCAAATTTAAGAAATAGCTGGACCAATATCAAATCACAGCTCTAGTGGGAACACTACAACAGGTCTTGCTATCTAAATGGCAGATGGCTGTGGACATCATTATTGGTTACTGCACCTCAGGCCTGAAAACAACTTACAAGAACTGAAAAAATGGCAGTTTGTATACCTGATGACATAATTATGGATGTAAACTCAATCTTAGAAAGAAGAATCCCCCAAAACTTGCATCAGTACAAATTGTCAAGACACTGACATAGAAGTATTTTTAGGATTTCTTTACTCCCATGGTAAATGTAGAGAACTCAGTGTCATCTGAAAGTAATTCTATTATTGCGAGAATTTTATGCTTGATGAGTAGGCAACTATGCTTCAGTTTTACCTGGCACTTTGAGGTTAAAGACTCTCCAGACTTTATCCATTGAGATAGCAATGGTTTGCATTTAGTTGAGTATCCTGATACAAATCAAGAAGTTAACAATACTTTGACATTCTGGAAGTTACAACACCACCAGATGTCATTTTCTAGGAGGCAATGAAGACCTCAGGAAAGTTTACTTTTTCAGGTTTAAGAATTTTTTTATGCAAAGGAGAGACTACTTTATTTTCCTCCTAGGTTTTTAAAAAACACTTTATTGAAATCAGTATACATACCAAGAAATGAACATAAGTATACAGGTAAATGTTTTTTTTGTCCTCTGAGCACACTCACAAGCAATGACTCAATGAAGAACAAAACAATACTAGTATCCCAAGAGTTCTTACTATCCTCCCAATTGTAAATGTAAATTGTCATTACATGGTATCATTCAGCAAAGCAATTTTTATAGTATGTACCAAGTGATATGACATCCACACAATTTTTTTTGTTTAATGTAAATTTCTTTTTTTATTAAACTTTTATTTAATGAATATAAATTTCCAAAGTATAGCTTATGGGTTACAATGGCTTCCCCCCTCCCATAACTTCCCTCCCGCCCGCAACCCTCCCCTTTCCCGCTCCCTTTCCCCTTCCATTCATGTAAAGATTCATTTTCAATTCTCTTTGTATACAGAAGACCAGTTTAGTATATATTAGGTAAAGATTTCAACATTTTGCCCATATAGCAACATCAAGTGAAAAAACTACCATTGGATTACTAATTATAGCATTAAATAGCAATGTACAGCACATTAAAGACAGAGATCCTACATAATTTTTTTTTCAAATTAATTAATTTTCTATGCCATTTCCATTTTAACACCAGGTTGTTTTTTTTTTTTTTCATTTCCAATTATCTTTATATACAGAAGATCACTTCAGTATATAATTAGTAAAGACCTCATCAGTTTGTGCCCACACAGAAACGCAAAGTATAAAAATACTGTTTCAGTACTAGTTATAGCATCACTTGGCTTTAGACGACACATTAGGGACAGATCCCACATGGGGTGTAAGTACACAGTGACTCCTGTTGCTGATTTAACAATTTGACACTCCTGTTCATGGCGTCAGTAATCTCCCTAGGCTCTAGTCATGAGTTGCCAGGGCTATGGAAGCCTTTAGAGTTCGCTGACTTTGATCTTATTCCGATAGGGTCATAGTCAAAGTGGAAGTTCTCTCCTCCCTTCGGAGAAAGGTACCTCCTTCTTTGATGGCCCCGTTCTTTCCACTGGGATCTCACTCACAGAGATCATTCATTTAGGTCTTTTTTGCCCATGAGAGTATAGCAGGCATCCACACAATTTTTATACTCTCTCATTAACTACCACAAATAAGAGAAAAAGATATTTACTTGTCTTTTTGTGTCTGGCTTATTTCAATTTGTACAATGAACTCTAGTTGCCTCCATTTTGCTGAAAATGTCAGGATTTCATTCTTTTTATAGCTGCGTAATATTCCTTCATGTATATAAACCACATTTTCTTTATCCAATCATGAGCTGATGGACATATCTTAGTTGTTGTGAATTGAGCTTCTAGAAACATAGGAGTGCAGATAACTCTTTAATATGCTGATTTTATTTCCTTTGGATATATTCCCAGGAATGGGATAGGTGAGTCATATGGTAGATCTATTTTTAGTTTTCTGAGGCCTCTCCCTACTGTTTTCCATAATGGTTGTACCAATTTTCATTTCCACCAACAGTGAATTAGGATACCTTTTTCTCTACATCCTTGCCAGCATTTGCTATTTTTTGATTTTTGGATAATAGCCTTTGGATAATAACTTGGGTGAGATACAAAGAAAAATATAATAAAGGAAAAAATTAACTAGAAATCTTAGTATGAAGTGATAGTGTCTAAGTATGTCAGTTTTCCTCTCTCAGTCTTATTCTCTCTTCCTATTCTCTGTCTAAAAACAAGGAAGTACATAAAGATGCATAGGAAAAATAATAGTGGGCATGAAATAAAAACAAAATTTCCTTCTCAGTTATTTTCCATTCCTAAACCAATTTGCAAGAAATTACTACTGCTTCTTCCTAATGTCAAGTCTATCTCTTTATTTTTCATGTTAGTAAGACAATACTAATATCACTACTCAGCCTTCCAGTTCTACCCATTACCAAGTTTCACTTTCTGCACTGCTGTACTGTCAAGACTTAGAATAATTATTTTTTGTTCTGTAAGAGTTCAAAATCAAAAGACTTGTGTGAAAATATATACCTATTATATCAACTCTGTGTAATCTGATTCTGCTGGACCTTGGCACTAAGTTTGTGACTTTTCCTTCTTGTTGTCTTTGCATGAGCAAAAGTTTCTAATTTTTATAAAGCCTGATTTACCAACTTTTTTCTTTTATAGTTAGTGTATTTTACAAACCAAATGATCTTTGTCTACCTCATTACTGCAAAAAAAAAATCTTTATGCTTTCTTTGGGACTTTATAGTTTTCTTTTTTTTTTTTTAAATTTATTTGACAGATAGAATTAGACAGTGAGAGAGATAAAGAGAAAGGTCTTCCTTCCGTTGGTTCTCTCCCCAAATGGCCGCCAAGGCAGCAGCTACGCCGATCCAAAGCCAGGAGCCAGGTGCTTTCTCCTGGTCTCTGATGTGGGTGCAGGCGCCCAAGCACTTGGGCCATCCTCCACAGCCTTCCCGGGCCACAGCAGAGAGCTGGACTGGAAGAGGAGCAACCGGGACTAGAACCTGGTGCCCATATGGGATGCGGGCACTGCAGGTGGAGGATTAACCAAGTGAGCCATGGCGCTGGCCTCATAGCTTTTCTTTTTAAGTTTACATTTCACCTACCATAATTTTAAATGTGTTGTTTTGTTCAGGTTAGAATATACAGATGTCCAATTGCTTCAGCACTATTTGTTGAAAAGATATTCCTCATCAAATTTTTGATAACTTTGGCAACGGTCTAAATGTATGGGAGGATCTCAATTTGTATATTTGTCTTTTCTTTAGACAATTATCTTGATTAACATAACATTATGAGTCTTAAAATTAGGTAGTGTAAGTTGTCCAATTTCTTGGGTTTGTTTCCATCCTTTAGGAATATTTTGGCTACTCTAGGTCCTCTGTATTTGCATATAAATATTCATGTTAGATTATTATTTTCTTACAAAACAAACCCATTCTGAATTAGAAGTACATTGACCCTATAGATCACTTCTGGTGGAATGACAGCTTCACAACATTAAGTTTTGCAACAATGGGCATGGCATATTTCTTCATGTAATTAAGTCTAAATTTTCCTCTCCAGTTTTGTAGGTTTCAAAATAAAAACTTTTAATACATTTTTGTAAATTTACTCTTAGGAATTTCATGTTTTTGACATTATTATAAAGGATACCTATTAAAATGTTTTCTCAATTGTCAAAATAAAATAGAAATATTGACTTTGGCACCAGTGCTGTGGTGCAGCAGGTTAGGTCACATCTTGCAATCCCAACAACCCATTTGGGCACCAGTTCGAGTCCAGCATGCTCCACTTTTTTTTTTAATTAATTAACTTATTTATTTGAAAGTCAGAGTTACATAGAGAGAGAAGGAGAGCCAGAGAGAGAGGTCTTCCATCCACTGGTTCACTCTCCAATTGGCCACAATGGCCAGAGCTATGCTGATCCGAAGCCAGGAACCAGGAGCTTCTTCCCGGTCTCCTACGTGGGTGCAAGGGCCCAAGGACTTGGGCCATCTTCTACTGCTTTCCCAGGTCATAGCAGAGAACTGGATTGGAAGTGGAGCAGCCGGGACTCAAACCGGCACCCATATGGGATGCTGGCACTGAAGGCAGCAGCCTTACCCACTAAGTCCCAGCGCGGGTCCCCTGCTCTACTTCTAATCCAGCTCCCTGCTAATGCAATTGGGAAAGTAGCGAAAAATGGCCAGGTGCTTGAGCCCCTGCACACCTGTGGGAGAACTGGAAGGAGCTTCTCGCTCCTGGCTTCAGCCTGGTCCAGCCCTGGTTTCTGTGGCCATTTGGAGATTGAAGCAACAGATGGCAGATTTCTCTCCTCTCTCTCTATTTTTCCCTTTCTTGCAGTAACTCTGACTTTTCAAATAAAATAAATAATTTTTTTTCTAAAAAAAAATATTGACTTTGTATCCTACAGTCTTAGTGAGTTTACTTTCTGGAGTGAATATATTTTTGAAGAATCATGTAAAATCATGTTGTCTGTTAATAAATGTGGTTACATTTCTGCTTTTCCAAACTTTAGTCCTAATACCAACTTCTTTATATGTTGTATTCATCCATTCCTGTATATGATTTAATATATTTGTCACAATTATTTTAGAGTCATTCTTACCAATTATAACACCTAGGTTCCTTTTTATTGAGTATATGTCACATTTTCCCATTTCTTTCTTTTTTTTTTTTTTTAGATTTATTTATTTACTTGAAAGAGTTACATATGGAGAGAGGGAGAGGCAGAGAGAGAGGGAGATAGAGAGAGAGAGAGAGAGAGAGAGAGAGAGAGGTCTTCCATCTACTGGTTCACTCCCCAGTAGGCCGCAACAGCTGGAGCCAGGAGCCAGGAGCTTCCTCCGGGTCTCCCACGTGGGTGCAGCACCTTCTACTGCTTTCCCGGGCCACAGCAGAGAGCTGCATGGGAAGTGGAGCTGCCGGGACTCGAACTGGTGCCCACATGGGATGCAAGCACCGCAGGTGGCGGCTTTACCCACTATACCACAGCGCTGGCCCCACATTTTCCCATTTCTTAACATGTCTAACAATATTTTATTGTTGTGCTATAGGTAACATATCGCTGAGGCTCTGCCCTTGGAAAAGTGTCGACTGCTCCTCTTGCAGTTAAATTGTAAATGGCTCATCTTCAACTTGGAGAGACTTGATTTTTCCTATGTCTGGGGGTGTTTTGGTTTAGGTGCTCCTTTTTATTCCTGTAGTCTTTAGTCTTAACTCAATGCAAAGCCCAAGATGTTCACTAAACCCTTCTAACTTGGTTAGAGTTAAACTCCACAGTATCTTTTAACTATGAGATACTGCTGAAAGCTCTGTTGAGCTCTCTCAACTTCCCTTAGTTGCTACGTCTTGCTGGACTTCTTAGATTCTTAATGGCACATTTACAGTCAGCCAGTTGTTTTTATTTTTACAGTAGCCATCAAAAAGAGTTAGAGGTAAATTTAACTAAGGCGATACATGTACTAAAAACTATGAGACGCTGATGAAAGAAACTGAAGATGACACAAAGAATGGAAAGATACTCTGTGTTCCTGTATTGGAAGAATTAATATTAAGATTTCCATAATTCCCAAATTGATCTACAGATTCAATGTAATCCTCATAAAAATATTGATAACATTCTTTAAAGAAATAGAAGAAACAATCCTAAAATTCATAGGGAATCACAAAAGACCCTAAATATCCAAAGCAATCTTGAGCAAAAAGAACAAATATGGAGGCATCATGCTACTCGATTTTAAAAAGCTATAGCAATCAAACAGCATGGTACTGGCATAAAAAGACACATTGGCCAATGCAACAGCATAGATGCCCCCTACATAAATCTATGCATGTATGGTTTTCATTTTTGTCAAATGTGCTAATAGCATACAATGGGGGAAAGGGCAATATCTTTCATAAACTATCTCTACATGCAGAAGAATGAAACTGAACCCTATTCTCACCCCAGATACAAAAATAAACTTAAAACGAAGTAAGGACATAAATATAAGAATTGGAACTCTAAAACTATTAGAAGAAATATAGGAGAAAAGTTCCATGCATTGGTATGGAAATTATTTCTTAGAAGTGACCCCTAAAACATGGACAACTAAAGCAAATGCAGTCAAATGGGATTTCATTAAACAACAATGCTTCTGCACAGCGAAGGTAACTATTAACAAACAGAAAAACAACCCACAGATTGGGACAAAGTATTTAACTTTTAAAGGGAACTAATTAATCATTAAATTAAAAAATTGCTTATTTTCATTCATTTGGAAGGCAGAGAGAAGGTGATAGATTAGATAGATAGATAGACACATAGATAGATAGATAGATAGATAGATAGATAGATAGATAGACAGATTTCTTCCATCAGCAGGTTCTTTCCCCAAATGTCTACAATAGCCAGGGTTGGGCTAGGCTTTCTAGTGCATCATTCCCATAATTTTTCCTAAATGGTCATCTATTTGTCCAACTGCCTTCCTCTTGTTCTTCATCAGAGAAGAAAATAATAACAAAAATACTTCTGTGATGAGCCTCAAGCTACTTATTTTTTTCATTCTTAATCTTTATATTTTTAATTTTTGACACAAAATATGCATACACATAAGCAGTTAAAATGTTCTAAAAAGCAACACTTTACCTCTCCCATAACTTAATCTAACATATGACTATATGAAGTTTAAAGAAATTTACCTGTATATTTCTAAATAATAAAATTTTATTGCTGCATCTTGATTTTTCTATTTCACCTTCCTCTGGATGATGAGAATTTGGCATTTTATTTGGTTTTATGCTATCTGTATTTTTTGTTCTGTACCCCTTCCTGTCAATGTAGTTATATCATGTGCAGTTAAATTAACGTTCAGCATTTACATTCATAAAACTAGATGAATATTTCTTGCTGAGTCCACAACATGTTGGAGCGAATTTTACTTTTCTTGATTGTATTGATTTGTTTTGTCCTTCGAATAGTAATTTGACAATAGAATCCTTTGATTAATAATTACAATTATAGGGACAAGTGTTTAGCTCAGCTATTAAGATGTCACATGGGATGCTTGCATCCCATATCTAGGCGTTGAGGTTCAAGAACTTGCTCTACTTCTGATCTAGCTTCCTGCTAATGTGCACCATGGAGGCAGCAGATGATGGCTCAAGTATTTTTATTCCTGCTGCCCATGTGGGAAATCCAGATTAAGTTCCAGGCTCATGCTTCAGTATGGCCCAGCCCCTGGTATTGCAGACATTTGGGGTAGTGAACCAGTGAATGGAAGACCTCTGTTAGCCTGTCTGTCTGTCTGTCTGTCTGTTTCTGTCTTCTTGCTTTTTAAATGAAATGAAAATAGATAAAATAAAAAAATAATTATATACATAATCTGTTGATATCTCTTAGATTGCATCTATCTAAATAATCCAGACATATAAATATTAAGTATTCTACAAATTTCATCTTTGTTGAAGAAGTCTCTTCTGGAGTTGTCTAATGCTTTCCAGTACTCTATATTTTCTGTATCCTGTTTCTTTCCTTTTCTTTGCCCTTTGCCTTTTTCTGTCAGTTTATTGAAGGGTTCAAGAAGCTTAATTTTTTTCCAAATTCAGATTTTTGAATGTCTCCATTTCAGTTGAAGTTCTGGACTGTGGAAATTTTCCTTAATCTCATATAAACTGATATATGTGTGTGTTTTCCTATGCCTAAAATTTCCTATTCCAACATAGTTACTCATTTGCTTTGGCATACTACACACTTACTTTTACACACTACATATAACATCAAAATAATAATATAAACACAACCACACATAATATGATTACAAAAGAAAGTGTCAAATTTGCTTTCCAGTTGTTTTGTTCTTATGTTATCATTCTAGAGATACAAGTGTTTCAAATCACTTAGAATAGTCTCTCCATATATGGTTTATAGTTATACAACTAACTTGATATGGTAGGTTCATTAGTAACTTTAAGTTCACTGTTTATTTTTAGGAATTGAATTTTCATTCCAAATGTATTCTAGCTTGTAATTTTATAAAGTATTTTCAGAGTTCCAAAGTTGACACTACATAATAAGGAATATTCAAAGAAACTCAGTTCTATTTATTCCTATGCTCTATTTTTATATTGTTGGTTTATGTTCCATTTATTTTTTTTCAGGTTATTTAAAGAGGATTTGTTTTTTAGAAAAGTTTTAAGTTGATTACTAAAATAAGCAGAAAGACACACAACCTCACCATTATCAAAATCCTGCCCCAGAGTGGTTATCATCAGTGGAGTACTTTGACCCATTGTCATCCAAAGTCCTTGGTTTATATGAGTTCACTCTTGACAACTGAAACAGATTTTAACAAATGTACAGTAATATATCTACTGTTATAACATCATACAAAGTAATGTCACTGCCCTTAAAAATCATCTGTGCTCTGCCTATTTATCCCTTCTCTTTCTCTCACTCCCTAGCAGCCACTGATCTTTTTATTTATTCTTAAATATTTATTTATTTATGTATGTGTGTGTGTGAGAGAGAGAGAGAGTAAGAGAGAGAGAGGGAGAGAGAGAGAGAAAGAGAGAGGGAGAGAGGGAGAGGGAGAGAGAGAGAGAGAGAAAGAGAGAGGGAGAGAGGGAGAGAAGGAGAGAGAGAGAGAGAGGGAGACAGAGAGAGAGAGACAACCCATTCACCAATTCACTTCCTAAATGCCTACAATGGCCCGGGCTAAGTCAGGAGCTGGGCACACAATCCAGGTCTCACATGTGGGTGGCAAAAATTTAAGTACTTGAGTTACTGCCTGCTGCCTCCTAGAGTGGATATTAGTGGGAAGCCAGAATTGGGTGGCAAGTCAGGACTCAAACTCAGGCCTAATTGCTAGGTCAAACACCCACCCAACTTTTCCTTGTCTGCATAGTTGTGGTTTTATGATAATGTCATAAAAGTTGGAATGATACAGCCTTTTCAGAATGGCTTTTTTCACTTAGTAATATGCACTTAAGTTTTCTCCATATCTTTTTATGGTCTGATAGCTCATTTCTTTTTTTTTTTTTTTTTTTTTTGACAAGGAGAGTTATAGACAGTGTGAAAGAGAGACAGAGAGAAAGGTCTTCCTGGCTGGCGCCATGGCTCACTAGGCTAATCCTCTGCCTGTGCCACCAGCATCCTGGGTTCTAGTCCCCATTGGGGCACCGGATTCTGTCCCGGTTGCTCCTCTTCCAGTCCAGCTCTCTGCTGTGGCCCAGGAGTGCAGTGGAGGATGGCCCAAGTGCTTGGGCCCTGCACCTGCATGGGAGACCAGGAGAAGCACCTGGCTCCTGGCTTCGGATCAGCGTGGTGTGCCAGCCACAGTGGCCGTTGCGGGGGTGAACCAACTTAAAAAAAGGAAGACCTTTCTCTGTCTCTCTGTCTCACTGTCTACTCTGCCTGTCAAAAAAAAAAAAAAGTCTTCCTTTAATGACACGAATTCATTCCTTATGGTGAATAATAATTCACTGTGTATGTATACCATATATTCTTTATCCCTTCATTTGCCAATGGTCAAGTAGGTTCATATCTTGACTATTGTAACTGGTGTGGGAATAAACATCAGAGTGCAGGTATTTTCTATAACATGCTGATTTAATTTATTTTGGAAATATATCCAGAAGTGACATATATGTGGTAGATCACGAGATTAGGTGGTAGATTTGATTTTAGTTTTAGGGGGAACTTCTATACTGTTTTCCATAATGGTTGAATTAATTTACATTGTCATTAACAGTATCTAAGAGTTCCTTTTATCAACATCCTTACCAGCATGTGTCATTTCTTGTCTTTTGATAATAGTCATTCCAACCAAAGCCAGTTGATGCTTCATTGTGGTTTTGATTCACATTTACTTGATGACTAATGACATTGAACATTTTTTCCATGTATTTGTTGGTCATATGTATTTCTTATTTTGGGAATATCTTCTCTTTTTTTCTAACAAAGCACATTGCTTTTTTTTGTAGTCGAATAAAGACATATGGAAGGGATTGCTTAGCTGAGGGAACAGAATGAGAAAAGGCACTGAAAGTGGGATAAGCTGGGGAGGTAAAGAGTAGAAAAAATTTTAAGAAGGGGATCTTCTCTTCTCTGCACTTTTAGAGACAAATCTAAGAATGACAGTGCCATCAAGAAGTGTCTTGAATGGCATAGAGAAGAGATGATGGCGAGTAGGTCAAAGTAGAGAAGCACTCAAAATGAACAGCTGACTTTCTTTTCACAGTTTGGTAGAATGACATGGATTACATTTAATCTGATATCAGAAAAATAATGTGGCATTTCTATCAATGGGAGTTTGTGGAATAAATATACCTGCTCTACTTTTTGCACTTGTATATTACTAAAAACCAGAAATTATTCATACAAATTTTCATACATTCTTTTTTTATTCTTATGTTCATAAACTCTCTTACCATGAATTCTCTGGATGGGGTTTCAGGAGTCTAGTTTCATGTGTTAAGGACACATTGTAGTAATGGGTTCAGGCACCTGCACAAAGGAAAGGGAAGCGTTTAGAGATGATTTATGATGAACCGTAAATGCCCTTAAGAAAATACAGTGGACTCTCAACTGAAGAAAGTTCAGTATGTTTGAGGTAGATTGTAGTCACTAGGGCACAGAGCTAGACTACATTTCGAAGACCCCCTTGCAGTTAGACATGAACATTTGAGTTAATTCCAGCCAAGGATTTGGATAAGATCACTTGTCCAATTTTTTTTATATTTATTTATTTGAAAATCAGAGTCACAGAGGGAGAGAGAGAGAGACAGAGATCTTCCATTCATGGTTCAGTCTGCAGATGACCACAACTGCTAGGGCTGCGCCAGGCTGAAGCCAGGAGCCAGAAGTTTCATCCAGATCTCCCATGTGGGTAACAGGAGCCTAAGCACTTGGGCCATCTTCCACTGCTTTCCCTAGACCAGTGGCAGAGATCTGGAGAGGAAATGGAACAGCTGGGACATGAACTGGTGCCCAGTTGGGATGTTATGGTGGCGCTTTACCTGCTATGCCATAACACGGACTCCCATTTGTCCATTTTTAATTAGATTATTTGGGTTTTTTGCATTCCTGATATATTCTGGATATCAATGGTTTGTCAGAGGAATAGTTTGCAAATGTTTATTTCCACTCTGTAGGCTGCCCCTTCACTCTGTTGATTATTTTCTTCCCCTGCAAAGGCTTATTTATTTTAGCCCAATTTGCCACTTTTTTTTTCAAAGAATTTTAGGAAGTTTTTCTCATTTATTTTAGGCATTGATCAGACATAGAGAGAACTCCCACATACTTTTCACTCCCTGAATGCCTGTAACAACAGCTGGGGCTGAGCCACTGCTCCTGCCAGGAGCCAAGAATGCAATCCAGGTCTCCCATATGAATGGCAGGAAACCAATTACTGAAGCCATCTTGCTGCCTCTCAGGGTCTGCACTGGCAGGTAGGTGGGGTCAGGAGCCAGAGCCAGGAATTGAGCCCAGGTGCTCCAGGGATATGGGAGTTTTAACTGCTAAGTAGATACCTACTCTTATTTTTAGCTATTTTTATTATCACATTTAAAATATTTATTTAATGTGGCCAGCGCCGTGGCTCACTAGGCTAATCCTCCGCCTTGCGGCGCCGGCGCACCGGGTTCTAGTCCCGGTCGGGGCACTGATCCTGTCCCGGTTGCCCCTCTTCCAGGCCAGCTCTCTGCTGTGGCCAGGGAGTGCAGTGGAGGATGGCCCAAGTCCTTGGGCCCTGCACCCCATGGGAGACCAGGAGAAGCACCTGGCTCCTGCCATCGGATCAGCGCGGTGCGCCGGCCGCAGCGCGCTACCGCGGCGGCCATTGGAGGGTGAACCAACGGCAAAAGGAAGACCTTTCTCTCTGTCTCTCTCTCACTGTCCACTCTGCCTGTCAAAAAAAAAAATATATATATATATATAAATATTTATTTAATGAAATTTATCATTTTAATTGCTTTTGGAGTCATAGATTTCTCCATTTTCAGGTTACAGAAAAATCAAACTGTGTTTCCTTCTAGTACTTATATAGCCACAAGAGTACCTAGTTTAGTGGGTTAAAACCCACAATTTTACAAATAAAACAATCAAATAAGATTGAAAACAATAGCATACATTGCATTCAATAAATTATTAAAGAAGCTTGGAAGCTTTTACTTTCAACTTAAGAAAAACATGAACAAATTGAAAACCAACCACTCTTAGATTCACTAGAGAAGTGAAGTCAAAAAGCAAATTGCTATTCCCAAAAGTAGAGAAACAGATGGGTGGATACAGAAAATTTCAGTTTATCCAGGAGCAGAAAACTAACAGCAGAAGTCACCAGCTGGAATTAGAATCAGTAGGAACACTTTAAACCACAACTGTTGAATTGCAAGATGCTTAGTATACACTATCCAGGGTTATAAATTCCAAGGAGATAGTGCTAAAGGGACTCACACACTTCAGTGAATTTTATCTGCAAGAGTTTTACTATGTTCTCATCAAAAAGACAGAGGAAAAAACCTCGAGTTTTAGGGAGGGGGGAGAGTAGCAAATCGAAGGTTTTAAAAAACACCCAGTTTTCTGCTCTTTTTAACAAGGCCTACCCTTAAGGGAAACTATTTTATCAGAACATAACTTAGAGTTATACAAAAGCAAACATTCTGGAGGAAAGGAAATACCCAACTCAGGCTGACTAAAGGACTGAGACTTCCCTGTAGGGGCTATCATAATGCTTTTCCTCTGCTGACACCCTACTACCACATCAGGAAGGCTCCTGTATAATAACAAGGGATTACAGCTGAAAGAATGACAAGCCTCAGACCCTATTTAAAGACTCTTGGAAAACCCAGAATTAGGAGAAACAAAAGAAAAGATACTGAAGGAAATTTTAGCCTCTGACTCCACAGCAACAGTAAAGAGTAAACATAGCCCACTCCTAATCAGATAGAAAGAGTATTGTGTTTTGTAACCATTTTCTAATTTTAACACAAATAAATATAAAAACAGTTATGAATGTATGCATTGGGTTGTGATTTAAAATGCATTTGTTAGGTGGATCACAGTCAAAAACGTTGAAAGCAGTTGGCCTAGAGACTCTCTTTAGTCTTCTGTCTATATAACCAACTCATACTAGCACCTACAGACTCATTATCCATTCAAATATAAAAAAGTTTCATTCCATGCAGCAACAGATCAATGAAGACATAGACAATACAAGTTCATGAAATTTGTTTTGTTATTTTCATTAACATAGTGGGGATTTCAACTAAAAGTATAACTGTTCACATAAAGGCAAGTGTTTGTCCCAGCAACATTTCTCTTAGCTCATGTGACAACCACTGTGTTAGCACGTGATGCCAAAGAAGCTAGAAGTCCAGTGACCCAGAAGACATGCTTACTATCAACCCACCTATGCTGCACCATCTCTATTTGCAACATTATTGTCTCTAAAACTTGCAGAAGTTTCAAGCATAGATATTCATGATAATTTATGTCTCCTTCAGCCTAACCTTCCCATTTAGTGTCCTTGAGGTACTAATGGACTCTCCTGTACTGGTGACTCACATCTACATCTTTTTCTTGCTTTCAGAACTCACTTGAATCTCAACCACCTATAATATCAAAATCTTCTGAAACAAAAGTCCTCTATGAGCCCTTCTTTTATTTATACTAATATTTTTTTTAGTTTTATTTATTTGACAGGTAGAGATAAAGACAGTGAGAGAAAAAGAGACAGAAAGGTGCTGCACCGATCTGAAGCCAGGAGCCAGGTGCTTCCTCCTGGTCTCCCATGCAGGTGCAGGGCCCAAGCACTTGGGCCATCCTCCACTGCCTTCCCGGGCCACAGCAGAGAGCTGGACTGGAAGAGGAGCAACAGGGACTAGAACCCGGCGCCCATATGGGATGCTGGTGCTGCAGGTGGAGGATTAACCAAGTGAGCCACGGTGCCGGCCCCAATATATACTAATCTTTAAGTGTCCAAAGAATTTGTTTTCTGAATGATTTTTCAACACAAAAATTCTTTACCACCAGGTGTTTATACTTAGTTATTTTACACTTTGAATGAGAAGTGATGGTTGTTTCTTTTATATTATATGCTCAGTAGTCAATAGATTGGCATATATAGGCATTTGATAAAAAATTATTTAGTAAGTAGATTCATGAATGATTCAACACATTAATTCTCATTTAAGAATGATAGTTGTGGTCATACATATGTTAATCTCTTTTCATTGCTATTATTTTTATGAACATGATGCATTATTTATAAGTTCACAAAACTAGCAATTCATGAGATGAAACCAGTACTTAGAACCATGTCTTTCTAGAATTTTAAAATAACATTGATGATGTTAGCACTCACGATTGCCAAAACATTTAGATGGATGAATAATGGATGGAGTTAGTCAGCCCTGTGGTCAGATGATAAACCTTCCTAAGTAAGGCTATTTAGACACTTCCCTCTGCATGTGCAGCTTCTAATTAACTCCTGAACTCATAATTCCCTGTGGTTTTGCCACAATATTCATCAATTCAGTTCTCTCAGTGACACACGAATGCCATATAAAACACATTTCTAAGTAAAACTCCCTTGTTTTTCTTTACACCTGAAAATAAATGTTTATGAAAGGATGAGAAAAAGTCAAAGAACAAATAATATATAACTGTTATATAACAGGCTTTTATTACTCAGGTTCGCATATGTATACAACATTAAGCAGTCAATATCTCAAGCATTAAACACTGGCATTCCTCCTCCCCCCAGCCCCCACTTTTTAAATATGCAGGCTCTTCCTGCATAGGCAAGAAGTATCAACATCCTGGGAATCATTAATCCAACTTCTAATATTGGAATTTCTTTGAGATTTTTGAGTCCACAAATATTCCTTAATGAATCAAGTTTGGTTTTTGCTCTTCAAGAAAAGAACGATTCTCAACTGCCCATTAAAATCCCCTGTATTCCAAAGTCTGTTTTCTCACCATTGTATTCCAGGTTAAAAATACTGTCCAAGTAGGCAAACAACCAATCAATTCAAGTAGTATCTCTACAACTCCTCTCTGCATTCTGATTAAGAATTCATTTAGTTATGTACATTCACACCTTTATTAGGCTTTCCTCAATAAATCAAGCATTTTTATAGACACTGAGTCTTTATTTGTTTACACAACAAACTCATTCAAAACTTGTGTTAGCTAGCTTTTTTAGTAATATCTCTATGGTTTACAGCAACAAACATGTATTACTAGCTCAAGTTCATGAGAGTGGTAGCTCTGCCAGGTTTAGCTGAGCTTGGTTAACCTGGACCTTGGCTCTATGACAAGTATCTTTTTATTCCATGGTGCAGTCTGAAGGAGTAAGTCTCTGGTCTTGAACATGCTGTTCTCATTCTTGAAGGCAAAACAAGGAGATTGAATACTAACCTTAGTGAAACATGCAAACACCCTTAAAGTTTCTACTCAGAACATCTATTAGCCAAAGAACACGATCTATGCCAAAGCCAGTGGAGTAGGAAAGTAGACTGCTCACAGAGAAACAAGGCAAAGTCTGAAGGGGAATACATATTTATTAAATAATGATTGCATTATTTAATACCACAACCTGCCCTCTTGTTTACAAATGTTCACTTTCTTTATGTAAGGAAAATGTGATCATCATATCCTAAAGGTACTCCAAATCACACTGAATCATAGAAAGTGGCTTGAAATCCAGGTTCCTGGGTATATCTCATGTGTAAATGTAGTTCTTCTTGAGCCAAAAACTATGAACCAAAGGACTTGTTATTTGCACTCTACAGTTCTAGCATAAAGTAGGGGATCCCACAATACACTCTCCCATTTAAAAGGGGAAATGGGAAAATCACTTTTCCTTAGCAATTTTAGAAATCTGGCAGCAGTTGTACTATTAACCTGGGGACAGGAAAATTTACATAATCAACTCTTAGTTTTGTTTCATGAAGGTAGATCCCTACTCCATTTTTCTTCATGATTCTTGACTTCACCTTCTTGGAGCTTCTTCCTTTTTCAATAACCTCTTCAGGAGAAAATGCCCTTCATAACAATGAACATCTTTCACTTTGCTCATAGAAAATTGAGGGGCTGGGGCCACCACTTGGCGTAGTGGGCTAAGCCTCCTGCAGCGCTGGCATTATATATTGGTTCGTGTCCTGGCTGATCCTTTTCTGATCCAACTCCCTGCTGTGGCCTGGGAAAGCAGTCGAAGTTGGTCCAAGTGCTTGGGCCCCTGCATCCATTTGGGAGACCTGGAAGAAGGTCCTGACTCCTGGCTTCCAACTGGCTCAGCTCTGGCCATTGCTGCCATTTGGGAAGTGAACAAGCAGATGGAAGACTTTTCTCTCTATCTCTCTCCCTCTAACTCTACCTCTCAAATTAATAAATAAATCTTAAAAAAAAAAGAAAATTGAGGGCCTGAGAGTAGTCTAACTACTCACAAACCTCTTTAATTCAAGCTGGTGGCATTTTGAGAATCAAAAGTCTTTACTATGTTGGTTTCTTAAATAAGTTTATTTTCTATTAATGTCTCCTGTCATGGCCAGATCAATAATGAGAAGACATTTCTCTAGACTTAATTACAGGTAACTTGCAATTTTTTAGACTTCTATTGCACAGTCTATGATAGTTTTACCAAGATATGTCTTGTATAATTGAAATAAATGGGGACAATTTTAATGGAATCATCTTTAACACATGGCATGGTGACCACAGTCTTTATTGGCTTTTCTACTCAAGCTTCAGTATTTATTATTATTTATATTATTAATTTGGTGTGCTTGTACATTTACTTGGTAAAATGAAAATATTAACTTCATATTATGGGGGATATGAAAGCATTTTTGTAGACCCTTAATCATATGCATTTTGTACAATTAATCTTATTTTCTGATCTCAAAAATAATCTTCTAAAAGATAATAGGTAATAAAATTTATACTATTTACACTTGGCCCCTTTAAAATCTCTTTGAAATTATCCTTACAACTGCCCACGTTACTATATGGCACCTTCAAACTGAGAATTTACTCAAGTTGTTCAGTTTCTGATGTGTTTTGAATTTACAAAATCAATTAGAATGATTACATGTAAGAAAATGTAGACAAAAATAGAAGACAGCCAGCCGTGCCCTTGTTTTGGTCTTGAATTGAAGTTTTTCTTAATTTGAAAATAATGTTCGGGGCTGGCACTATGACATAGTGGGTAAAGCCACTGCCTGCAATGCTGGCATCCCATATGGGTGTAGGATAGAGTCCCAGTTACTCCACTTCTGATCCAGCTCTCTGCCATGGCCTCGAAAAGCAGTAGAATATGGCCCAACGGCCAGCACCACGGCTCAATAGGCTAATCCTCCGCCTGTGGCGCTGGCACTCTGGGTTCTAGTCCAGGTCGGGGCGCCAGATTCTGTCCCGGTTGCTCCTCTTCCAGTCCAGCTCTCTGCTGTGGCCCGGGAAGGCAATGGAGGATGGCCCAAGGCCTTGGGCCCTACACCGCATGGGAGACCAGGAGAAGCACATGGCTCCTGGCTTCGGATCAACGCTGGTTCACTCCCCAGATGGCAGCAACGGCCAGAGCTGTGCTGATCTGAAGCCAGGAGCCAGGAGCTTCCTCCGGGTCTCCCATGTGGGTGCAGGGGCCCAAGGACTTGGGCCATCTTCTTCTTTTTTTTTTTTTTCATTTATTAAACTTTTATTTAATGAATATAAATTTCCAAAGTACAGCTTATGGGTTACAATGGCTTCCCCCCTCCCATAACTTCCCTCCCGCCCGCAACCCTCCCCTTTCCCGCTCCCTCTCCCTTTCCATTCACATCAAGATTCATTTTCAATTCTCTTTATATACAGAGGATCAGTTTAGTATATATTAGGTAAAGATTTCAACAGTTTGCCCCATATAGCAACACAAAGTGAAAAAACTACCGTTGGAGTACTAGTTATAGCATTAAATAACAGTGTACAGCACATTAAAGACAGAGATCCTACATAATATTTTTTAAAATTAATTTTCTATGCCATTTCCAATTTAACACCAGGTTTTTTTTTATTTCCAATTATCTTTATATACAGAAGATCAATTCAGTATATAATTAGTAAAGACCTCATCAGTTTGTACCCACACAGAAACACAAAGTATAAAAATACTGTTTCAGTACTAGTCACATCATCACTTCACATTAGACAACACATCAAGGACAGATCCCACATGGGATGTAAGTACACAGTGACTCCTGTTGCTGACTTAACAATTTGACACTCCTGTTCATGGCATCAGTAATCTCCCTAGGCTCTAGTCATGAGTTGTCAGGGCTATGGAAGCCTTTAGAGTTCACTGACTTTGATCTTATTCCGATAGGGTCATAGTCAAAGTGGAAGTTCTCTCCTCCCTTCGGAGAAAGGTACCTCCTTCTTTGATGGCCCCGTTCTTTCCACTGGGATCTCACCCACAGAGATCTTTCATTTAGGTCTTTTTTTTTTTTCCTTTTCCATGGTATCTTGGCTTTCCATGCCTACAATACTCTCATGGGCTCTTCAGCCAGATCCGAATGCCTTAAGGGCTGATTCTGAGGCCAGAGTGTTGTTTAGGACATCTGCCATTCTATGAGTCTGCTGTGCATCCCGCTTCCCATGTTGGATCCTTCTCTCCCTTTTTGATTCTATCAGTTAGTATTAGCAGACACTTGTCTTGTTTGTGTGATCCCTTTGACTCTTAGACCTATCAGAGCCATCAATTGTGAGATGAAATTCATCACTTGGACTAGTGAGATGGCATTGGTACATGCCACCTTGATGGGATTGTGTTGGAATCCCCTGTTGGGCCATCTTCTATTGCTTTCCCAGGCCATAGCAGAGAGCTGTATTGGAAGAGGAGCAGCCGGGACTAGAACCGGTGCCCATACGGGATGCTGGCGCTTCAGGCCAGGGCTGTAACCTGCTGCGCCACAGTGCCAGCCCCAATAAGCATATACTTTCTATGCCTGCATTTTATATTTGAGAAATGGTTGCCAAAGGCTCAATGTAAACTAGTATGTACACAAACTTAAATATTTTTCTACATGGAAATAATTCATTCTTCTAATTTCATTTCTTTCCTTGATCATTCACTCCTACTTTCTCTTGCACTCATAGTCTTCCATGTTTGTCTTTTTTGTTGTCTCATTCTAACTTTATCTGTCTGGCATTAATGTTTCTGCTTAGCTTGATTCTGCAGGCAGGCTTCTTATGTGGCAGGGAAGATGGCTACTTGTACCAAGTTCAGTTTTTCCAAGCATGCCAATCTTAACAGAAAAATAATTTGTTTCTTCTAACATTAAGAATGCTATTACTCTGCTTTGGTGTACATTGAAAATTATTAATATAAAGAGAACAGATTTAATGTTATTTCAAAGACAATTCCAAGAAGATAACCATAATTCCCTCCCTCTTTCATTTTATAAAATTTATTTTAGTTTTTATTTATCTGAAAGAGAGGGAGGGAATGAAGGAGAAAGTGTAGGGGAAGTGAGGGGAGAGAACGTGAGCAAGCGAGTGAGCAAGAGAGACCTTTCTGCTGATTAACTCCCCAAATGCCCCCCACAGGTGAGGCTGAGCCAGAAGTTGGGACTCCAAATAGGTCTCCCACAGGGCTGGTCTCCCAAGTAGCTGGGGCATCATCTGCTGCTACTCAATGTATCTACGAAGCTGGATCAGAAGTGGAGGCAGGGCTTGACCACAGTCACTCATACAAGATGCAAGTGTTTCAAGGGGCCTTAACCACTCTGCCACAACACCTGCCACCTGCTTTGGTATATATTATCTTACTTCTTGCTGATAATATTCTAATATGAGGCTAACCCAGGAGGCTATATCTTAGATCTATGGAACCTGATCTGTTACCTTCTTTGGTATATTAACTAGATTTGCACTGTGATTATGCTGTGAAATAAGAAACCCCCAAATGTCAGCTCCATTCTTAGAATATTATCCCTGGTTGTTCTGAAATTGTTGCCAGAAGCTCCTAAGTGAGCATGCTTTCTCATTAACATACTGCATTTTTCCCATTCCCTCAACCTTGGGTTTAAAGTTTTAGGCTTCATTCTCTTCTCGTTGCACTAAATTAAGTCACGCTGCTATATATAAACCAGTTCCAAACTAGTTAATATAAGTAGTTCAGGTCTGAACCACGTGTGCGACTTAGAAATGAGGAGAATCACATTTCCCCAAGCACATGAACTACTTAGAGGGACAGTGACAATTAGCACCGTTCAACACATAGTATCATGCTTACATTTCAGGATCTTTATGTCACTTCCAGATTAGAGTTTGGTTTGCTGGAAGACCACTGAACAGTAATCATCTGAATTCTCTACTGCTAGACACCACTTCAAAGACTGAACTGAGAAAATCTGCAAAGAAAAAAAGGAAAGGTGAAGAGAAACTGAATAGGGAAGTGATGTTTTCCTTCTACCACCTGGACTAGTGATACAGAATAGCTAAATTTTAAACTTTTTCCTTCCTTGGAAAAATATGAGAGGTTCTGAATTAGAAATATCCATGGGTATGTAAGTCATTGACTTAATTCTAGAGGAAATAATAGTAAGATGCTGGTCATTGTAGTGGAGGAGAGTTACTTAGAACATTTTTCTTTCTAATAAAAAAATGTAACAAATGGAAAATGACAAATGTTAATACAGGAACTGTAAATAAGCGTATTACCTCTTAAATTTCTGACGTATGATATATACTTAAGGATTGTTAAGAAACAATTTTGCAATGCTGATAAGATTGTATATATTTCTGGGTCCTAGCTATAAAGTGTTTTGGATTTGATGTTTATTCAGTGCTGTGACTTATCAATGAAAAATTTCTCACATACAATTCACTATGTTATATAGCTCTTCCTCAACATTTTACTGTATTGCAGGGTAGTTTTGAACTATCTTGAAGATTTAAGGGGTTCTTCCTAATTCCCTCTGAGGAAGGTCTACAATTGTCTGTTTATATTCTAGAGATGAAATGAAACAATGCATGATATTTAACTGCAATAGTTCCAAGTACATTGAATGTGCTCAATAGACAGTGGAGCCAATTATCTTTGTAATTGCTGCTCTTATTTTGCCCCTTATCCTTTGAATCATTTTTCTGTAACACTGTGTGCAAGTTGCTACTCCAAAGACCAAGTGGCAGGAAAGTCCACCAACACCTTTGCCTGATCTCAAAGGATGAATGAGGGAGGCAGCTGGTTTCTAACATCTTTACTTTGACAGCCCTCAAAACCACCAGCGCCTCACATGCAGTTGGGGGATATTGGTAGCTCTGGGAGAAAAAGTGCTTGAACATCTTCAGAATGCCAGTGATTTTTTCAGGGAATAGCATCCATGTGTCTCAAAGTGAAAATTAAATCCAAACTTCCTTCATCATCAAACACTTGCTGTTCCTCTTTGAAAACTTTGTGAATCTGGTGCTCATGAAAACATGGGTTAGGGAGGATCAGTGCGAAAGGCCAAGTAACACATGTCTTCTTCCTCTGCTTTGGTGCTTTATTTTCATGGTCCTAATAATTCCCCTACAGAGGAAAAGCAAGCGGTGAAACAAAAAAGATATCGAAAATAATACTAACAACGTACAGAGTCATCCCACAGTTCATGACAGAAGAAATGCTAGTTTAATGCAATACAGCTTGTGCTGATACTTAAATATTGATCATAAAGTTTAGATGTTTGCAATCACTACATTTTACACTATGATTTATTTGAGCAAGTCTGGTGATATGTTTGGGTTCTTTTAGAAAAGCAGCAAAATCAGTAGCACTCTTTTTTTTTTTTTTTTTTATAAATACCTGTAGAGAATTGTTTTTGAAGACTATGCTCAAAATATACCATGGAAGGTAGAAAAAGTAGCAAGAGATATTTTAATTTTTACTTATGTTAAAGAAATGCAAATCAAAATGAGCTTAAATTTTTTTTAATGCTTTTGGTTATACCAGGGTGGATTAGCAGAGGAAATGGAGACAAATAGTCAAATGTTTTGAAGACAGAGCAATCAGGCTTTGTAGCTTGATTGGATGAGGGTGTGAAAGAGAAAAGAGGAGTCAAGGATAACTGATGTTTTTTGTTTGAGCACATGGAAAGATGAATTTACCCTCAACTAAAATAGGAACAGCCAAGAGTAGGGTAGGTTTGGGTGCGAGAGTGGAGACGAGAGGTTCAATTTGGGGCATAAGTTGTAAGTTTGATTCTAATATCATAAGTAGCTTAAATATTTACCACAAATGTATTACGATGAGATCTCTTGGTCTCCAGGATATAAAACAAAACAAAACCCATAAAATAAAATTGGAATATAGAGAAAATTAGCATGGTCCCTGGACAAGGATGATACGCAAAATTGTGAAGTATTCCATTTAAAAAAAAAAAAAGATCATTTATTTGAGAAGGAGGGGAGCAGAAAGGGGAGGACACATGGATGCTATTCCCTGAAAAATCACTGGCATTCTGAAGATGTTCAATCTCATCCACTGATTCACTCCCCAGTGTTTGTAATAGCTGGAGTAAAGTAGGTGCCAGGAACTCCATCCAGGTGTCCCATAGGGGTGGAAGAAAATCAGTCTCTTGAGCCATCAGGGTTGCTTCCCAGGGTCTGCATTAAAAGGCAACTGGAATCAGGAGCTGGAGCTGGCAATCTCAGATGCAGGATGCAAGTGTTTTTAACCCCTAGGCCAAATGCCTGACCCTCAACTACATCATTTTTAAATTAACCTAAGGAAGAGGTTTTTCAATGAATCAATAATTTGGATTTTCACAAGTTTTAACCATACAACAATTTTTTTATTCTCTACTTTGAAAAAAAGTATCAATAATTCAAAGTTATTATTGTCATTATGTATTAAACACTGTTTACTAATTTACAAATGTTATCTAATTGCCACCAAATATAGTAAGATAGTAACTACTAGTATTTCCTGTTTTCCATTAAGAAAGATTGAGGTTTTAAAAGGCTCCAGGGGCACACATGATACTAGTGTATGTATTCAGCTCAGTTAATGAGATCAGTTTGACTCTAAGGTCAAAGCCATTAAAATATATTTCAGGTGTCAACTTATTCCTTTTGAAAAATTATAATATTGATATTGATACCGATATTCATAAGCATTTCAAATTTTTATTTACACTTTACCTTTTGGGAACATTTTTATTCAGTTCTGTACTAAATAGAAGCAAAGTTGAAAATATGAATCATCAATCAATACTTAACATAATTTAATTTGGCCAGTCACAATTTAAAATTTGATCTGCCATTGGAGCAGCCATACTGAATTTTTATTAGACTGGACAGCTATTAAAAATGCTTAAAAATACTGTTTAATAAGCTAAAAATATATTCATTATATTTTCTTGCTAGCTTCTTTTTTAAAAATCAAATATGGGATTAGTAAATTCATCACAGGTCATTGTTTAAATATTAAAATAGTAAGGTGGGGACCTTAGTTCTTAAGGTTGAAGAACAATTCCTGGACTGAAGGGAAAGAGACTGACTACCGAAAGGCCTTGAGGAAAATGTAATCACAGGATTTTCCACAGAAGTGACCAGGTCTCACAGGGATATCTCGTACAAAATAAGAGCAGAAGAGAAATCTTATGGTGCCAAGATCAAACCTACATGAATTAGTAGCTGGTCCTTTGACAAGAATGGTTTTCTGTTTTTGAAAATTTTTATTTGTTTAATTTTATTTGAAAGGTAGAGAGACAGAGACAGACACAGAGAGACCCTCCATCTGATGTTTCACTAGCGAAATGCTGATAACAGCCAGTGCTGGATCAGGCTGAAGCCAGGAACCTAAAACTCAATCTGGGTCTCCTATGTGGATGGCAGAGTCCCATGCACTTGAACCATTCTGTGCTGCCTCCCAGGGTAAGCATCAGCAGGAAGCTAGATTGGAAGCACAGAATCTAGGACTCAAACCATGCACTTCAAGTATCCCGATAAGCAGCATCTTAACCACTGTGCCAAATACCCATCCCCAAGTATGGTTTTCTATTTAGGTATCACACTCCTGTTATGAGTTTTGACTACTGTCATCAAGCCTTATGGAAGATTCAATATATCTCATTTTTGTGTCATTTTCTTCAGAGAAAATCATGTTACAGGGACATCACTAGGGCTCTGAAGGTTTAAAGGACAGATTGGTGTTCTGAGAGAAGGAAAGTCTCACTATCTTGTCTTGGCAATAGCGGGGATTATAAATTGATTCTCTAAGTGTAACCTTTGCTATAGGAAGTCCCATGTTTTTGTATAGTTACAGGAGTTGCCTTTTTTCCCCATGATTCCCCAGAGTATCTATGCCAGCCAATATCCAGTCAAAAGAAATATAGATACTATTCTAAAGAGAGAATATGCAGGCACTGGGAGCAATTACCATTATCCAAGGAACTCACCTGAGTTAAGTGGAGCTATGAAGGCTAACAGATTGGACTTGCAGTTCCATCTTTCACTCGTATGCTCTCTCTGTGCCTACGTGGCTGAATCGGTATGGAAATGTGTATTCCTTGAGTATTTCCATCTTTACTTCCTCTTTCATGAACAAAATAATCATAATCAAAACCAACTATTGTATTCTGACCTTGTTAACTTGTTGCCTGCCTTTTCCATTCTGACTGAATAAACCCAGCCAGAGAATGCCCAACACGCCTATTTCTTTTTCTCTTATGGATTCCCTCTTGTCAGCTGGGGCAGAATTATCCTGATATACATTTTGAAAGACTATTTGTTGAAAAGTGAAAAAGGCATATTTTAACTCATTTCTGTGTATCTATAGAAAGGAGTTAGAGAATGTCTAAATTGGGTAATTTATTTTCAGTCTTCAATTAGCATTAATCAAGAACTCCTTTACCTCTTAGGCTCCTGTGCCTGAATCATATATGATCTGCTATAATTATTCACACTGTGTATTCTTTTAGAGTGTAATCAACCTAGAAATCAACTCTCCCCTCTTTCACTATGTACTCTTATTTTAATGGGGGAATTCCTTTCCAGGATCTTAACATGTATTGAAATTTTGAAAATAGTGGATTTTTAAAAATCTTACTTAAAACGTTAGTTAAGATGAAATAATGAAAAAAGGAAGAATCAGATCATCTCTTTGAAAAAAATTATTTTACAATATCTTAATAATCTTAGTGCTAATTAGCAGGCTAATAAAGTCTTTGTAAATTAACATCTTTTCTTTTTTTTAAAAAAGGAAAAAACTTTCTCATTTAATGCATAGAATGTTGACTTCCCTTTTATGTTGTAGTCTTATTTCATCATTTTCAGGCTTTATTATTTTCTTCATAGATGAATGAATATATATTTCTATTCTTAAAAACAGGTCATGAGAAAAGGGATATGCCAATGCAACTAATCTTTAGCTAGCTTGTGCCAGAAATGCAACATTCATAATGTTGTCCTCACTGGCTTTTCTTTTGAAATTGTAATGCCAGGGAAAATGATTTATTGCCAGCTTGAACTCAGACTTGAGCTTTGTAAAAGAAATTTATTGGCGTCAAGTTAGCATCATGCCATAATCACTCCTAAAAAAGACATTTGTCACTATAAACCCTTATTTTCGGTGCCTGACATTTTCCATGAAACTATACTTCAAGTGAAAAAGTGATTTGAGTTTCAGATGCTTTATACCAGTATCTCTTGATTACATAAAATTCTATCTTTTCCATGAACTTTCTGGACACACTGGGGCAGTGTTTCTGGGACCTATCCTTAGGTTTCCAAGAGACAGGCTTAGAACCACAAATCTGCACTTGAAACAAGTATCTGAAAAGATTCTGCTGCAAGCAAATGTCTGAGAAACACCCTTCAGAAAGGGGTTCTGGAGTTATGTGCATAAATTCTGGCTCTACCATTTTTACTTAAAAACAAACAAACAAAGCCCTTCATTTGAGAGGCTGGAGGAGGAGTGAGAGGGCAGAGGGTGCAGAGAGATCCCATTCACACTCACTGGCTCACTCCCCAAATGGTTAGGGCTGGGCCAGGGCAGAAGCCCAGGTCTCCCAGGAGCCATCACTGTTGCTCCCAGTGTCTGCATTAGCATGAAGCTGCAGTCAGCAGCTGAAGGATGGTAAAGAAACCAGGTACTCAGTATGGGATGTGGACATCTTAGCAAGTGTCTTAATCGCTAGGCCAAATACCTGCCCATTTGCCAACTTTATATCTGTAAGTTTGAATAAGTTGCATGGCTGCTCTCATTTATTTTCTTATATAGATTATCTTACATGTGCTTTAGTTGGACAGGCATACTTTACAAAAAGGAAAATTTAAAGAAAATACTTGACAGGAAGGACATACAAGAAGCAGATGACCTGTCTTAGTTTTATTTTTTTCTCTACAATTCATGAGAACAAACACAAACACATAAACATAAATCTATTTATGTAAATGTAGTTGTAGAAATAGCAAATTAATCTCTTGATCAGAATGGGAGATAAGGTCACAGCCTGGTAAATAGTCCAGATTATGGGATATAAACAAGAGCCAATGAGTCTATAGTGCTCAATGCATTTTATTTTTAATTTATTTATTTTTAGAAAGATTTACTTATTTTTTTTTCTGAAAGGTAGAGTTAGAGAGAGGCAGAGGCAGAGAGAGAGAAGTCCTCCATTCACTGGTTCACTTCCCAGATGGCCTCAACAGCCGGAGCTGGGCTGATCTGAAGCCAGGAGCCAAGAGTTTCTTCCAGGTCTCCAGGGGTGCAGGGGCCCAAGTTGGGCCATCATCCACTGCTTTGCCAGGCAATAGCAGAGAGCCGGATTGGAACTGGAGCAACTGGGACCTGAACCGGCACCCATATGGGACACTGGCACCACAGACAGCAGCTTCACCTGCTATGCCACAGCGCTGGCCCCCTAAATGCACTTTAGATAGCCAGAAGCAGCCAATTCTTTACCATATTTATTAACTTGCTAAGAATTAGAGATTTGAAATACTGTGCACAAATTAATTAGTCCATCATTTAGTCTTATCTGTGCTATAAACTGGAGCAGTTCAAAAGTCAACCTAAAGGCACTTGTGAATTTCAATTGATTACAAATGTAGGGTTATTCTAGCATTTTATTTCTTTATAAAATAATTTATAGTAAGCATCCCCTATACTGTGAATTTGTGAGATATAACTGAGGTACTTATTTAAAATATTTTCAGTTCTTATATTTGTGTTATTGTTGTACTCTGCTTCCTATTTGAAACTCAGAGAAAAATCTCTCTTTAGTCAATTTTGGAGAAAAGATAGTGAATCATAAGATCAGCTACAGGAAACCAAGTAGCAGTAATACATTTATCATGCAGCAGTTAATTCCAGAATTACCCATTTTTGTAACAGTACATGAATTCTTGCTACATTATTTTATGGTATTACTATTTAAAGGATATATATATATATGTGTGTGTGTGTGTGTGTGTATACATATATATGTGTACATATATATATATATATATATATATATTTGAAAGGCATAAACAGAGAGAGAGAGAAAGAATCTTCCAACTCCAAATTTCCACAACAGCCAGGTCTGGGCCAGGCTGAAGCCAGGAGACAGGAATGCCATTCTGATCTCCCACATGTATGGCTGGGGCCCATACACTTGGGCTATCTTCATTGCATTCTCAGGTGCTTTAGCGGGAAGGTGGATCTGAAGTAGAGTAGCTGGGATGCAAACTGACACTTGGTGTCACAAGTGGAGGCTTAACTTGCAGTACCACAATGTTGGCCCCTAAATTATTTATTTTAAAATAAGAAAATAGGGCTGGTGCTGTGGTGTAGCAGGTAAAGCCACTGCCTGCAGTGCTGGTGTCCCATATGGGTGCTAGTTCAAGGCCTGGCTGATCCACTTCTGATCCAGCTCCCTGCTAATGTGCCTGGGAAAGCAGAAGATGCCCCAGGTACTTGGGCTCCTGCACTCACATGGGAGATCTGGATGAATCTCCTGGCTCCTGACTTTGAACCAGCCCAGCTCTGACAATTGTGGTTATTTGGGGAGTGAAACAGCAGATGGAAGATCTCTCTGCTTCTTCCTCTCGTTCTCTCTCTCTCTCTGTAACTCTTTCAAATAAATAAATAAATAAATCTTTTAAAAAGATATATACATATTTAAAAAGGTTTTGCCTTTTAGTCTCTATTTTAAAAATACAAGAAAATTTTGTGAGATGATACAACTAAAATTTAAAATCTGGTCAATTTGTGCTCTTAATATCCAAATTCTATTTAATCTAAAGATTTTATTACTAACAATGGGAGTCACTGTGCACCTGCTCCCCATGTAGGATCTCTGTCCTTAATGTGTTTTACTATGAGAATTAACGGTAAAACTACTAGTCGAACAGTACTCTATACCTTGTGCGGTTGTGTGGGTACAGTCTGTTGAAATCTTTGGTTAGTATATACCAAGTTGATCTTCTGTATATAAAGATAATTGAAAATGAATCTTGATGAAGAGTGGGATGGGAGAGGGAGTCGGAGATGGGATGGCTGTGGGTAGGAGGGAGGTTATGGGGGAAAAAGCCACAACAATGCAAAAGTTTCACTTTGTAAATTTACATTTATTAAATAAAAAATAAAATAAAAAGATTTATTACTGAGACAGATAAATTCATTAACTTTAAAAAGTAATTTTACAATGTCTTAAATATTAAAATCTTCAATACATAGATTTGTTTAAATGTTTTTATATTGGAGTAATTTTTTTCTAGTTATTTGGAATGAATTATAGATTATTATAAAAAAATCCAAATACCAGAGGAGAAAAGCTCATGGAGAATTTTATATGGTTACTGAGTATAGTAACTTGAAACATGAGCTAGTTCTTTCAACCAACCAACAGTCAAATAAACAACCAATATTTGTTGAATGACTATCTCACATACATTAGAAAACTACAGAGGAACTTGAACAAAGACAGAGGCCAGGGCTGCCACATTGCTCAGCTCTAGGGAGACATTCATACTGTGCACTACGAGGATAGCTCCCTCTGCAGGGAGATACAGCCGCCCTTCATGGCTCCTTCCTCCTGCAGCTGACAGTCCATCTGAGCAAGGGAAGGGAACAGTCAGGGCTGGAGAAAAGGCTGAGATGAAGGAAACAATAGTTTAATGGAGTAAAGAAGGGTTGCCATAAGGCTAAGACATAGGCACTAGGAGGAATAAGAAGAAACCCCTAGGGAAACATCAATTGTGGCTAGATCTGTGAAGGAATAATCTTCATCATGAAGAGAAAGAAGACTTGAAAAAAAAAAAAAAGAGACTAGGAAAGGAGAGAAAAGACATGGGAGTAGAGTTTATTTCTTTCCCCCTCTTTAGGAGAAAATGAGCAAACTACAAAACAACTTGAGTAGCTGGGCAGAGAGTTGAAGACATGCTCTGAATCACAGTTGCCTGTGAACACTGAGAAACCTGGAGGTTAAGAACCATGCATAAAATCTTGGTCATAAAAAATTGAAGAACAATAAAATCATGAACTTTAGCCATTTAATGAGATCAAGTTTTAGTCATCAAGAAAATTTTAGTTTCAATGTGAAATTACTGACAATAAGATATATTTTGTTTCTGTGTTCTAATCACAATTTTAAATTTATAATCTCATGATGAAATCACCTAAAGTACTATCCTTAATGTTTTAAGGAATTATTTTCTTTTAATAATAACAGCCACCTTGTGAAGTGAACATTATTATTATTCCATTTTACAGATGATGAAAGTGAACCTTCAGGAGGTTAAGAAACTGCCCAAGGTCAAAGAGCTAAAACACTGCATATAGAATTCAAATCAATATTAATTACCCTGCTTTGATCAATACAGATTTGTATGTACATATTGAAATATATTGTACTCCATAAATATATCCAATTAATATGTGTTAATCACATAAGATTTAAAAAATATTTAAGGAGACAGAAATGCTAACTTCCCTGATATGACCATTACAAATTGTATATATGTACTCAATTATCACAGTGTACTCCCATAAATATGCACATACAATTAAAATAATATAAAAGGAAAGAATTCAAATCTTGGTAGTCTGACTTACAAAGCAGGGAAAATGTATTTTATGCTCAATATTGGCACAATAGTTGGCACTTAGATTTCGGAGAAGAGGGAGACAAATGAAGATGGGAGCTGTATAGGAAAGCTTGCTACACAGGGGGTAGGATTTGAACTGAGTTTGAAAAATGGAAGGGGCCAGCGCTGTGGCTTAGCAGGTAAAGCCACCACCTTCAGTGCTGGCATCCCTTCCAATCCAGCTCTCTGCTATGGCCTGGGAGAGCAGTAGAAGATGGCCCAAGTCCTTGGGCCCTTGCATCCGCGTGGGAGACCCAGAAGAAGTTCCTGGCTCCTGGTTTTGGATCTGTGCAGCTCTGGCAGTTGCAGCCAACTGGAGAGTGAACCCGTGGACCAGTGGATGGAAGACACCTCTCTCTCTCTCTCTCTCTCTCTGCCTCTCCTTCTCTCTCTATGTAACTCTGACTTTCAAATAAATAAATAAATCTTAAAAAATAAAAAAGAAAAATGGGCATGATTTGGAAGATCTTAGAGGAAATCAGAGAACATTAGGTGTACAGAACTTGAACCAAGTAACGAGAACAGGTATGTGTGCTGTGTTCTGGGGACAGTGAGGAGACTGTCCAAATTAGAAGAAAAGCAGCAAGTTAGTGGGCATGGAAACTGGATAGGCAAATGAAGCCAATTTTGTAGAAGGCCTTAGCTTCCAGAGTGTTGTATAAGAAGCAGAGAGTCTTAAAAGGTTTTTGCAGATGAGAGTATTCAGGGCAGTTTTTAAGTGAAAATACAATGCAAAAAAAAAAGCAACTTTTTAGAAACATTTTGAAGAATGCCTACTTTATAAACTGACTTCAAGGAGGGTAGCTTTCATTTTTATCATTTTTACTCAGCTGACTAATGGCTGTGCAGTATTTGTTCTTTTTAATCTACATACTATAAAGTTTATAGTAATTTATAGAGATTATACATTTATATATATTAATGTTCAATTTTGAATTAATTTTTCTTTCAAATCAGGAGCTTATCTTCTTTAAATATATTTTAATTGTATACTTATCGCTAAGATTATTATTTGTAAAAATAATTATTCTTTTTTTTTGGAATTTCAAATAGTCAGCATTTTAAAGAAGATTAGATCAGTCCAAAAATGAGTTGTTTATTTCATCAATTTCTTAATGGTTTGCTTGCTATGGTCAAAGTGTTATAAGGTTCTGCCTTTGGTGCTTTCTTGTTTGATAAGTGTTTGTAAAACTTGGAAAAGCAATCTCATCAAGTTCGTAGATGACACAAAGCTGAAAAGAAAACAAGCTCTCTGATGTCATAGTCTAGAGAGGCTACAACAAAGGTAAAATATAACAAAGTGGAACCATTGGGGATACATGATATTCCTAGTTCCTATGGAGACAGCCACAGCAACAAAATATTGAGATGATGCTTAATAGTGGTACATGGGTTAAATATTCTTCTGTATTCTCACAACATGGCACAGAACACTTCTGTGACTGGATAGGTCAGTTGCTTTCCTCACCCACCAAGCGTTTCTCCAGATCACAAAATTGGGCACACTATAATTTGGTTCACTTCTGACACTATCTATCTGGAGTTAGTGTTAAGGGCTCAGTTTGCCAAGACTGGCTCTACTCCAGATCACAAGCCTGGGACTCCCATATGTTTGATTGTAAACCAGAAGCTCCCATGGCCAGAAGCTCCTCTAGTTCAGTGTTTGCTAGAATGGCTCACAGAACCCAGGAGAAACACATTACTTGTGATTACCAGATCATTACAAGGGCTACAACTCAGGAACAGCCAATGGAAGAGATCCAAGGCAAAGTTTGTGAAGGAGGGGCACAATTTGTATGCCCTTTCTCTGAAAGCACCACCCTTCCATCACTTCCACATATTCAACATCCGGAAGTTCAACAAACCTCGATCAAGAGTTTTTATGGAGATTAACTGCCAGTCTTTTTTTATTTTAATTTTTATTTGAAGGGCAGGGTTACAGACACAGAGAGAGGTCTTCCATCTATTGGTTAGCTTCTCAAATGGCTACAATGTTTGGGGCTAGCCAGGCAAAATTCAGGAGCCAGGAGTTTCTTCCAGGTCTCCCTTGTGGGCACAGGGGCCCAAGCACTCTGGCCATCCTCCACTGTTTTCCCAGGTACATTAGCAGGGAGCTAGATTAGAAGTAGAGCAGCTGGGACTCAAACTGGCACCCATATGGGATAATGGCATTGCAGGCACAGCTTAATCCAGCACGCCACCACACTAGCCTTTAATCTCCAGTCTTCAGACCACCTTCCCTTGAGGTCCATAGATAGGGCTTAAAACTCCCAACCTATAGTCAGTAAATCTTTCTGGTGAACAACCCGAGATCTTATCAAAAGGAACACATCATGAACAATAACAGATATTTCTATCATTCAGGATATTCCAAAGATTTGAGGGACTCTGTGACTGGAACCTAGAACAAAGAGCAAATATATTTCTTTCATATTATACTACATCCAGTGTATCCACTCTAGCAAGATTGTAGTACCTGGTAACCCAGTTGAAACTTAGCAAAGAATAGTATCATATCCAAAGTATGTGACTAAGGTTGTAAGTAAGCACAATAACCATTCTCAAAATAATTCATCTCCTTTCTAACCTGGAAAGCACTTTTAATTAGAAATAAGGCAGCCTGATTTCTCAAAATATCAAATTCACCACTTTTATTGATCACAAACCTAGACATCATAGATGTAGCAATAACTTAATAGAGGCCAAAAAACTGTATGAGTCCATTGCTATGTGCTAAGAGAATCCTTCTGCAATGGATTTATGAACTCTGGTAGAGCACAAAGTCACATAGCTATACACAAACTTACCAGAATCACATATAATCCATCTTTCAATACTTAACAGTTTACACATCATCCCTCTCTCTGGCCAGACATAAGAAAAATAGGAAAGAAAGAATCACTGAAGTTTCCAAAAATCAATCAGTAAAATAAAAGAATTTTTTTCAATTTCCATTGTTTTCCAAAATTTCATTTTCTATTGCTTAAATTGTCAGCACACATTTTTTTATAAGTTATTGTATGATGGCTAAGTCCAATTTTATTCTCAATTTACAAGAAGAATCCTTAAATGTTGTTAAGTTTTTGCAATTTAAATTATTTTAAAAACTCTAGGGGTTGGCATTTGGCATGGTAATTAAGCTGCTGGGATTGCCTGCATCCCATATCAGAGTGACTGGGTTTGAGTCCTGGCTCTGCTCTCCATTCCAGCTTCCTGCTAATGTACATGCTGGGAGGCAACAGGTGATGACTCAAGTAGTTGGGTCCCTGACACCAATATGAGATACTTGAACTGAGTTCCTGGCTTCAGCCTGGCCCAGCCCCAGCTGTTGTGGGCATTTGGGAAGTGAACCACTGAATAGGACATCTCTTTCTGTATATATATCTCTAATAAATAAAATTCATTTAAAATTTTTAAAGTATAGTATGCAAACTTTTCAATATTAAGCAGATACTTGGTAACTTCTGTAGGTTTAGGTGTGCAAGCACACATGTGCATATATGTGTGTAATTATAGGCAGCAACAAAACCCACACATATACAAATAACAAAATTCAGCAAATACATATACCAAGAAAATACATAACAAGAAAAATATCTTAAGAACTACTGCATTGACCATTGTTTCATTCTTTAATTCATTTGTTCTTTCATATACCCCAAAATGTTTGGAGTAAAATGAAATTAATACTTAAGAATCATGGCTCTAGAGCCAGACTCCTAGTTTTAGTAGGAGGTTGTAAGACATTGAACATGTCATATAGTTTCCTCATCACTAAAATGAGAATAACAGTAGTCCCCATTTCACAGGATTATTGTAAGGATTGAAGTAAATAATATATACAAAATACTAAGAGCAACACTCAGCACATGTGAATGCTCTACATGTGTTTACATCATTGTCATTGTTGTTGTCATCATCATTATCATCATCATCATCTCATCTCTATGCATCATCACTTTAATTCTAAGGATAAACACTAATTAATTTGACAACTACTCTAACCCTTAAAGTTCTCATTAGATTATTTTTAGCTCTCAAATTATATAGAGTAACTACGCTGTGTGCAAATTCTTACTCATAAGCAGGACCTTGGTAATTGGGAGGTGAATCCTACTGAAAGAATTCTCCCCAAACGACATTCTGCAACCTAGTGGCATACTGTTAACTGTACCAAATTCAAATTACCTCAAAAACTCTATTGTACATACTTTTATAACAGAGTGAACTTTATGTCAGATGCTGATAAATTTTATAAGATTTATACTATAGGGTGAATGAAAAAATTTAACTTTCCGGGTAAAAGTGGAAAATAGCAGATTTTAAAAGTACAGGGAGGAGAAACAGCCAGGTTTCTCATGCCAATTTAATTGTTCTAACTCTTAAACCTTTGCCCCTCCAATAGGATGGGAAAATAGAGTATGTGTTGGCATAGTACGTACACAGGCAGGTGCTCCCACCTCTCACAAGAGCTGCTTTGGATTCTAAAAGGAGATGACAATACAGTTACCTCACCTTTCTTGGAGTTGTTGTTTTCTTGTTTGTTTCCCTAGTCTCTTTCTTTGTTCTATTTTCCCCTGTTTTCAACACTCAATTCATTAAGGAGATATGGGAGACCATCTATTCTTCCACTTTTCCTTTTTCTAGGGCTGTTGTCTCTTCTGTGATCCTTGTTTACCTATTGTGGATCCTTCACATAAGTCAATACAGCTGACATGCATCTACCACCAGTTTCAGATTAGTAGCATTTTGAAAAAAAAAAAAGAAAGAAAGAAATTAGAAAGGGAAGAGCTCTAGAGTTCCTAAAGTCTCAACTGGCTGATTGGATTGAGGGCAGGGGAGTTAAGGCAGAGAGTGAGAGAAAAGTGTTTGGAATCCAGGTAGAGGAAAACCCTTGGGAACTGAAATTCATTGGAAATTAACTTTTTATTGTGAAAAAGCCATTGTAAATATAAAATTTGATCGCATACTTAATGATCTCTATTGTACAACTTTAAAATTTTTTGAATTGATCTGGATGGACACTCTGATGGTTCTGGGGAGGACAAAAGCTTCACGGATTAACATGTAAGTGTGACTCAAGGTTTTATGTTGTAACAGTGTTGACTTCTGTGAGGAATCTGCTACTTCTTGACATTAGAGACCCATTCAAGCACTATACACTGACCTTGGCAGCTTATTTGCAAACACAGCCCTGGTTCTGGGTTGGAGTTCACTGTTATTAGATCTAATCAGGGTTTTGCTAAGGGGTTATTCCAGCATGACAACAAGAGAAGCAAATATTCCTCTGAGAAAAATTACTTTTATTGTCCTCTTAAAATCACAAATTTTCATGAAGAGGAGTGGAAGTAACTTGTGTAATTTCTAGCTTCCAGGCCCTGACCAATATGATGTGTCAACTGTGGTTTAAAGTGTCATAAAGTTTTACTTTCTGGTAATTTAGGGAGGATAGGATCTTTTAATTATTTTTATGTGCTATTTGAAGTCTGGTCAAGATTGTGGCCTCTACTACTCAAAAGCCTTTGAAATATTGAGATGAATTTTTAAAGATCAGATATTTTTCCAAGTGAATGTGAATGCCACTGGAGTGAAAGAGGAAAACCATCACATTGAAGGATGAAATAGGGTATAGATGAGGGGGTACGACTGCTCTACCTGATTCATTCATTCTACTAAGCTTTGATCTTTGTCACTTGGAAATAGAGCATGAAAAATGCAGAAACTTAGAAGTACTATTATTTCTTCTTACAGAGAACTTCTGAGGTCCCTACATTTGTAAAGTTAACATCACACACCGATGACTGGTTGTGAAGGGAAATGTTGTATGTTAGGGACAAATGGCTTTTATTTGAGGTTAACCCCAAGTAGTAAAGACAGTTGGAAACAGTTGGAGAACAGTCACTTCTGTCCCTTGATCTTCCCTAGCTCAAGTTGGCTTCCAATAGAATGTTACTTAGGGATGTCTATAAAGGAAAACCTTGCCTAAAACCCAAGAAAATATTCCTATTTGCAAAACAAAACAAAACAAAACAGCCCCCACAAAGTTTAGCTTCTTCTGTATTAACATGGTGCATATTAACATGGTGCAGCATTTGCAAATATCTGGGAACAACACAACTATTTGAAAATAACAAATTTCATTATTTCTTTATTAAAAATATACAAACATAATATGGTAAATTAAATTAAAATTAAAAAGTAGCCAATTTAGTTTTAAGAGAATAGGATGATGGAATAAATAAGATGAAGCAATAAATGAGGTCAGCATTCAGGATGCATTTTAGAAGTTCTGCACATTTGTTTCATAATAAATGGATTTTTTGGTTTACTTTCCTTTTTCTTTTAGACATCAGGTACACTGAGTTGGACCACCAAAGCATGAACAATCTATTTCTTATGTACTTAGGGATTTGTGTCATTATTTTTAGCAATAGAAGGAATAGTCACAAACCTATCCATAGAAGTGCTTGACAAAAACAACAGGCACATATTTGACTCTAAATTTTCTTGCAACCACTGAAAAGAAAGGAACAAAGTGATAATAGTATGATTTGCAATATTCATAAAATAATGACAAAATAAGTAGCATCTCTGACTCAATGCCTAGAAAGAATTTTTCTCTTGTTAGTCTCATAATGATAGCATTATGGAATTCAAGTGGAAAATATTCAACAATGAATTTCAGAGAGTATTATCCACTTTGGCTCTGTGTTGCATTGATTGAGGTTAGGTTAGGTTAGTTCATGCCTGAATATAAGCACACATTAACTACAAATCATAGGTAGTTCAACATGTAATACACAAAAAGTATTCTTAACTGTCTTTTTTTGAATGAAAGATACATAAAATTCCAGTGGCATTGAAATTAGAACACCTTCTGGGACTGGCGCTGTGGCATAGCAGGTAAAGGTGCCACCTGCAGTGCCGGCATCCCATATGGGTGCTGGTTTGAGTTCCGGCTGTTCCACTTCTGATCTAGCTCTCTGCTATGGTCTGGGAAAGCAGTAGAAGATGGCCCAAGTCTTTGGGCCCCTGCACCCATGTGGGAAACCCAGTAGAAGCTCTTGGCTTCAAATCAGCCCAGCTCTACCCACTGCAGCCATTTGGGGAGTGAACCAGCAGATGGAAGACTTCTCTCTCTCTTCTTCTGCCTCTCTGTAATTCTGCCTATCAAATAAATAAAATCTTAAACAAACAAAAAAACAAGAACACCTCCTGTCTGGACTCAGACTGTCCCAGTTAGTATAAAAAAAAAGACATGATTACCAATATGGCCCAACACAATCACAATGCATTCAGTGAAAGACTTTTATTTTTGTTTATTTACCTTTAAAATGCTGCTCTACTTCATTTACTGAACAAATGTATTTTTTTAAAAGATTTATTTGTTGATTTGAAAGGCTTACAGAGGGAGTAACAGAGAGAGAGAGAGAGAGAGAGAGAGAGAGAGAGAGAGAGAATCTTCCATTGGTTGGTTCACTCCCCAAAAGGCTGTAACAGCTGGGGTTGGGCCCAGCAGAAGCCAAGAGCCTGAAGCTTCTTCCAGGTCTCCCATGTGGGTGCAGGGGCCCATGCACTTGGGCCACCTTGTGCTGCTTTCTGAGGCCACAAGCATGAAGCTGGACTGGAAGTGGAGTAGCTGGGACTTGAACCTGCGCCCATATGGAATGCTAGCACCGCAGGCTGTGGCTTTTCACACAATGCCACAACACAGGTCCCTGAACAAATATTTAAGGAACCTACTATGTGTTAGACACTGTTCCAGGTGCCGAGGATACAGTAGTGAACAAAACAGACAAAATTTCCTTTCTGAAAAGAGTAGATGAGGGCAACAGGAATTGAAGATGAATTTAAGAGAGGTAACAGGAAAGCAGACAATACAGCCTTGTCTGAGACATTGGAGACTTTGAGTTTTAGAAAGAGCAAGACATGTGGCTGAGTAGAATGTCATGATCCTGTTTAAAAGAGAATCAATTTGGAGCATGTATAGAAACTGAGAGGTTAATTTAGTGAAAATACTCCAGGAGAGACTAAAAATCACAAATTGTTCCCAGTGTCTTTCTCCTAAAGAACTATTCCATACTTCATTCTTTCTACTAAAATTTGTAATACCTCTCCCTCTTTTATACTCTCAGCTGATGATCTTATTTATTAATTCTATGAAAATCATCACCAAATGCCTTCCTACTGTTTTAATCCACCATCCTGCATTCATACCCATCAATGCCTTTAGGCCACAGCTGGTGAATGATCCGTATTCCTTTTATTTGTGCACTAGTACCATTCCCCCTCTCCTACTCAAGGGCATCACACCAGAATTTTCCTCCATTCTCTACTGTATATCAGTTTTTACTTCTCTTCAAATCATTCCTGTAAGTGCACAAAAAGAATAATACTTTGCCAAAATTTTAAAAAAGCACAAAAACTACTCCTTACCTAATCTACCATCCAGCTGCAGCTCTGCTTCCTTTTTCCTTTTCATATGAAAATTAAACAAGGAATAATTAATTCCTCTCCTCTGTCCTCTTCTAAAACAATCTAGTCAGGGTTTCAACCAAAACAATTATGGTTGAGAAATCACCATTAACTACAATATGGCTAAATCTAATGCTCAGATCTCAATTCTTAACTATTTGCTCTATCTGCAGCTTGGGACATACAGCCATGTGTCCCTTAAAAATGGAATAAGTTCTGAAAAACACATAGTTAGGCAATTTCAAAAACATGCAAACATTGTAGAATGCACTTACAGAGCTAAGATGGTTATTACATCACTAGGCAATATAATGTTATGGCACTACCATTTGTATGTGGTTGAGTGAAATGTTTCTATGTGGAACAAGTCTGTATTTTATTGGATTTCTGGCATAGCCAGTATCTTGGCTTTCCTGTTGTGTCCTTTTCTTTTCCTGGTTTCTCCTTACCTCCCACTAAATACATATGGGGCTTAATACAAGGACCTCTTTTCTTCTTTGACTTTATTACTCCTTTGGTGATCTCATCTAGTCTCAAAGCTTTGAATATTTTCTATACAATAAATATTCTAAAATTTATACTCTTGTTCTAAGTTACCATAATCATCTAGACTCACTCTATTAGATATCCAATCTCTAGTTTGTTACCTAATAGCTTCTTAAACATATCCAACCCAAAGCTGACTCCTAATCTACTTCAACTTTCTCTTCCTGCAATCTTCCCCCTGTTAGTAACCAGCTATTGAATTATTTGATACTCAGGCCAAAATCTTGGAGTTCTCTCTCTCACACACACCCTGCATGCAATTTTACAGCAAAGCCACTGGCTTAACTTTCAACATGTCACCTGCTAAACACATCTAGAGTTTGGCTGTACATTGAATTCTTACTCCTCCACTGCTACTACCCTGATTTAATTCTCCATGTTATTTTGAGCAGATTACATAAAATATATTTAACTGGTCTTGTTATTTATTCTCTTAATCTCCTTATAGTCTATTCACAACTACATGGCCAAAGTGATCCGTCCAAGTCAGAAAATTTCACCTTTCTATTCAAAATTGCTCAGTGGCTTGTGAGCTCATTTAGAGCAAAAGCTAAAGAAATTCCAGTGGTTGAAAAGGTCTGATACACTCTATCAACAATAACAAGTAAGATATTTAGTATTGGTGAGGATGGCAACAGGAGTTTTATTTACCTTTAGATTTACTTTAAGGATGAAATTCTACCATTTTGCAGCAAAACGGACACAACTGGAGGACATCATGTTGAGTGAAATAAGCCATATACAGAAATACAATATGCTAATGTCCATCAGTTACTCTGCTATACTTGTTTGATACCAGGACTGACGTTTGAATTTAGTTTTGAAAGTTTGTATTACTTTTTGTTCTGAGAAGATACATAAAATGGTGTGTTTCCCTTCCACCTCACTAAATTTTTTGTGCTGGGAAGTCCTACAAATACTTGGTATCACTATGGGGTAATATTAGAATGAATGTGGACAATACTAGGGTTATAACACTTGCTCAGGAAAGTCTACTTACCTTAGCTTTAAATTTTTGAGTACCAAATTATTTTACAACTTAAGAGAAAAAGTAACTTCTTATCCATTGGTTCCTAGGATAATTGAGTATGATAATTTATATTTTTGAAAACATGTCAGCTTGAGCACTGACTCAAAATTGGACAAACCCCACATTTTAAAAATCGCTAGCTATTATTGAAAGTCTACTTCCAAATAGCTTGAATATTAAGAACTGGTTTTAAAAAACCAAGTCCACAAAGTACTCCAGGTATTGTAAATCATTCTTCAATTGTCAACCATCAAGGCATTTCAATTTAGAAACAAATCAAGAGACTGTCCAGTTATTTAAGACTAAATGTCTTAACCTATTTTTAGAACTAGGGGGAAAAACACTGTAAAGAAACAAAAATGTGATAACACTGTTTCTTTCTTTTTCATTATTATTATTATTTTTTTGTTTTTTCTTAAGGAAGCTTTCTTACAACTTCTCTAAAAACCAGGTGTAAAACTGAGTATCAGTCATTACTGAGTTAGATGAGAGGGAAGCTGATGAATTGAACAGAGTTGAAGGAAAGTTGTCTAGGCAATCAAAATAACAGACTTCCACTTAGACTCCTGAATTTTTTCCTCAAGTTTTTGAGGTGGTTAAGTCCATCTTCTGCATTATTTCTCAACTACATTATGATTGGGTTACCATGTGTGTTTTCATTTTTGATGCTGTTTTTATAATTTACGCTAATTGAATGAAAAATAAAGGAATGCAGTAAAAGCATAGGAGCTCTCAGTTCTTTTTCTCCTTTAATGTTAATGCCACACACTAGGCATAGACTTGCCCCACGCTGATTCCTGTAGCACTTTATGGAAGGCTGGGATCAGCAGTCTTCTTGACTTCTAGACAATTGCAGGCCATCTTGCTGCTTGGGAGAAATGTAGACGTTTAGAATATTGCAAATCAGGTCTTGCGCATGGCGTAATGGATAAAGCTGCCACATGCAGGGCCAGCATCCCATATGGGCGCCAGTTTGAGTCCTGGCTGCTCCACTTCTAATATAGCGCTCTACTATGACTTGGGAAAGCAGTAGAAGATGGCCCAAGTTCTTGGGCCCCTGCACCTGTGTGGGAGACCTGGAAGAAGCTCCTGGCTCCTGGCTTCGGACTGGCACAGCTCTGGCCCTTGTGGCCATCTGGGGCATGAACCAGCGGATGGAGGACCTTTCTCTCTCTCTCTCTCTCTCTCTCTCTCTCTCTCTCTCTCTCTCTCTCTGCCTCTCTGTAACTCTGCTTTCAAATAAACAAATAAATCTGAAAAAATTCAGGAGTCTAAGTGGAGGTCTGTTATTTTGATTGCCTAGACAACTTTCCTTCAGCTCTGTTCAATATTCTTTTAGGTCTGCTGGACAAGGTCAAACCTTAAAGAAAAAATTCACCAAATCAGTAATCTGCAGGTCACTAGCATTAGTTCTGAATTTTTTTCCCATTACCCTTTCAAAATTTCCCTAACTATATCACTTGAATGAGGTGGGAATTATCTGACCTTGATATAATTACCAGCTTTACAAACGTCTGTTACTCTCAGTGAGAGTAATATAGGATACTAAATGCAATTTGTGTTAATTTCAATATTTCTATTTGAAAAATTAGGTTATATTCTAACTCTGTTTAATAAGTTCAAGTGTGAGCGATTCTAGACAAGTGAAGTTGAGGACTTGGAATGGATAACAGAAAAAACAACTGTTTACTACAAATATATTTGCATTGCTTAAATTTCTTACCATATGGAGGTATTATTTATTCAAATGTTTTATTAATATTTTTCTAATTATATGACACTCACTGCAAAACATTTGCTCTCATAACAAAGATAGAAGGAATTAAATGGCTTTGTCTAAAATGTCTAAAACTGAAACCCAATATTCTAGTGTTTTCCTGTCCATATGTTTATCTACCACAGTGTATTTACAATTGGTTACAAGTAAATTTTTATTTCTAATATCTATCTCAGGATTTTTTTTGTATTGTATTCCTAGATAGCTAATCAATATTTATTTTATTTGAAGAATATTTTAATCCATTCTTGATTATGCTTTTTCCAAAAATGATTTCCCCTAGTGACAACTGAAACTCAAGTGATGATTACAACAAAAGAAATTTTTAAGTTTTTCCAGAACCAGGGTCATTGGTGACATGTCCATAAATTACATACAATCTCAACACAGACCATCTTACAGAGAAGCCTCACTCTAATGACCATAATATACAGAGGTTAAAATTGCCCTGTTGTATTTATCTTTCACTGTGCAGCTTACTGAAATCAAATTTCTGTCATCAACAATTATTAATCATCCATATGCCCTGCAGAGAATTTTAATAAAGCATATTATGAACCTGGGGGTGGTAGTGGTACAAGAAAGACACAAACATGATCCAAATTTATAAAAGGAGATGGGGTCCCTATTACTCTACCACATCTGTTTGCCACATGTTCATAAATCATATCAATGTTTTGAACATTTCTTCTAGCACCTTCCTGTCACCTTGGTTTTATGGTTCATAATTCTACGCCTCCTATACACACATATTCACAAAGAAAAGTTTTTCATTATTATACTTCAGGCTTGAAAGTGACATTTAACCAAGTATTAATTCAAGCAACTGCAGGTAATGGTCTAGTGCCAATAGAATATCCAATTTCTTGAGATCTGAACATAGAAAAAAAACTAGTAGTAAAACTTTTTTATTCTAAAGGAGTAGTGTGATAACATGAAGATATCAGTGACTACCATTGCCAAAAGAAAGCTGCATTTGAGTTTGAATCCATGAAGCTGAATTGCCAAAAAACAGCTGCCAATTTAGAGGAAGACATTTTTCCTTGCAGCTGGGTTCCTCAGAAATTCCATGCACAGTTCTCTGTTCATTTTAATTTTCCAGTGATTTTAATGCATGTCTACATGCAATGCAATGTTTCTCCTCTGGGAATCTGCCATTTGTATCATGGCATATAAAGACAGAGCAAAAAGATTCAAGACTGTATTTTCAAGGCAGCCCATGTGACTCTGTTTTTTTTTTTTTTTGAAACAAAAGCAAACTGAAGATACAAAGGAAGTCACATTAGTCATGTGGCATCATATAGATGAAATAGATTTTTTGTCACTATGGCTAATCAATACTTCCTATCCCTTGCTTCAAACATATAGTACCACTGAATAGATAAACCTAGAGAAACATGCATACACACATGTAAGCTTGAAAACAAAAAAGGCAAACCATATGGTGCTACAAATGAAGACAGTCAATCTGAAGCAGTTACAGTGAGTGGAAGCTATTGTCAAATAGTTCACGAGGGGACTGACCCTGGATATTTTCCTAAGTGACTAAGGGTTTTAACCCAAGAGTAGAGAGTTGAAAAGAAAGGCAGAAATTGAGTTTTCGGCCTTGTAGTATGGAAAGCTTCAGGTATACTCTCAAAACGGACTAGAAAGTTCTTTCCATTGGATGGAGATTAGGTAGGAAAAATGGTCTGCCTGTCCTAGGTCATGGTTCAAAATTTATCATCTGGGAGAACTCTAAACCGATACTATTCGAATATGGGATTGAATTCACATATCTTTCTTGGTAAAAGACTTTAAAATTAAGAAATTGTTATAAAAACTGGTTGAGAGGACCACAGTACTGGCAGAGATAGATAAAACCACCCATAGTCATAACTTCACAACCCACAACCCACAACCCTGTGAAGCAATTTGCTACACAGAAAATTTCAAAGTATACCATTTGAAGCACTCCATGAAAAAGGTCTTCATTATAGCCAAGAGTCTCAACAAATAGAATTCTTGTTAATATCAGTAGAAAATAGAACAATGAAATTTTTCTCTAAATTTTCAAAGATACCAAGAAGTAAAAATCGTAAGGATAACATCTTCTAAAAAAGAAGAAGCAGGGGCGAGTGTTTGGTCTTGCAGTTAGGATGTCTGCAGCCCATTTCAGAGGGCCCGAGTTTGATATCCACCCTTAGCTCCTGACTTGAGCTTCCTGCTAATGTAGACACTGCGAGCAAGCAATGATGGCTCAAGTGATCCGGTTCCTGGATTGAATTCTCAGCTCCTTGCTGTAGTCTGGCACAGCTTGAGGCTGATGGGGCCATTTGGGGAGTAAATTAATGGATGGGAGCTCTCTCTTTCTCCCTCTCTCTCTCTGCCTATCTATCTCCCTCTAACCGTGTCTTAAATAAAACTTTTAAATATTAAAAAAGAGGAATTTTTGAAAAAGAATAAATGTAATACTAGAAATGAAAAAAATATAATAATTAAAAGGAAAACTGAATGCATGAACTACCCAGTGTACTAAAACAAATGAAGATAAAATTAGCAAATGTGAAAACAAATGTGAGAAATTCACTAAAATACAAGATAAATAGGTAAGAGGAGACTTCAAAAATTTTGTGTTAATATAAAATCAAAAGGTGTTTATTTTGGTGAAAAAATTTTAAATCCATGCATAATATTTTTTAAAAAGATTTATTTACTCATTAGAAAAGCAGAGTTACAGAGAGGCAGAGGTAAAGAGAGAGAAGCCTTCCATCCGCTGGTTCACTCTCCAAATGGCTGCAACAGTCAGAGCTGGGCTGATCTGAAGCCAGGAACCAGAGCTTCTTCCAGGTCTCCGATGTGGGTGCAGGGGCCTAAGGACTTGGGCCATCTTCTACTGCTATCCTGGGCAATACCAGAGAGCTGGATCAGAAGTGGAGCATCTGGGACCTGAACCGGCGCCAACATGGGATGGCAGCACTGTAGGTGGCAGCTTTACCCACTATGCTGCAGATTCTGCCCCTGAAGACCTTTTTAAGGAATTTATTAATTTATCAGATTCTCAGAGTCACAGCAAATACATGATAATTTCAAAACCATTATTATGTTAATATAATATTAATATAAAAAGAATAGGTTTAATGTAGTTCATAGGTACAATTCTAAGAATATAATACTCCATTTCCGATTCAGCTCCCTGCTATGGCCTGGGAAAGCAGTAGAAGATGGCCCAAGTCCTTGGGCCCCTGCACCCACATGGGGGGCCCGGAAGAAGCTCCTGGCTCCTCGTTTCGGATTGGCACAGTTCTGGCCATTGCGGCCAACTGGGGAGTGAACCAGTGGATGGAAGCCTCTCTCTCTCTCTCTCTCTCTCTCTGCCTCTCCTCTCTCTGTGTAACTCTTTCAAATAAATAAATAAATCTTTAAAAAAAATATGAAAGCTTGAATAATGTCATTTATCTTTGGCTTTCTCCAAGTACCTACCCTGTGCCTTATACATAGTGGAAACTCATTAAAATCAGTTTGTAGATGAAGAGATGAAAATAATTTCTCTAAAAATAACAGATATTTGTAAGAAGAGTTACTTGAATTCAGAGGCACTTTTTAGCCTCATCACAGAGAAAGGTAACTATTTTCTTTACCTCTCTTCTCACCTCACCAAATACAGACCAGATAGAGAAGAATAACATTTATTAAGGAATGCACACTTCCAATTTTTAAGGTAAAAGCCATCGAATGCCACAGGACTAGATTCTTCTAACAAGAACTCAAATATTTCTAGTTTGAAGGTATCAGAAACATAAAGTTGCATCACCTGACTGTCCATTCATGAAGACTGTTCTTGAAAAAATTAGGTTATTTTGCAGCAGATGCCAAAAATTGTTTTTGAAAGTCAGAGATACAGAGGGAGGAACTGAGAGGGGTAGAGAGGAGATAAGAAAGATAGAAAGAGAGAGAGAGAACAATTTCCTATTTGCTGGTTTGATCCCGAAATGCCCATAGCAGCTGTGATTGGCCAGAGCCAAGCCGAAGCCATGAATCAGGAACTCAATATGGGTTTCCCAGGTGGGAGGCAAGAACCCAACTGCTTGAGCCATCACCTGTTGCCTACCAGGGTGTACAATAGCTGATAGTTATAATCGGAAGCAGAGCAGGCCACAAACCCAGGTCCAAGCAGCGTATTAACTGCTACATCAAATGTCTGCCCCTGGAACTAAGAATTTTAATGGAAATTAAAATAGCATTTGAGTTACCTGCACTCCTGTGTCGATAGAAGCTCAATTCACAATAACTAAGTTAAGCAACCTATCTAAATGTACATCAACTAATGACTGAATAAAGAAAATGTGATATATTTTACATGATGGAATATTACTCAGCTATAAAAAAGAATGAAATCCTATCATTTGCAACAAAATGGATGCAACTGGAGATTATTATGCTAAATGAAATAAGCCAGATGCAAAAAGAAAAATATCATGTCTTCTTTTATTTGTGGTAGTTAATATATAGATATACTACTATAATTTTCATGATCTGTGATTATTTTAAAATTTACTATATATGAGTGAAATGGCATCTTTTCATCTGATTATTGTTTATAGCCTTTGTCTACATTCCTGCTGAACTACAGTCTGTTTCCTTTTTACTTGCTGAACTCTTTATTTAGTGGAACACTAAATATGTTATCTCAAAATTAAATGTAATCTCAAAGATTAAAAAAAGAAAAAGAAGGAAAGAAAAGTAATAAAGGAAAGAAAGAAGGAATGAAGGAAAGATGGAAGAATGAAAGGGGAGGGAGGGAAGAAGGGAAGTATCATTATATTCTTAAAATTTTGTCTATGAACTACATTGAATCTCTACTCTTTGTATTAATATCACATTAACATGAGAATTGATGGGGATTGTGTTGTTGGAATTATCATGCATTTGCTCTGACCCTGAGAATCTAATGTATTAGTAAATTCCTTTTTTATAAAAATTTTAGTGGGCTCTATTTTCCAACCATTGATTGTACTTATAAAGCAACAGGCAGTAAATGTAGAATATTCACTAATGCATATTCTCACTGATATCTTCCATGTTTACATCCATTTTCTTTCTCCCATCCCCAAGCCACTCTGAGCATCTCTCATTACCAAGCAGCATAGACTACATGACAAATCATTGTATAAATATTATTATCCATTAATCCAAAGGCAGCTTTATTTTTGAAAGTGGCTTGAAAACTATACCTTACTCTACATATAGAACTCCTTAAGTGCCAGATGGTTTCATTTCAGCATTATGTTGCTGGTCTCCCCATGACACTTGCCAGGAGAAAGTTTGGAACACCTCTTCACATGTTTCTTGGAGTGGCCTTTTGATACTAAGGAAACTTCTCCATATGTAACCCAGTAAAGACAATACCTTGCAAACCATAAATAAAATGGCCTTAACTAAGCCCTCTTCAGGAGACAGCTTTTAGGAAAGCTATTTTATCCTCCTCCAGAAAAACTCAGCAAAGACATCTGAGAATTGAAGGTACAGGGTGTGGTTCTGCTTTCACATCAGATTCATCCCAGATCAATATCAATTTCTCAGGAAGAAAGGGCCAAGACATTGGTACTTTTAAAAAATAGAACTATAATGTTCAACTAGGTTAAGAACCAGTGCAACATGCTCTACTGTCAGAAGGACAACACTTTGTCTTCAAAATGAAAATCCTATTCATGCTTATTGTTTTTTCAAAATATTTTTTAAAATTCTGTAGTTTAAAACAGAGTAGGAAAAAAGTCTTTGTGCAATTTTGAACCAGATTTTTCTCCTAGGATTCTATATTTTGCATGCTTGTGTGAATATATATATATATATGTATATATATATATATATATATACACATTAAGCATGTTTTTGTTTCTCATAATTTTTTCACCACATATATCATGAAAACACTTAAGGAGGATAATTCTACTGAGAAAATGATTAATTATGTAGGAAAAAACTACATTGAGAAAATGGTTAACTAGTTAGGAAAAAACTGATCTTCATTTAGCCTTTCTTAATATCTCAGTCCAAAAAGTCCAATTCATCATTAGAATGACCTTAGAAGCAGGAAAGCATTATCTGACTTTCCTTCTTCCCTTCCTTCTTTTTTTCCTTCCTGGCTGCTTCGTTGCAGGGCTGCTTGTCTTCCATGTTTCCTTCATTTCTTAGTCCATTTTGTGTTTCCATAACAGAAGACCAAAGACTGGGTAATTTATAAAGAAAAGACATTTATTTCTTGCAGTTCTAGAGGCCAGAAAGTCCAGCAATAAAGTGATGGCATCTGTTGAAGACTTTCTTGTTGCAACATTCCATGGCAGAAGGAGAGAGGGGGGAGAAGCGGAGGGAAGAGCTGAGGGGAGGGAGGAAGGTAGAGAGAGGAAGAGAGACAAGCTCATTCTTTTATCTAGAATCCACCTCCCATAACTAAAGCAGTCATGAGATACTAGCATTTATTCACTCATGAAGGCAGAATCCTCATGACATAATCACTTCTTAAAGGTCCCATCTCTCAACAGTTACACTGAGGTTCCAATATATGAACTTTGAGGGACACATTCAAAACACAACAGCATCTACTCAAGAAAAATTAAAACGTACATCTATTCCCCCCAAATCTGCAAACAAATATTCACAGAAGTATTATTCCATAATAGTCAAAATGCTTACATAACTTAACTGATAAAATAAATACAATATTCCATAAATGCAATAATACTCATCAAAAACATATAAAGAAGTACTGATTGAAGTTCCAAGATGACTGAATAGGGTATAGCCACACTAACTTAAGCTGCTCTGAGATATGAAAAGAACAAAGGAAGGACTACATTTCCAGGGGTCTGATGGAAATTTTTGGCAAACAAGTGAAAAAAAAAAATGGAGACTCAGTGGGACAAGAGGAGAGAAGACAGAGACATCAGTGCAGCCAGCCTTGAAGCACTGCAGGTTGCTGGCTGTGAGCTGCCATCTTACCAAGTTAAGGCTGGAAGAAATCGCTGCTCCCTGCCACTTGCAGTTTTAGCTGAGGGAATTCCATAGTCACCCACTGACTTTTACTTCAGCCTAGGGAGATGACTGGAGTCTGAGCAACTGCTGGGCTTGGAGCAGGGAAGTTGCCTCACTTTCTTCCCCTCCCCCACTCCTGCAGAGTCCACCAGCATCATAATCAGAGTCTAGGCAATGTGTGGGGCAAAGGCCAGGTCTCCTGGCCCCTGCAACTGTGGAAGTTTTTGGGAATCACCCCAGAGCTATGCTCACATACTCTAGGTGAGCAAGGGGGATTCACCTTAGCTCCTGGGGTCTAACACCAGAAGCAGCCCTTACTTGGGAGCCCTAGATAATGACCCTGCTATTACCTGCAACACCAAGACTATAACAATTCATTCTACCTGAAATATTTATTAATTAGCCTGTTAAGTTACTCTTTTCCCCTTTGTATTTTAGACTTTACTGATGTTTTTGAATTTGGAAAAAATTATTAGTATTTTCCTTTTGAATTCAAGGTCTTGTGTCACTTTTGAAAGGCCTTTCCTATTTCAAGTTTATTAAAAACAGTCATCTGAATTCCTTTTTAACTATTTGTATATTTTTAACTTTTTTATACATCTGGAGTTTATTTTAGAATGAATGATGTAGAAATATAATTATTTTCTGAATGGCTAGTTAGATGTCCCAACACTACATATTGGCTAATCAGTCTTTCCCCCACATATTGTACTAAATTCTCAAATTTTAATTGTATTCAACTTTAGATTTCCTGATATATTACATTGATCTTTTTATTCTTGTTTCAGTATCATACTATTTTAATTACTGTAGCTTTATAATATATTTTAATGCTTAGCAGGGCTTTTCATATTGTTACTCTTTTCTTTCAGATTTTACTCAATTTTATGTACTCAATCATATACCAAATAAAATTTTGAATTATCCTTTTTAATTTTTACATAATTAGTTTTCTAAATAGGATAGAATGAATTCACATATTACATATAATTTATATATTACCAATTTGAGTCTTTCTAGGAAAAAAATGTTAAATCTCCTTATATATTGACATCCTCAGCAGAATTTAGTGTTGCCTTTGATTTTTAAAAAATTTTATCACTAGATTTTTTTATTGTGAATTTCTATTATGAATAGGACATTTTCCTGGCTCCTGGCTTTGGATTGGCCGAACTCCAACTATTGTGGACATTTGGGTAGTGAACCAGCGGATGGAAGACTTCTCTGTCTCTCCCTCTATCTCTCTGTAACTATGTCTTTCAAAAAAAATAAAATAATCTTAATTTTTTTGAAAAAATGCGCTTCTTTACTTTTGTCAATACTTAAAACATTATTGAAAGGACAAATTCTCCTACACAGATTCTACAACTGGTACACATAGTAAAGGGTAGAATTTGACAAGCTTTTACCAATTTATTTATTTTCAGAGATGGCAAAGTCAGTTGTTACAATTAGAGCAACGTGAAAAAAAAAGTTCCTTCACAATTCAAGGTATTTTTTTTATTCAATGAAGTTTTGCCAAAGAGATTTCTGTGTATGTACTTCTATTCATTTGCTCTTCTGGAAATTAATGATTATTAATTTGGTGATAATGCTGATAACCTTTAGAAGCTTGAAGTTGAAAACATCAATGAACTTTCAGATTTTCTGATGCCCCTGAGGATCAAATTCCTAAACTAAAAACTGAGCTTCACACCACCTAAAAGCATCTCATTGGCTGACATGCTGGGGCAATTATAAGGACAGAACATGAACAGGACTAATGTATAGAAACTGATTATCCTAGACCATTGGCCTCCTTCTTCTCCAATAGTGGTAGGAAGTGGGAAGTGCAAGTACCTAAGGACACCTAGGTTTGAACGGTCAATATTTTTTATATGATATAAAAAAGTAAGTGCTCTGCTGTGCTTATTTGTAACATGGCCTTTTTACTACACTGAACACTTAGGCCTAGTGCACAAATAGAAAGAGATGAGAAGATGAAAATGATGCATATTAGAGATTAAATGAAGTCAAGGTTATAATTGCTTTAAGGGGAGTATGGGGTTCTATAGTTAGTGAATTCTACCTTTTAGGGGAACACAAATAGCCCTTATGTATTCTTTGTGAAACTATATTTTCCCATTTTTAGAGAAGAATTGGTGATTTTGTGGGGGAGGCTGAATCTGGAGAGGCCTAGAGGAAACTTCCTGAGCCTGCCTCGAATTTGAAAACCTGGCTTTAAGTTTCAAATCCCTGGTGGTAAACACCCCAGCCCCAGGGAGCTTTTGCCTAAGGATCATTAAGGTGGTATAATAGGAGTGGCTAAAACCCTTTTACATCACATCACCCCACCCCTTGCCCACATCTGCTCTGTACCATCCGTTCTGTACCTCAGCTATATATACACCTCCCTTTTACAATAAAGTGAGATCCTATTTCGACTGGACTCCCCACCACGTCTGACTGTCCCCCTGGGGCTCGGGGAAGGCTGATTGGCAGGTGGCACACTTCCCCTCCTCTGCCAAGGCAAGCTGCGGGCAGCCTGCCTAATTCTCTGGCGGTGACAAGGAAGAGTCACCGCATGATTTGTTTTATTTTTGTCCCTATTAAAGATTTAGTCTTTGAGTAACATAAGAAAATATAAAAATGACTAAATTTGGTAAACTGTGGATAACTAAAGTTCAGATTCAGGAACTCTTGTAGCCTTTTTTTTTTTTTAAGATTTATTTATTTACTTGAAAGGCAGAGTAACAGAGAGGCAGATACAGAGAGAGAGAGAGAGAGAGAGAGAGAGTGAGAAAGAATCTTCCATCTGCTGGTTCACTCCCCAGATGGCTACAATAGTGAGAGCTGGGCCTATCTGAAGCCAGGAGCCTGAAGCCTCCTCCAGGTCTCCCATGTGGATGCTTTCCCAGGCCATAGCAGGATCAGAAGTGGAGCATCTGGGACTCAAACCAGTACTCATCGGGGATGCTAGCACTGCAGGTGGTGGCTTTACCTACTACGCCACGGTGCCAGCCCCTCTTGTAGCTCATTTTTCATCTGGACCAGCAGAACATGGGCTAGCACTTTGGCATAGTTCACTGAAATTCACAAATCTGGAGAGAAAGGGAAATTGAAACAAGCTCCAGAGACAAAATAACAGGTTTCAGGTAAAAGAGTAGGAATTAAAAAGGTTTGGAAACCAAATACTGGGAAATCAATAATGGAGCAATGCATGTAAAAGTCTAGGGCAAAATAACTGTAAATAACTTTTTATCTTAATATAAACTAATTTTACCACGTGAGAATGGAATATATGTTATGCCCAGTTCAGTCGTCCCCAAAGACCACCAAGGAGCCGATACCGCCGTAAAGCACACGAGAGTTTTATTACAGGTCCGGGCCTGGTCTCTCAATCAACACCGACACAGCGGGTCTGAATTGAGAGCCCCAACCCTTCAGTTAACAGGGTTTTTATAGGGTTTTCAGAGACATTCTATACATCATGGTACCATTTAGCAAATCATCTCATGCTGTGGGAAATTCAAAGGACATCTCCTAGAATTGATTAGTGCATCCAGTGGTGGGAACGGACCTACTAAAGGTGGTTGGATGGCTTTGGGGTTGATGCCTTTTGAATTGATTGGCCGAAGCATAGGGTCCGAGCTGCTGGGGTGTACCTGCCAAACTGCAGGGTATCAGGTAGCTATCAATCACCTTATCTGCCCTGAGAAGACACCAGGAACTCTAGGTATTTCTCTGTTATCTGTTAATCGGCTGTTGCTAGGAGAGTTTATCGCAAGGTGAGTTCATTTATTTATTTCTGGCTTAGGGTTCAGGGCCTGGTCAGGCCCAAGTTACAAGATAGAGGCCTAATTTAAAATAGTTACACCTTGATTCAGGCTCAGGTCTCACATATACACACTTTTATAACATGCTAGGTCTTACAAAAATTTCTTTTCATGTACCTTCAGCAGAAAGCTGTTGGAGGAAAGACCTCAACAAAAGTGCAAGAGAGGACAGAGGCAAAGAAAATCAACTTCCAGAGCATAAACAGGTCAGATGAGAGTAGGTCAGAGGACTCAGTAGTGATTTTTCCAAGGAGATGAAATTAACAAAACATATGATATATCTAAATTTTCAAGAGAAGATTTAGACAACTGATAAAGAGGTGAAGGACTGAATATGAAATTATGTTAAATATATTGAAAAATTAAAATGAAGAAAAGTATTAACTGCAGGGAAAATATAAAGACTAACAGTAAAGGCGATATAGTCATTTCAATGGGATGGCTTTGAAGAACTTTTAGAAAGTTATAACTAAACAATGATCTAACTAAAATTATGCCTTAAATATAATGGATGGATAAGGAGTGGGAAATAAGTGTACAGATGATAGAATGGGGAGAAGAAAGACACCGACATGCTCAGGCTCAGTTAGAAGTCAACCGATGACGCCTAATACACAAATAAAAAAAGTAGCACTGCAATAATGTATTTTTAGAGATATGGAAGTAACTAACAAAAATATTTTCTGAAAGTATTTTTTAAAGATTTATTTATTTATTTGAGAGGTAGAGTTACAGACTGAGAGGGAGACATAGAGAGAAAGATCTTCTATCTGCTGGTTCACTCCCCAAATGGCCACAGTGGCCACAGCTGGGCAGATCTAAAGCCAGGAGCTTCTTACAGATCACCTACACAGGGCAGGGGCCCAAGCATTAGGGCCATCTTCTACTGCTTTTTCAGGCCATAAGCAGAGAGCTGGATTGGAAGAGGAGCAGCTGGGACATGAACTGGTACCCATATGGGATGCCAGCACCACAGGTGGAGGCATAGCCTACTATGGCACAGCGGTGGCACCTGAAAGTATTGTTTTTTATAATAAAATTTCTATGCTCTCTGCAAAAAATTTAGCTCTTTACATATATGAAAAATGACAAAAATTAAAAAGGTCTTTCTTTTCTGATACTTATTTAGTGTTTGCTTATGGCTAAGATGATTTGAAGCATAAATTAAAGTTTTCTTACACAAAGCTCAATTAAGACCACTTATATAATAAATCAAAATTAGCACACATATTACTGTTATGTATACAATGCCATTTAACTTTTCATACTGTATAAATCTCTTAAAAATCATCTCTAGAATCCCTTTGAAGTCATGTCTTCTTGAATGTATTCTATATTTTTATGAGCTATATATTATTATTATTATTTTTATTTTTGACAGGCAGAGTGGACAGTGAGAGAGAGAGAGAGAGAGACAGAGAGAAAGGTCTTCCTTTACCGTTCGTTCACTCTCCAATGGCTGCTGCGGCCAGCGTGCTGCGGCCGGCGCACCACGCAGATCCGAAGCCGGGAGCCAGGTGCTTCTCCTGGTCTCCCAGGCAGGTGCAGGGCCCAAGCACTTGGGCCATCCTCCACTGCACTCCCGGTCCAGAGCAGAGAGCTGGACTGGAAGAGGGGCAACCGGGACAGAATCTGGTGCCCCGACCGGGACTAGAACCCAGAGTGCCGGCGCCTCAAGGCGGAGGATTAGACTATTGAGCCGTGGCGCTGGCCTATATATTATTCTCAATTTAAAATATTTCAGAGAATGAGAAAAAAGTTAAATTATTCAATAGCTCTCAGAAAATTTGGGGGAGGTAACAAGATTAGAACATAACATTACACATTTTTGTCCTTATACCACAAATCATATTGAATTTTTCCAATTAATTAAAATAAAAACCCCCAAAATATAATTATATATATAATTATTATATAAAATATAATATTATATAAAATATAATACATAAATATATTAAAATATATTTATACATAAATAGATATATTATAATTACATTAATTATATATTTATTATATATTTAATATATATCATTATATATTATTATTAATTATATATTAATTATATATTATTATATATATTTAATTAATATAATTACATGTAATTATATTAATTAAAAGAAAAACCCCAAAAATATAATTATATAAAATATAATTATATTATATAAAATATAATATATATAAATATATTAAAATATATTTTATATATAGATATTTATATTATATATAAATATATAAAATATATATTATAAATACATTATATATAAATATATTAAAACATATATAAATATATAAATATATGTTATATAATATATAAATATAATTATTATATAAAATATAAAAAACCTCAAATAATTTGAGGACCCCAAAAAAAACAGTAACAGTGTTGGCACTATGTAAACTACTTGTATGTATTTGACATGAATTCCCATTAGATATAAAATTAGGGATGTCAATTTCCTCCAAAGCTGTGGCAATCATAATTTAATAAAGACTACTATAAGTATGAAAAATAGAATGAATGATAAGATTAAGTATAAGGCCAGTGCCACGGCTCAATAGGCTAATCCTCTGCCTGTGGCGCTGGCACACAGGGTTCTAGTCCTGGTCGGGGCATCAGATTCTGTCCTGGTCACTCCTCTTCCAGTCCAGCTCTCTGCTGTGGCCCAGGAGTGCAGTGGAGGATAGCCCAGGTTCTTGGAACCTGCACCTGCATGGGAGAACAGGAGAAGCACCTGGCTCATGCCTTCGGTGTGGTGCACCGGCTGCAGCGCGCCGGCCGCAGTGGCCATTGCGGGGTGAACCAACGGCAAAGGAAGACCTTTCTCTCTGTCTCTCTCTCTCACTGTCCACTCTGCCTGTCAAAAAAAAAAATCAAGTATAAAATCAATAGATAAATATGGTACAAGGTTAATTCCAGAATATCTATGCAATCAATGCAGGAGAAAGTTAAACAGAAACACACACACACACACACACATATCCTCTATTCCAATTTTCCACTTGTGGGACTGCTTATTTCTAGTTCTGGTTTTGGTCAGACAGGATATCAGTTCACTGTCTTAGATTAGATTATTATTTAAATCTAGTTTACTTGAGATTTTTCTTCTTAACAAACTATTAAAAAAAGAGAAACAAGTGAGTAAATAGAAAGTTGACCTCAGATTCCTCATTTGTAGAATTAGCCAAACCACAGTTCCCATCTAACATGGTTGTTGTAAATCTTCAATGAAATACATGGAAGCAATTGGCATAGTGCTTAAAGTCATTTAAAACATAAGCTCTAATTTTAATGCTTCTATTTAGCTGTCTGTCCTGTTTTACTCTTTAGAAAAATATATTACTGGACATATCAGTACTCATAAGTAATGGCAAAGTATTTACATATTTTCTGGAAAGAAAAAATTGAGAGGAAGAAGTATCAAAAAGTTGCTCTACACAATATTTATGGAAACTTTCAACTGGTTGGACATATAGGTACAAACTGGAGATTTTGAGGCCTTGGACAGGGAAAAGAAGAAAGTAATAGAAGACAGCAGGAAATATTCAAAGATAGCTCAGTTTAAAACAATCTTCTAATTGGGCTGGCTTTTTGGCATTCCTGATAAAGCCACTGCCTGTTTCACAGGCATCCCATATGAGAGCTGATTCTTAGTCTGGGCTGCTCCATTTCCAATCTAGCTCCCTGCTAAAGGCCTGGGAAAAGCAGTGGAAAATGGCCCAAGTTTTTGGTTCCCTGCTACCCATATGGGAGTCCAGGAAGAAGCTGCTGGCCCCTGGCTTTGGCCTGGCTATTGAGACCATCTGGGGAGTGAACCAGTAGGGATGGAAGATATCTTTCTCTCCCTGTAACTCCGACTTTCAAATAAATAAATAAATAAATACATCTTTAAAAAAACTCACAATAGCAAATGATTAATTTTTATTTTCCTGTTCTATGTTGGGCATATTCTCTCTTCCCAAATGTTTTCATAAAAATTTGGCTAAAATCACACAACACTCTTTTAGTGGAGATTGAGAAATGAACAGGGTATTAAGGATACAGACGGTCCTCCAAGATGGCGGAATAGGGAGGGAGTGCACTGATAGTCGGGGAAAAGATAGTTTAATATAAGTGGAGATACTGTAGTTTCAGGGAAGAGTTAGGGAGAAAATTGCAGAGGAAACTCTTCTGGAACTAGTGGGACACGGTGGACCTATATGGAGGGCACGGGCGCCCACGGCTCAGGACCCCAACCACCGAGTCTATGCACCAGAACTGGAAAGGGAGGTGAGGTGAAACCTCAGTAGCCCAAGACACTGGTGGGAAAGTGGCAGGAAGAGCCTAGAGGGAATGAGGCTAACTAGAGGAAAGAAAAAAAAATAAATAAAAGGGACCAGTATGGACATGATTCTCTCTCTCCACTCACCTTACAAAGGTGAGCAAGACAAACAGCAGGCACCATTTTGGACATACTTAAAAGCTGTGCCACCTAAGGGCTGTTCCTGCCCTCAGCCAAGCAGAAAAACCTGACTCTGGTGGGGAGAAGTAACAGGAGGTTAAGACCTAGTGAATGTGTGAAGCTTATGAACTGAGACTGTGAAAAAAAAAAAAAACCAAAACTGAGGGTGTGTGAGAGAACTCATGGAGTGCCTGAGATATGAGTACTTGGTGGGAGATGCCACAAACTCAGTAACCACGGCAATCTGGTGTGAGGTTGCAGGGGAATCTGAGCTTACACTGAGGAATGCACAGATCCTTTGTGTAGTCCTTGGGATAGAGCAGACGAATATTACACCCACAGGGGCCAGTGCTCAGACACTGACTGCCTTCAAGGAGAATAGCTCAGCTAAGCAGAATTACTTCCCTTCTGAAAAAATGAGAGAGAGAGAGAGAGAGAGAGAGAGAGAGAGAGATTGATTTACCATGCCAAACCTGGGTGTGTCACCTTTGGCAAACCCTTTACCCTGAAGAACTGAACAGAGCTCTCGGGCCACACCCATCACAAGCCTCTAAAGATCCACCAAAATCAGACAGTCCACTTAATCTAGAGTCATAGTATAATCAGAAAAGCCACCACAGAGAGAAAAAAAAAGAAGAAACCAAAGAATATATTCACAATGCCAAGCAACAAATGCAGAAACCAAGGAAACAAGAACAAGGAAGACATTATGATGGCCCCAAATGAACATGATACTCCAATACAAGATTATGAAGATGATGAGATAGAAGAAATGCAAGATACAGATTTCAAAAAATTTATGATAAGAACATTTAGAAGTTCTCAAAAACAAATTCTTGAACTATAGAAATCCTTACTGGGCAGGATAGAAAAGCTCACTCATGAAAATGAAATATTAAGGAGGAATCAAAATGAAATGAAGAATCTAGTAGAACATGAAATTGTGATACTGAAGAGAGATCAAAATGAAATGAAGAATTCAATAGATCAAATGACAAACACACTAGAGAGCTTTAAAAACAGAATTAGTGAATCAGAAGAGAGAATATCGGACTTAGAAGACAGAGCACAACAAAGTATACAGTAAAACCAAAGAAAAGAAAAGGAAATTAGAAATCTAAAAAATATTGTTGGGAATCTAGAGGATACTATTAAAAAACCCAACATTCAGGTTCTAGAAGTTCCTGAAGGCATGGAGAGACAGAAAGGATTAGAAGGCCTTTTTAGAGAGATACTAGCAGAAAACTTCCTAGGTTTGGAGAAGGAAAGAGACATCCAAGTATAGGAAGCTCATAGAACCCCTAATAAACATGACCAAAAGAGATCCTCACCACGACATGTTGTAATCAAACTCACCACAGTGAAACAGAAAGAAAAGATTCTAAAATGTGCAAGAGAGAAACATCAGATTACTCTCAGAGGATCTCCAATTAGACTCACAGCAGACTTCTCATCAGAAACCCTACAGCCTAGGAGGGAATGGCGAGATATAACCCAGGCACTAAGAGAAAAAAACCTGACAGCCCAGAATATTATATCCTGCAAAGCTCTCATTTGTGAATGAAGGTGAAATAAAGACCTCTCACAGCAAACAAATTGAAAGAATTTGTTGCCATTCGACCAGCCCTGCAAAAGACGCTTAAAGCTGTGTTACACACAGAAACACAAAAGCATGGCCATCAATACAAAAGAAGGTAAAGGAAGGAAACCTCCCAGTAAAAGATCACAGGAAGGTCAAAGCTTATATTAGAAATATCTTTGAAAAAATGGCAGAGCAAAGTCACTACTTATCAATAGTCACATTGAATGTGAAAGGCCTCAACTCTCCAGTTAAAAGACACCGATTGGCTGATTGGGTTAAGGAACAAACCCATCTATTAGCTGCTTACAAGAAACACATCTGTGCAACAAAGATGCATACAGACTGAAAGTGAAAGGTTGGAAAAAGATATTCCATGTCAACAGAAACCAAAAGAGAGCTGGTATAGCCATCTTAATATCAGACAAAATAAACTTTAACACTAGTACTGTTAAGAGAGACAAAGAGGGGCACTATATAATGATTAAGGGATCCATTCAACAGGAAGTTGTAACTATTATAAATGTATATGCATCTAATTACAGGGCACCGGTTTATTTAAAAGATTTGTTAAGGGACTTAAAGGGAGACTTAGACTCAAATACAATAGTACTGGGGGACTTCAATACTCCACTCTCAGAGATAGAAAGATCAACAGGACAGAAGATCAGCAAGGAGACAGTAGATTTAAATGACACTATAGCCCAAATGGATCTAACAGATATCTACAGAACATTTCATCCTACACGTAAAGAATTTACATTCTTCTCAGCAGTACATGGAACCTTCTCTAGGATTGACCACATACTAGGCCATAAAGCAAGTCTCAGCAAATTCAAAAGAATTAGAATCATACCATGCAGCTTCTCAGACCACAAAGGAATGAAGCTGGAAATTAGCAACTCGGTAATCCCTAGAGCACGTACAAACACATGGAGACTGAACAACATGCTCCTGAATGAACAATGGGTCATAGAAGAAATCAAAATAGAAATCAAAAATTTTCTGGAAGTAAATGAGGATAACAGCACAACATATCAAAACCTATGGGATACAACAAAAGCAGTGTTAAGAGGAAAGTTTATATCAATAGGTGCCTACATCAAAAATTGGAAAGGCACCAAATAGATGAGCTTTCAAGTCATCTCAAGGATCTAGAAAATCTGCAGCAAACCAGACCCAAATCTAGTAGGAGAAGAGAAATAATTAAAATCAGAGAAGAAATCAACAGGATTGAATACAAAAAGCATTACAAAAGATCAGCCAAACAAGGAGCTGGTTTTTTGAAAAAATAAACAAAGTTGACACCCCATTGGCCCAACTAACTAAAAAAAGAAAAGACCCAAACCAATAAAATCAGAGATGAAAAAGGAAATGAAACAACAGACACCACAGAAATAAAAAGAATCATCAGAAATTACTACAAGGACTTGTATGCCAGCAAACAGGGAAACTTATCAGAAATGGATAGATTCCTGGACACATGCAACCTACCTAAATTGAACCATGAAGACATAAAAAACCTAAACAGACCCATAACTGAGACAGAAATTGAAACAGTAATAAAGGCCCTCCCAACAAAGAAAAGCCCAGGACCAGATGGATTCATGGCTGAATTCTACCAGACATTTAAAGAAGAACTAGCTTCAATTCTTCTCAAACTATTCAGAACAATCGAAAAAGAGGGAATCCGGGAGCAAAGATGGCGGATAGTGAGGACGTGCGCCGATAGTCTGGAAAATAAAGTTTCATAAAAGTGGAATTACTGTAGCCTCAGGAAAAGACCCAAGAAAAAAACTGCAGAGGAAACGCTTCCAGATCTGGTGGATGTGACACAGAGGACCTACAAGAAGCCCACCGCGTGGAAACCCAACCGCGGGAGCCAAGCCGCAGAATCTCGCCAGCGCAGGAACGAACGGGAGGTAAGACAAAAGCCTCAGAAACACGAGAAATTGGTGGGGAAAGGCAGAGGCCCCTCCCTCCACTTGAGCAAAACAAAGAGCAGGCACCATTTTACATATGTAAAGCGGCAATGAGTACACAAACTCAGTAACTTTGGGTCTATGGTGAAACTGGAGAACACATTGAGGGCTGCATAAACTCTTTGTGTGGTCCCAGGGGTAGTCAAATGAATACTCACAGAGGCCAGATTTCAACTACCCTCAATTCCACACAGCCATTCCGAATTACTTCCCAACTGAGTAAAAAAAAAAAAAAAAAAAAAAAAGAGAGAGAGAGAGAGAGAGAGATCCAGCAAGGAGCAAGGTGAGTCACTTTTTGCACAGCCTTAAACCTGAAGAATCAAGCAGAGCTCTCTGGCCACACCCATCACAGCCTCTAAGGATCCATCAAAGCAGACAGCCCACTTAGAGGCATAGTATAACGAGAAAAAATCACCACAGAAAACAAAACAAAACAAAACAAAACCATAAATTATCTCCAACATGCCAAACAACAAACGTAGAAGCCGAGGTAACAAGAGCAAGGAAGACACTATGATGCCCCCAAATGAGCAAGACACCCCAATGCAAAATTATGAAGATAAAGAGATAGAGGAAATGCAAGAAGCGGATCTCAAAAAACTGATAAGAACATTAAGAAGTTCTCAAAAACAAAATCTTGAACTACAGAAATCCTTAATGCACAAGATAGAAAATCTCTCTTGCGAAAATGAAATATTAAGGCGGAATCAAAATGAAATGAAACAACTAGTAGAACATGAAACTGAAGGCATGGAGAGGGAGAAAGGATTAGAAGGCCTTTTTAGTGAGATACTAGCAGAAAATTTCCCAGGTTTGGAGAAGGACAGAGACATCCTAGTACAGGAAGCTCATAGAACCCCTAATAAACATGACCAAAAGAGATCCTCACCACGACATGTTGTAATCAAACTCACCACAGTTAAACAGAAAGAAAAGATCCTAAAATGTGCAAGAGAGAAACGCCAGATTACTCTCAGAGGATCTCCAATTAGACTCACAGCAGACTTCTCATCAGAAACCCTACAGCCTAGGAGAGAATGGTGAGATATAGCCCAGGTACTAAGAGAGAAAAACTGCCAGCCCAGAATATTATATCCTGCAAAGCTCTCATTTGTGAATGAAGGTGAAATTAAGACTTTTCACAGCAAACAGAAACTGAAAGAATTTGTCGCCACTCATCCAGCCCTGCAAAAGATGCTTAAAGCTGTGTTACACGCAGAAACACGGTCACCAATATGAAAGAAGGTAAAGGAAGGAAACCTCACAGCAAAAGATCACAGGAATCTCAAACCATATATTAGAAAATATCTTTGGCAAATGGCAGGGCAAAGTTACTCCTTCTCAATAGTCACATTGAATGTTAATGGCTTGAACTGTCCAGTTAAAAGACACAGATTGGCTGATTGGGTTAAGGAACAAACCCATCTTTTTGCTGCTTACGAGAAACTTATCTTTCCAACAATGATGCATACAGGCTGAAAGTGAAAGGCTGGAAAAAGATATACCATGCCAACAGAAATGAAAAAAAGAGCGGGCGTAGCCATCTTAATATTGGACATCATAAACTTTACCACAAAAACTGTTAGGAGAAACAAAGAGGGGCATTATTTAATGATTAAGGGATCCATTCAACAGGAAGATGTAACTATTATAAATGTATATGCACCTAATTACAGGGCACCAGCTTATTTAAAAGACTTGTTAAGGGACTTAAAGGGAGACTTAGACTCAAATACAGTAGTACTGGGGGACTTCAATACTCCACTCTCAGAGATAGAAAGATCAACAGGACAGAAGATCAACAAGGAGACAGTAGATTTAAATGACACTATAGCCCAAATGGATCTAACAGATATCTACAGAACATTTCATCCTACACGTAAAGAATTTACATTCTTCTCAGCAGTACATGGAACCTTCTCTAGGATTGACCACATACTAGGCCATAAAGCAAGTCTCAGCAAATTCAAAAGAATTAGAATCATACCATGCAGCTTCTCAGACCACAAAGGAATGAAGTTGGAAATTAGCAACTCGGTAATCCCTAGAGCACGTACAAACACATGGAGACTGAACAACATGCTCCTGAATGAACAGTGGGTCATAGAAGAAATTAAAAGAGAAATCAAAAATTTTCTGGAAGTAAATGAGGATAACAGCACAACATACCAAACCCTATGGGATACAACAAAAGCAGTGTTAAGAGGAAAGTTTATATCAATAGGTGCCTACATCAAGAAATTGGAAAGGCACCAAATAGATGAGCTTTCAAGTCATCTCAAGGATCTAGAAAATCTGCAGCAAACCAAACCCAAACCGAAAAAACATTACAAAAAATCAGCCAAACAAGGAGCTGGTTTTTTGAAAAAATAAACAAAATTGACACCCCATTGGCCCAACTAACTAAAAAAAGAAAAGACCCAAATCAATACAATTAGAGATGAAAAAGGAAACGTAACAACAGACACCACAGAAATAAGAAGAATCATCAGAAATTACTACAAGGGCTTGTATGCCAGCAAACAGGGAAATCTATCAGAAATGGACAGATTCTTGGACACATACAACCTACCTAAATTGAGCCAGGAAGAAATAGAAAACCTAAACAGACTCATAACTGAGACAGAAATTGAAACAGTAATAAAGGCCCTCCCAACAAAGAAAAGCCCAGGGCCAGATGGATTCACTGCTGAGTTCTACCAGACATTTAGAGAAGAACTAACTCCAATTCTTCTCAAACTATTCAAAACAATCGAAAAAGAGGGAATCCTCCCAAATTCTTTCTATGAAGCCACCATCACCTTAATTCCTAAGCCGGAAAACGATCATCCACCCAGACCAAGTGGGATTTATCCCTGGTATGCAGGGATGGTTCAACGTTCACAAAACAATATACGTAATACACTACATTAACAGACTGCAGAAGAAAAACCATATGATTCTCTCAATAGACGCAGAGAAAGCATTTGATAAAATACAACACCCTTTCATGATGAAAACTCTAAGCAAGCTGGGTATGGAAGGAACATTCCTCAATACAATCAAAGCAATATATGAAAAACCCACGGCCAACATCCTATTGAATGGGGAAAAGTTGGAAGCATTTCTCCTGAGAACTGGTACCAGACAGGGATGCCCACTCTCACCACTGCTATTCAATATAGTTCTGGAAGTTTTGGCCAGAGCTATTAGGCAAGAAAAAGAAATTAAAGGGATACAAATCGGGAAGGAAGAACTCAAATTATCCCTCTTTGCAGATGATATGATTCTTTATTTAGGGGACCCAAAGAACTCTACTAAGAGACTACTGGAAGTCATCGAAGAGTTTGGCAAAGTAGCAGGATATAAAATCAATGCACAAAAATCAACAGCCTTTGTATACACAGGCAATGCCACAGCTGAGGAAGAACTTCTAAGATCAATCCCATTCACAATAGCTACAAAAACAATCAAATACCTTAATGAACTTAACCAAAGACGTTAAAGATCTCTACGATGAAAACTACAAAACCTTACAGAAAGAAATAGAAGAGGATACCATAAGATGGAGAAATCTTCCATGCTCATGGATTGGAAGAATCAATATCATCAAAATGTCTATTCTCCCAAAAGCAATTTATACATTCAATGCAATACTAATCAAGATACAAAAGACATTCTTCTCAGATCTGGAAAAAATGATGCTGAAATTCATATGGAGACACAGAAGACCTCGAATAGCCAAAGCAATCTTGTACAACAAAAACAAAGCTGGTGGCATCACAATACCAGATTTCAGGACATACTACAGCGCAGTTGTTATCAAAACAGCATGGTACTGGTACAGAAACAGATGGTTAGACCAATGTAACAGAATAGAAACACCAGAAATCAATTCAAACATCTACAGCCAACTTATATTCGACCAAAGATCCAAAACTAATCCCTGGAGTAAGGACAGTCTATTCAATAAATGGTGCTGGGAAAATTGGATTTCCACGTGCAGAAGCATGAAGCAAGACCCCTACCTTTCACCTTACACAAAAATTCACTCAACATGGATTAAAAACTAAAATCTAAGACCAGACACCATCAAATTATTAGAGAGCATTGGAGAAACCCTGCAAGATATAGGCACAGGCAAAGACTTCTTGGAAAAGACCCCAGGAGCACAGGCAGTCAAAACCAAAATTAACATTTGGGATTGCATCAAATTGAGAAGTTTCTGTACTGCAAAATTAACAGTCAGGAAAGTTAAAAGGCAACTGACAGAATGGGAAAAAATATTTGCAAACTATACTACAGATAAAGGGTTGATAACCAGAAACTACAAAGAAATCAAGAAAATCCACAACAACAAAACAAACAACCCACTTAAGAGATGGGCCAAGGACCTCAACAGACATTTTTCGAAAGAGGAAATCCAAATGGCCAACAGACACATGAAAAAATGTTCAAGATCACTAGCAATCAGAGAAATGCAAATCAAAACCACAATGAGGTTCCACCTCACCCCGGTGAGAATGGCTCACATTCAGAAATCTACCAACAACAGATGCTGGAGAGGATGTGGGGAAAAAGGGACACTAACCCACTGTTGGTGGGAATGCAAACTGGTGAAGCCACTATGGAAGTCAGTCTGGAGATTCCTCAGAAACCTGAACATAACCCTACCATCCAACCCAGCCATCCCACTCCTTGGAATTTACCCAAGGGAAATTAATTTGGCAAATAAAAAAGCCATCTGCACATTAATATTTATTGCAGCTCAATTCACAATAGCTAAGACCTGGAACCAACCCAAATGCCCATCAACAGTAGACTGGATAAAGAAATTATGGGACATGTACTCCATAGAATACTATACAGCAGTAAGAAACAATGAAACCCGGTCATTTGCAACAAGATAGAGGAATCTGGAAAACATCATGCTGAGTGAATTAAGCCAGTCCCAAAGAGACAAATATCATTTGTTTTCTCTGATCGGTGACAACTAACTGAGCACCAAAGGGGAAACCTGTTAAGTAAATAGGACACTATAAGAAACAAAGACCTGATCAGCTCTTGTCCTGACTCTAGATGTACAATGTAATACTTTATCCTTTTTAGTATTTGTTGTTGTTGTTGTTCTAGTACTAGTGGTTGAACTCTGTAATTAACACACAATTATTCTTAGGTGTTTAAATTTAACTGAAAAGTGATCCCTGTTAAATTTAAGAGTGGAAAAAGAGAGGGAGGAGATGTACAATTTGGGACATGCTCAATTGGACTTGCCCCAAATGGTGGAGTTAGAAATGTGCCAGGGGATTCCAATACAATCCCATCAAGGTGGCATGTACCAATGCTATCTCATTGAGGCGATCCGGAGAGCCAGCAATGGAGAACCCCTAGAAAAGATCACCAACAGCCGGCCGCCCTGCACCATCCTGTGAGCTCCTGCGGTTCCGGGGGCCACTGGGAGCTCCCCCACCTTTCCCCTGACTGCTCTCCTGGCGTCCGCTCTGCCCCTTTGAATACAAGGAGGGAGTAAAGGCTCAAGGGGTCTTGAGAGCAGGAGAGAGACGCTCGCTGTGGACATGAGGTCATCGCCCCTTTCCAGGAGCGGAGCCCAGGCCCGGCCCCAGCCTGGCAGCACCTGTCAGATGGCACGGTAGATCTTATTTACTCCCCCTCCCCCACAGCCCTGGGCTGGGTCAGCTATGGGCAATAAAGAGGCACTACAGACAAAAAAAAAAAAGTGATCAACTTCAGTTCACAATTGATGGCTCTGATATGTCTAAGAATCAAAGGGATCACACAAACAAGACAAGTGTCTGCTAATACTAACTGATAGAATCAAAAAGGGAGAGAAAGATCCAACATGGGAAGTGGGATACACAGCAGACTCATAGAATGGCAGATGTCCTAAACAACACTCTGGCCTCAGAATCAGCCCTTAAGGCATTCGGATCTGGCTGAAGAGCCCATGAGAGTATTGTAGGCATGGAAAGCCAAGATACCATGGAAAAAAAAAAAAAACTAAATGAAAGATCTCTTTGAGTGAGATCCCAGTGGAAAGAACGGGGCCATCAAAGAAGGAGGTACCTTTCTCTGAAGGGAGGAGAGAACTTCCACTTTGACTATGACCCTATCGGAATAAGATCAAAGTCAGCGAACTCTAAAGGCTTCCATAGCCCTGGCAACTCATGACTAGAGCCTAGGGAGATTACTGACGCCAAGAACAGGAGTGTCAAATTGTTAAGTCAGCAACAGGAGTCACTGTGAACTTACATCCCATGTGGGATCTATCCTTAATGTGTTGTCTAATGTGAAGTGATGCTATAACTAGTACTGAAACAGTATTTTTACACTTTGTGTTTCTGTGTGGGTACAAACTGATGAGGTCTTTACTAATTATATACTGAATCGATCTTCTGTATATAAAGATAATTGGAAATGAAAAAAAAAAACAACCTGGTGTTAAATTGGAAATGGCATAGAAAATTAATTAATTTAAAAAAAATATTATATAGGATCTCTGTCTTTAATGTGCTGTACACTGTTACTTAATTCTATAACTAGTACTCCAACGGTATTTTTTTCACTTTGTGTTGCTATATGGGGGCAAACTGTTGAAATCTTTACCTAACATATACTAAACTGATCTTCTGTATATAAAGAGAATTGAAAATGGATCTTGATGTGAATGGAAGGGGAGAGGAAGCAGGATAGGGGAGGGTTGCGGGTGGGAGGGAAGTTATGGGAGAGGGGAAGCCATTGTAACCCATAAGCTGTACTTTGGAAATTTATATTCATTAAATAAAAGTTTAATAAATGAAAAAAAAATAAAAAATAAAAGGAAAAAAAAAAGAAAAAGAGGGAGTCCTCCCAAATTCTTTCTATGAAGCCACCATCACCTTAATCCCTAATCCTGTAAAAGACGCAGCATTGAAAGAGAATTGCAGACCACCTTCCCTGATGAACATAGACGCAAAAATCCTCAATAAAATTCTGGCCAATAGAATGCAACAATACATTAGAAAAATCATTCACCCGGGCTAAGTGGGATTTATCCCTGGTATGCAGGGATGGTTCAGTGTTCGCAAATCAATCAATGTGATACACTACATTAACAGACTGCAGAAGAAAAACCATATGATTATCTCAATAGATGCAGAGAAAGCATTTGATAAAACGCAACACACTTCATGATGAAAACTCTAAGCAAACTCGGTATAGAGGGAATATTCCTCATTACATTCAAAGCAATTTATGAAAAACCCCCGGCCAACATCCTATTGAATGGGGAAAGTTGGAAGCATTTCCACTGAGATCTGGTACCAGACAGGGATGCCCACTCTCACCACTGCTCTTCAACATAGTTCTGGAAGTTTTAGCCAGAGCTATTAGGCAAGAAAAAGAAATTAAAGGGATACAAATCGGGAAGGAAGAACTCAAACTATCCCTCTTTGCAGATGATATGATTCTTTATTTAGGGGACCCAAAGAACTCTACTAAGAGACTACTGGAAGTCATCGAAGAGTTTGGCAAAGTAGCAGGATATAAAATCAATGCACAAAAATCAACAGCCTTTGTATACACAAGCAATGCCACAGCTGAGGAAGAACTTCTAAGATCAATCCCATTCACAATAGCTACAAAAACAATTAAATACCTTGGGATAAATCTTTACTTAGTATATACTAAATTGATCTTCTGTATATAAAATTAATTGAAAATGAATCTTGATATGAATGGAATGGGAGAGGGATTGGGAGATGGGAGGGTTGTGGGTGGGACGGAAATTATGAGGGGGAAAAGCCACTGTAATCCAAAAGCTGTAATTTGAAAATTTATATTTATTAAATAAAAGTTAAAAAATAGGATACAGACAAAAAATTTTACAGAGGTAATGCAAAGTTAATGGGGACTGAGGGATCTGTGAACCTGGAAACTTTCTTATGCCCCCACCATTCCTTTTCTTTTTTAGATTTATTTATTTGTAGGCAGAATTACAGAGGGGCACAGGCAGAGAGAGAGAGAGAGCGAGCGAGAGATCTTCCATCTGCTGGTTCACTCCCCAAATAGCTTCAACTGGGCTGGAGATGGTCCGATCTGAAGCCAGAGCCAGGAGCTTCTTCCAGGTCTCCCATGTGGGTGCAAGGGCCCATTATCTACTTTAATCAGCAACAGTGCTGAGGGATAGGAAGGGTAGTGACACAATAGGTAAGTGGAGTAATGAGATGCTTAACCAACATACTTCAGCTGCCTTGTTTGATGGAATTGACGTTTTGAGAATTTTACAGATAAACTTCTGTTTAAACCAACGCAATTAAAATGTAAAAGAAACTGTCAAAAAAAGATGTCTTTAGGAATGAAACCAGCAGAGGTATAATAGCTTCTACTATAGTTGTCCTTCTTTTGAAACTGTATTTCTTCTGCATTGTGCCTAATATGCTGCTTGACCCTCCAGGTCACAGGTTGGGGGGGATTGTACATTTAAGAGAGAGATGTTTCATCTGCTTGTCCACTCCCCAAATGGCCACAATAGATGGAACAGGGCTGTTCTGAAGCCAAGAGCATTTTCTGCATCTCCCATGTGGGTGCAGGGGCCTAAGTTCTTGGGCCATCTTTCACTGCTTTCCCAGGCTCATTAGAAATAAGCTGGGTTGAAAGTAAAGCAGAAAGGACTCAAGCTGGCACCCATATGGGATGCCAACACTGCAGGCAATGGCTTTAATTGCTCTGCCACAGCACAGGCCTCTGGAACTTTCTCTAGGATAGACCACAGGGTAGGTAATAAAGCAAGTCTGAAAAAAATTTTAAAAAATCAAAATCATACCATATATCTTTTCTGACCACAAGGGAACAAAGCTGGAAATCAACAACTTAAGAAACTCTAGAAAATATGCAAAGACAGGAAGACTGAACGACATGCTCCTGAGTGAACAGTGGATCACAAAAGAAATAAAAAAGAAATTAAAAAATTTCTGGAAATGAATGAAGATAACAGCATACCATATTAAAACTTATGGGATACAGCAAAAGCAGCATTAAGAGCTAAGTTTATAGCAATTAGCATCTACATCAAGAAATTGGAAAGGCATAAAAAAAGTGATCGAGTAATACATTTCAAGGACCTAGAAAAACAACAACAAACTAAACCCCAAATTGGTAGGAGGAAAGAAATAATAAAAATTAGAAAAGAAATAAATTAAATTGACCAAAAAAATGATACAAAAGACAATGAAATGAAAAAAATTTTTTGAGAAAAAAAAAAAAAACAAAATTGCTACACCATTGGCTCAACCAACCGAAAAAAATTATAGAGAGAAGAGCCAAATTAATAAAATCACTGATGAAAAAGGAGATTTACCGTGGATACCACAGAAACAAAAATAATTATCAGGAATTGCTACAAATAGCTATATGCCATCAAATTGGAAAATTAAGAAGAAAATGATAGATTTATGGACATATACAGTGCATCAAAATTGAGTCACAAAACACAAAAAACCTAAATAGACCAGTAACCAAGATGGAGACTGAATCAATAACAAAGACCCTCCCTACAAAGGAAAGTCCAAGACCAGATGGCTTCATTGAAGAATTCTTCCAAACACTAAAAGCAAAACAAATTCCAATTCTTCTCAAATTATTCAAAACAATTGAAAGGGAGGAAATCCTCCCAAACTCCTTCTATGAGGCCAGCATCACCTTAATTCCAAAACCAGGAAAAGATACAAGAGAACTAGAGACCAACATCTCTGATGAACTACAATGCAAAAATCCTCAACAAGATACTAGTCAATCAAATCCAACAAACTATCAGAAACATCACTGACTCGGACCCAAGTGGCATTTTTCCCTGGTATACAGGGATGATTCAACATCTGCAAATCAATCAATGTGATAATATCACATTAACAAACTGAAGAATAAAAACTATATGAGTATCTCAATAGATGCAGAGAAAGCATTTGATAAAATACAACATCCTTTTATGATAAAAAAAAACTTAAGCAAATTGGATATAGAAGAAACCTTCGTTAACAGAATCAAGGCAATATATGACAAATCCACAGCCAGTATCATACTGAATGGGGAAAAGTTGGAAGTATTTCCACTAAGATCCAGAACCAAACAAGGATGCCTACTCTCTATATAGTTCTAGATGTTTTAGCCAGAGCTACTAGACAAGAAAAATCAATCAAAGGGATACAAATGGGAAAGGAGGAACTCAAACTATCTGTGTTTTCAGATGACATGACATATATATATATATATATATATATATATATATGAGAAACAAAAAAAATCCACTAAAAGACTATTGTAACTCATAACAAGAGAGTTTATTAAAGTTGCAGGATCTAAAATCAACACACAAAAATCAATAGCCTTAAAAAATAGAAAAAAAAAATCAATAGCCTTTATATATCCAGAAAATGCCATGTCTGAGAAAGAATTTGTAAGATCAGTCCCATTCACAATCATTCACAATAGTTACAATAATATTTAAATGCCTTGGAATAAATTTAACCATGGGGCCGGTATTGTGGTGTAACAGGTGAAGATGAACATTCTGGTCCTAGCTTCAGTCTGTTCCATCATGGACTATTAAGGGCATATGGGGAGTTAGCCATCAGATGGAAGATCTCTCTCTTTCTGTCTCTCCCTCTTTCTGTAAGTCTGCCTTCCAAATAAGAAATAAATATTAAAAAAACTCTACAATGAAAATTGCAAAACATATTACAAAAAGAAACAGAAGAAGACACACAAAGGAAAAATCTTCCATGTTTGTGGATTGGAAGAATTAATATTAAAATACCCATACTATCCAAAGCAATTTCTAGATTCATAGTGATCCCAATCAAAATACCAACAATATTCTTACCAGATCTAGAAAAATATGCTGAAATTCATAAGGAAACACAAGGGAACTTGAATTGCTAACAGAATCTTAAATAACAAAAGACAAAGTAGGAGGCATTACAACACCAGATTTCAAGACATACTCCACAGGGTAGTTATAATCAAAACAGCCTGGTACTGTCACACAAACAGACGTGTAGAGCAATCTGGCTGAAGAGCCCATGAGAGTATTGTAGGCATGGAAAGCCAAGATACCATGGAAAAGAATAAAAGAAGAAGACCTAAATGAAAGATCTCTGTGAGTGAGATCCCAGTGGAAAGAACAGGGCCATCAAAGAAGGAGGTACCTTTCTCTGAAGGGAGGAGAGAACTTCCACTTTGACTATGACCCTATCGGAATAAGATCAAAGTCAGCGAACTCTAAAGGCTTCCATAGCCCTGGCAACTCATGACTAGAGCCTAGGGAGATTACTGACGCCAAGAACAGGAGTGTCAAATTGTTAAGTCAGCAGCAGGAGTCACTGTGTGCTTACATCCCATGTGGGATCTATCCTTAATGTGTTGTCTAATGCGCAGTGATGCTATAACTAGTACTGAAACAGTATTTTTATACTTTGTGTTTCTGTGTGGGTACAAACTGATGAGGTCTTTACTAATTATATACTGAATCGATCTTCTGTATATAAAGATAATTGGAAATGAAAAAAAAAAACCTGGTGTTAAATTGGAAATGGCATAGAAAATTAATTAATTAAAAAATATTATGTAGGATCTCTGTCTTTAATGTGCTGTACACTCTTATTTAATGCTATAACTAGTACTCCAACAGTATTTTTTTTTCACTTTGTGTTGCTATATGGGGGCAAACCGTTGAAATGGTTACCTAATATATACTAAACTGATCTTCTGTATATAAAGAGAATTGAAAATGAATCATGATGTGATTGAAAAGGGAGAGGGAGCGGGAAAGGGGAGGGTTACGGGTGGGAGGGAAGTTTTGGGAGGGGGAAGCCATTGTAACCCATAAGCTGTACTTTGGAAATTTATATTCATTAAGTAAAAGTTTAATTAAAAAAAAATAAAAAAAAGAGGAAATCCAAATGGCCAACAGACACATGAAAAAATGTTCAAGATCATTAGTAATCAGGGAAATGCAAATCAAAACCACAATGAGGTTTCACCTCACTCCGGTTAGAATGGCTCACATTCAGAAATCTACCAACAATAGATGCTGGAGAGGATGTGGGGAGAAAGGGACACTAACCCACTGTTGGTGGGAATGCGAACTGGTGAAGCCACTATGGAAGTCAGTCTGGAGATTCCTCAGAAACCTGAACATAACCCTACCATACAACCCAGCCATCCCACTCCTTGGAATTTATCCAAAGGAAATTAAATAGGCAAACAAAAAAGCCATCTGCACATTAATATTTATTGCAGCTCAATTCACAATAGCTAAGACCTGGAATCAACCTAAATGCCCATCAACAGTAGACTGGATAAAGAAATTATGGGACATGTACTCTATAGAATACTATACAGCAGTCAAAAACAATGAAATCGGTCTTTTGCAACAAAATGGAGGAATCTGAAAACATCATGCTGAATGAATTAAGCCAGTCCCAAATGGACAAATATATGTTCTCCCTTATCAGTGACAACTAACTGATCACCAAAGGGGAAACCTGTTGAAGTGAAATGGACACTATGAGAAACAGTGACTTTTATTGGAATTTATGTCTCCCTTTATACCCATATTTGAATGGTTCAGTGTTTACTGCATGTATGCTCACAATGGTTACCTCCTCTTACTTGGTTTTTATCATTATATAATGACCTTATTCATCTCTTTTAATAGCTGTATGAATTAAAATCTGTTTGATGTAAAAAAAAAAAGGAAACCCCAGAAACTAAATCACACATCTACAACAAATTAATAATTGACAAACTAAAATCAATTTGTGGAGAAAAGATAGTCTCTTCAACAAATGGTAGAGGGAAAATTGTATCTCTGTATGTAGAAGTATCAAACAAGACTCCTATCTTACACCTTATACAAAAATAAATTCTAAGTAGATCAAGGATCTAAATCTATGACCTGACACCAACAAATTACTTAGTGAAAACTTTGGGAAATCTATAAGACATTGGCATAGGCGAAGACTTCCTGGAAAAGACCCCAGAAGTACATGCAATCAAAGCAAAAATAGAAAAATGGGATTTCATCAATGTAAGAAGTTTCTGAACTGCAAAGGAAACACTCAACAAAGTGAAAAGGCAATGGACAGAATGAGAGAAAATATTTTCAAACTATGCAACTGGAAAAGGATTAATATCAAAATCTATAAAGAGCTCAGACAACTCAACAACAACAAAACAAACAATCTAGTTAAGAAATGGGCAAAGGAGAAGAATAGGCATTTTTCAAAGGAGGAAATTCAAATGGGCAACAGACACATAAAAAAATGCTCAGGATCACCAGGCATCAGGGTAATGCAAATATAAACCACAATGAGGTTTCTACTCACCCCAGCTAGAATGAGTATCATCCAAAAATAAAAAAAAATAATAAATGCTGGCAACTAGTTGAGGAAAAAGGTCACCTAATACATGGCTGGTAGGAACGTAAACTAGTACAACCATTATGGAAGATATTATGGAGATACTTCAGAAATATGAAAATAGATTCCACCATATGACCCAGCTATCCCACTCCTGGGAACTTACCCAAAGGAAATGAAATCAGCATATGAAAGAGTTATCTCTACCATCCATGTTTAATGCAGCTTGATTCACAATATCTAAGACACTGAAGCAACGCAGTTGATGAATGGATAAAGAAAATGTGGAGAGGCCAGTGCTGTGGTGCAGTGGGTTAACATCCTAGTCTGAAGTGCAGGCATCCCATATGGGCACTGGCTCTAGTCATGGCTGCTCCTCTTCCAATCCAGCTCTCTGCTATGGCCTGGGAAAGCAGTAGAAGATGGCTCAAGTCCTTGGGCCCCAGCACCCATGTGGGAGACCCAGAGGAAGCTCCTGGCTCCTGGCTTCAGATCGGAACAGGTCCAGCCCATGCGGCCAATTGAGGAGTGAACCAACAGATGGAAGATCTCTCTCTCTCTCCCTCTCTCTTTCTCTCTCCCACTCTCTGCCTCTCCTCTCTTTGTGTAACCCTGGCTTTCAAATAAATAAACAAATCTTTGAAAAAATGTGGAATAGAGACAGTATGGAATATTAGCCATAAGAAAGAATGAAATACTGTCTTTCTCAATGAAATGGATATAAGCGGAAACCATTATGCTTAATGAAAACAGCCAGTCCTCAAAAGGCAAATATATGTTTTCCCTGATTTGTGGTACCTAATATACAGAGTACATAAAAATGTAATGTATATGAGTGAAATTGACATTTTAAGATTTGATTATTGTTTATAGAAACACAAAGTGAAACATACTGTTTGAGTACTAGTTATAGCATTAAATCAAAATGTACAGCACATTAAGGACAGAGATCCCACATGAGGAGCAAGTACACAGTGACTCCTGTTGTTGACCCAACAAATGGACACTCTAGTTTATGGCGCCAGTAACCACCCTAGGCTGTCGTCATGAGTTGCTAAGGCTATGGAAGCCTTCCAAGTTCGCCAACTCTGATCATATTTAGACAAGGTCATAAAACACAGGGTGAGGATAGTAACCAATGATCCTAAGAGTGGCATTAACCAGGTCTGAACAATTATACAGCATTAAGTGGAGAAGAGAACCATCAGTACGCAAGGGTTTATAGCCCTTGTCTACACACTTGAGGAATAGTGATTTTTCTACTTACTATTTACTGAATTCTTTATTTAGTGGAGGGTTAAGCTTATGATTATAAAATAAAATGAAAGAATGTCACTGAAAATATTAAAAGAAAAAGTAAGAAAGGAAGGGTGTGGGAAGGTGAGGGCATGGGCCAAAAGAGAAGATAGGGTGGGAAATATCACTACGCTCTTAAATCTGTGTAAATAAATCACATGAAATTTGGTTACATTATATAAATAAATAGTAAAAATGAAGATTTTGACTATTTTATTATGAAAATGTCTCTTTTAGGAGTAAAAATCATTTTTTAGCTTTGTCATTGGGATTTTAAAAAATTAATGTATTTATTTGCATGCATTTTGTACATACAGCTTTAGGAACATAGTAAGTCTTTATTATTATTATTATTATTTTTATTTAGTGAATATAAATTTCCAAAGTACAGGCATGAGTTGCCAGGGCTATGGAAGCCTTTAGAGTTCAAAGACTTCGATCTTATTCGATAGGGTCATAGTCAAAGTGGAAGTTCTCTCCTCCCTTCAGAGAAAGGTACCTCCTTCTTTGATGGCCCCGTTCTTTCCACTGGGATCTCACTCACAGAGATCTTTCATTTAGGTCTTCTTCTTGTTTTTTCCCATGGTATCTTGGCTTTCCATGCCTACAATACTCTCATGGGCTCTTCAGCCAGATCCGAATGCCTTAAGGGCTGATTCTGAGGCCAGAGTGTTGTTTAAGACATCTGCCATTCTATGAGTCTGCTGTGTATCCGACTTCCCATGTTGGATCTTTCTCTCCCTTTTTGAGTCTATCAGTTAGTATTAGCAGACACTTGTCTTGTTTGTGTGATCCCTTTGACTCTTAGACCTATCAGAGCCATCGGTTGTGAACTGAAGTTGATCACTTGGACTAGTGAGATGGCATTGGTACATGCCACCTTGATGGGATTGTATTGGAATCCCCTGGCACATTTCTAACTCCACCATTTGGGGCAAGTCCAATTGAGCATGTCCCAAATTGTACATCTCCTCCCTCTCTTTTTCCACTCTTAAATTTAACAGGGATCACTTTTCAGTTAAATTTAAACACCTAAGAATAATTGTGTGTTAATTACAGAGTTCAACCACTAGTACTAGAACAACAACAACAACAAATACTAAAAAGGATAAAGTATTACATTGTACATCTAGAGTCAGGACAAGAGCTGATCAGGTCTTTGTTTCTTATAGTGTCCTATTTACTTAACAGGTTTCCCCTTTGGTGCTCAGTTAGTTGTCACCGATCAGAGAAAACAAATGATATTTGTCTCTTTGGGACTGGCTTAATTCACTCAGCATGATGTTTTCCAGATTCCTCTATCTTGTTGCAAATGACCGGGTTTCATTGTTTCTTACTGCTGTATAGTATTCTATGGAGTACATGTCCCATAATTTCTTTATCCAGTCTACTGTTGATGGGCATTTGGGTTGGTTCCAGGTCTTAGCTATTGTGAATTGAGCTGCAATAAACATTAATGTGCTTTCTTTTTAGCCAAATTAATTTCCTTTGGGTAAATTAATTTCCTTTGGGTAAATTCCAAGGAGTGGAATGGCTGGGTTGTATGGTAGGGTTATATTCAGGTTTCTGAGGAATCTCCAGAATGACTTCCATAGTGGCTTCACCAGTTTGCATTCCCACCAACAGTGGGTTAGTGTCCCTTTCTCCCCACATCCTCTCAAGCATCTATTGTTGGTAGATTTCTGAATGTGAGCCATTCTCACCGGGGTGAGGTGAAACCTCATTGTGGTTTTGATTTGCATTTCCCTGATTACTAATGATCTAGAACATTTTTTCATGTGTCTGTTGGCCATTTGGATTTCCTCTTTGGAAAGATGTCTGTTGAGGTCCTTGGCCCATCTCTTAAGTGGGTTGTTTGTTTTGTTGTTGTGGATTTTCTTGATTTCTTTGTAGTTTCTGGTTATCAACCCTTTATCTGTAGTATAGTTTGCAAATATCTGTAGTATAGTTTGCAAATATTTTTTCCCATTCTGTCAGTTGCCTCTTCACTTTCCTGACTGTTAATTTTGCAGTACAGAAACTTCTCAATTTGATGCAATCCCAAATGTTCATTTTGGCTTTGACTGCCTGTGCTCCTGTGGTCTTTTCCAAGAAGTCTTTACCTGTGCCTATATCTCGCAGGGTTTCTCCAATGCTCTCTAATAATTTGATGGTGTCTGGTCTTAGATTTTAGTCTTTAATCCATGTTGAGTGAATTTTTGTGTAAGGTGAAAGGTAGGGGTCTTGCTTCATGCTTCTGCACGTGGAAATCCAATTTTCCCAGCACCATTTATTGAATAGACTGTCCTTACTCCAGGGATTGGTTTAGGATCCTTGATCAAATATGAGTTGGCTGTAGATGTTTGAATTGATTTCTGGTGTTTCTATTCTGTTCCATTGGTCTATCCATCTGTTTCTGTACCAGTACCATGCTGTTTTGATAACAACTGCCCTGTAGTATGTCCTGAAATCTGGTATTGTGATGCCACCAGCTTTGTTTTTGTTGTACAAGATTGCTTTGGCTATTTGAGGTCTCCTGTGTCTCCATATGAATTTCAGCATCATTTTTTCCAGATCTGAGAAGAATGCCTTTGGTATTTTGATTGGTATTGCATTGAATGTATAAATTGCTTTTGGGAGAATGGATATTTTGATGATGTTGATTCTTCCAATCCATGAGCATGGAAGAAGGCCATAAGCAAAGTGGAAGTTTTCTCCTCCCTTCAGAGAAAAATATATCCTTCTTTTATGACCATTTCCTTCCACTGGGATCTCATCCACAGCGCTCCTTCATGTAGAACATTTTTTTGCCAGAGTGTCTTGTCTTTCCATCCCTGAAATGCTCCCGTGGGCTTTTCAGCAAGACCAGAATGCTTTAAGGGCTGATTCTGAGGTCAGAGTGCTACTTAAAGCGAGTGTCATTCTATGAATCTGCTCTTTGGACAGCTTCTCATGTTGGAGCATTCTCTCCTTTTTAATTATATCTATTATTATTACCAAACTCTTGGTCCTATTTATATGATCACTTTAGCACTTGATCCTATCTCTATGATCATTTTAAAACTTAATCCTATCCATATGATCTCTATAGTAGTTAAAATGCTATTTTTACCACCCAGCTAAAGGAGATTTGGGAGTCCCGTGGCACCTTAAAAACCTTAGAACTAAGTCCGTAGGAATGTATGCAGAACTATACTGCTTTACAGTTACAAACTTCATACATTTCACAGTTACAACTTTAGGATCATGATAATTTTTCCCCCTGTGCCTGCCCCACCCCCATTCTCACTCTCTTCCTCTTATCTTTCTAATTCTCATTCTTGTTTTTTTACTAAGATTTTCAGTTAACTTTATATACATATGGTTAACTCTGAGTTAAGTAAAGAGTCCAATGATTAGTATGAAAGAAAGAAAAAAATAAGTAAAATAAAATATAAAAGAAAAGAAAAACAAAACAAAACTGTACCTCAACAAGACAAGGGCTGTGACAATTTCACTTCTATAAGTTGCTTTTTAAAAGCTCCATTTGTTATTACAGATCAGGGAGAAGATACAACATTTCTCCTTTTGGGACTGGCTTATTTTACTAAGTGTGATGTTTTCCAGTTTCATCCATTTTGTTGCAAATGACTGGATTTTTTTTTTTACTGTTGTATAGTATTCCATGGTGTACATAACCCATAGTTTCTTTATCTACTCTTCAGTTGATGGGCATTTAAGTTGATTCCATGTCTTTGCTATTGTGAATTGAACTACAATAAACATGGAGGTACAGAAAGCTCTTTCATATGCTGATTTCATTTCCCTTGGGTAGACTCCCAGGAGTGGGATGGCTGGGTCACATGGTAGGTTTGTGTTCAGACATCTGAGGTACCTCCATATGTCTTTCATACTGGCTTTACCAGCTTACATTCTCACCAACAGTGGATTAGGTTACCTTTTCTCTCACAACCTTGCCAGCATTTCTTGTTTGTTGATTTCTGTATGAGGGCCATTCTAATAGGAGTGATGTGAAAACTTACTGTGGTTTTGATTTGCATTTCCCTGACAGTTAGTGATCCTGAGCATTTTTTCATGTGTCTGTTGGCCATTTGGATCTCCTCTTTTGAAAAATGTCTGTTTAAGTCCTTTGCCCATTTCTTAACTGCGTTATTTGTTTTATTTTGTTGAGTTTCTTGATCTCTTTCTATATTCTGGTTATTAATCCTTTATCCATTGTATTATTGTCATTGGGTTTGATATGTTTTTAAATTTTGTTTTGTACCAAATAGGATTTAAAAATGAATACCCTTCCTTCTTTACTTACAGCTGCATTTCATACAGGCATAGCAGAAGTCTCCTAATTCATTGTGAGGGTCCCTTCACACCAATTGTTTCTAACGTATCATAGCTGCTGGCAGTTATTCAAATATTCATGAGAACACCATATGATTATTTGTTCATTTTATCCCCTTTTGGCTGCTCCACCTCATGGAGCTAATAATAGATTATTATTTGAATCTGATCCAAAGACACAGAATACTCTGAGGAAGAGGTGAAAAATATTTGAGATATGTCAATATATATAAATGCAATCAAATTGAATTTCTGGTCTGACCACTTATAAAAAAATGATTTATTAGCATAAAGGGTTTCACAATTTTTTTTTTAACATGAGATTTTTTTTAGTACTTTTGAGGAAGTTTTAGTAACTACAGTTTTTGTCCAAAGAATATACTGACTTAATTCTCTAATGGAATGGGTGGTCTATAGGAAGAAGGCATAGAAGTCATTTATGTGAGATAAGGTTGGTAAAAAAAATGGCTTCTTTTTAGATGACATTTACATCCAAAATACCTTTTCTAAAAATTAAACCAAAATCAACAGATAAATAATCTTCAATCCAAGGCTTCATTTCTAATGAGGAGAAAACAGAAAAATACATCATGGCCATCAGCCCTGAGAGGTGTGGTGACTGTATTCAGAGACTGTCATCTGTGGTCTCCTAGTTTTAATTGGCCTCCTGGGGCATGCAGAATGCTATGTGTTTGTCACACTAGTAGAGATCTTGGCACAAACTCTTTACAGCTGTTTGGAACCTTAATGTACTATAGAAAGGGCCTGCTGGGTCTGGCATTTGCTGACACAGCCTTAGAGTCAATGGAAATGTCTGGCTTCTTTTTCAAGATTCTCAGAGTGAAAGATCTGCAGACTTTAAAGTATACAAGAAGCTAAGAATCGCCCTCTGCAAAGCCAAAGCTCTTCCCAGCAGGGACCCTAGGGATTCTGGTTAGTACACTTTCTGCAGAACCCAGAAATATTTACACCTTCCCCACTTGAATAATGTCTTCCACAATAAAAGAATTTACAACAATTTCCTGAGATTTGTGGGACATAGCATCCCACAGCAAAAGTGGCAGTGTGGTAAATGTGGGCTAAATCCAGTGCATTAGCATTTGCCTTTTTTTTGTTTGTTTGTTTGGATCCTCATAGTGTTTCATTTTGCTTTGTTTAGTTAATTTGAATTAGTTGCCAGCTTTTTAAAAACCAGAACATTTCACATCCAAAAAAAAAAAATACAGATTATTGAGCTCTCTGGCAACAAGGGGTCTGAGTTCCTGCTTGGCAACAGCTACCCAGTGCTAGGTAGCAGCTGCCCTCTGTGGAGGGGACATGGGCTTTCAAGCGTCAGAGCCTCACTGAAAGGCCTCTTGCCTTCACATTCCCAGACTGCCTCTTTTGGACACTTCAACTAACAACCATTATCAAAAGAACATGTCTTTAAAATATTGATTTCAAACATTAAGAACAATAAATAATATTACAAACAGCATAGCCACCTTTTAGCTTAAATGATAGTATGTTCTTAAGTTTTTTTAAAAGAAGTAAAACATTACATAAATGCAAGCTCTCTATTTATCCTCCCTAAATCGTAATCTTCTTTTTCCAACTATACAGATAACAATAATTCTGATTTTGGTCTTTGTCAGTTTTACGCATGCTTGAGACAAGTTTTTAATTTCTATTTTCGTCCACACGTAAATGATTTTTTAAACATATCAAGATCACAACAGTTCCTTGTCTAAAATTCTTCATTGGCATTCTGTTGCACTGCATAATAAAATCAGAACTTGGTCAAAACTACAATCTCCAGGCTCAGTTCCTAGCACTCTTCCCCAGTGGCTAATCAAAATGGAACCTTTGAGGTGGGGTTTTCAGTGAAGTGGCTAAGATGCTCCTTGGGATGCCTGAATCCCATTTTAGAGTACCTGGTTTCAAGTCTTGTTTTCTATTCCATGATTCTACTAATGCACACCTTTGGGAGAAAGTGGTAATAGCGCAAATACTTGAGTGCCTGCTACTGAAATGGAAGACCCCAATTAAGTTCGTGGCTCCCGGCTCCTGGCTTTGGCCTGGCCCAGCACTGGTCGTTTCAGGCTTTAGTGAACCAGCAGACGGCAGATCTCTGTCTGTCTGTATTTTTCTGCCTTTCAAATACATCTGAAAAAGGAAAAGACCTGAAGCTTTTACCTCTGTTGAGAACCTTACATGGGGCCTTCCCTGGTGGTGTGGTGTAGAAGGTAAAGCCACTGCCTGCAGTGCTGGCATCCCATTTAGGTGCTGGTTCAAGTCCTGGCTGCTCCACTTCTGATCCATCTCTCTGCTGTGGCATGGGAAGGCAGTAGAAGATGGCCCAAGTCCTTGGGCCCCTGCCCCTGCATGGGAAACCTGGAAGAAGTTCCTGGCTCCTGGCTTCAGATCGGCGCAGATCCAGCCGTTGCAGACAATTGGGGAGTGAACAAGTCAATGGAAGACCTCTCTCTCTCTCTCTCTCTCCCTCTCTCTCCTCTCAAAAAGATTCCCAACCAATGAAACAAGAGGCAGAGAGTAAACACTGGTTTCCTCTTTTATGGCGCATTTCTGAGTCATGTCCACAGGGGTGGGGGAACCTTTTTTCTACTAAAGACCATTTGGATATTTAAAACATCACTTGTGGGACATATGAAATTATAACCTTAAAATTACTCTGCTATGGATTTATTGAATTTCAAGTTCTGACTGACAGTGCTTCCTGGGATCATACCCAAATCTGTGTTGGGTCTGCTCAAAGTAAGCAATCAACAGTGTTTGCCACTTGTAGTACAGGGGCTTCTCTTCTGTGATTCCCAACCAAAATTCACTTACTCCTTTGTGTGACCATTTTATCATCTAAACCACGAATATAGAACACTTTTAAGTATGTCTTTTTCCTGCTACATTGTATGTTCCTTCAAGTCAGGAACCGTCTTATCCATATTTCTATTGTTGAGAATGCTACCTGGTACATATTAGGTGCTTACTAAACGTATAATACATTAACAGCCCAGTGTGTGGTTTCTTGCCTGGGACTCCTCAAAAAAATTCCCAATCCTTTGGGCACCCTGATCATTTCTCTCCCTTCTCCCTTTTATTGTCATCACTCCTATTCCTCTTTACTTCAATAGCTGCCTCAGAGGTTAAATATCCGTGTTTTTCTAGGCAAGCAAGGTATTCATATGGGATAAATATGCTCTCTATAAGTTAATGTCCCTCAGACATTTATTTTCTTTGCCTGGGTTTCAGCATTCCCAATCTCTGAGACAGGTCTTTTAACCTAAACATTGCCTCACAGCTGGCAGATCATGTCCAGACCCACAGAACTCCAACTCACAGTGAAAGCCAATAATGCATGGCCTAAAATACAGACAATAGGGCACAGGGCTGCCTTTCTACTGCTGCAAGGCCATTTTATTTGAAAAACTCTAATTCTCAGTGACATGTTTAGTATATTCCCATTTTTCCCCTTAACTTTATTGGTTCATCAGTAAAACTGAAACTGCCTTCAAGTATTGAAATAGAGTAATTGTGAAATGAAAGTCAAATGGATAGTACAGTAGCTGCCATGCATTTGTCTTCCCCTTACTCTTTAAAAATTCAAGTGTTGTGAGGGGAAAAAATGAGAAAAAAGTTACTGTTGCTAATATAATAAATGCCAATTCCTGATAAAGAGTGAGGGGAAAAGGAGAGGGAAAAAAAAGCAAACTTGGCTTTTAGGCTTTAGGCAAAATTTTTGAAAGAGACAAAGAATAGATTTCAAGGCTAATAAGAAGTCAGAGTAATGCCAACGTAAGTACTGACATCATGGGATTAGTATCAGAACATTACCAGCTGTTGTGGCAAGGCTGGGTTGTCATACTGACACTCAGCTGGCCTTTAGTTGCATGCAGTAAACAGGAGTGACGGGAGTGTGGAGGAAAGGGTGGGGCTGCGTCAGGGTCAGACAGGATAATCTGTGCGATGATTTGAGATGCTACACCTTGCAAATGCTGGACACAAGTGCAAGCAAAAATGAGCTGCGATCAGGATGTTAGTTGTTAACAAAGGCCCATTCATAGCAGAGCTAAACAAAGAATAAGTTTTACACTCCCTTCATTCTCACAGGCCTTCTCCAAAAACTAATACCTAATTTGTATTTGTTATCTTTTCCTTTCAAAAAGGTTCCCCAAAATATTTGAGATTCAAGCTGTAAAACATAGCTCTTTCCTGCCAGTTAAATTAATTTTTAAGGGTTACCAAAAATGTCAACCAGCATTGTAATGAAATACAGATTTAAAAGAGCATACAAAAGGACTGCACTTTTGAAAATAAAAACACAAGAATAAAGAAAGGCATAAATAAGTCATATCATTTAATAATTTACTAATGGGTCAATTTTTATAATCTTTGATCAAGAGGTTTAAGATGTTAACTCTTTCCTTAAAGCTGTTAGGGTATAAATGAGGAACCAAGACAGGTATATAAAAGAACTATTGCCTAAAAATTCAAACACAGTATTAACTGATAAGTATTTGTTAAATGTGACCTTTGTGCTAGGTACTACCATAGGCATTGGGTATATAATAGTTAACAAAACATGATCAGCCATCTTTCAATGGGGAAGAAATTTTGAAAAATCAGAAAAATTAAATTTTGAACAGTTTTGTAAGAGAAACTATCAGGTTGTTATGACAAAGATAGAAGAAAATTAATCTATTCTAGATTACATCAATGTTTGAGAAGGTGACACATCTGAAAGAGACAGTCATGAGAAGAGATGAAAGGGAAACATGTTCTGAGCAGACATATAAAGATCTGAGATGGTAAATAGTTTGGCCCCTGTGAGCAATGGATAGGAAGTCAGTGTGTGTAAATACAGTAGAGGCCAGAGACATGACATGAGGCAAAAGACCCTGGTATTGGGGCTGGCACCATGGCTCACTTGGTTAACCCTCTGCCTGCAGTGCCGGCATCCCATATGGGCACTGGGTTCTAGTCCCAGTTGCTCCTCTTCCAGGCCAGCTCTCTGCTGTGGCCCGGGAGGACAGTGGAGGATGGCTCAAGTTCTTGGGCTCCCGCACCCACATGGGAGACCAAGAAGAAGCACCTGGCTTCGGATCGGCGCAGTGCCAGCCGTGGCGGCCATTTGGGGAGTGAACCAATGGAAGGAAGACCTTTCTGTCTGTCTTTCTCGCTCACTATCTATAACTCTACCTGTCAAAAAAAAAAAAAAAAAAAGACCCTGGTATTTTATGCCTGTAGATGGAGGTGTTTGAATATTTGCCATACTACATCTCTAGGATGTAAGGGATGGGATAGAAGTGAAAAACTGATCTTGGTTTCTAGAACATAATAGTAACAATAGTACAAGATCCAACCATTGTATTCCAAGAGATACTTTATAAAAGTTGTAAGAATGGAATAAAAATTATGTATTTTTTAAAATTTTTACCTCTAATTTTCTGTCATAAGAAAGGATATATGCTTGCTGATTTGTTTTTATTATGTTAGAAAATGGTAAAAGCACACTGATAAGTGTTTCAAATAAAAAACATTATAATTGGATGACAACATTATCATTCATGTGGGTTATAAAAGGATGAGTAAGGCTGCACCCTATCCCCAAGTTTGGCAGAAGTTAGCAACCATGCTCACAGACCTTAATTATAGATGAATATTATCTTCCTTTTCCAGCTAGAGGAGGAGTAGGGCAGAAACAGCAACTGCAACTGTCCAGACTTCTGAAATAAAGAAAGGCATATTATTAGATCTGTGGAACTGTGTAACATATAATTATTATTCAATATTAACTTGGATTAAAAAAATAAAAAGAATTTTATTGAAAAATTTTTGGCAGACTTCTTTCTCTTGGAGAAATGTAAACAAATTTCCATTTTACTTCAAAATAAAAGTACCAATTATTAAAGCTTGATAAAAAAGAAGTAGAGGCCGGCGCCGCGGCTCACTAGGCTAATCCTCCGCTTAGCGGCGCCGGCACACTGGGTTCTAGTCCCGGTCGGGGCACCGATCCTGTCCCGGTTGCCCCTCTTCCAGGCCAGCTCTCTGCTGTGGCCAGGGAGTGCAGTGGAGGATGGCCCAAGCCCTTGGGCCCTGCACCCCATGGGAGACCAGGAGAAGCACCTGGCTCCTGCCATCGGATCAGCGCGGTACGCCGGCCGCAGCACGCTACCGCGGCAGCCATTGGAGGGTGAACCAACAGCAAAAGGAAGACCTTTCTCTCTGTCTCTCTCTCACTGTCCACTCTGCCTGTCAAAAACTTAAAAAAAAAAAAAAAAAAAAAGAAGAAGTAGAGAGAGTCTTGATTATTCTTGACTTTGAAGACAATGTCAAGGAGTTTAGATTTTGATTTAAGTTAAATGGAAAGCCACTGAAAGTTCTAGGCCTGGAAAATAATTTTGATTTGTTTTATACTAGATGTTTTAAGAAGATGTAGCACAGAAGCTAAGTTCTATATAGGGAGATTAGTGTGTGATGATCATAGAGAAAGGGAGTTAAGGGTGGAGATAAAATTGGGACTTTAAATTATGGGTCAAATTAGATACCCAGGGAGAGGGTAGGAGAGGCATTCATGAAATGGGCAATGTTTGAGATTGGCTGGGGTAGGAGGAAGTAGAGGATATAAATCCTCATCAAATTATAACAGACTTACTAGGAACATTTAGGTAACGGGCCTCTAGAAAATTCATATGCATAATATAATGGATCTGAAGCTTCAGAAACACTCATTTGGTTTGTCAAGGGAGGGTCCATTAGAATATAAAGAAAAGAGCAAAAAAATACAAAAAAAAATCTGAGCAATAAAATAAAGGCTGAGAAACACATTTCTCTTTATATTTAGTTAAAAAGTATAAAAAATTGAAAGGGTTATGCTTTTTTTTTTTTTTTTTCAGTAGCAGACCAACAAGAAACAGAAAGCAAAAACAGGAGAAAACACAGCTGGGCCTATTGCTGGCTTGCCCTAAAGGAGGGTGACATGAATCAAAATCACACTGAACATAGCACTTTGGGCTTGAGTATGATGTAAACAAATATTCAATAAGCCTAATTTGCAAGGCGGGGTACGATAGCTGGTATCATGTTTGATTACTCAATGTTGTTATAGTCCAGTGGTCCTAAGGAGGTGATAAAGGGGAGGCACCGTAAAGAATAATTTGATAGACCATTTGTTACCATACATGATGGAAATTAAGTAATTTACCTCGCCTGTGCCGTGGCTCACTTGGCTAATCCTCTGCCTGCGGGGCCGGCATCCCAGGTTCTAGTCCTGGTTGGGGCGCCGGATTCTGTCCCAGTTGCTCCTCTTCCAGTCCAGCTCTCTGCTGTGGCCCGGGAAGGCAGTGGAGGATGGCCCAAGTGCTTGGGCCCTGCACCCGCATGGGAGACCAGGAGGAAGCAACTGGCTCCTGGCTTTGGATCGGCACAGCGCACCGGCTGTAGTGGCCATTTGGGGGATGAACCAATGGAAAGAAGACCTTTCTCTCTGTCTCTCTCTCCCTCACTGTCTAACTCTGCCTGGCAAAAAAAAAAAAAAAAAAAAGTAATTTACCTCAACTCAGTCATATACACTATCCAAGGCTGAATTTTGGGTGTTTTGGCTTTAAGTAGGTGAAATACTAATTAAATATGCCAATCACTCAGGAAAAGGGGCACCTAACATTGTATGTCTTAGTTTCAATGATCTCAGGGCCTAGATAAATCTTGGTTCAATTCTGAGTTCTCTATTCTACTTATTAGTTGAGTGGTAAATTATAGTCTCTGAGGCTTCCATCTCTCCCTCCTTTTTAAAATTTGCATTTATTTAGACCTTTATTTGAAAGGGTGAGAAGAGGAGAGAGATATCTCCTCTACAGGTTTACTCCCCAAATGCCCAGAACAGCAGGGGATGGGCCAGGTCAAAGCCAGCAATCAGAAACTCAATTCAAGTCTCCCACATGGGTGACATGGACCCAACTACCTGAATCATCATCTGCTCACTCACAGGGAGCCATTAGCAGGAGGTTGTCAGCAGGAGCAGAGCCAGGAATGGAACCCAGGCCTCTTAATAGCTATATCAAAAGCTTGCCATTCTTTTTCTAAAAATACGCAGATACTGATACTCAATTGGCATGATTGTCATGACTCTGTAAAAATGGTTGACACAGAAAATGATTCAATAAGTAGCTGCTTTTAAAATAATTAATGACACAATTCACAAAAAATAGTTTAGAGTCTATTTCTATTACTGTTATCCAGAAGGGCTGTCATAGAACCTGAAATCCCAATTCATTTCCCCAATCCTCTGACTTAAAGAAGTCATACAGAGGGGCCAGCGCTGTGGCATAGTGGGCTAAGCTGGCGCCTGCAGTGCCAGCATCCCATGTGGGTGCTGGTTCGAGTCCCAGTTGCTCCACTTCCTATCCAGCTCTCTGCTATGGCCTGTGAAAGCAGTAGAAGATAGTCCAAGTCTTGGGCCCCCGCAACTGTGTGAGAGACCCGGAGGAAGTTTCTGGTTCCTGGCTTTGGATTGGCACAGCTCCAGCTGTTGTGGCCAACTGGAGAGTGAACCAATGGATGAAAGACTCTCTCTTTCTCTCTCTCTCTCTCCGTCTCCTTCTCTGTGTAAATCTGACTTGCAAATAAACAAATGAATTAAAAAAAACGAAGTCATACAGATAAACAAGAATATTGTATCTTTTCTTATTAGAACACAAATGGTCAAGTACTGATGGTAAACAATTATCAACATCAGAAATAATGGCTCAGAATTGTCAAGTGAGTCTTTGGTGAGCCTGATCCTTATTACTCTCTGGAATGATGGTCTCCCATGACATTAGAAAAGGCTGCTCAGAGTCTAAGGAGAAACTACTGTAATCCAGGATGAAGAATTTGAAGAATGACAGTGAAATAGCACAGTTGACAGTTGGCACAGAGGAATCTACATACAGAAAAACCAAGTATCCCCTTATGAGAAAGGACTTTAAAAAATGCTACTTATGAGTAGAAAGTAGTTAAAAATACAATACAGAAAAGAAATAGTGGATATTGACAAAGTGACATAGTAGAGCTGCTGAAGTTTCCTAAGAAGTAAAGTAGAATTGCGCAAAGGGAATTTGAGCCTATAAGAGTAATGATTATTTAAAGGAGAGGTCCTCTATGTGTTCATATGGAACCCTGTAATTCCACAACTGTAGCATTCACCATTCTAGAATGCAATTATGATGTTTTCCCCATTGAGCACAAGCTCCACAACAAGAAGATGTCAGTCTTACCTGTTTATAAATATATTTCCAGAGTCCTGCACAGTGTTTGGCACACAGTGATGTTAAACAAAGCCTTGAAACTAAATGAACAGTTAAGGGAGTATTATAGGAAATATTGTAGCAACTCATGTGGAAGATAAGGTAAATATAAAAGTTTTCATAGGGAGGTAAAAATGCAGTATAGCATATATCTCATTTAAAAATGAGAATGACAGAAACCTGAACATAACCCTACCATCCAACCCAGCCATCCCACTCCTTGGAATTTACCCAAAGGAAATTAATTTGGCTAATAAAAAAGCCATCTGCACATTAATGTTTATTGCAGCTCAATTCACAATAGCTAAGACTTGGAACCAACCCAAATGCCCATCAACAGTAGACTGGATAAAGAAATTATGGGACATGTACTCCATAGAATACTATACAGCAGTAAGGAACAATGAAACCCAGTCATTTGAAACAAGATGGAGGGATCTGGAAAACATCATGCTGAGTGAATTAAGCCAGTCCCAAAGAGACAAATATCATTTCTTTTCCCTGATCGGCGACAACTAACTGAGCACCAAAGGGGAAACCTGCTGAAATGAAATGGACACTATAAGAAACAATGACCTGATCAGCTTAGGTCCTGACTCTAGATATAGAATGTAATACTTTATCCTTATACTTTGCGTTTCTGTGTGGGCACAAACTGATGAGCTCTTTACTAATGATATACTGAAGTGATCTTCTGTATATAAAGAGAATTGGAAATGAAAAAAAAAATAACAACCTGGTATTGAAGGGGAAATGGCATAGAAAGTTAATTAATTTGAAAAAAAAATCATGTGGGTTTTCTGTCTTTAATGTGCTGTACATTGCTATTTGATGCTATAATTAGTAATCCAATGGTAGTTTTTTTCACTTTGTAGTGCTTATGTGCAAAATGTTGAAAACTTTACCTAATATATACTAAGCTGATCTTCTGTATACAAAGAGAATTGAAAATGAATCCTTACATGAATGGAAGGGGAGAGGGAGCGGGAGAGGGGAGGGTTGCGGGCGGGAGGGAAGTTACGGGAGGGGGGAAGCCATTGTAACCCATAAGCTGTACTTTGGAAATTTATATTCATTAAATAAAAGTTAAAAAAAAATAAAAATAAAAATGAGAATGAACTTCTACAACCTGTGAGCATTATGAAAATATATAAGATTCAAAAGAAAGGTTAATTCTGAGTTGGAAGTATATAAAACCTTAAGTTGTGGACATAACACTAAAAATCAAATTCAGGCTGGCACTGTGGCCCACTTGGCTAATCCTTCACCTGCGGCGCTGGCACCCCGAGCTCTAGTCCCTGTTGGGGCGCCAGATTCTGTCACGGTTGCTCCTCTTCCAGTCCAGCTCTCTGCTGTGGCCCGGGAAGGCAGTGGAGGATGGCCCAAGTGCTTGGGCCCTGCACCCACATGGGAGACCAGAAGGAAGCACTTGGCTCCTGGCTTCGGATCGGCGCAGCATTCTAGCTGTAGTGGCCATTTTGGGGGTGAACCAATGGAAGGAAGACCTTTCTCTCTGTTTCTCTCTCTCGCACTGTCTAACTCTGCCTGTCAAAAAAAAAAAAATCAAATTCATGCTCAGCTTATGGTGAAAACAGTTGTCATTTTATTATAGTTTATGGCTAGAAGGGTTATTATCAATTATTTTATATAAAGGATCTAATCTTGTAATATTTTACAAGAAGAATCTTCCAGTATAATATTTAATGAGGAATAATTAGAAACAGTATAGTTATTAATTCAGCACTGAAGAAGACAAGATTTCAGTTCCAAAAATCTCATAGACTAACTTTGACAAATGAGACCCATGGGAGTTGTAGGATGACTGGGAGGTGTTGGAATTGGACATACTCATTTATTACTGCATGTTACTGCTGGATGATTTAAGAGACCCCAAAGCTAATGAATATCACAAGGAACCAGAAACTCCCTTGACAGCCATGTATACATGGCTAAACTAACAAAGAATCTGAATGCAATTGTTTGTACTACATCACTCAGTCTGAAATTCTATCCAATTCATTCAAATCCAGAGAAATGTGCAGCTTTAGCATAAATAAGTCACTCCCTTGAAGCATAATATTAACGTTACCACTGATGTACCCACTTTTCTAGGTATTCTTCTTTTCAGATGTTCTTAATAAAACTCTGACACTGCATCTAATCAATCCATATTAAAGGGCCAGCAATAGGACTTGACATTTCTTCTGGAAAATTACACGTGTTAATACAAAATCTGGGCATTTGCCACCGAGTTATTTTGTATTAAGTGAAAACTGCTGCTTATTAAAACAAACAAAAAAATTGCCTGAAGAAAATTTGGAACCTTTTATCCAGCTTAATTTGATATAGAAATTCAAGAAATGGGACAGTATAAATTACTGCTTTTTCTATGCTGATATTTATGAACCAAATGAAACTACTTTTGCTGTTTGTGTCTTCTTTTACACAGTTTATCCCACATTAAATCTAATTTTAAAACAATAAACTTTTTGAAAGAATAAAATTCAGCCTGAGGGGAAAATTGTCAGTAAAACTTTTGGGTGGATGTGAGTAATTGACAACCAGACAAACTATCTTTCTAGAAAGACTGTGGCTATATTGTGGGTAGTTTATATCTTAGGAAAATATGTAATATATAATACCAAGAATATTTAATTCCAAGGATACAATACTAAAAATAATTGCAATACTTATTAATTTCAGTCTGATATAATAGATGGCTTTTATGTCAGAATTACCATTTTCAAGATTCAGACATTTAAAAAGACATCTGTATGTACTGTAGTCTTTTCTCTTTAATACATTCCTTAATATATATTGCTTTGTACTAGCCAAAAAATGATCATCAATACCATTAATCCAATACAATCCATTTTCAGTTTTTTACAAGACAAAAACACAAACTTACATTAAAATCTCAAGTTGGCAAAGTCATTATGATAGTAGGTTAAATGAGCATGAAAGGTCAAAAGTCATGGGCACAGCACTCCATGCTTCACAACTGCTGGCTGGCTAGGCAGAGTCTAAGTTTTGCTTAGTCCTCACTATCCTCTTGCCTATCCAAGCTCTTGCGTTTATACAGCTTCAGGATTTAGTCCTGAATCTTCTTCTTTTCTCTGTCTCAACTCTATTCTCAATATGAATCTTGATCACCTAAGGGCTCTAAATAACATCTTCAGCACAGACTCCTTACCTCTAATCCACTGCTATTTACATCTGCACTTGGATGTCATACACCCATTTTAGAATCCATTATTCACAGGGTTATATTTTTTAAATATGAAAGATATCCTCCCATTTTATTGGTTAAACTTCTTCATTGGCTTCCATTTCTCTTAGAATAAAATTCAAATTCCTTACCAAAGTCTAAAAGGCTCTGCCTGATGATTCTAACTTTTTGTACCTTCTGTCCATGTTCCTGGCAATTCATCTTTTTTCAGAACCTAGGAGGAACTAAAAGTCTATGCTCTATTCAGGATTTTATGTTTGTTCCTAGACTGACATGCTTTCCCTGGAGCTGTTCCTCTGGACTTGCTTATCCTCTACTCTTGGGTTGAGGTACAAAAACTTAGAGGCTTTCCTTGTCCACCTTCTAAAAGTATCTTTTTCCCATTTCCTCTTTCTAATCACATAAATTTTTTTCCCACCTTACCCTAAGGGCAATCTGTACCTCTCTTGTTCATCTTCGACTTGTATTTTAAATTTCATAAATGTGTTATTTTCCCTCCCACTTGCTTGTGTTCTTTAGCTAGATGCCTCCAGGCATTGTTTCAGGGAGGATTAGGGTTGCTACAGCATGAACACAAGGAAAAAAGGTTTTGCCTGTTTCAGCACAGCAGCTATGGAATGCAAAACATTAGATTTATAGGAACTTTTTAAAAAGATAAGTATTTTTGAGAGGGAAATTTTTTTCCCTAAAGTTCTCCAGGAGTTTCAGTTTATCCATACCTGACATTATTGAAAGAACACAGATTGAAAAGCACTCACTGACTAGTGTAGCTGTGGAAAGTGTAAATGAAGGTTAATTGAAGGGAGCTGGGGAAGCTGTGATTAATTTGATCATTCTCCCTAGGGTAATTTAAAGGGAGGCAGAGACTGATGGACACTCCCTGTCCCTCTAAGAGACAAGTAATCAGGCTTTTTGGGATTCACTTTTAGCTTCTCTACCAGCTGAGAGACATTGAGCCTGGTGACCTATTTGTCTAATCTGTGAAAATGAATATTTCTTAACTCATATAATCTTAAGGGTTAAAGGAGTTAATGTTTATATAGCCCTCAGAAAATCGTCTAATGAGAAGCGCTCACCATCTACTGGTTTTCTTACTACTATCTACCTGACAATATTGTATTCATTGCTTAAAACTGTGGTTAGGCCTCATCATCTCTCTGAAGACCCTAAGGTTATCCCTTTTTCTAACTAACCCCTTCTCAACCAAAGTATTTGTAACTCTGTTCTTTATTTTTACTTGAATTACTCATATCATAAATAAATTCACTTGCCACCCAAATCTGGTAAACCACACAAGGATGGGTGGAATGTTGCTGTTCCACTACTTTTTTTTTTTTTTAAGACAGGCAGAGTTAGACAGTGAGAGAGAGAGAGAGAGAGAGAGAGAAAGGCGAAGCCAGGAGTCAGGTGCCAGGTGCTTCCTTCTGGTCTCCCATGTGGGTGCAGGGCCCAAGCACTTGGGCCATCCTCCACTGCCCTCCCGGGCCACAGCAGAGAGCTGGACTGGAAGAGGAGCGACTGGGACAGAATCTGGCGCCCCAACAGGGACTAGAACCCGGGGTGCCAGCGCCGCAGGCGGAGGATTAGCCAAGTGAGCTGCGGCGCTGGCCACACAACTACTTTTGATTCCTTCTAAAGAAACAAAGGATTCTATGATGATACTTGCTATAGCTAGATATTTAAATAGTCTGTGGAACTGCAGAATTATAAATTTCATATGAAGCTTACTTTGTCAGGGGAACTTTTATCAGACACATTGTTAATTTTTTTTTTTTGACAGAGATAGACACAGAGACAGAGATAAAAGCCTTCCGTTGGTTCACCCCCAAAATGGCTGCTATGGCCACAGCTGCACCGGTCCAAAGCCAGGAGCCAGGTGCTTCCTCCTGGTCTCCTACGTGAGTGCAGGGGCCCAAGCACTTGTGCCATCCTCCACTGCCTACCCGGGCCACAGCAGAGAGCTGGACTGGAAGAAGAGCAACCGGGACTAGAACCCAGCACCCATATGGGATGCTGGCGCAACAGATGGAGGATTAGCCAAATGAGCCACAGCGCTGTCCCCCACATTGTTAATATTTAAAAAAGATTTTGAGAGAATTCACACACTGTTCTCAAATGTTAAACTTTCATAAACTAAAAACTCATCTGACTTATTGAGAGATGCAGTATACCTTTCTTACCTTCTGAATCTTATGTTAATGACTTCATACTTAAGGCATGGTTATAACAAGGATTCCTATTCTAATTATCCTCAATTACATGTTGCCTTGCCCTTCTCCCTTTTAGAGACTCTTTATTATTTATATTTAGAGACTCTTATTAAAATTGTATCACATTCATTTGTGAAACTTCTAGAATTCTTGTTAATTAAGTGCACATGGAAAAAGTACTTAGCATTCCAGGTTTGTTTCATAAACTACACTTAGGTAACAGATTAACACAAGTGGAGCAAGAACAATTGAATAAACTATACGTCAAAGGAATGACCAATTTTAAACCTGTACTCTAAAAGATAAACTATACCTTTCACCTTATAGAATTGCTACTAATCATTCATTGTGTAGAGACTTTTTAAAATGCACATTAAGGCCGGCGCTGTGGCTCAACAGGCTAATCCTCCGTCTTGAGGCGCCTGCACACCAGGTTCTAGTCCCGGTTGGGGTGCCAGATTCTGTCCCGGTTGCCCCTCTTCCAGGCCAGCTCTCTGCTATGGCCCAGGAAGGCAGTGGAGGATGGCCCAAGTCCTTGGGCCCTGCACCCGCATGGGAGACCAGGAGAAGCACCTGGCTCCTGGCTTTGGATCAGCGAGATGCGCCAGCTGCAGCGGCCACTGGAGGGTGAACCAATGGCAAAAAGGAAGACCTTTCTCTCTGTCTTTCTCTCACTATCCACTCTGCCTGTCAAAAAAAAAAAAAAAAAAAAAAAAAAAGCACATTAAATCAATCATTACAGTTGATGGTATTCTGTAAAATGTGTCTTTCACAAATTGCTATTGATACCAGAAGACAACTCAAGACATTAAGTTTCTAATCATCAATGACATGATGCAATTTAAGTCTTCAAAATAACAGTCTATTTTGGCAGTGTTGAATTTTATATTGGTCCAAGGAATTAATATATCAGTGATGTAAATACTTTCACTTACATAATTAGGATATTTTGACTTTCTTTATGAAAATTTCTCTTATCCATCTTGGTATTATAGTTGGAAATACAGATAGTATACATAAATATTCATTTCCTTTCTAAGTGATTACATTCCAACTCCAAGTCTGCTATCTTCTAATCTCTATTGTTGAAATGGCTTCCTTCTTCCTCCAACCTTCCTACCAGATTTACTTTCCTTTCTACGAGGGCCTGCAGCACCAGTGGAATGGAACCTGAAGGAGGGAGTGGGAATGAAAAGAGGGACAAGGGCGCAGAGAATGGAGCCAAGACAACAAGGCTGATCAAGGCTCGTTTATTCCAGTGTCTCAGAGATATTTATGCATAACCAGCCACAGCTCAAGGCAACTCAGAAGTTAACAACATACACAAGCAACTTACCGGGCTTTCTACAACACAGTCACAACATAGTTAATTTTAGCAGATTGTTCTTGTTTGATCATTCTCTTTCAACATGGGAGTATGGGACTTTCTCATCCCAGGAATTCCAAAAGCCAAGACTGACCTTGACTTGTCTATGACTTGTCTATGGGCTGCCTACACCTTTCGGCATCAAAGCTCCCCAAATCTCACCTGCTCTCCATAACTTCCCAAACCAAGTGTGAAAAAAACTGTAAGTTTTCTGTTTAAATCTCACAAGATGAGCCGTTCAATTAGCCCTCCCCTTTCCCAACGCAATGAGCTCACTCCTGCTACAGATTTCTGCCCTGTAATGGCTTTAAGACACTATTTTCTCATCAACCTTTACCTGTTTTGCATTCTACTCCCTCACGGCCTTCCAGTGATGATTACAACTCAAGAGAAACTCATTTTAGCTAATGTAATTTATGGAAGTGACACTGCCCACGGACATGTCATAGAACAGGTTTAAAATACATAACCTGAGGGGGCTTGCGCTGTGGCGCAGCGGGTTAGAGCCCTGGCCTGAACACTGGCATCCCATATGGGCACCGGGTCATAGTCCTGGCTGCTCCTTTTCTGATCCAGCTCTCTGCTATGGCCTGGGAAAGCAGCAGAAGATGGCCCAAGTGCTTGGGCCCCCACACCCACGTGGGAGACCCGGAAGAAGCTTCTGGCTCCTGGCTTCAGATCAGCTCAGCTCTGGCCATTGTGGCCATCTAGGGAGTGAACCAGCAGATGGAAGACCTTTCTCTCTGTAACTCTGACTTTAAAATAAATAAAATAAATCTTAAAAAAAAATACCTGAGAATGTATGAGCTCAAAGAGAACATAGTTCATCAACAGGCATGGGAACCAGAATCTACTAGTCAGAATCTACTATAGTTGGGAAAAAGTTTTGTTTGGATTGCTTCTTTTATTGTTTAAAGTATGTATCTTAAGAAAAGAAATACATTTTTAACTTAAAAAATTTAATGACCAGTAAAAATATTACAGAACAGCACATTTAAAAAATGTAAAAAATGACCAGTAAAAGCCTTCTTACAGAACACGTTTAAAAAATCATGCAGAATACATATTACTGTAGTTAACATTTCATGAACTACAATTAAGTAGCCATTGCAATACATATCTTCTGATTACATATTACTTTCCCTGAGCATGTTCTGACATGCCAACCTAAAGGCCAAGTGACTTCACTCTTCCCAGAATGGCAGTTTCCCAGCATAACACATCCTGGAATGTATTATTGTGGCAAATTTGTCATAATTAAGATGTTTTGCAGAAAATAATGTGCCTATTAAATATTAAATGAAAGTTATTCCTACGTATAAATGTTGACATTTGTGGAGACTTATAAATATAATTTAATGCATTTTAGACCTATATTTCATATTAATGTAGTTATAAAGAATATAATTCATATGGTTTTATATAATTATGTATGTATGTATACATATAACTTAAATGACATTTAGGTTTTTCCTGATTTCGTTAACACTATTTGTGTAATTTATTTAGTTGGTATACTGCTTGTTAAACATGAAACTTCTGAGGAAACTGATAGACCAAAGACAAAGTAAATGAAAATTAAAAAGCAAGTAAAGTAACACTTATGTTAGTGAGGGTAGAGATAAACTGGCATTTTTCATATGCTACTGAAGATGTATATTGTTATATTATTTTCTGAAGGTAGATTTGGCCTTTATGTAAATGACTTAAAATAGTATACACTTTTTCACCTAAAAATACACTTCTAAAGTTTCATCTTAAGGAAGCAAAAAGATGAGAGTATAAAGTTGTATATACTGGGATGTTCTCTGTAGTATTATCCCATTAAAGTAATAAAATCATCTAAAAGTACAAAAGAATAATTAAATACATCACAAAGATACAGTAAACTAGGGTTTCTTTTGTGGGGTGTTGGCAAGGGAATATAAACATAGGTCTAGGATTATGGAGACCTGTATCTGAATGAGGGTTTGGCATTTATTGGCTACATTAACTTAAAAAATATTACTGGAAGGACAGAGTGACAGAGGGAAATGGCTTAAGGGAGAGAGAAGGAGAGAGGGATGGGGGGAGAGGGAGTGGATAGAGGAGGAGGAGGGAGAGAGGAATAAGGGGAGGGGAAGAGGGATACAAGGAGAGAGAGAGGAAGAGAAGGGGAGAGGGAGAGGGAGAGGAAGGGAGAAGAGGAAGAGAGAGAGGGAGAGGAAGGAATCAAAGGGAGAGAGAGAGAGGAGGAGAGGGAGACGAAGCAAGGCAGACGGTTCAAGGGAGAAAGTGAGGGGGGAAGGGTGAGGGCGAGGGGAAGGGAGAGAGAGACCTTCTATCCACCAGTTCAGCCCCCAAATGCCCATAACAGATGAGGCTGGGACAAACAGAAGGCAGGAGTTAAGAACTCCATCTGGGTCTCTCATGAGGGTGGGAAGAACTCAGGTATGGGGCCATCATCTGCTGCTTCAAGGGTTGCATTAGCAAGAAGCTGGATTGGAATATGGACTTCTAAAACATGGCTTAACTTGCTGCACCACAATGCCGGCCCCAGCTGCATTAATTTTTACTTAAAATTTCTAAGCCCATGTAACACCTGCAACAAATCTCATATTATCATCTCATAGTGCTTTTGATTCGGTTATTTGACCAATATCTTCACTTAGGGAAAGTTAAGAGTAAAGCATATTTCACCTCGGGATTTCTATGTGGAAATTAAAAGAATGAAGAAAAAAGAAATGTAAGACTATGGTATTCAACTTATAATTATGATGTTTGTTAAACAGAAAATGAAACTGAAAACTTGCATAGAATGAGAATGGCCACATTTACCAAAAGCAAATGAAATTACTTGAAACAGTTATTAATGTGAATGAAACCTTTGGCATGAGTATTACAGCTAACCATTAACCATTTTAATAAGGCACAATAAAAACAAAAACATTCATCTAAGAATATTCACTGATTAGATGAGTTATCCAAAACATTAATAGAAGCCATGCACTCTTATTTAATTAAATTTCACTAATTAAATTTTAAAATCCACATGACTATACAATAAAAATTTGGCATTTTGTATGCTAGTATATCCTAATAGTGTAGTTGAAAGGCAGCTCTCTGTTTTAAAAGGTTGGTAAAGGATCTTCTTAAGATAATATTTTGTAAATTCAGAAGAACCTTAGTGAAAGAGTTCTTAATTCAATAAAAAGGGTCACTGCTTCATGAGGTCAACTGAAATGTTCTCATACCAGTACTTAAAAAAACGTTTTTAAAGCACTGACTCAAAAGTCAGATGCACACACATTGTGAATTTAATATTTATAAATGAAATCAGGCATAGAGTATAATGGCACTTGGAAGATTAGATTTAAAGAAATTTAAAAAGCTCTGGCTTTAATTTCTGGTGTTTCTGTTTTGTTTTTCTCTAAGATGCCCAGAAGAAAGATCGTTAAGTATGTCTTAGCATTTTCCTGTAGGATTGAGTAGAAACCAAAAGAGATGTTATAGTTATGCAGAAAAAGGAACAAAATGGAAATATGTTTCTTAAATATATGAGAAACAAAACAAAATGAATTCATCAACTATCCTAAAGATTACTTTGAAGTTTTATTTTTTATTTCAATCTCTGTCTTAGAAAACTTTTGTGATCTTATTCTTCTTGGTGGCTTACGAATCGGTCAAAGAACAAGTGTTGCACCAAAATATATGAGAAAACAGGTATTTTTCTAAACTGAAAGTTTTCCAATCTGTAAACTACAATTCTTTCCTTTACTTTTCTTACAGAATTAGCTGAAGTCATCACAAGCTAAGATCTTTGGTCAGATGCAATGGCTTGTGTTATAAGTGCTCATAACCACAAGGAAGGGTAACAATATTAAAAGCTATAGGTTTAAAATATCAACTATATTACTCAGAACATATCAATGTATATTTCAAAGAAACAGGCTTTGTAATTTAGACCATGGATTATAAAAATGAAAATTTTTTCCATGAATATTATTAAAACTGACCATCACAATTACTTCCAAGTTTTTGCATTTGAACACAAGATAATAATAGCATACTGATATATAGTTTATGTTTTGCATGTCATGTTTATAATTTTTCCACAAAACTATGAGTTAAGATTAAGATGAGATGAAATTTTATAGATGAGAAAACTCAGAAAAAAGAGCAAATTTAGCCAAGAGAAGTGATATTGTGGGAGCCTGAATCTAGGTATTCTGATTTGAAGGCTGGTATTCTGGCAGATTCATACTAAGTACACAGCTATTTGTTGATCCAGGTAACTTTTCTTTATGCATTCTCAGATATAGGGATGATAGGGCATGATGAATCTTTTCTTCCTCTCACCTACTGCATTCTCAAAGCACAGGCAGTATGCCTACTTTCTCCTCTTCAATTATCCTTCCTATAAGGTAGGCACACAATCATATGCCACTCTGGAATACACCAGATCATTACCATAAACTTAAAAAATAAACTCCAGTCTAGACCTGCTGATCCTTTAACAACATAAATATCAAACCAATAGGTAAGTATTATAAACCACTATTTTGAAATATCAGGAAACTATTGTCCTGGGGATAGCCAATCATTAGAGCCATGTAATATATAGCTTTAAAGAAAACATTTGTAATAGGAAAGATATTTGCTATGTCACTAGCAATTCTTTGGCTCTTCTTCTTTCTTGAGAATTCATACTAACAGAACAAATCAGCTACACTAGGCAAACAAACACTGAGTCTGTAATTGATCAATAGTTATCTGTGGATGTATGATACCAGCACAGATAGTAAGTTTGGAACTCTCAGAGTCAAAAGTAAGATGGAAGGTAAAACTGAATTTACTTTCAGTAGTTTGCTTTTGTGTGTATGTGTGTGTGTGTGTGTGTGTGGTTATCAAATTATATCCTTACTTTCCATGGAGTCCACAGAAAACTTTTCATTTCCTATGAAACTAATGGTAAAAAAACTAGATAATGATCTCCAAGATTTCCCACAATAGTTGAAGCTTTCTACATGTATGATGGGACACATGAGAACTAAAAGGGTCAACTGTCTCCTTATTCCTCATGAACGAGGTCAGGTCATAAAGCAGGCATATTTACCCTTTTCCTACGTATGCAGGAAGAATTTCACGAAGGATAGTTCCTACCTTTAAAATAATGATGGTCGTGTTAGTGCCAAGAAACATTTTAATTTGGTTAGGCCTCTCCCTGCAGGATAAGGTTGAAATTTGGCGAATAGGAGCTGCAGAGACAGCTGTTTTTTTTTTTTTAACTTTTATTTAATGAATATAAATTTCCAAAGTACAGCTTATGGATTACAATGGCTTCCCCCCAGCCCAATAACTTCCCTCCCACCAGCAACCCTCCCCTTTCCCGCTCCCTCTCCCCTTCCATTCACATCAAGATTTATTTTCAATTCTCTTTATATACAGAAGATCAGTTTAGTATATGTTAAGTAAAGATTTCAACAGTTTGCACCCACATAGCAACACAAAGTGAAAAATACTGTTGAAGTACTAGTTATAGCATTAAACCACAATGTACAGCATATTAAGGACAGAGATCCTACATGATATTTTTAAAAAATTGATTAATTTTCTATGCAATGTCCAATTTAACACCAAGTTTTTCTTTCATTTTCAATTATCTTTATATACGGAACATCGATTCAGTATATACTAAGATATCATCAGTTTGCACCCACACAGAAACACAAAGTGTAAAAATACTGTTTCAGTACTACTTATAGCATTACTTCACATTGGACAACACATTAATGACAGATCCCACATGAGACATAAGTACAATGTACAATGTACTGTTGTTGACTTAACAATGTGACGCTCTTGTTTATGGTGTCAGTAATCTCACTAGGTTCTAGTCATGAGTTGCCAAGGCTATGGAAGCCTTTTGAGTTCGTCGACTTCCATCTTATTCAGACGGGGTCATAGTCAAAGTGGAAGTTCTCTCCTCCCTTCTGAGAAAGGTACCTCCTTCTTTGATGGCCCCGTTCTTTCCACTGGGATCTCACTCACAGAGATCTTTCATTTAGGTCTTCTTCTTCTTCTTTTTTTTTTCCCAGAGTGTCTTCGCTTTCCATGCCTACAATACTCTCATGGGCTAATCAGCCAGATACGATTGCCTTAAGGGCTGATTCGGAGGCCAGAGTGCTATTTAGGACATCTGCCATTCTATGAGTCTGCTGTGTATCCCACTTCCCATGTTGGATCCTTCTCTCCCTTTTTGATTCTATCAGTTAGTATTAGCAGACACTAGTCTTGTTTGTGTGATCCCTTTGACTCTTAGACCTATCAGAGCCATCGAATGTGAACTGAAGTTGATCACTTGGACTAGTGAGATGGCATTGGTACATGCCACCTTGATGTGATTGTATTGGAATCCCCTGGCACGTTTCTAACTCCACCATTTGGGGCAAGTCCGATTGAGCATGTCCCAAATTGTACATCTCCTCGCTCTCTTATTCCCACTCTCATATTTAACAGAGATCACTTTTCAGTTAAATTTAAACACCTAAGAATAATTGTATGTTAATTTCAGAGTTCAACCAATAGTACTAGAACAAAAAAAAAAAAACTGAAAAGGATAAAGTATTACATTGTACATCAACAGTCAGGACAAGAGCTGATCAGGTCATTGAGTCTTATAGTGTCCATTTCACATCAACAGGTTTCCCCTTTGGTGCTTAGTTAGTTGTTGCCAATCAGGAAGAACATATGATATTTGTCCCTTTGGGACTGGCTTAATTCACTAAGCATAATGTTTTCCAGATTCCTCCATCTTGTTGCAAAAGACTGGGTTTCATTGTTTTTTACTGCTGTATAGTAGTCTATAGAGTACATGTCCCATAATTTCTTTATCCAGTCTACTGTTGATGGGCATTTGGGTTGGTTCCAGGTCTTAGCTATTGTGAATTGAGCTGCAATAAACATTAATGTGCAGATGGCTTTTTTGTTTGCCCATTTAATTTCCTTTGGTCAATTCCAAGGAGTGGGATGGCTGGGTTGGATGGTAGGGTTATATTCAGGTTTCTGAGGAATCTCCAGAATGACTTCCATAGTGGCTTCACCAGTTTGCATTCCCACCAACAGTGGGTTAATGTCCCTTTCTCCCCACATCCTCTCCAGCACCTATTGTTGGCAGATTCCTGAATGTGAGCCATTCTAACCGGGGTGAGTTGAAACCTCATTGTGATTTTGATTTGCATTTCCCTGATGGCTAGTGATCTTGAACATTTTTTCATGTGTCTGTTTGCCTATTGGATTTCCACTTTTGACAAATGTCTATTGAGGTCCTTGGCTGATCTCTTACATGAGTTGTTTGTTTTGATGTTGTAGAGTTTCTTGATTTCTTTGTAGTTTCTGGTTATCAATCCTTTATCTGTAGTATAGTTTTCAAATATTTTTTCCCATTCTGTCAGTTGCCTCTTCACTTTCATGACTGTTTCTTTTGAGGTACAGAAACTTCTCAATTTGGTGCAATCCCAATAGTTAATTTTGGCTTTGGCTGCTTGTGCTTCTGGGGTCTTTTCCAAGAAGTCATTTCCAGTACCTATATCTTGCAGGGTTTCTCCAATGCTCTCTAATAATTTGATGTTGTCGGGTTGTAGATTTAAGTCTTTAATCCATGTTGAGTGAATTTTTATGTAAGGTGAAAGGTAGGGGTCTTGCTTCATGTTACTGCATGTGGAAATCCAATTTTCCCAGCACCATTTATTGAATAGACTGTCCTTACTCCAGGGATTGGTTTAGGATCCTTGATCAAATATGAGTTGGCTGTAGATGTTTGGATTGATTTCTGGTGTTTCTATTCTGTTCCATTGGTCTATCCATGTGTTTCTGTACCAGTACCATGCTGTTTTGATAACAACTGCCCTGTAGTATGTCCTGAAATCTGGTATTGTGATGCCACCAGCTTTGTTTTTGTTGTACAAGATTGCTTTAGCTACTCGAGGTCTCCTGTGTCTTCATATGAATTTCAGCATCATTTTTTCCACATCTGAGAAGAATGCCTTTGGTATCTTGATTGGTATTGCATTGAATGTATAAATTGCTTTTAGGAGAATGGACATTTTGGTGATATTGATTCTTCCAATCCATGAGCATGGAAGATTTTTCCTTTTTTCAGTATCCTCTACTATTTCTTTCTTTAAGGTTTTATAGTTTTCATCATAGAGATCATTAATGTCCTTGGTTAAGTTTATTCCAAGGTATTTGATTGTTTTTGAAGCTATTGTAAATGGGATTGATCTTAGAAGTTCTTCCTCAGCCATGGCATTGCTTGTGTATACAAAGGATGTTGATTTTTGTGCAGTGATTTTATATCCTGCTACTTTGCCAAACTCTTCTATGAGTTCCAATAGTCTCTTAGTAGAGTTCTTTGGGTCCCCTAAATAAAGAGGGATAGTTTGAGTTCTTCCTTCCCAATTTGTATCCCTTTAATTTCTTTTTCTTGCCTAATAGCTCTGGCCAAAACTTCCAGAACTATATTGAATAGCAGTGGTGAGAGTGGGCATCCCTGTCTGGTACCAGATCTCAATGGAAATGCTTCCAACTTTTCCCCATTCAATAGGATGTTGGCCGGGGTTTGTCATAAATTGCTTTCAATGTATTGAGGAATGTTCCCTCTATACCCAATTTGCTTAGAGTTTTCATCATGAAAGTGTGTTGTGTTTTATCAAATGCTTTCTCTGCATCTATTGAGATAATCATATGGGTTTTCTCCTGCAGTCTGTTAATATGGTGTGACACATTGATTGATTTGCGAACACTGAACCATCCCCGCATAGCAGGGATAAATCCCACTTGGTCTGGATGGATGATCATTCTGATGTGTTGTTGCATTCTATTGGCCAGAATTTTATTGAGGATTTTTGCATCTATGTTCATCAGGGATATTGGTCTGTAATTCTCTTTCAATGCTGCATCTTTTTCCGGCTTAGGAATTAAGGTGATGCTGGCTTCATAGAAAGAATTTGGGAGGATTCCCTCTTTTTCGATTGTTCTGAATAGTTTGAGAAGAATTGAAGCTAATTCTTCTTTAAATGTCTGGTAGAATTCAGTGTTGAATCCATCTGGTCCTGGGCTTTTCTTTGTTGGGAGGGCCTTTATTACTGTTTCAATTTCTGTCTCAGTTATGGGTCTGTTTAGGTTTTCTATGTCTTCCTGGCTCAATTTAGGTAGGTTGCATGTGTCCAGGAATCTATCCATTTCTGATAAGTTTCCCTGTTTGCTGGCATACAAGTCCTTGTAGTAATTTCTGATGATTCTTTTTATTTCTGTGGTGTCTGTTGTTATGTTTCCTTTTTCATCTCTGATCCTATTGATTTGGGTCTTTTCTTTTTTTAGTTAGTTGGGCCAATGGGGTGTCAATTTTGTTTATTTTTTCAAAAAAACAGCTCCTCGTTTGGCTGATTTTTTGTAATTTTTTTTGGATTCAATCATGTTGATTTCTTCTCTGATTTTAATCATTTCTCTTCTCCCCCTAGATTTGGGTCTGGTTTGCTGCAGATTTTCTAGATCCTTGAGATGAATTGAAAGCTCATCTATTTGGTGCCTTTCCAATTTTTGATGTAGGCACCTATTGATATAAACTTTCCTCTTAACACTGCTTTTGCTGTATTCCATAAGTTTTGGTATGTTGTGCTGTTATCCTCATTTACTTCCAGAAAGTTTTTGATTTCTCTTTTAATTTCTTCTATGACCCATTGGTCATTCAGGAGCATGTTGTTCATTCTCCATGTGTTTTGCATATGCTCTAGGGATTCCTGAGTTGCTAATTTCCAATTTCATTCCTTTATGGTCTGAGAAGCTGCATGGTATGATTCTAATTCTCTTGAATTTGCTGAGACATGCTTTATGGCCTAGTATGTGGTCAGTCCTAGAGAAGGTTCCATGTACTGCTGAGAAGAATGTAAAGTCTTTATGTGTAGGATGAAATGTTCTGTAGATATCTGTTAGATCCATTTGTGCTATAGTGTCATTTAAATCTACTGTCTCCTTGTTGATCTTCTGTCCTGTTGATCTGTCTATTTCTGAGAGTGGAGTATTGAAGTCCCCTGGTACTATTGTATTGGGGTCTAAGTCTCCCTTTAAGTCCCTTAACAAATCTTTTAAATAAACCGGTGCCCTGTAAATAGGTGCATATACATTGATAATCGTTATATCTTCCTGTTGAATGGATCCCTTAATCATTATATAGTGCCCCTCTTTGTCTCTCTGAAGAGTTTTTGTGCTAAAGTTTATGCTGTCTGATATTAAGATGGCTACGCCCGCTTTTTTCATTTCTGTTGGCATGGTATATCTTTTTCCAGCCTTTCACTTTCAGTTTGTATATATCTTTGTTGCAAAGATGTGTTTCTTGTAAGCAGCAAAAAGATGGGTTTTGTTCCTTAACCCAATCAGCCAATCTGTGTCTTTTAACTGGACAGTTCAGGCCATTAATGTTCAATGTGACCTTTGATAAGTAGTAACTTTGCCCTGCCATTTGCCAGAGATATTTTCTAATATATGCTTTGAATTCCCTGTGATCTTTTGCTGTGAGGTTTCCTTCTTTTACCTTCTCATATTGATGACTGTATTTCTGTGTTTCTGTGTATAACACATCTTTAAGCATCTTTTGTAGGGCTGGACGAGTGGCGACAAATGCTTTCAATTTCTGTTTGCTATGAAAGGTCATTATTTCACCTTCATTCACAAATGAGAGCTTTGCAGGATATAATATTCTGGACTGGCAGTTTTTCTCTCTTAGTACTTGGGCTATGTCTTGCCATTCCCTTCTAGCTTGTAGGGTTTCTGATGAGAAGTCTGCTGTGAGTCTAATTGGAGATCCTCTAAGAGTAATCTGACATTTCTCTCTTGCACATTTTAGGATCTTTTCTTTATGTTTCACTGTGGTGAGTTTAATTAATACGTGCATGGTGAGGATCTCATTTGGTCATATGTATTAAGGTTTCTATGAGCTTCCTGTACTAGGATGTCTCTGTCCTTCTCCAAACCTGGGAAATTTTCTTTTCTGCTAGTATCTCACTAAAAAGGCCTTCTAATCCCTTTTCCCTCTCCATGCCTTCAGGAACTCCTAGAACCCGAATGTTAGGTTTTTTAATAGTATCCTGTAGATTCCCAACAATATTTTTTAGATTTCTAATTTCCTCTTCTTTTCTTTGGTTTGCCTGTTTCCTTTCCTGTTCTCTGTCTTCTGAGTCTGATATTCTCTCTTCTGCTTCACTCATTCTGTTTTTAAGGTTCTCTAATGTGTTTGTCATTTGATCTATTGAATTCTTCATTTCATTATGATTTCTCATCACTATCAGTTTCATGTTCTGCTAGTTGTTTCATTTCATTTTGATTCCGCCTTAATATTTCATTTTTTGCGAGAGAGATTTTCTATCTTGTGCATTAAGGATTTCTGTAGTTCAAGAATTTGTTTTTGAGAACTTCTTAATGTTCTTATCAATTTTTTGAGATCTGCTTCTTGCATTTCTTCTATCCCATTATCTTCATAATCTTGAATTGGGGTGTCTTTTTCATTTGGGGGCATCATAGTTTCTTCCTTGTTCTTGTTACCTCAGTTTCTGCGTTTGTTTGGCATATTGGAGATATTCTTTGGTTTCTTCGCTGTGGTGCTTTTTCTCGTAATACTATGATTCTAGATTAAGTGGACTGTCTGCTTTTGATGGATCCTTAGAGGCTGTGATGGGTGTGGCCAGAGAGTTCTGTTTGGTTCTTCAGGGTTAAGGGTGTGCCAAAGGTGACTACTCACCCAGATTGTTTTGTGGCTCGCTCGCTTTTTTTTTTTTACTCAATTGGGAAGTAATTCTGCATAGCTGAGTGGAATTGAGTGGAATTGAGGGTACTTGATGTATGAAACCTGGCCTCTGTGTATATTCGTCTGATCTACCCCTGGGACCACACAAAGAGTTTTTGCAGCCCTCAGTGTGGTCTCAAATTTCTCTGCAGTCGCTCACCAGGTTGCCAAGTTACCGAGTTTGTGTACTCAGTTAGTTCTCTCGCCCCCCCTCTCAGATTTTCACAGTCTCAGTTCGTTAGCTCCACACTTTCACTAGATCCTAACTTCCTGTTATTTTTCCCCACCAGAGTCAGGTTTTTCTGCTTTGCTAATGGTGGGCGCCGCTTTACATACGTAAAATGGTGCCTGCTTTTTGTCTTGCTCGGCTTTGTAAGGCAAGTGGAGAGAGAGGCTAGTGTCCGTGCCGGTTCCCCTTATTTATTCATTTTTTTCTCTCCTCCAGTCAGCCTGGTGAACTTTCCCCAGTGGGGCCTCAGGCTTCGTTCTGCCTTTGCCTGCAAATGTCTCGGGTTACCGAGGTTTTTGTCTCACCTCCCCTTCCAGCGCTGGCGCACAGACTCTGCGGCTCGGCTTCCACATGGTGGGTGACCTTGCTCTCCCCATAGGTCCTCTGTGTCACATCCACTAGATCCTGAAGAGTTTCCTGTGCAGTTTTTTCCTGAGCCTTTTCTCCTGAGGCTACAGTAACGCCACTTTTATTAAACTATCTTTTTCCGGACTATTGGTGCACGCCCTCACTATTCCGCCATCTTGGCTCTGACCTCCCCAGCTGTTCTTTTTAATTCTGATGTAATACACATCCATTTATAGGGTAAAGAAACCCAAAAGTAACTCTATCACCTCTTAATCAGATTGTTTTAATTTTCACATTAATAGAATTTGTAATACCAATAATATTAATTTTTTAAAAAAGATTTATTTATTTATTTGAAAGGCAAAGCTACAGAGAGGCAGAGGCAGAGAGAGAGAGAGGTCTTCCATCTACTGGTTCACTCCCAAAATGGCCTAGGTTCTTATGGGTCTCCCATGTGGGTTCAGGGGCCCAAGAACTTGGCCATCTTCTACTACTATCCCAGAGCTGGATTGGAAGTGGAGCAGCCGGATCTTGAACTGGTGACCATATGGAATGGCGGCTTTGCAGACCTGGGCTTTAACCCACTGCAACACAGTGCTGGCCTCAATGATATTGCTATTAAAAGAGCAAGCAGGCCGACGCCATGGCACCCTGGGTTCTAGTCTCGATCGGGGTGCTGGATTCTGTCCTGGTTGCTCCTCTCCCAGGCCAGCTCTCTGCTGTCCTGGGAGTGCAGTGGAGGATGGCCCAAGTCCTTGGGCCCTGCACCCGCATGGGAGACCAGGGGAAGCGCCTGGCTCCTGGCTTTGGATCAGCGCGATGCACCAGCCACAGCGGCCATTGGAAGGTGAACCAACGGCAAGGGGACCTTTCTCTCTGTCTCTCTCACTGTCCACACTATCAAAAAAAAAAAAAAAGAGCAAGTATTTAATAGATGTAGAGTCCATGCTCAAAATAATACATGAATTAGTCTTTAATACTTGGATTTCTCTTGAGCATTTATTATGTAGCTGGCAGGAAGCTATGCACTTTATCTACATTATGTAGGTTACTTTTCATTAATAATCTTGAGTTAACAAAGGATTATATCCATGGTATAAATTTTTTTTCTATATTAGCATTTTCCAGTATATTCAATAGATCATTAGTTGTAAAAATGTCTAATGAAAAAGACAACCCTGTGGTCAAAATATGTAGCATTGTTCTTCTTGGAGGCTTAAAATATATTTTATAAAGGATATGAGAATTCAGCATGTTAACAGACTGAATAAGAAAACCAGTAAGATCTTTCCAACAGACATACAAAACTAATTTGGCAAAATTAAAATCTATCATAAAACACCTTAGCAAACTAAGAATAAAAAAAATCACTCTCAACCCAATAAAAGTAATTTACAGAAATCCTATAATTGCCTATGATATTTAATGGACCTTAAGATCTGAGACAAGGCAAAGATGTTCCCTTCAGGACATGTGTGTGGTGCAGTGGGTTAAACTGTTGCTTGGAATGCCTGCATATTGTAACAAGAGTGACTGAAAGTGAGTCCTGAGTCCTCCACTTCCAATCCAGCTTCCTGCTAATATATCTGCGAAGGTAGCAGATGATGGCTCAACTGCTTGGGTGTCTGCCACCCACTTGGAAGACCCAGATGGAGTTCTTGGCTCTTGGCTTTGGCCTGGCCTGGTCCCGGGCTGCTGTGAACATTTGGGGTGTGAACCAATGGATGGAAATTTTTTTCTCTCCCTCTGTCTCTACTTTGTCATTCTTCCTTTGAATAAACAGATAATTATTTGGAAGAAAAAAGGATGTTCCCTTTCATGTTTGTGTTCAACAATATTAAGGATTCTATCTAGTGAAATTAAAGAAGAAAAGAGATACAATTAATCCTTCTTCTGTAAGGAAGGAGTAAAATTTTATTTGCCAACGACATGATTGCCAGCATAGAAACTTTTGCAGTCTACAAAAAAAGGAAAACAAAATCCAGTAGAGTAAATGAGGTTAGCAAATATTTCAGGATAGACTATCAATTAATTATACAAAAACCAATTTTGTTTCTAGGAAAATTAGAAGTTGAAATTTAAATGAAACCACTTTTACCTGTATAAGAAAATATTTAGAGTATATATTCTGAAAATATATAAGGCTTATTTGCTTAAAATATATAAAACATTAATTAGAGAAGTCAATGAAAACATAAATAAGAAAAGACACACAAGTTCATTAGTGAGAAATTCAGTATTGTTAAGATGTCAACTCTCTTACAACTTATTTCTAGATTCAACAAAATCTCAATAAAATGCAGTAGGTTTTTCTGTAGAAATTAACAAGCTTATTTTAAAATTTATATGGAAATGCAAAGAACCTAGAATAGCAAAACCATTTTGGAAAAGAAAAATGTTGGAAGACTCACACCACTTGATTTCAAAGCAGTAAGGCTATACCAATCAGGGAGACATTGACCTAAAGATAAACATATAAATAAGTGGAACAGAATAGAGTTCAGGAACATATCTCCACATTCACACACACACACACACACAATACTTCAAAATATTTGTGAGGGGGCTGGCATTGTGGCACATTGGATTAAGCTGATGCCTATAATGACACTGGCATCCCATACAGGCAGCAGTTCTAGTTCCTGCTGCTGGGCTTACAACCATGCTCCCCGTTAATGCACCCAAGAAAGTAGCAGAAGATAGCCCATGTATTTGGGCACTTCCCACCCATGTGGGAGACCTAAATGGTGTTCTAGACTCCTGGCTTCAGCCTGGACCAGCCCTATCCAATCTAGCTATTTGGAGAATGAACCAGCCAGTGCAAGATCTATCTGTGTTTTTCCCGCTCTCTCTGTAACTCTGCCTTTCAAATAAATAAATAAATCTTTAAAAAAATTTGGTGGGAAAATGTAACTAAGAAATAAATTTATTATGCTGCAAAAAATTAAAATTTATGCATAGAATTTTCATAACACACATTTTTTTTTTGACAGACAGAATTAGACAGTGAGAGAGAGAGAGACAGAGAGAAAGGTCTTCCTTTTTACCGTTGGTTCACTCCCCAAATGGCTGCTACGGCTGGCGCACTGTGCCAATCCAAAGCCAGGAGCCAGGTGCTTCCTCCTGTTCTCCCATGCGGGTGCAGGGCCCAAGCACTTGGGCCATCCTCCACTGCCCTCCCAGGCCACAGCAGAGAGCTGGACTGGAAGAGAAGCAACCAGGACAGAACTGGCGCCCCAACCGGGACTAGAAACCAGGGTGCCAGCGCCGCAGGCAGAGGATTAGCCTAGTGAGCTGTGGCACCGGCCCTATAACACACATTTTCAATAAATTTCTATCCTCTATGCTTGGGTTTCAAAAACTTTTGAAAACAAAATACTTATCTTTTAATTCTATTTTCCAAAACTTTTTGATGCACCCTGTGTGTGTGTATACATACAAATTTGTTGGATGTGTGCTTTTCACAAAAATGCCAAGGAAGTTCACTGAAAATGCAGTCGTTTCAAATAATTGTATATTCAAGCAATCCTAGGTGTAGACATTTTTTTTTTTTTTTTTGACAGGCAGAGTGGACAGTGAGAGAGAGAGAGAACCCCGTGTGCCGGCGCTGCAGGCGTAGGATTAGCTTATTGAGCTGCGGCACTGGCTCTAGACATTTTTTTAAAGATTCATTTTATTTATTTGAAAGACAGAGTTACAGAGAGGTAGAGCCAGAGAGAGAGGTCTTCCATTTGCTTGTTCACTCCCCAAATACCTCAATGGTCAGAGCAGAGCTGAGCTGAGCTGATCTGAAGCCAGGAGCCAGGAGCTTCTTCCAGGTATCCCATGCGGATGCAGGGGCCCAAGGACTTGGGCCATCTTCTACTGCTTTCCTAGGCCATAGCAGAGAGCTGCACTGGAAGTTGGTCTTGAACCAGCGCCCACATGGGATGCTGGCGTTTCAGGCCAGGGTGTTAACCCACTGCGCCACAGCGCCGGCCCCTGTGTAGGCATTTTATAATTTTTATTTACAATAAAAATGTGTCCACAGGGAGACTTGCTTATGAATATTCAGAGGAGTTTGATTCGTAATAGCCACAAACCAGAGACAACAACCTTAATGCCAAAATGCTGAAAGGAAAACAAGTTCTGTTACATTTATGCAACTTAATACCACTCATTAATAAAAAGAAATTAATTGTTGATACATACAACATCAAAATGAATAGAGAAATATATGGTAAACAAGATAAATCAGACAGAAAAGCTACAAACCTATGATTGTATGACAGTCTGGAAAAGCCAAAATTATACAGCCAGAAATCAGATCATCCCCATGGGATAAGGATGGGGATGGAGATGGGGAAAGGACTACATAGAAGATGGAAAAAATTTTTGGAGTTATGAGATAATTTTGTATAACTCACAGAATTGTATGCTTAAAAAGGATAAATTTTACTGTAGGTAAACTATACCTCCAAAAACCTACTTTGAGGGGCAAAAAAGGTTCTCAGAAATATATCACTAAGTAACTGTTTTTTTTAAATTTTTTATGTTTTAGTTTAGTATCCCTAAATTATTTGCTATTGAAAACTTTTTGCTACTTTGTTTTCTATAGAAGTCTCCATAGTGATCTATTACACTAATTTTGTAAAGTTGTTCACTGCTATTTTACATATAAATTGACAACACAAAAATTAATAAGAGAAGGAAAGTTTTTAGAGTAATTTTTGAGGATTGTAGCTCCAACACAGTCATAATATTGCATGTGTTTTGGGGTAGAGTACTACGTACAGAGAAGCAGTATGGAATAGTACCCAAGAGGAAAGTGCATCACATCAAAGGAATGTCTACTATTTATTAGATTCTGAAACCATTGTCTTGCATTTAGGTCACTCAGAAATAAAAGTGGGGCCAATAGGCTAATCCTCTGCCTGCAGTGCCAGCACCCAGGGTTCTAGTCCTGGTTGGGGCACCGGATTCTGTCCCGGTTGCTCCTCTTCCAGTCCAGCTCTCTGCTGTGGCCCGGGAGGGCAGTGGAGGATGGCCCAAGTGCTTGGGCCCTGCACCCGCATGGGAGAGCAGGAGGAAGCACCTGGCTCCCGGCTTTGGACTGGTGTGGTGCGCCTGCTGCAGCGGCCATTGGGGGGTGAACCAACGGAAAAAAAAGAAAAAAAAAAAGAAATAAAAACAGGAGATGGACAAGTCGACTGTTAACTGAGGATTCAGCTTGATGACTAGAAAATGAGAGGGGACTGCATAGTGATTAGGAAGCACTCAAGAGGCACATGCAGTTCTAACCGATGGGCAGGCAGGAAAAGGCTCAAGGAAGAGTTTGTTGAGATGGTGCCTGAACAAGGTATATTAGCACAGGTTGACTTTAGGTAGTCACAGAATGCAGGGAAAGAGAGAGGAACACTGTAGAGAAAGAAAAACATGTGCAACACAGGAGATATGATCTTTGAGAGAAAATTCAAGTGGCCAGCACTGTTGGAATACAAAGATTTTTGTGGAAATATTAATTAGGGGATGACATTGGATTTGAATTTCAAAAGAAAACTGTAATAGCATCATGGGCATGATTAGAGAAGTAAGACTAAACAGAGAAACTAGTCAGGAGGCCTTCATAGTGCTTGAAGTAGGAAGTTACTGAGGTTAAACTTGGGTGGTATTAATGTGTACAAAAAAGAAGAGACATATGATAGAACCATTTAGAAGCAAGATTTGATACTAATTAATACTGAGTGTACCCGGAGAGGGAAGCACAAGAAGGGGTCTATCTGGATCTTGGTAAGAAATCATATAAATCCAGTTTCAGAAAAGGATCCTTCTCAAAGAACTAGCACAATACACGAAACAATATTTATACATCTGTGCTCTCTACAACTCTCTTCAGTGTTAAACAGGTAGGAGATTCTCAAAGTCATCTTGGATAAATGACCAAACGATTGAATTAGAATAATGAAGAACAAATGTTCTTAATTTCTGATTCAGGAAGAGACAAAAGTTTCTTTTAATAGAAATTAAAGAAACCATAACTATTTCAAAGGTCTAAAAAATTTCAATTACTTCTGAAAATCTATAAAGTCAAAACATATGAAAGATTTCATAAGGCTAAAGAAATTGGTATCTTCTTTTTTATATTAAAGTATGTTATAAATCTAAAGATTAATAATAAAGCTTTTTTTACTATCAAAATTAGATGTTCCATTTATTTAAATCTTTTCAAAACAACTTTTATTTGCATTTCAGACAGCTGCATCCCATATTGAAGTTCTGGTTTGAATTCCAGCTTCTCTGCTTTCCATCCAGTGTCCTGCTGGTACAAAAGAAGACAGCCAATGATGGCCCAAGTGCTTGTATCCCTGTCACCCAGGTGGAAAACCTGGATGGTGTTCCTGGCTCTTGTCTTAGGCCTGGTCTATCTCTAACTGTTGTAGGCACTTGGGGAGTGAGCCAGTGGATAGATGGTATTTCCCTTTGTCTTTGTGTGTCACTCTGCTTTTCAAATCAATCAATCTTCAAAAAAAGAACTATAGTAACTTCTCATTAGTACTTTTTTTTCCTCTAGAAAAGTATTTATATGATTTGTATGCGTTTAACAAAAGTAACTTGTAGTAAATTCTCTGTTTACATTATTTTAAATCTTCTTCATTATTCCTAAATGACCATTCCTATTCTCATTTCTCTCCTTGTTAGCTGAAGACCTTACTCCCACTTTACTAACAAAATGAAGACATCCAGCTTGAATGCCCTCATTCTCCTCGAATGATTGTTTTTTCAGTATACTGGACAAAAAAACTAAATATGAACTTCCGTGACACTATAGTACACAAGTTGAATGTTAACTTAAAAGATGAACTAGATTTATAACTTGATCTGATACAATTATAGATGACAAAACCTAGGTCCAAAGAGGTTAAACAGTCCATGGGGACAAGATGATTTTTTTCACCTTATAAGTTTTCTTCAGGTTCATCAGCTGTTACAAATATACCACGTAGGTGGGGGATGTTGATAATGCAGGAAGCTATGAATGTGTGGGGGCAGGGAGCACAGGAAAAATCTCTGTAACTTCTCCTTTTTTTTTTTAATAAATATTTATTTGAAAGGCAGAGTTGGAGAGAGAGACATCTTCCATCCTCTGGTTTACTCCTCAAATGACAGTAACAGCCAGAGCTGGGTCAGTCTGAAGCTAAGAGCTAGCAGCCAGGAGTTTCACATAAGTCGCCTTTGTACTTGTGCCATCTTCTGCTGCTATCCCAGGTGTATTAGCTGGGAGCTGGATAGGAAGTGGAACAGCCATGACTTGAACCAGTGCCCATATAGGATGGTAATGTCACAGGCATCAAATTTATCTGCTAGGCCATGGTGCCAGCCCCTTTCTTTTCAATTTTGCCATGAACTTAAAAATTCTCTAAAAATATAAGTATAAAAAAAGGCCCCTCTAACTTTAAAAATCCATTATCCTTGTTTTCCCTGATCAGTGACAACTGAGCACCAAAGGGGAAACCTGTTGAAGTGAAATGGACACTATAAGAAACAATGACCTGATCAGCTCTTGTCCTGACTCTAGATGTACAATGTAATACTTTATCCTTTTTAGTATTTGTTGTTGTTGTTGTTGTTCTAGTACTAGTGGTTGAACTCTGTAATTAACACACAATTATTCTTAGGTGTTTAAATTTAACTGACAAGTGATCCCTGTTAAATTTAAGAGTGGAAAAAGAGAGGGAGGAGATGTACAATTTGGGACATGCTCAATCGGACTTGCCCCAAATGGTGGAGTTAGAAATGTGCCAGGGGATTCCAATACAATCCCATCAAGGTGGCATGTACCAATGCCATCTCACTAGTCCAAGTGATCAACTTCAGTTCACAATTGATGGCTCTGATAGGTCTAAGAATCAAAGGGATCACACAAACAAGACTAGTGTCTGCTAATACTAACTGATAGAATCAAAAAGGGGGAGAAAGATCCAACATGGGAAGTCGGATACACAGCAGACTCATAGAATGGCAGATGTCCTAAACAACACTCTGGCCTCAGAATCAGCCCTTAAGGCATTCGGATCTGGCTGAAGAGCCCATGAGAGTATTGTAGGCATGGAAAGCCAAGATACCATGGAAAAGAAAAAAAAAAAAAAAAGAAGAAGACGACCTAAATGAAAGATCTCTGTGAGTGAGATCCCAGTGGAAAGAACAGGGCCATCAAAGAAGGAGGTACCTTTCTCTGAAGGGAGGAGAGAACTTCCACTTTGACTATGACCCTATCGGAATAAGATCAAAGTCAGCGAACTCTAAAGGCTTCCATAGCCCTGGCAACTCATGACTAGAGCCTAGGGAGATTACTGACGCCAAGAACAGGAGTGTCAAATTGTTAAGTCAGCAACAGGAGTCACTGTGTGCTTATATCCCATGTGGGATCTGTCCTTAATGTGTTGTCTAATATGCAGTGATGCTATAACTAGTACTGAAACAGTATATTTACACTTTGTGTTTCTGCGTGGGTACAAACTGATGTGATCTTTACTAATTATATACTGAATCGATCTTTTGTATATAAAGATAATTGGAAATGAAAAAAAAAACAACAACCTGGTGTTAAATTGGAAATGGCATAGAAAATTAATTAATTTTTAAAAGTATTATGTAGGATCTCTGTCTTTAATGTGCTGTACACTCTTATTTAATGCTATAACTAGTATTCCAACAGTATTTTTTTTTCACTTTGTGTTGCTATATGGGGGCAAACTGTTGAAATCGTTACCTAATATATATTAAACTGATCTTCTGTATATAAAGAGAATTGAAAATGAATCATGATGTGATTGGAAGGGGAGAGGGAGCGGGAAAGGGGAGGGTTGCGGGTGGGAGGGAAGTTTTGGGAGGGGGAAGCCATTGTAACGTATAAGCTGTACTTTGGAAATTTATATTCATTAAATAAAAGTTTAATTAAAAAAAAAAGAAATGATGCAAACAGGTCAGTAGTGTGGCTCAATGGGTTAAGCCACCACCTGCAATCCTGGATCCCATACTGGAGCATCAGTTCAAGTCCCAGCTGTTCTGCTTCTGATCCAGCACCCTGTTAATGTGCCTGGGAAAGCAGAAGATGGCCCACGTACTTGGATCCCTGCATCCACATGAGGCCCACAAGAGTTCCTGGCTTCTGACTTCAGGCTATCCCAGCCCCAACTAATACAACTATTTGGGGAATGAACCAGTGGATGGAAGATCTCTTTTTCTCTGTCCCTTTCTCTGTCACTCTTTCAAATATATATATATTTAAAGACTTAAAGAGTTTGATGTTAATATCTTCAAAAAGGCCTAGTCTGGCTTTTATACTGACTATAAGAGGATTAGGGGTTAAGTAAGAAGACTGTTGCAATCATTCAGGTAAGTGGTAGCTATGGTGAGAGGTGGTTAAATTCTGGATATTTTTCAAAGGTGCAGCCTATAGAATATGCTAATACACGGGATGTGGGATGTGAGAGAAAAAAAATAATGTTTTTGACCTGAAAACCTGAGGATGGAGTTGTCACTACTGAGGAAGGGAAGACTATGGGAAAAGCTGGCTTAGATGAGAATGTAAGGATAGCAATCAGGAGTCCAATTTTAATCACGTTAAGTATGAAATGATTAACATATAACTGGGGATGTCAAGTAGGCAATTAGAAGTCAGGAATCCGGAACTCAACCCAGATCTCTTACATGGGTGGTAGTTTCCCAAGTATTTGGGCCATCATCTACTGCCTCATAGTATGCGCACTAGCAGGAAGCTAGAATTAGAGACAGGCAGTCTGATTTGGGCATCCCAACCAGTATCTAAATGGCTACATCAAACTCCCACCTCTGGAATTCACTTTTGATTAGTATGTTATTATTTTGAACAGAATCATCACCCAATCTTCTTTGAAAAACTAAAAATGGTGGAATAGATTATATACACTTCTTTATAACTTGCAAAAAACTTTCATTTATTTATTTATTTATTTTAAATTGAGAAGCAGAGACAGGGATAGAGAGCGCACCAATCCACTAGTGCATGTTCTAAACACTGGCAACAGCCATGCTGGACCTGGCTGAAGCTAGAAGCCAGGAACTCTACCCAAGTCTCCTTTGAAGGTGGCAATAAGTCAACACTTGAGCAATTACCACTGCCTCTCAGGGTGTATATTAGCAGGAAGATGGAATCAGAAGCCTCACCTGGGTTTAAAATCCAGCTATGGGATGTGGGCATCTTAATTGGTAGGCCAAATTCCCACCCTCTCATGTATTTATTCTTGTTTGAGTCTAACAATCTGTGAAATTGCCACTCAAAGAAATTTGGAAAATATAGCTAGTCTAAAACTCTGCCTTCATTCTTCACTCAGTAACTAATTATTTCATACCTAGAAAACAGAACAGCAGATGGAAATTCATGTGCATGAAAATTTGGATATTCAAATAGTCAGCATAAGTTGTAAGGCAATTTTTCGAAGACTGGGTTAGGCCTAAACCCATAGTTGTGTAATGCTTTTTCAAGGACAATATGAATGGTTGCTGGCATTTGTGATGGGTGGCAGAAACAAGGTGAAATTTAGGCAGTCTTAGTTTATAAACTGGACTAAGCTATTTTTCTCTGAATACTTTATATTGGCATATAGTTTATAACCAGACTTTTCTCCAACTCCTAAGTATTTAAAAATTTTGGCCAATGTATACAACTTCAGATGACTCCTAGTTGGGGGGTAGTAATCATGGTAAACAAAAATTTTGTACTCTATTTTTTAATGCTGAAATTTAAAGGGCTGAGTGCCACATTTCATAGGATCATTGGCAAACACATGGCATCCCCTCTGTCAACCCAAGAATTTCACAAAAACTCCATAATTTAGCTTCATGAAATTACTTGCATCATTATTCCACTCACTGAGCTCCTGTGTTCATTGTCTAAAAATTCACAGCTCTGCCAACTGTGGCTACCAATATTACAGTGGTTTTTTTTCCTGTTGGCTAGTACCATGCTTTTTAGTGAGTAAACTATAGGATATTATAATTAAAGTTCTCTTCATAAATTCAGGAAAATTCTTCATGCAATTTTTTTTAATGCTGCAATCCCTAAAGTATTATATACCTGGGGATAAACCCAAGATCTGGAAAAATAATGAGCATAAGCATCTTAAACTGGACAGTATCATGTTGAGTGAAATAAGCCAGACACAGAAAGACAAATTTTGCATTTCTCCCCTGTATGTGGGAACTAAAAAAACAAAAAATGCCTTTGTGCATTTGACAAATACACTGTTTTGTCAGAGTTCATTTTGAATCTTTGTTGGGTAAATTTTTATCAGCTTACTATATAGTTTTGGTGGTCTGTGATTACCTTGAAGTTTACTGTATATTGGTGAAGTTGACATCTTTTCCTTTGATTATTATTATGTCCCCTGTGTTCCTGCTAAGCTATGGTCTTTTACTTTTTGTTTGCTAAACTCTTTATTTCGTAGAGCATTAAGCCTTTGACTATAATGGAAAATGAAAATAATGGTATCTCAAACATTTTTTAAAAGCTTTTAAAAAAGAAGGGAATCTAAGTTTACCCTTCTTGAAATAAGAAAACAGGTAAAACATGCCCCATTTTTTCAGTCTCCCAGAGCTTCATAAAATAAGTACAGGAACAAAAACAGATCAAAAATATAATAAAAATGGTGAGATAAAGATAATGAGGAATTTCAATGGAATTCTCGGAGAGAAAGCAGGAGAGTAGTGCTCAGTAGTAGAAACTATAACTTGGGTGCCTACATAGATTATGCATTCTTTTTCCTTTCTAGTCTAATTTGCACAACAGAATCTTGGAAAGGTTTAGGAGGTGGAGGCACAAGGCACTGGGTGTGCTGGTAGTGAAGCTTAACACTGAAAACAATGAGTTGAAAAGTAACTAAGGTTGAAAAGTGGCTAAGTCCCCAGGTTTTGTCTCCTACCTTATATCCCTAAACTAAGTTATTATTCTGTTTTCTAAAATATCAATGTTTTAGTTTCTATTTGGATTACTAGAACTAAGATGTTCTGGATCAGCGACATTGGTCAGAGTGAAGTATGGGAAGGGAAAGGGGACTGATGCCAAAAAAGATTAAGTCTAAATTTTCAAGAAAGGAAGAAAGGAAAAGGAAAAAAGGAAGAGAAGAGAAGAGAAGAGAAGAGAAGAGAAAAGAAAGAAAGAAAGAAAGAAAGAAAGAAGGAAAGAAAGAAAGAAAGAAAGAAAGAAAGAAAGAAAGAAAGAAAGAAAGAAAGAAAGAAAGAAAGAAACTGATGTTTGGGAGATTCTAATAAAAAAAAAATCAGGTTCATGACAATCATGATATAGCTGAAGGACCTGTTCAAAAATATACAGATCTTTCATACACCATTCTAGCATACTATTCTTAAAAATGAAATAGCTAAACATCACAAGACGTTTGAGGAAATTCTTCAACATGAAAGACAGACTCGAGACTTCAGAGAAAATATATCCAGAGGAATCAGGGACACTGAAGGGAATGCAACATAACTAAAAAATGTTCTTAGAGAGGTAACAGGATTATTGCAAGTGAAAACAAGAATAGGATGCTATAAAAACTGGAAGTGGAACACAGAAAAATTTTGGAAAAAAGTAAGATGGCCAAAAATCAGAAATTCAATAGATTTGGAAGATAATGTTGAGTAGAGCAAAAAGATCAAACAGATGAAAAGCAAAAAAAAAAAAAAAAAAAAAAAAAAAAAAACCAAACCAAACAAAAAAGCCTAGCTTTTTAATAAGAAATGGAGGGAATGACATCTTCAAAGGAATTATACAGGAAAATCCCTTAAAACTGAAATATCTAGAGAACAGTCTATATTAAAGCAGGGGGATAGAAGGAAAAAGAAGATGAGTAAAAACAAAGAAATTGATGTTTCAGTGCTTGGAAAATAACATTGAAAAACTAGGGTAAATTTAGAAATGAAAAATAAATACAAATTAGCAAATGAAAACTTTAAAAATTACTAGTTTTGGGGGCAGGGGGATAATGAGGGTTGCTTAAGAAAGAAAGAGAAATTGTAGTGTCCTATTTGGCTCAGTAATAAAATGAATTTGGGGAGTGACCTGTGGATGGAAGATACATTTTTCTCTCTGTTGCTGTTCTTCAAATAAAAACAGTAACTCTAAATAAATTTGTAAAAATAAAATGTATTTGGTCATAGTAAAGTCATAATAAAGTATAGAGTATGTAGGAAAAATAGGGAAGGGGAAATGAAGTAGTGGGAAAGATGTCACTGATAACACTGATATGAAGTAAAATATATCATTTAGAAATATGGTAAAAACTGAGAAAACACATTTGTTCACAAGAATTCAAGTGTGATTTGGGAAGGGGGATTGGCATTATTTTAAGTTTTTTAGTAAAATGCTTCTTAAAAAACTATTAAATAAATAAAATATTAAATAAAATATCAAAAGGAAATCCTAATATTTAACAGAGAAAATATTTAACAGAGAAAATAAGTAAGATTGGAAAACTAAAGGTCAAGATCTATATAGGAGCATGCAGCTGGTTCCCAATCTATGATGGTTTGGCTTACAATCTTTATTTTTTTTTTTAAGATTTATTTATTTATTTACTTGAAAGAGTTACAGAAAGAAAGAGAGAGAATCTTCAACCATTGGCTCACTCTTTAAGTGGCTGCAATAGCCAGGGCTGAACCAGGCTGAAGCCAAGGGCCAGGAGCTTCAACAAGTAGCCCACGTTGGTGCAGGGGCCCAAGCACTTGGGCTGTCTTTTGCTGCTTTTCCAAGGCCATTAGCAAGGAGTTGGAGCAGAAGTGGAGCAGTTGGGACATGAACTGGTGGTCAGAAGGGAAGTCGGCATTGCTGGTGGCAGCTTTTCCTGCTACACCACAATGCCAGCCCCTTGCTTACAATTTTTGAGTTTATGATGATGCAAAGCCATATGAAAATAATGGCTTTAGGAACTGAATTTTGAATTCTGAATCTTGGCATTTTCCTAGGCTTGCAATATATGGCACGATACTCTCTCAAGATGCTGAGCAGTGGTCACATGATTATAAGGAGGAAAAACTGTTATCATACAGTTTACTCTGTTATTAAGTTATGATGTTCAGAAGGTATTTTCTACTTATGATAATTTCAGAGAGTGAATGAAAGAGAGGGAGAGTGAGAGCACTCCCATCCACAGGCTCACTTCCCAAATACCCACAATGGCAGGGGTAGTGGTAGGACAGCAAGTCAGGAGCCAGGAACTCAATCCACGTCCCCCATGCAAGGTGCAGGAATCCAACCAGCTGGACCATCACTGTTGCCTCTCAGGTTCCACAGAAGGAAGCTGGAATCAGAAGCAGGAGCTGGAAACTGAACCCAGGCACTTCAATGTGAAATGTAAGTCTCTTAACTGGTATCTTAGTAATTAGGGCAAACGCTCACCTCTAGTTTTTTTTTTTTTATTTATTATGGTGAAATAATGTTTCTTATTTTCACATTATGATAGTGTTTTGATTTACTAAATTAATGCTTTTGTTTGGCATCTTTAACTTTGCAAGATGTGTGTGTGTGTATATATAATGTATATATACACTATTAAAAACAATAATAAAAGATCTAACATGTCATACATAGCATTCTACAGCTGAAAGTAACTCTTTAACAATTTACCTCTGTGAAAGATTACTCTCAAAATTAAGTAGTCATAGGTTGTGAGCAACAGAAACTCACTCAAATTAGCTAAGTAGCAGCTGGCGCTGTGGCACAGTGTGTTAAAGGACTGGCCTGAAGCGCCAGCAACCCATATGGGTGCTGGTTCTAGTCCCAGCTGCTCTTCTTCTGACTCCTGGCTTTGGATCAGCACAGCTCCGGCTGTTGCAGCCATCTGGGGAGTGAACCAGTGGATGGAATACCTCTCTCTCTGTCTCTACCTCTCTCTGTAACTCTGTTTTTCAGATAAATAAAACAAAATCTCTTTAAAAAATTGGCTAAGTAATGATGGAGAACTTATTTGCAGAAATATTTTTTTTAAATTTATTTGACAGGTGAGTTATAGACAGTGAGAGAGAGAGACAGAGAAAAAGGTCTTCCTTCCGTTGGTACACTCCCCAAATGGCCGCTATGGTCGGTGCACTGCATTGATCAGAAGCCAACAGCCAGGTGCTTTCTCCTGGTCTCCCATGCAGGTGCAGGGCCCAAGCACTTGGGCCACCCTCCACTGCCTTCCCGGGCCACAGCAGAGAGCTGGACTGGAAGAGGAGCAACCGGGACTAGAACCCGGAGCCCATATGGGATACCAGCGCCGCAGGCAGAGAATTAACCAAGTGAGCCACGGCGCCGGCCCCTGAAGAAATATTTAAAGAATAAATCACTATTTAACAACTCAAGAACAGGTCTTTCAAGACTCAAACAAAGACACAGAGAGTTATCAAGATCCGTGAAAGTTACTTCATTCTCTCCAATTCTCTATCCAGAGTCACAAGAATGCCCATCTCTTATCCTTATATGCGCAGAATCTACAGAGTAGATTCCTCATTCATAAGGATCCCAAATGAGATGGTAAAGTGTGAAAAATGTAAAGAAGAATCTATGTCTTCCTCTGTGCTCACCCTTAAATTTTTTTTCCACATGTAGGCACTGGTATTTTAAATCTGGGATGTTTTAGGAAAACTCCCAATCTTATTTTTTTCTCCTAGAGACATTATCACAATTGACCAGTATTCTAGGTCAATAGGATACCCTGATGATGTAAGTTGTTATTTGAAGATTTTCATAAGGGTGCCAGTGGTATGAAAACAACCCCTATATTACAGAAGAGTATTCCAGGAGTTATTGTTTATACAACTGTTGCTTTGATTATTATTAAAGGAGTTTAAAGATTACATTTCTATTTTCAACCATGTGGAACCAATCCTTACAACCTCATCTATTTTATTTCATATGTAGGTAAGAAGCAAGAAATAGGGTTAAGATGATGAGTAATGGGCTAGAAGAAAATATATTAGGTTCTAAAATGCAAGGTATTTGAATTAGCATGTTACCTGGCACAAAAATATCTCATTTATTCATGTCTTGATACTTTTATTCATTTTCTCTTGAAGCTGAAAATTTTAATTAAAATTATTTTAAATGATGTTCATATCTTGGCCTTGTTTACTGAAGCCATTAAAGGGAAACTCCAAAGAGAAGAGAAAAAAGAACAAATCTGTATGTTAGAAGTGTTTATCAGCAGTGGTTTTATGGATTAAAAATTTTCAGTTTAGGTTACATGTGGTAAAAGACTCAAGACAGGTATGATTATAATCTCCCTGCATTCCAAGTCTTCATAAAAAATTTAGAGTAGAAAGACACTTATTTTATAAGCTTAAGAACTCATTTGGACTTCCTGGCTATCTAGATAAAAATTCAAAACAACTGTCTATAGATTTTACAAACTTAGATGGAGTAATAAAATGTGGATTAAAAGGTAACAAATGGAAATTATCTTTGCTGCTTTTGAGATTATTTTCAAGTCGACATCAGGCTTCTATTTAACTGTCATCAAGAAAATATTACAGTTTGCTAGATCATCCTGTACTAGGGCAAAATGATAAATGGAAAAAATAACAGAAATAGCCCATGAAATGGTGACTTCATTACAATGATTACTTTTAAAAACAAGATTTATTTTATTGATGTGTCAGGTATTGTGCTATGCTTTTACAGACATGTTTATATTAATCTCTTCAAAAACCCTGGAAGGCAGGTATTATTACCTTCTAGTAAATGAGATAATACAGGTCTTCCGTAAGGTCACATTATTAATAACTAGTAAAGCCAGAAATTGTATCCAAGTTTTAGAATTCCAAGGCATGCAAATGTTTTAGCATATTACGCACAATTATATTAGGTGAAAAAACTAATTCAACAGTTTCTCGATGGTAAAAAACAGAAATAGCTTGGTTTATTTATTTTTTTTTGGAAGATTTATTTATTTATTTGAAAGGCAGAGTTACAGAGAAGCAGAGCCAGAGAGAGACAGAGAGTCTTTCATTTACTGGTTCACTCCCAAATGGCTGCAATGGCTAGAACTGGGTTGATCTTAAGCGAGGAGCCAGGAGCTTCTTCTGGGTCTCCCATATGGGCACAGGGGCCCATCTTCTATTGCTTTCCCAGGCCATAGCAGAGAGCTGGATCAGAAGTAAAGTAGCCGGGACTTGAACCGGTGCCGATATGGAATGCCAGAACCGCAGGTGTCGGTTTTACCCACTATGTCACAGTACCAGTCCCATAGCTTGTTCTTATATTTGTATCATATATTTATTCAAATCATTATTTGCATTCCTACAATATAATTGGGTGTCTGTTAGTGACAATTTCTTCATAAACAACCATAACCTCATACATTTGCCTACTGGAATTCAATGATATATTTCAGAAGTTCAGCTACCTGAGTTACAAAAATTTTTCTTCTTCAAATTAAAAAATACTTATTTGTTCTAATAAAAATTGTCTATGCAGGTTATATTCATGTAATTAATCTTAAATGATTATAATTAAATGTTAAAGAAGTCTCAAAATCAAACAAGTGGACTGTGGGTGAACTTTTGTTTTTCAGTGAATTGTGTTTAGTTTGCAGTTTAGGTTGATAATCTTTCCTCTGATGACATTTAAATATCTACTCATGGATGTTATGCTGCCAATTATAACTGTTTTCATAAGTGATAAGTTAAATTTAGCTCTTGATGACACAAAAAATTTCACTGTTATCATTAACACTCCTCAAAAATGATATCAACAGCTTTTTTTTTATTTCCTAGGATTTTTAGAATGGGAAAATATAATTAATGGTATTATGATATGTTAGTCTATTTATGAACTAAAGAAAAACCTAGTAGCCAGTTTACACTTTTTATTATTCATTTAAAAAACATACAGTGCAAACCTGATGTCTTATGCTCTATATTCAGGCTGAATAAAGTTTGCTTAATAACAATCATAAATGTCATATCAAGCTCCTAAATCATTCCTTTAGTATATAAGATAGTACCCTAATTAGGATAATCAACATATTAACACAGATTATTTTCATAAGTTTGATCATATGCTGTCCATTTCAAACTGTACCTCACTTTTATTTCTAATGAATCTTGATGAAAGAGCATAATGGAAAAAAGCAAAATTTCCTCTTGAGAATTCACAGCATACAAAAGTCTGTAATTTATGAGATTTCTATTTTTATTTATATGTAAGAATATTGCTTGATTTACTATTTTATTGAGAAAAAACTTAAACTGAGAAATTTACCTGAAAAAGTATTTTAAAAATTAATTATTTTATAAATTTGAAGGCATAGAGAGGAAACAGCCACACTAATGGAGGAAAAGATGTTGCCCACTGCAAAGGCCTACAACAGCCAGTGATGGGCAGGCTGAAGCTAACAGATGGGAACTCACTCAAGTTCTCTCCAGTGGGTGGCAGGAACACATGTACGTGGGCCATCACCTACTGTCCCCCAAGGTGTACACTAGCAGGAAGCTGGAATCAGGAATAGAGCAGGTACTTGAACCCATGCACTCTGATATTAGATGAAGGCATCCTAAGCTGTATTTAAACCATTGTGCTCCACAAAGTTATCTTATCACAGAAAATGACATATTTTGCTTTCAAGATTACTATTATAAAGAAACTGAATGAAATAGAATTTTAAGGTCTCCTTTCTTTTCTCTGAGGATAGCAAAGAAGTTACAACAGAAACTTAGAGATACAATTAAGGTGAAAGCACAGATTTGGAAAGGCACAAGCCAGATTCAGAAATTTCTCCTAGTCTGAAGCATTACAACAGATGCTACATGTAGGCAGAATTAAGGGAATCTCTTGTATCATCAGTGGCCTAGATTACATCAGCACTGATTCAATCTTTTCCATCTCCTAATTTTAATGGTTCTGCTTTCCCAAAGGCTGCAGTAATTTATCCCATGGGTTCTCAAAGTAAGTAAAGTTTAAAACAGAAACACTGTGTATGTGTTCTTCATTGTATTTTCTATTTGTTAATACTACCCCTATCTGTAAGGGTCACAGTATCTTCAGTTCCACATCCAATGAAAATGCCTTGCATTCTTGTATATTCACTACTTTGCTGCTGAAATGAAGAACGTATGTGATCTGTGAAATAAAAAATGAGTAATACATTTACTGCTTTAGTCTAAAGTTTAACCAAAATGAATTCTGCTGACTCCATGAGACAAGATCTATAGCCAAATTAAATTTGCCAGAAATATTTTGCATCATAAAATACTTCAACTATAATTTTATTTTTCTTCTTAGATCAGACTAGAACAACCCTTCCCCAAACATGTTTTTAAAATAAAAAAATTACAGTAGTTCTTACTTTGTAATATGCTTATTCCTTCAGAGATTTACTAGGAATGAGAAAAAAAAATTCTTAAAATGATAATGAGCACTAGTTGAGACTCATATGCCACACATTCCAGTAAAATATCTTTTCTTTAAAGACACAGATAAGACAGTTAAGAAACAAGTTTGGCCTTTGGGGGTTTTGTTAAGAATAATTAAAAATAAAGATGTTGTCACTTTGAAAAATAGGTGAATTACCATTTCCTATTGACTTATTTATCTATTGGAAAAGACAAATGGGATTACATCAACCTGAGAAGCTTCTGCCCTTCAAAGGAAACACTCAGCAAAGTGAATATACAACTGACAACATGGGAGAAAATATTAGCAAACCAGGGCGGAGGCAAGATAGCGGATAGTGAGGACGTACGCCGTAGTTTGGAAAAATAAAGTTTCATAAAAGTGGAATTACTGTAGCCTCAGGAAAAGATTCAAGAAAAAAACTGCAGAGGAAACGCTTCTGGATCTAGTGGATGTGACACAGAGGACCTACAGGGAGCCCACCGCGTGGAAACCCAACCGCGGGAGACCAGCCTCAGAATCTCCCCAGCGCGGGAACCAATGGGAGCCTCAGGAAAAGATTCAAGAAAAAAACTGCAGAGGAAACGCTTCCGGATCTAGTGGATGTGACACAGAGGACCTACACGGAGCCCAACGCGTGGAAATCCAACCGCGGGAGACGAGCCTCAGAATCTCCCCAGCGCGGGAACCAAGGGGAGGTAAGACAAAAGCCTCAGAAACCCGAGACATTAGTGGGGAAAGGCAGAGGCCCCTCCCTTCACTTGAGCAAAACAAAGAGCAGGCACCATTTTACATATATAAAGCGGCAATGAGTACACAAACTCAGTAACTTTGGGTCTAAGGTGAAACTTGAGAACACATTGAGGGCTGGATAAACTCTGTGTGTGGTCCCAGGGGTAGTTCAAACGAATACTCACAGAGGCCAGATTTCAACTACCCTCAATTCCACTCAGCCATTCGGAATTACTTCCCAACTGAGTCAAAAAAAAAAAAAAAAAAGAGAGAGAGAGAGAGAGACCCAGCAAGGAGCAAGGTGAGTTACTTTTTGCACAGCCTTAAACCTGAAGAATCAAGCAGAGCTCTCTGGCCACACCCATCACAGCCTCTAAGGATCCATCAAAGCAGACAGCCCACTTAGAGGCATAGTATAACGAGAAAAAATCACCACAGGGAAAAAAAAAAAACATAAATTATCTCCAACATGCCAAACAACAAACGCAAAAACCAAGCTAACAAGAACAAGGAAGACACTATGATGCCCCCAAATGAACAAGACACCCCAATGCAAGATTATGAAGATGAAGAGATAGAGGAAATGCAAGAAGCGGATCTCAAAAAACTGATAAGAACATTAAGAAGTTCTCAAAAACAAATTCTTGAACTACAGAAATCCTTAATGCACAAGATAGAAAATCTCTCTCGTGAAAATGAAATATTAAGGCGGAATCAAATGAAATGAAACAACTAGTAGAACATGAAACTGTGATAGTGACAAGAAACCACAATGAAATGAAGAACTCAATAGATCAAATGACAAACACATTAGAGAGCCTTAAAAACAGAATGGGTGAAGCAGAAGAGAGAATATCGGAATTAGAAGACAGAGAACAGGAAAGGAAACAGTCAAATCAAACAAAAGAAGAAGAAATCAGAAATCTAAAAAATACTGTCAGTAATCTACAGGATACTATTAAAAAACCCAACATTCGGGTTCTAGGAGTTCCTGAAGGCATGGAGAGGGAGAAAGGATTAGAAGGCCTTTTTAGTGAGATACTAGCAGAAAATTTCCCAGGTTTGGAGAAGGACAGAGACATCCTAGTACAGGAAGCTCATAGAACCCCTAATAAACATGACCAAAAGAGATCCTCACCACGACATGTTGTAATCAAACTCACCACAGTGAAACAGAAAGAAAAGATCCTAAAATGTGCAAGAGAGAAACGCCAGATTACTCTCAGAGGATCTCCAATTAGACGCACAGCTGACTTCTCATCAGAAACCCTACAAGCCAGGAGAGAATGGCGAGATATAGCCCAGGTACTAAGAGAGAAAAAATGCCAGCCCAGAATATTATACCCTGCAAAGCTCTCATTTGTGAATGAAGGTGAAATAAAGACCTTTCACAGCAAACAGAAACTGAAAGAATTTGTCGCCACTCGTCCTGCCCTGCAAAAGATGCTTAAAGATGTGTTACATACAGAAACGCAGAAACACGGTCACCAATATGAAAGAAGGTAAAGGAAGGAAACCTCACAGCAAAAGATCACAGGAATCTCAAACCATATATTAGAAAATATCTTTGGCAAATGGCAGGGCAAAGTTACTCCTTCTCAATAGTCACATTGAATGTTAATGGCTTGAACTGTCCAGTTAAAAGACACAGATTGGCTGATTGGGTTAAGGAACAAACCCATCTTTTTGCTGCTTACAAGAAACTCATCTTTCCAACAATGATCCATACAGGCTGAAAGTGAAAGGCTGGAAAAAGATATACCATGCCAACAGAAATGAAAAAAGAGCGGGCGTAGCCATCTTAATATTGGACATCATAAACTTTACCACAAAAACTGTTAGGAGAGACAAAGAGGGGCACTATTTAATGATTAAGGGATCCATTCAATAGGAAGATATAACGATTATCAATGTATATGCACCTAATTACAGGGCACCGGTTTATTTAAAAGATTTGTTAAGGGACTTAAAGGGAGACTTAGACCCCAATACAATAGTACCAGGGGACTTCAATACTCCACTCTCAGAGATAGACAGATAAACAGGACAGAAGATCAACAAGGAGACAGTAGATTTACATGACACTATAGCACAAATGGATCTAACAGATATCTACAGAACATTTCATCCTACACATAAAGACTTTACATTCTTCTCAGCAGTACATGGAACCTTCTCTAGGACTGACCACATACTAGGCCATAAAGCATGTCTCAGCAAATTCAAGAGAATTAGAATCATACCATGCAGCTTCTCAGACCACAAAGGAATGAAGTTGGAAATTAGCAACTCGGGAATCCCTAGAGCACGAGCAAACACATGGAGATTGAACAACATGATCCTGAATGAACAATGGGTCATAGAAGAAATTAAAAGAGAAATCAAAAACTTTCTGGAAGTAAATGAGGATAACAGCACAACATACCAAACCCTATGGGATACAACAAAAGCAGTGTTAAGAGGAAAGTTTATATCAATAGGTGCCTACATCAAGAAATTGGAAAGGCACCAAATAGATGAGCTTTCAAGTCATCTCAAGGATCTAGAAAATCTGCAGCAAACCAAACCCAAACCCAGTAGGAGAAGAGAAATGATTAAAATCAGAGAAGAAATCAACATGATTGAATCCAAAAAAACATTACAAAAAATCAGCCAAACGAGGAGCTGGTTTTTTGAAAAAATAAACAAAATTGACACCCCATTGGCCCAACTAACTAAAAAAAGAAAAGACCCAAATCAATAGGATCAGAGATGAAAAGGGAAACGTAACAATAGACGCCACAGAAATAAAAAGAATCATCAGAAATTACTACAAGGACTTGTATGCCAGCAAACAGGGAAATCTATCAGAAATGGATAGATTCCTGGACACATGCAACCTCCCTAAATTGAGCCAGGAAGACATAGATAACCTAAACAGACCAATAACTGACACAGAAATTGAAACAGTAATAAAGGCCCTCCCAACAAAGAAAAGCCCAGGGCCAGATGGATTCACTGCTGACTTCTACCAGACATTTAGAGAAGAACTAACTGCAATTCTTCTCAAACTATTCAGAACAATCGAAAAAGAGGGAATCCTCCCAAATTCTTTCTATGAAGCCACCATCACCTTAATTCCTAAGCCAGAAAGAGATGCAGCATTGAAAGAGAATTACAGACCAATATCCCTGATGAACATAGATGCAAAAATCCTCAATAAAATTCTGGCCAATAGAATGCAACAACACATCAAAAGAAAATACACCCAGACCAAGTGGGATTTATCCCTGGTATGCAGGGATGGTTCAACGTTCACAAAACAATCAACATAATACACTACATTAACAAACTGCAGAAGAAAAACCATATGATTATCTCAATAGACGCAGAGAAAGCATTTGATTAAATACAACACCCTTTCATGATGAAAACTCTAAGCAAACTGGGTATGGAAGGAACATTCCTCAATACAATCAAAGTAATATATGAAAAGCCCACGGCCAACATCCTATTGAATGGGGAAAAGTTGGAAGCATTTCCATTGAGATCTGGTACCAGAAAGGGATGCCCACTCTCACCACTGCTATTCAATATAGTTCTGGAAGTTTTGGCCAGAGCTATTAGGCAAGAAAAAAGAAATTAAAGGGATACAAATCGGGAAGGAAGAACTCAAACTATCCCTCTTTGCAGATGATATGATTCTTTATTTAGGGGACCCAAAGAACTCTACTAAGAGACTATTGGAACTCATAGAAGAGTTTGGCAAAGTAGCAGGATATAAAATCAATGCACAAAAATCAACAGCCTTTGTATACACAGGCAATGCCACAGCTGAGGAAGAACTTCTAAGATCAATCCCATTCACAATAGCTACAAAAACAATCAAATACCTTGGAATAAACTTAACCAAAGACGTTAAAGATCTCTACGATGAAAACTACAAAACCTTACAGAAAGAAATAGAAGAGGATACCAAAAAATGGAGAAATCTTCCATGCTCATGGATTGGAAGAATCAATATCATCAAAATGTCTATTCTCCTAAAAGCAATTTATACATTCAATGCAATACCAATCAAGATACCAAAGACATTCTTCTCAGATCTGGAAAAAATGATGCTGAAATTCATATGGAGACACAGAAGACCTCTAATAGCCAAAGCAATCTTGTACAACAAAAACAAAGCTGGTGGCATCACAATACCAGATTTCAGGACATACTACAGGGCAGTTGTTATCAAAACAGCATGGTACTGGTACAGAAACAGATGGATAGACCAATGGAACAGAATAGAAACACCAGAAATCAATCCAAACATCTACAGCCAACTTATATTTGACCAAAGATCCAAATCCAATCCCTGGAATAAGGACAGTCTATTCAATAAATGGTGCTGGGAAAATTGGATTTCCACGTGCAGAAGCTTGAAGCAAGACCCCTACCCTTCACCTTACACAAAAATTCACTCAACATGGATTAAAGACTTAAATCTATGACCAGAAACCATCAAATTATTAGAGAGCATTGGAGAAACCCTGCAAGATATAGGCACAGGCCAAAGACTTCTTGGAAAATATTCCAGCAGCACAGGCAGTCAAAACCAAAATTAACATTTGGGATTGCATCAAATTGAGAAGTTTCTGTACTTCAAAAGAAACAGTCTAGAAAGTGAAGAGGCAACCGACAGAATGGGAAAAATTATTTGCAAACTATACTACAGATAAAGGGTTGATAACCATAATCTACAAAGAAATCAAGAAAATCCACAACAACAAAACAAACAACCCACTTGAGAGATGGGCCAAGGACCTCAATAGACATTTTTCGAAAGAAGAAATCCAAATGGCCAACAGACACATGAAAAAATGTTCAAGATCACTAGCAATCAGAGAAATGCAAATCAAAACCACAATGAGGTTTCACCTCACCCCGGTGAGAATGGCTCACATCCAGAAATCTACCAACAACAGATGCTGGAGAGGATGTGGGGAAAAAGGGACACTAACCCACTGTTGGTGGGAATGCAAACTGGTGAAGCCACTATGGAAGTCAGTCTGGAGATTCCTCAGAAACCTGAACATAACCCTACAATACAACCCAGCCATCCAACTCCTTGGAATTTACCCAAAGGAAATTAATTTGGCTAATAAAAAAGCCATCTGCACATTAATGTTTATTGCAGCTCAATTCACAATAGCTAAGACCTGGAACCAACCCAAATGCCCATCAACAGTAGACTGGATAAAGAAATTATGGGACATGTACTCCATAGAATACTATACAGCAGTAAGAAACAATGAAACCCGGTCATTTGCAACAAGATGGAGGAATCTGGAAAACATCATGCTGAGTGAATTAAGCCAGTCCCAAAGAGACAAATATCATTTGTTTTCCCTGATCGGTGACAACTGAGCACCAAAGGGGAAATCTGTTGAAGTGAAATGGACAGTATAAGAAACAATGACCTGATCAGCTCTTGTCCTGACTCTAGATGTACAATGTAATACTTTATCCTTTTTAGTATTTGTTGTTGTTGTTGTTCTAGTACTAGTGGTTGAACTCTGTAATTAACACACAATTACTCTTAGGTGTTTAAATTTTAACTGAAAAGTGATCCCTGTTAAATTTAAGAGTGGAAAAAGAGAGGGAGGAGATGTACAATTTAGGACATGCACAATCAGACTTGCCGCAAATGATGGAGTTAGAAATGTGCCAGGGGATTCCAATACAATCCCATCAAGGTGGCATGTACCAATGCCATCTCACTAGTCCAAGTGATCAATTTCAGTTCACATTCGATGGCTCTGATAGGTCTAAGAGTCAAAGGGATCACACAAACAAGACAAGTGTCTGCTAATACTAACTGATAGAATCAAAAAGGGAGAGAGAAAGATCCAACATGGGAAGTGGGATACACAGAAGACTCATAGAATGGCAGATGTCCTAAACAACACTCTGGCCTCAGAATCAGCCCTTAAGGCATTCGGATCTGGCTGAAGAGCCCATGAGAGTATTGTAGGCATGGAAAGCCAAGATACCATGGAAAAGAAAAAAAGAAGAAGACCTAAATGAAAGATCTCTGTGAGTGAGATCCCAGTGGAAAGAACAGGGCCATCAAAGAAGGAGGTACCTTTCTCTGAAGGGAGGAGAGAACTTCCACTTTGACTATGACCCTATCGGAATAAGATCAAAGTCAGCGAACTCTAAAGGCTTCCATAGCCTGGCAACTCATGACTAAAGCCTAGGGAGATTACTGACGCCATAAACAAGAGTGTCAAATTGTTAAGTCAGCAACAGGAGTCACTGTGTGCTTACATCCCATGTGGGATCTGTCCCTAATGTGTTGTCTAATGTGCAGTGATGCTATAACTAGTACTGAAACAGTATTTTTACACTTTGTGTTTCTGCGTGGGTACAAACTGATGAGATCTTTACTAATTATATACTGAATCGATCTTCTGTATATAAAGATAATTGGAAATGAAAAAAGGAAAAACCTGGTGTTAAATTGGAAATGGCATAGAAAATTAATTAATTTTTAAAAAAAATATATATTATGTAAGATCTCTGTCTTTAATGTGCTGTACACTCTTATTTAATGCTATAACTAGTACTCCAACAGTATTTTTTTTCACTTTGTGTTACTATATGGGGGCAAACTGTTGAAATCGTTACCTAATATATACTAAACTGATCTTCTGTATATAAAGAGAATTGAAAATGAATCATGATGTGATTGGAAGGGGAGAGGGAGCGGGAAAGGGGAGGGTTGTGGGTGGGAGGGAAGTTTTGGGAGGGGAAGCCATTGTAACGTATAAGCTGTACTTTGAAAATATATATTCATTAAATAAAAGTTTAATTAAAAAAAAAAAGAAAATATTAGCAAACCATGAAACTGATTAAGGATTAATATCCAGAACATATAAAGACCTCAGAAAATTCAACAACAAAACAAACAATCCAGTTAAGAAATGGACAAATGACTTGAACAAACATTTTTCAGAAGAGGAAAGTCAAATGGGCAACGGATATATGAAATAATACTTGGGATCACTAGCCATCAGGGAAATTCAAATCAAAACTACAATGAATTCCCACTTTACTCCAGTTAGAATGGCTCTCATACAGAAATCAACAAACAATAAATGCAGGCAAAGATGTGGGGAAAAGGTACCCTAATCCACTGTTTGTGGAATATTAGCTGGTTTAGCCATTGTAGAAGACAGTATATGTAAAAGTTGAAAATTGTCTACTATATAACCAGCAATCCCATTCCTGGGAATCCTATACAAAATGAAATCAGCACATGAGTTATCTGTACCCACATTTCATTGCAGTTCAATTCATAATAGCTAAGATATGGAATCAACCCAGATGTCCATCAACAGATGACTGGATAAAGAAATTATGTTATATACACTCTCTAGAATACTATTAAGCAGTAAAAAATAAATAAAACCCCATATTTTGCAGCAAAATGGATGCAACTGGAAACCATTATATTTAGTGAAATAAATGAGCCCCAAAAAGTCAGATACCATACATTTTCCCTATATGTGGTAACTAATAGAGTACCTAAAATGTAATGTATTGAAGTGAAATTGACATTTAGAAATTTGATGATTGTTTATAGTCCTTATCTCTACTGTTGAGGAATAGTGTTTTTTTCTTCATATTTGTTGAATTCTTAGAGTAGGGTTAATCTTACGAGTATAAAGGAAACTGAAAATAGATCTTTGTAAAACTTAAGAGTGTGAATAGAAGAGGGAGGAGGAGGAAGGGTTGGAGTGTGGGCAAGAAACAGGATTGGGTGAGAAGTATCACTATGTTCCTATAGTGATACTATACAAAATACATGTGTTCCTATACAAAATACATGGAGTTTGTATACCTGAAATAAAATTTTTTACAAAAGAGAAAGACTTAAGAATTTATATGCAGTTCTCAAACTGTCTGGCATTTGGCATCAATTCAGGCAGAAGCTGTCAATTTTTTTAAAGATTTATTTATTTTTATTTGAAAGGCAGAAATATAGATAGATAGGCAGGCAGGCAGGCAGATAGATAGATATATCTTCCATCCACTGGTTCACTCCCCAAATGGCTGCAATGGCAAGGGCTGGGCCAGGCTGAAGCCAGGAGTCAGGATCTTCTTCCAGGTCTCCCACATGGGTGCAGGGGCCCAAGTACTTTTGCTATCTTCCATTGCTTTACCAGGTGCATTAGCAGGGAATTTGATGAGCCAGGACTCAAACAGGCACCCAGATGGGATGCTGGCACTATAGGTGGAGGCTTAACCTTCTACACCATAGTGCCAGTCACTGAAATAGGACTCTCATAGGGATGGGAAATGAAGGTGGAAGAGCAGAGAGAAAGACAAGCAAGCTAAGGGGAGCTGATGAAAGCGGAGTTTTCAGGCTGTCAGGGAGAGAAGTCTTAACTATGTTTAGTCTGTCTCAGGGAGGTGTGATTACCCAGAACAGGGCCAGAGGTACGATGGGTGCTAGGAGATGTGACTAGGGAGGGAACCTCAAATTTCTTTGTGCTCCAAAAATAGTTAAGAGAACCTCATGACCTAGAGAACTTTTGAGACAGGTACAAGGTCTGTACTGGTAATTAGTGGGCCAAATGTTCTCTGCAATGCCTTGAGACTACACAGGCAGGAGTGATAAAGGAAGGGAATGGTTGTGCTTGTTAATAAATGGACAAAGCTGATAAACAGCCATTACCCATATTCATTAGTCTTCTCCAAAATTAAAGATTAAAGACTGAAATAGCAGAGAAGCCTCCAAAACCCCACAGAAGCATTAAAGTTAGTGTCTACTTCCTTTCCAATTGATTGGGGCACAGTTATCTGTTGTCATGTAAAAGTTTACTCTCAAAATTGGTAGCTTATATCAATGATCTTTTGTTATCTCAGAGATCTTGTGAGTTAGAAATCTGTCAGCTGCTTAGCTGGGTGGGTATGGCACAAGGTAGCATTTCATGAGTTTGCAGTAAAGATGTCAGTTGGATCTCCAGCACTGGGTAGGGCTACAGAACCATTCCTGAAATGTGTCACATAATTCGTAAGTTAATTCTGACTGCTGCAGAGTCTTTCCTTGCCATACGAACAGTGTGGAATGCTTGAGTGTCGCCATGGCAGTTACCTTTCCCTGGAAATACCTAAATCAAGAGAGAATAAGGCAACAGCCAGAGTATTGTTTATGACCTAGCCTCAGAAGTTACAATCCATCACTTCTGAAATATCTAATTGATAACACAGTGCAGGAGGGGTCACATAGGGTATGCTAACCAGAAATTAAAAATCACTGGAGACCATTTTAAAGGCTCCTCCACTGTCTGACCTTATCTTGTGGTTTGCAAAATATTTTGAGAATAAATTCACTCAAGTCAGAGTAGCACTGAAAAAGGCAGCTGCAGCAGGGCAGTACAGGGCCAACCTTGATGGATTGAGATTAAATTCTGGTACCTCAAATAAGTTTTATAAAAATGCAAATTTTGTTCCTCCACATCTGAACTTATCTTGAGATTTGTAACTGCCTGAATTAACTGCCAAAGTTTTTTTCTTTTAAAAGTCACTAGTCTTCTGTTGGTACAATTATTTTCTTAAAAGAGACAATCGTTGAATACCTTTGCCATTCATTTCAGTCTAGGAAGCAGTTTTCCTCTTCCCATTAGGTACTAATGTCATTACATCATTCCTCTGGCATCCCAGAGCATGGACCTCTTGTAATTCCCTTCGCAGAAGAGTGTCTGTGCAGCACAGCAGATGCTAAGTGGAACTGTCTTGGCATTCAGAAGGGTAAGTGAAAGTTGACCTAGGGGGTCTGCTGTATTCATTTTTCAAACCTGCAATCAATTATCTATTGCTGGGGGAAAATACTAATTAAATATTTAGCTCTGCTTAAGTTTATTAACAAGCAACCATCAATGATCGTATAGCAGCTCACCTTTGAATTATCAAGGGACTATTAGAGTGTAATGTCTTTAGAATTTTCTAAATTCTGTAATTATTTTACAAATGTTGCCATTTTCAGAGCCATACTGCTATTCTTAGGATTTTTTTTTTAAAGAAAGCTTATTTATTTGAAAGGCAGTTAGAGAGAGAGCGAGCGAGCAAGAGAGAGAGAGAGAGAGAATGTCTTTCATCTGCTGGTTCACTCCCCAAAAGGCTGCAAAGGCCAGGGCTGAGACAGACTTAAGCCAGGAGCCAGGAGCTTCCTTCAAGTCTCCCACATGGATGCAGGGGCCCAAGGACTTGGGGTGTCCTCTGCTGTTTTCCCAGGCACTTTATCAGGGAACTAAATGGGATGTGGAACATCCAGGACTGACACCTGTGCCCAATATAGGATGCGAGTGTTACAGGTGGTGGCCTTTCCTGTTATGCCTCAACACCAGCCCCAGGAAAATATTTTAAAAATTCCAAGTCACCTGGATATATCTGACACATAACTGAAAAGAAGAAAAAGAAATACAAAGTTCTAAATAATTTATCAGTGGCAGTAGTATTAATATCCACCCAAGAAAAGAATGATTCTTGATTTGTGTCTCACAAAAAACAAGCAAATTGGAGTCTGCACTGGGGCACAGCAAGTTACGCCGTAGCCCACAGTTCCGGCATCACATATCTGAACTGGTTCAAGTCCCGGCTGCTCCGCTTCAGATCCAGATCCCTACTAAGGCTTCTGGGAAAGAACTTGCTGTTCAGCTACAATGAGTGCACGAAGCTTCCAGTCTTTGGCTATTAAAACCTTCAGGATTTAACTCAACTTTTGATCTGAGGTCATGCCCTTCATGGGATGGTCAATAAAGGAGCATGTGGGTGTACTACATCTGGCCATTTCTGCCTAATGGAAATTTTTCTATGGGCAATCTTTGCTCAGGAGTTCCTCATTGAGTTAGCTGATACTTTTTTCAGGGCCAGAGTATGGTCTGAGGCTCTCATTGAAAATTTTCCCTTATACTTTCACAAATATCACATATACATCATGGTCTAAATGCTCTCCTACAGCTATCCTGTTTCCCTCCCCTTTTATCTTTCATATAGTGTTCCCAACAAGAATCTTGCTTTCCTAACTACATCTCAGTATCTGCTTCCCAGATGACCAAAATAACACAGCTACTGTTTGCAACGAACCTATTATGTGGCAGATTGTATCATAGTGTTTGGAGAAGTTATTTAACTTATCCTAACTGTTGTAGTGTTCTAATAATTTAATGAAATAATCTGTAAAAGAGCAATTTGTACAATTCCTGGTATATAGTAAGGATTCAATAACTGGTATATAACTTCAAGAATATTATTATGCCAGAATCTGGGGAACACTGTGTTTATCATTTATGATACTTGTTATAAAAGCAGTATTATCATGCTCATTTATATATGAGGACACTAGGGTTCAGTAAATAACCTACTCAAGCTACTTAGTTTACATGGCTAGACTATGTAACTTGGAATTAAAACCCAGCAAGCTCTGTAGAAGACAGCAATATATGTTGGCAAATCCATTGCTATTATGCATAATGTAAAGGGGCTCCACACCCTCAGTGGCATGGTATGAACAATTGGTAATTAATATAGAATATTTTGGGGATTTTTCATAAATGTAAGCCTGTACTTTTAATTTCAACAAAATATGGGCAGGACATTAAAATATGACAATAGGTATTAGGCCAAACATTTGTCTAAAAGCTTAGAAGAGCAATATGTCATTGCTACTCTCTGATGAGTACCAATCAGTTATTATTTTTGTGGAATGGTCATCTGTGTAGGTTTGTCCAGGGTTTTCTCATGATTAGATTGTTTAAAATTCCATAATCTTGCTATCAACTGAAATTACCTCCCTTTAATATTCCCCTCTCCTCACATCAAATGTTCATTACAAAGATTCAAAAAAAATGTGATAAACATTATGAACAGAAGGAAATTAAAGTATGTATTTTAAAGCTGGATTTCTAATAAGGTAGCAGTAATCTGAACTAAGCAACAGCTTTTGAAGCACATACATATTGTTCTTTATAGTTTTAAGATAAAGAATATAAAATGTTTAAAATTATGTCACAAAAAGTTTGAGACCATGCTGTTTCCTTATGACTAAGATGGCATGGGACTGGTGGAATGGGTATAGTGGATGAACAATTTTTTTAGAGATATAATGTCAGGAAACTAGTGTTTTCCCCCAATCAATCCATGGGGTTGATCAAATAAGCCTGCTTACATTCAAAAGAGGATATGACCTATGATTTGAAAGATGACATGGGCACTTTATGCCCAATGTTGCCATTGATCTTTAAGCTAATTTTATTCAAGAGTGGTCAGCATGACCACAGGAAGGAAAAGATGACCAGTGAAGTAAATGGCATTGTAGCTTGGTGACAGGTTAAGGTAGCTTAGAAGTCTGAAAAAACGACTTAGTCACTTGTAATAAGAATGCTGCCACCCAACCACCAGAGAGAGGGACTGTTCAAAATGAAAATTACATCTATACCTGAGTATCACATGATTAAAACATGTATAAGTTTGTATTCAGTATATTCCTGCATTAGTGTGTTTTAATACACTCATTAGGAATATGTATCTTTACTTTTTTATTTATTTGAAAGGTAGAGTTGCAGAGCTAAAAGGAGAGATAAAGAGTTACCTTCCTTCTGCTGGTTTACTCCCCAAATGGCTGCAACGGCCACAGCTGGGTCAGGCCAAAGCCAGGAGCCTGGAGCTTCATCCAGATCTCCCTTGTGGGTGCAGGGGCCCAAGCACTTGGGGCCATCTTCCATAGCTTTTCCCAGGCTATTAGCAGGGAGCAGGATCAGAAGTGATACAGCTGGGACATGAAGCTGTGCCTATATGGGATGCTGGTATCACAGGTGGAGGCCTAGCGTGCTGTGCTACAATGCCAGCTGCAGGAACACATATCTTTTAAAAACATTTTTCAAACAATTTCTGATCCTACTGTAGAAAGTAGAGTCCAGATGGTGTTTTAGTACCATCAAGTCACTGTAATTGTACTTAAGGACTGCTGGATATTTGGTACACAGATGTTTATGAAAATACATTTTTACACAAGTGTTAACATTTACACAGACATATGCATCAGAACAGAATATTCACCTTGGGGAAATTAAACAAAAATCATTTGAAATGTGGACTCTTAAGTATTGTTATAGATCTCAAAGAAACAGCTCTAATTTATTGCTCACGTGGGAGATATTCTAGATGTACTCTTTCTAGATGTATTTTGCTTTTCACAGTTACAACTATGGCACAACAGAGTAATTATCAGTTTTTGAATTCTGTGAAGGACCAAAGTTTTCTCACTGAAAATTTTTCCAAGAGACTCTTTCTAAAATATATTTGGACAGGGAATGAATGACTGGCATTTTTTTTTTTTTTTTAGAGATTTACTTATTTATTTGAAAGGAACAGTTACAGAGAGGCAGAGGCAGAGACAGAGAGATTGTCCATCTGCTGCTGTTTAATTTTTTTTTTTTTTTTTTTTGGACAGGCAGAGTTAGACAGTGAGAGAGAGAGGCAGAGAGAAAGGTCTTCCTTCTGTTGGTTCACCCCCCAAAATGGCTGCTACGGCCGGCATGCTGTGCCAATCCGAAGCCAGGAGCCAGGTGTTTCCTCCTGGTCTCCCATGCAGGTGCAGGGCCCAAGCATTTGGGCCATCCTCCACTGCCTTCCCGGGCCACAGCAGAGAGCTGGACTGGAAGAGAAGCAACTGGTACAGAACCAGCACCCCAATTTCCCTAGATGGCTGCAACGGCCAGAGCTGCACTGATCCAAAGCCAGAAGCTTCTTCCGGGTTTTGCATGCTGGCACAGGGGCCAACCGCTTAGGCCATCTACTGCTTTTGCCAGGCCATAGCAGAAAACTAGATAGAAAGCAGAGCAGCTGGAACTAGTGTCCATATGGGATGCTGGCACTGCAGGCAGCAGCTTTATGCCACAGCACCTATCCATGGCTGGCATATTTTAAAACGTATATATTGGGGCCGGCGCTGTGGTATAGCTGGTGAAGCCACTGCCTGCAGTGCTGGCATCTCATGTGGATGCCAGTTAGAGTCTTGGCTGCTCACTTATGATCCAGCTCTCTGCTATGGCCTGAGAAAGCAGTAGAAGATGGCCCAAGTCCTTGGGTCCCTGCACCCACGTGGGAGACTTGAAGGAAGCTCCTGGCTCCTGGCTTCAGGTTAGCGCAGCTCCAGCTTTTGCAGCCATCTGGAAGACCTCTACCTCTCTCTCTCTCTCTCTCTCTCTCTGCCTCTGCCTCTCTGTAACTCTTTCAAGTAAACAAATAAAATCTTAAAAAAAAAAAAAACCCAAAAAACAAAAAGAGTAGATTTTTCAAGTGGCAGCAAACTTGGAAAAAACTAGAAATGCTAATATTTTAGTATTTGTTGAGTTGTCAAAGGGAGTATAAGCTCTTGTTTTTTCAGTGGGAAACAATACAATACATACACAATCTTTTAAAAATGTATTAAGAATAATGTTCGTTCAGTGGATTTTTAAAGCAATTTCATACAAATCTGGCTCTTAGGGCCTGGTGTTTTGGTGTAGAAGGTTAAGCTTCAGCCCCGTGCACAGGCATACCATATGGGCTCCGGGTGGAGTTCTGTCTGCTCTACTTGCAATCCAGCTCCCTGCTAATGTGCCTGGGATAGCAGTGGGAGATGACCCAGTGCTTGGGCCCCTGCAGCCACTTGGGAGACCCAGATGAAGCTCCTGGCTCCTGCTTCATCCTGGCCCAGCCTTGGGCTGTTGCAGCCATTTTGGGGGTGACACAGCATACGGAACATCTCTTTCTCTGTAGCTCTACATTTTAAATAAATAAAATAAAACTGAAAAAAAAATTGTCTTTTAGTAAATAAAAATCTATGGAAAATTTCCTTGCTAATGTTACATGTAACAGTAAAAAATCTATTAACATGAAATGAAGATAAATATGTTATATTTCCCCTTAAGTTTTTAAAAAGGGATTGCAGTTATGATCCACTAATGAGAAACAACATGATTTAAAGCTATGGTACATTTTGTATGAGAGTTGTAGTGAAATCAATTTATTTTTTTTTATTTTTATTTTTTTTATTTTTGACAGGCAGAGTGGACAGTGAGAGAGAGAGAGACAGAGAGAAAGGTCTTCCTTTGCCATTGGTTCACCCTCCAATGGCCGCCGCGGTAGCGCGCTGCGGCCGGCGCACCGCGCTGTTCCGATGGCAGGAGCCAGGTGCTTATCCTGGTCTCCCATGGGGTGCAGAGCCCAAACACTTAGGTTATCCTCCACTGCACTCCCTGGCCACAGCAGAGAGCTGGCCTGGAAGAGGGGCAACCGGGACAGGATCGGTGCCCCGACCGGGACTAGAACCCGGTGTGCCGGCGCCGCAAGGCGGAGGATTAGCCTGTTGAGCCACGGCGCCGGCGAAATCAATTTATTTTAATGGACAACTATCATAGTGAATAGCAGCTGAAAACCTACATAATGTGGGACATTTTAATTCACTATAATTAAGAGGGTATATAATGGACAGTAGAGTCTAAATAAATGGTTTGATAAAAATGCTGGATATTATAAAAGAGGTGAAAATGGTACTATGTTCTGTCCTGTTAAATCACGTACATTTTGTAAATGCCATTAAAAGTTTATTAAATTTAAGAGGATTCTTTAGTCTCTCATAAGATCTGAAGATATAACTGAATTAAGTAAACCATAAAAGAGATACACTTTCAAGTGCTTTGTGGGTCAATCTGGCTTGGTAAACAACTGAACTTTGTCCCATTTCAAAAAGAAATGTGGGCTTAATTTAATGGTATTCCTGTATGATCCTTGTTCATTTTGATTAATGATCACTGAAACACAAGATAGCTTCACAGAAAAGAAATGATGTCATAGATGACATTCATCTGCCATTTTCATTTGTCTCTGGGATCACTACATGAGATAATGTCCCCATAGCATTTAGCATGTTATAATAATGCATGTACTAATATAAACTAAAATTTGGCTGTCTGGACATTTCCTATGTATTTGTTTGCTATATTGGGAGTGTTCAGAGAAACTAGGTTAAATATTTTTAACATAAGAGACTGGAAATTCTTTTTCAAATGAATCAAGGGCAAAATATTGAGACATCTTGTAAAGATGTAGGTATAGAAGGTAAAGTTGATGTCTATGTTTTCAGGCTTATGATTTTATTTACAGAACATTTTTCTTTACTTACAGTTACAATTAAATGCTATAAAATGTTAATGAAGAGGCTGGCAAGGTGGCTTAGCAGGTAAAGCTGCCACCTGCAGTGCTGACATCCCAGTTGGCTGCTGGTTCAAGTCACAGCTGCTTCACTTCCGACCCAGCTCTCTATTATGGCCTGGGAAAAGATGGCCCAAGTGCTTGGGCCCCTGCACCCTTGTGGGAGATCCAGAAGATGCTCCTGGCTCCTGGCCCTGGATTGATCTAGCTCTGGCCGTAGTGGCCATTTGGGGAGTGAACCAGCAGATAAAAGATCTGGTTCATCTCTCTCTCTCTGCCTTACAAATAAATAAATATATAAATCTTTTAAAAAAAAGTTAAGGAAAAATATAGAATTTTTGTCACTGACACACTAGTTTTTTGAGTGCACTTGGGGAAGGCAAATTTTATTAGACAGCGGAAATATTATAATCGATAAACAATCACTTTCCCCACCCCAAACGGTACTAATGATGACAAAATTTCTCTAAGATACATTTTTATTGTAAATATTTCATCTTTCATCTTTGATCTAAACAACTGATCTCCGTATAAATCACTCATTCTGTTACTAAGTTAGTGGCTAAAATTTGGGCAAATCATTTCACTTCAGGGCCTCAAACTGAGAAACACAATCTTCATGGGTCTTTTTTAAACTATAGATCATGACTCTTATTAGTATGTTACAACTGTCTTTTTTCTTTCTTTTTTTTTTTTTATTTGACAGAGTTATAGACAATGAGAGAGAGACAGAGAGAAATGTCTTCCTTCCGTTGGTTCACCCCCCAAAATGGCTGCCATGGCTGGCACTGCGCTGATCCGAAGCTAGGAGCCAGATGCTTCCTCCCGGTCTCCCATGCGGATGCAGGGGCCGAAGCACTTGGGCCATCCTCCACTGCCTTCCTGGGCCACAGCAGAGAGCTGAACTGGAAGAGGAGCAACTGGGACTAGAACGCGGTGCCCATATGGTATGCCGGCGCCACAGGCGGAGGAGTAACCAAGTGATCTTCTGTATATGAAGATAATTAAAAATGAATCTTAATGAAGAATGGGATGGGAGAGGGTGTAGGAGGTGGGATAGTTTGGTGATGGGAGGGCAAGTATGGGGGGAAGCATGCTATAATCCAAAAGTTGTACTTATGAAATTTATATTTATTAAATAAAAGCTTTCTATAAAAAAAAAAAAAAAAAGAAAAAATGTTCAGCATTTCCCTGTCAGGGAAATGCAAATCAAAACAACAATGAGGTTTCACCTCACCCCAGTTCGAATGACTTTCATACAGAAAACAATACAAATGCTATCTAGGATGTAGAGAAAAAGGCACCTTAATCCACTGTTGGTGGAAATGTAAACTGGTAAAGCCACTATGGAAGATAGTATGGAGACACTGTGGCAAAAAAATGTTCTACATGTGAGTGAGATCCCAGTGGAAAGAAGTGGCCATCAAAGAAAGATGTTCTTTTCTCTAAAGGGAGGACAGCACTTCCATTTTGCTAATGGCCTATTCTAAATACTGACAGAGTCTGTGGATTCAAAAGGCTTCAATAGCTTGGGCAGCTCAAGAGAAGATCCTTGGGTGGTCACTGATGTCATACATAAGAGTGTTAATTATTAAATTAAGAACAGGAGTCACTGTGCACTAACTCCCCATGCAGGACCTCTGTCCTCAATGAGTTATATTATGAGCATTAACTGCAAAACTAGTTCTCTGTGTGTGTGTGTGTGTGCAAATTGTTGAACTTTTTACTTAGTATAGAGTTGGTCTCTGTACAAAGTTAACTGAAAATGAATGGGATACAGGAGAACAGGACTGGCAAAAGAGGGAGGAGGAGCAGGGGTAGGAGTGTCAATGGGAGGGTGGGTATGTTGGGAAGAATAACTATGTCTAAAGTTGTTCTTACAAAATTTGTATTCCTTTGAAAAAATTTAAAAAACAAAACAACAACAAAAAACCTAGTTATTTATTTGTTTATTTGAAAGACAGAGAGGCAGGAGTCTCCTATCTGCTGGCTAACTCCCCAAATACCTCCAATAGCCCAGGGCTGTTAGCCTAAGGCCTGGACACCTGGAAATCAATCCCAGTCTCCCACGTGGGTGGCAAAATGTCAGCAACATTGGCCATCAACTGCTACCTCTCAAGGTGCAGGAGGCTGGATCAGGGAATGAAGCTGAGACTTGAACCCAAGCATTTTGTGGCATAATGCAGGTATCCGGAGCAGTGTTTTTCTGTTTAACACAGATTTCTAGCCTTCTTTACTCACTTGATGTACCTTTCCTCTCTAATTTCATATTTACATTGCTTCAAGGAGTAAATTCATGTGTTTTGGCTTGCAAAATTAAAAAAATTAATTTTTTTTTTTTTTTGCTTGCAGCCCAGACATTTCTCCCTAGCGCGACAGGACTAGGTCCAAAGGTTCCTGAAAGCAACTAAGGTGGTGAGAAAGGGTGGGGAAGGAGGTTCCTTCCGAAGGAATAAAGGAGAGAAGCCAAGCGTGGGAGAGTCAGAGTGTCATTGGGACATTCACTCATTACTAATGTCCACTGACACCCTGGCAAGAGTCACAGAGTTTCAACTCCGGAGTTGGAAACGGACAAGGATCGAGTGATTAGAAGCAAGCATGAGTGTTAACTAAGGCTGTAAGAGGGCAGGAGGGCGTTTACGTGACTATTAACAAGTCCCGGCCACAGGAACATGAAGGCTAAAGGCAGATTCCTACTCAGCTCCTTCAAAAGACTTAGTGAGAATCTTGGAATTTACCAATTCTGTAGGACATTAAAAAGCAAAGGGTCAGAGAATCCCTTTAGGGAAGGTGGGAATCTGGTGTTCGGGGCTGAAGACTGAGTAGCGGCAGGCCAAGCGGACAACGAAGTACTCACTGGACCGTATGAAGGGAAGGAATACACAGATGTAGGGAAAAATGAAAAACCGGAGGTGAAAGACATTTAAAAAACCCAGCATTTGTTAAAATACACGCTAAACAGAAAACACCTCACCAACGCCCGGGAATCCTCAGGCTCCGGGTGCGCCGCGAAACGCCGGGCAAGCTCCGCCCCTTACTCCTTACGCCCCCACCGCGGAGCGGCGCACACGTGCGCGGCGGGTACCGCCCCCTCCGTCCTCTCGACCAATTAGAAGTGGTTTCGTAATCCGCCACCTCCCGGTCGCGGGTTACGTGACGGCGTCTCCCCGCCCTCTCACCCCGCTGCCTCTGGGTTTTGGGAAGATGGCGAAGATCTCAGAGCTTTACGATGTCACTTGGGAAGGTAACTTCGGGCGGGGCGGGAGCAGAAACATGAGAAGTCCGCGGCAGGTATTCGGGATCACCCGCTGCCCTCGGAGAGTTGGCTGTCCGGTTTCTCTCCGGTACCGGAGCAGCGCTCTCTTGACGGGCCAAGCTGAGGTGGAGGTTGAGGCTGACCCCTTCCTTGGCCCGGACACGAACTCAGTGGCGTTCCCCACCGCGTCGGCTCAGCGGTAGACCGAGCGAGTTACTTCTGCCCCTATCAAGCCACCCAGGGCAGCTTCCGTTTCTGAGGCGGGAGGGAGCAGGTACTGGGGCTGTGTCACTTCTCTTGGGGTTGCTGGCAGCGCGGGGAGCTGGCTAGGTGGCTGCTGAAGCTTATTTGGAGCCATGAAATACAGAGGTTTGTGAGGCCTTGTACTGACGGAGGTGTGTAGAAGGTGCGTGAGCATTCTCTGTCTTGCCACTTTACATTTATTTTTTCCTCCAAACCAGGTTTATACTTTTTCCACTTTTTGTTTAATCTCTGACCCTCTAGCCCTGAAACTACGTTTACACATAGAACACAACTTCCTTCTTACTCCCCACCAATAATTCCTTTTCTGAAGGGAAAAAGAACTGATTAACTCTGGAACATTTGTGACAGACTTCTTTCTCCATCCTGAGTAGCATCATGAGTTGGTTAATTCAAAGAATATTGTGATTTTTGTGATAGGAAAACTTATTGTGCATTAGGCTCTGTAAAAAATATAAAATGTATGATTTATATATTAGGCCCGTTGAAAGCTATTGATGTTTGTAACATACTTTTATTAGGAGTTTGTAGGTGGAAAGAGGATTTAGAGTTGTAAGAACAGTATAAGCAAGTTTTTTGAGAATATGGTATTTATGCAAGACATGGAGAAGAGTACAATGCCGGGTATATACTCACTCTCCCTTCCGCCCATCTTAAGTACTTTAAACAATTTGGTTTGCACACCCATCTGCTCCCCTAAGGTCTCTAGGGAGACCTAAGGCTGACTCTGGTGTGTATGCTTTATACATCTGTACTGCCTTTGCTATTTTAGCTCAGTCCCTCTGAAAAATTCTTCCTTTGGCTAGTTTGTTTGTTTCTTAGAACTTTATTTATTTGAAAGGCAGAGTTACAGAAAGGAAAGATATCTTTTTTTTTTCAAAGATTTTATGTATTTATTTGAGAGGTAGAGTTATAGACAGTGAGAGGGAGAGACAGAGAGAGGTCTTTCATCCGCTGGTTCACTCCTCAAGTGGCTACAATGGCTGGAGCTGTGCCGATCTGAAGCCAGGAGCAGGAGTTTCTTCTGGGTCTCCCATGTGGGTGCAGGAGCCCAGGCGCTTGGGTCATCCTCCACTGCTTTCCCAGGCCACAGCAGAGAGCTGGATCAGAAGAGGAGCATTTGGGACTAGAATCAACGCTCATGGGATGCTGGCTCCACAGACAGAGGCTTAACCTGTGCCACAGTGCCTGCTGTAGAGAGATCTTTCATCAAATGGCCACAACTGCTGGAACTGGGCTGCTCCGAAGCCAGGAGCCAGGAGCTTCTCTGGTTCCCCATATGGAGGTGTAGACCAATGAAAAGAGCCATTGACTTTATTCTCAAGTACTTGGGCCATCCTCTGCTGCTTTCCCAAGCACATTAACAAGGAACTGGATCGGAAATGGAGCAGCCGGATTCAGACTGGTACCTAGTGCCTGTATGGGATGCTGCAGCTTTACCTGCCATGCCACAACTCCAGCCCCTTCCTTATGTCATCTTTGCAGGTTTTCTTCTTACCTTTCAGACTTCTCTAACTTCTCTTTGCTGAATCTTCTACTTCATTTTATGCTGATAGTTTTCCTTAGCCTTTTCTTAATTTGTCATCAGTGGTTATTAAGCTTGAGATCAATAGATCCCTGACTGATTCAGGTATAGCTATTATGTTCTGTGAATTCCATAGAATTATGTGCAAAATTGAATGTCTTTATAAAGATGCAGGTCTCCCACATGGGTAGAGGGACGCAAGGACTTGGATCATTTTCTGTTGCATTCCCAGGCCATAGCAGAGAGCTGGATTGGAAGTGGAGCAGCTGGGACTGTGATGTCCGCACTTCAAGCAGCGACTTTACCACCTGTGCCACAGCCTGGTCCCTCCTGTTTTTCTTTTAAGATAGCAATCTTGGGTCTTTGTAGTTTGGAAAGTACAAATATGTATGGGAAATAGATAATAATCAGATTCAATAGAGTATATGTTTTATAAAGATCATTTTTGCAAGGTATGAGCTAGAATGGTGCCTTGAATGACTTTATTTTTCAGAACCATTCTTCTATTTGAGAATAAAGTCAGTGGTTCCTTTCATTAAGCTTAAATTTACATGTTGATGTAGGACAGGACCTTTTATTCAATGGAGGTACCCTGATTGAAATTATTTGCTATGTTTAATATACCATTTTCAGTTTTTGTTTTTAACATAGAACAGAAACATAAAGATCCCACTTGGGCAACAGTGTACAAATGTCTTAGATTTTAATTTTCCTTATTATATTTTTAATTAAGACAGCATATCTAATACAATAGCAGTTTTTCAAAACTATTTACCTTTATGGAATCTTCAAATCATCCTGTTTTGTTTCATAGAAATGAGTCCATGTTTCTGTACTCAAGTTTCCTTTGGCTTATATTTAATTATTCTGTATAGCTACATTAAATTTAATTGTCATGGACTGGTTTGAATACACAAACAGTTGAGTTTTTAAAATGTAGCAACTGATGGAAACAGCCAAGAACTCACTGATGAAGACCAACTATAAGCCAAGGGCTTCGTTCGTATGACTTCTTGTGAACATCAGTAGTAGAATTTACAGAAAGAAATTCTTTGAGTTGATTCTGACTGGATGATGGTGAAAAGAATTTGTTCTGAACTTGTTAGCTCACCCATCATATTTTAATTACTTGTTTACCTTGTTTACACATATAGCTCTTAATCCTTCTGTTAATGAGAGTCAGGGACTATGCTCTCAATAGATGCTGGTTGGCTTAATAAATAGAATTTAAAATATAAAGTTGCTTTTGAAGTTTGATTCAAGGATATCTGTAGTACTGGTAATAAATAATGAAAATTCCTAGATATTTTTCAGACATCATTTCGTTTAATCCTCACGTGAAGATTTTTTATCCTTATATGAGATTATTTTTATTCCTGTTTTATTGGTGGGAAGTAAACTAGAGAAGCGAAGTGTCTTGTCTAGTGTAACACAGCTGGTGAGAGGGATAATTTTTTTCTTTAATTTTATAGAAAGCTTTAATAAATATAAATTTCATAGGTACAACTTTTGGATTATAGCGGTTTTCCCCCCATAACCATCCTCCCACCTGCAAACCATCCCATCTCCTACTCCCTCACCCATCCCATTCTTCATTAAGATTCATTTTTAATTATCTTTATATATAAAAGGTCAACTCTATACTAAGTAAAGATTTCAACAGTTTGCACCCACACAGATATACAAAGTATAAAGTACTGTTTGAAGACTAGTTTTACTGTTAATTCTCATGGTGCAACACATTAAGGACAGAGGTCCTACATGGGGAGCAAGTGCACAGTGACTCCTGTTGTTGATTTAACAATAGACACTCTTATTTATAACGTCAGTAATCACCCAAGGCTCTTGTCGTGAGCTGCCAAGGCTATGGAAGCCTCTTGAGTTCACATACTCTGACTTTATTTAGACAAGGCCATAGTCAAAGTGGAACTTCTCTCCTCCCTTCAGAGAAAGGTACCTCCTTCTTTGATGGCCTGTTCTTTCCACTAGGATCTCACTCAGAGAGCTTTCATTTGGGTAATTTTTTTGTTAGTGTCTTAGCTTTCCATGCCTGAAATACTCTCATGAGCCTTTTAGCCAGATCTGAATGCCTTAAGGGCTGATTCTGAGGCCAGAGTGCTGTTTATGGCATTTGTGATTCTATGAATCTGCTGTGTAAGGGATAAATGTTTTTAGACCACTTTCCCCTATTCAGTTATTAACTGGTCATGCTCATCCACCCAGGTTGTCGTTCTGTTGTTCTTGGAGCATACCAAGTTAGAACTTATATTTGGTATTTATGACTGGCTCCTCTGTTCCCTGTCTCCCCGCCCCCCCCCCCCCCCCCCCAGTTTAAAAACTATTCCTTGAGCATCCTTTCTAGACATTCCTCTTTCCCCACAATCTCTTAACTTAATGAACACAGTCCTTTAATTTCCTTCATAAGAGTTGTCACAGTCAATTTGTATGGTTTGCTATCTTTCTGCCCTACTGTAATGTAAACAACATGAGTTCAAGGACTTCATTTTGTTACTTTATCCCCAGTGCCCAGATCAGGCCTGGCATATATGTATGACAGTCAGTAAATATTAGTTGAATGATGAGTAACTCTAAAGGCAATGGTTCCATCATTATGCTGTACTAGCTGAAAAGTAATAGGAATGGTTGATATCTTACGAATTTAAATTGTGTAATAAGTGAATCTTTTACAAAATAACTGCAGTGATTTACAGGTTGTTTTTTTGTAGAGATAATAGTTGGGAAGCTGTTTTAGAGTGAGAGAACAGTTGGGAAGCTATCCTAGCAATTTTAGCATAGTACGATGAGAGCCCCGGTTTGGATAGTAGTGGTAAAAAGAGAGTGAAAGGTGTAAATCTTAAAATATTTCAAAAGAGTCTATAGGACTTAGATACCAAAGGAGTAGTCAGAAACAACAATAAAATTAAAATCTTAAGTCATTTAATAGAGGTATAGTGAACAAGAATGGAAGGCACTTTTTTTTTTTTTTTTTTTTGACAGGCAGAGTTAGACAGTGAGAGAGAGAGAGAGAGAAAGGTCTTCCTTTTCCATTGGTTCACCCCCCCCAAATGGCTGCTAGGGCTGGTGCTGCGCTGATCCGAAGCCAGGAGCCAGGTGCTTCCTCCTGGTCTCCCATGTGGGTGCAGGGGCCCAAGCACTTGGGCCATCCTCCACTGCCTTCCCGGGCCACAGCAGAGAGCTGGACTAGAAGATGATTTTGTTTTTCTGATGTATTAAATTTAACATAATGGACTATCAAAGGCAAAAAGATGTTTCGAGAGATTATTTTTGCTAATAATCTTTAGATTACTGTATTTATGGCATTTCTGAAAATACTAATATGTGATAAATACTTTTACATTGTAGCAACATCCAGAGTGTGTTAGTGTCAACCTTGTAAGTATAATTCAAGATGTCATAAGTTAAATACCATTTATTTTATAAAATTTATATTTTCATACATAAACAATGTTTATTGTTTTGAGTCCAGCTGTTAAGTTTTTAAATAATGTTTGACTATGTTAAATTGTTCTTAGAAATTATTGTTTAAAAAGTCTGTCCTTTATTACCATAGTGTTTTTCCTCAGTTAGAAATAACTTTTACAAATTAACTCATGCTCAAGTATACTCATACATATACATGAATGTTTGAGAGTGTGTATAAACTGAAGCCAAAGCTTTCTTAAAAAGTATGCTTAGTATGAGCAATGAATTCTATGCATTCTGTTTCTTTTTTTTCCTCATCAAATGCTGAGGGAAATCCACTAAATTGATTTCATACCCCACTAATGTGCTACAATACATGATTTGGAAAAACATTTCTGCTAGAGTTCTTCATGCATTAAAATAAATTAAACCTTCCTTTTTCAAATCAAATAACCTTTTAGAATGGCTGTTTTCAATATCCTGCAACCAATCTGACTAGACAAATTTGTGGGACTGAGTAATTTGAAATTTATCCCACAGGTACTGACCTTTTAAAAAATATGGTGGTTCATGAAAATTAATCTGTAAATGCCATTTCAGAAAATACAATAAACTGGAGAAAATATAGGTTGGGAGAAAGAAGCTTTGGACTAAAGAAGTCAGCAGAGTGAATAGCTAGCATATTTTTCCATCTTTAGGAGGCTGGCTGTTTTACCACAGTAGTACTGAATCCTCATGGAAGAATAATATCAAACAGAAACAGAATAATTGTAGCCATTCTCTTAATCTTCAGATTATCCCATAACGCTTGCACAGTAATTAATAAAACGTACAGGTAAGCAAAGAGCAACTTACTTAGTATATAATAAGATAAGTTTGGCTTGGTGGAATGTGCTATTTTCATGGGCTTGAAGGTAAAGTGATGTTTCAAGCCTCTTTGAGGAAGGAGTGAGGAAAGAGCCTTTATTTCCTGCCAGAGGCTGAAACATCTATCACTTGTTTTCCTTAAAATGAAGCTAACTAAAATTTTTAGATTGCTTCACACTTTATGAAACACTTCACATAAATTATCTACTCTTAAACTGAGGGGCCAAGCAAATGAAGAAAACGTATGAAGTTGATTAAAACTACAGCAGTGCTTATTAAGAACTGCTCAGTGTGTACCCTACCTTAAGGGAATCAAAATAAACTTAAAAACCAAAAGCCCAGAACTGTCCAAGGAACATCTGAGGGAACAATCAAATTTTGCTTTATGTAATTCTTATCAGAGACCTGTAAGACAGGTTTGTGATCATGTTAGAAATGTTAAAGGGCCAATGTGGTATGTTGGGTTAAGCTACTGTTTTGATGTTGGGATTCCAGTCCTCTCTACCCCACTTCTGATCAGCTTCCTACTGTGCACCTGTGAAAGCAGTGGAAGACTGAGGATGGACCCCTGTTACCCACAAGGGAGCCCTTGGTGGAGTTTCTGGTTCCTGGCTTCAGCCTGGTCCAGCCTGCCCCCACAGCTGTTTGGGGTGTATACCAGTGGATGGAAGAGCTTCCCCCCACCTCCCCCCAGTGCTCTCTCCCTCTCACCCTTCCTCTTTCCCTCCCTTCCTGCCTCCCTCCCTCCCTCCTTCTCTCCCTCTCTCCCAGTGTCTTTCAAATAAATCTTAAAAAAAGAAAGATAGATAGATAGATCATTGTGCTGATGTTGATTGGTGGCAGAGCTGGAATATAAACCTATTCCCCTGACTTAGTTCTTGTACCCTTTCTGCCAGTTTCTGCTCTAAGCCATATATTTTTTTTTTGTTGTTTGTTTTGTTTTTGTTTTTGTTTTTTCTGTAAAGAATCAGACAGTAAACATTAGTGGTTTTGCTTGCCATCATTTTGTTAACTAGTCCTCTGCCTTTGTAGCATAAAAACAGCTGTAAACATCACCTAAAGCAGGGGTGGGGACCCTTTTATCTTCCAAGGGCTATTGGATATTTACAACATTGTTTGTGGACCTTAAAAGTCAGAAACTTAGAAGTTAGCCTGCTAGGGGTCTGTATCATGTTGCGGTGGCTTAAGCCACCGCTGCAATGCCAGAATCCCATATCGACACCAGGTTGAGTCCTGGTTGCTCCAGTCCCTGTTTAGCTCTCTGCTATTTGGGTCTCTGCCACCCACATGGGAGACCTGGATAGTGTTCCTGACTCGTGGCTTTGGCCTAGCCCAACCTCAACTATTGCAGCCTTTTGGAGAGTGAACCAGTGGGTAGAAGATTATCTCTGTCTCTCACTCACTCACTTGCTCTCTCACTCTCACTCTTGTCTCTTTATCACTTTGCCTTTCAAATAAATAAAATAATCTTAATGACAAATTAGCCTGCTATAAATTTAGTGAATTTTGAGTTGCACCCGTGGTTGCCTTGGCAAAATCAGACCATGTGATTTGGTGAGCTTTATACGGCCCATGGACTGCACATTCTATGCTTTTGACTTAAAGGAATAAAGGTGAACCTGTTTTTGTAAACTTTATTTGTAAGACACGTGACTGCAGATTTTGCTGTAGTTTATTGACCTTTGCTTTAAATTCTCTGCTTTTAAATGCAATGTGAGGAGCAAGGCAGAGATGATAGGTAGGTGTTTTAGTCAGCTTATTGTTAATGCAGTGAAATACTTAAGATGGTGTACTTATGAAAGAAGATTAATTTTGACTCTTGGTTTTGGAGGTTTGTGGTCCAAGATCAGGCTGACTGACTGGCCTCTGGTGATGGTATTCTGGCTTGGCAGGGTACTGAGGCATCATAGAGCATACTGACTATCTCCTTGTAAAGTCACCATGATTTGATCATGAGTGCCCCGCCCTAAAAATGTTACCCAGTTTAATCATGCTAAAGGGTGATGTTGTGGAGCAGTGGGTTAGGCCACGATCTGCAGTTGGGCATCCCATATCAGAGCACCAGTTCGAGCCCTTCCTACTCCACTTCCTATCCATATACCTGATCAGGCACCTGGGGTAGCAGCAGAAGATGGCCCAACTCTGTGTATCCCTGCCACCCATGTAGGAAAATTGGATAGCGTTCGACCCTGGCTTATGGGGACATTTAGGGAGTGAACCAGCAATTGGAAGATCTCTCTAATGCTGCCTTTCAAATAAATAAAAATCTTAAAAAAGCAACAAAAGAGGAAACAAGAAAAACCTTTGAATAATGAAGAGTTTTAGAGAAAAGGTGTACATAGTGCTCTAAAAATATCTTTAAAGGGTGCATAAAAATGTAAAGATAATGTTTTTACTTTTTTATCTTACTTTAAAAATACCATGAAGTACTTAGTGTATGGAGTACTTTTTTTTTTTAAAGGTTTATTTGTTTATTTGAAAGGCAGACTTCAGAGAGAGAGAGACAGAGACAGAGACAGAGACAGAGAGAGATCTTCCATCCACTGGTTCACTTCCCAAATAACCATGACAGCTGGAACTCCCCAAATGGCCACAAAGCCAGGAGCCAGGAGCTTCTTCCTGATCTCCTACGTGGCTGCAGGGGCCCAATCCTCCACTGCTTTCCCAGGCACTTTAGTAGGGAGCTGGATTGGAAGTGGAGCAGCTAGGACTTGAACTGGTGCCAAAACAGCATATTGGTGCTTCAGGCTGAGGTATAACCTTCCGTGCCACAGCCACAGCCTCTCAATATTTTAAAATTTAGAGTATGATGCATAGGGAAATTTGGAGGTGGGGAAGAGCTCTTTGTTTTCTCCATTTGGTCATTTAGAAAAAGTTTCTTTTAATGTTCCCTGTTTTTGTGGTTAATCCTTCAGGTTTTTATTTGGAATCCCTGGGAGCAGATTTTGACAAGGAAATGTGTTTCTCACCAGTTTCACCATGGTTTGTGTTTTTTTGGACACAATCAATATATATTTAACCTGTACTCCATTTTGGATTGATTTTATTTGCCTTTCTTTTCCTCTCTCCCCAGTCTGGTCCCCCCGCCCCCATCTTCCCCCAGTCTGGATAGATTGAGTAATTTCCCAGTTCCAGAGGACATGAGCTACTTTCCTCTCTCTGCCTTTGCTGTTGCCCTAAATTTTACCTGAAACACCTTTGATCCTTAGGAATCAATTCATTGTAGATTCTTCACTAACCTGTTCCCTCTGCTGAGTAGAATTAATTTTTCTCTCACTTTTCTTTCTTAGTGCTGTGGATATACTACAGTTACAGCTTTTATCACATTTTGAAGTTGTATACAGTTTTTCTCTTACCTTGTGAGCTCAGTCACAAAGGATGATCCTTTTTTATCTTTGTATTTCTTGTACATCATGGAAATATTAATATATTTTTGGATGAATGAATTTCATATATCAGTGAATGAATGAAAAGAGATGTATCAGTACATGAAAGGGGAATATCTTTGAAATCAGATTTTTCCAGTAATACATTTTGACTGATAAGGAGGAGAAAATTGATGGAAAATCTGGAGGAGAAAATTGATGGAAAATCCAAGAATCTTGATAAATGAATTTTTTTAAGATTTTATTTTATTTATTTGAAAGTCAGAGTTACAAAGAGAGAGAGAGAGACAGAGAGAGAGAGAGAGAGAGAGGTTTTTCATCCACTGGTTCACTCCCTAATTGGCTGCAATGGCTGGAGCTGTGCTGATCTGAAGCCTGGAGCCAGGAGCTTCTTCCAGCTCTCCCACGCAGGTACAGGGGCCTAAGGATTTGTGCCATCTTCCACTGCTTTCCCAGGCCACAGCAGAGAGCTGGATCGGAACTGGTATGGGGATGTGATTTGAATGATTCTAGCAACCAAGTTTATAGATCTGAATATAATATATATGTTCCTTGTAAAAATGCATTTGTTGAATTATAGCTTAAAATCTGGATTACAAAAGACTAGGGTTAACAATTTTATAGATTAGGTAGACAATATCCTGTTACTTTATTTTAATCCTGTTTAGCCACCTACAGTTTTAAGGGACTGTTATTTTCTCAGATATTCTGTAATTGGATTTGAATACAGTAGCACTGTTTTTTCTTTAACAAATTTCTGTTAGTTAAGTGAAAAACTTTCAGCATTGGTCTTTTTTTTTTTTTTTTTTTTTGACAGGCAGAGTGGACAGTGAGAGAGACAGAGAGAAAGGTCTTCCTTTGCCATTGGTTCACCCTCCAATGGCCGCCACGGCCTGCACGCTGCAGCCGGCGCACTGCTCTGATCCGAAGGCAGGAGCCAGATGCTTCTCCTGGTCTCCCATGGGGTGCAGGGCTCAAGCACTTGGGCCATCCTCAACTGCACTCCCGGGCCACAGCAGAGAGCTGGCCTGGAAGAGGGGCAACCGGGATAGAATCCGGCGCCCCGACTGAATGTAGAACCCGTTGTGCTGGCGCCGCAAGGTGGAGGATTAGCCTATTGAGCTGCAGTGCCGGCTCAGCATTGGTCTTGTATTAGTGATTAAATGAATGACAATGTTGTCATATTCTTTTACTATTTTTTATTTTAGTCAAAACTTTATGGGAGCTATAAAATTTGATTACTTTTTTAAAGCTGTCATTACCTGAAAACGATTGTTTTTACTCATTTTTTGTAGTGTTAACTTGATTTCTTGGAATATTTATGAAGAACCATGCATTTTTGGCTAGTCACAGGAAAAGTATCTTTAAAGTGGTTTTGGTTGACTTTCAGGATTTAAAATATTACATAGTAACAATTTTGATAGATTTGAGGTCATTTCTCGTAAATATAAGCTCTGTATTTTAAAACTATTTAGTTATTAAACATCTGTGCCAAAATTTAAAGGAAAATATAGTGCTACTCAACCTAGATATTTTTGAGCCTTCCAATGTTTTATTTGGTAAAAGCAAGGGTTTTCTTTCATCTATATTTTAAAAAAATTCTTCCCCCATATTTCTTTCTCCACTCTTTTTTTTGGTATCTTCATTGTGAAATGGAAAGAGAAAACCACGCAAAATAAATTTATACTGTAATTGTTTATTACAATGTGAAAATGCCAGAAACTATTGCCCAGGCTAAGACATAAGTCTTTGTTATCCCTTCCAGAAGTCCCTTTCAGGTAGGTACATCACCATAATCCTAGTGCTCTTACATCAGTAAACTTTATCCTGACTTTTCTAGTATCACCTTCTTGCATTTTAGAGATGTTCCCTAATCATCATTCATTTGTTGCCCCATACCTGAAATGAACTATTTGAGAAGTCCAGATTTGTTTTAGTGGGACATGGTATTTTAAGACCTCAATGTGGGTGCTATGAATGTTCATCATTTTTGTAGGAAATACATTTGTATATGTATTTAAAGATAATGCCCTAGGAGTTCATACTGATACTTCAAGACTACTAGATTATTTGCTTGACTTCCTTTTCTTTTGCTTTTGAATCTCCTTTCATTAGAAGACATCTGGTGTTCATGAACACAGGAGATGACAGAACTAGAATATCCCATGAAATTTTTTTATCACAGCTACAGCAATCTTAGAAAAAAAGTACTAATACTAGTGTTATTACAGAAAACATTTTTTTTTAAAATCACATTCTTAGTCCATTTGTTCTGCTCTAACAAAATACCTGAGACTGGGTAATATGTAGAGAACAGAAATTTACTTTTCAGTTATGGAGGCTGGGAATTCAAGATTAAGATGCCAGTAAGTTCCCTGTGTGGTGAGGGCCCCATCTGTTCTTTAAGATTGTTATCACTTGGTGGAAGGGATGGAAGAGCAAACAAGAGAGGCTGAATTCAATCTCTTTTATAAGGGCACTAATCCCATTCATGGGGGTGGAACCCACAATGCCTAATCACTTCCTGAAGGCACCATGTCTTTATAATGTTGTGTTGGGGATGAAGTTTCAACATGAATTTTGGAGAGGATACAACTTGCTAACTTCTTGCATGTTGATCACAATATGTACACTTTACACTTGGAATTGAATTTTTCTGGATAGGAAGCCTTTAGCTTATACCTTTTTTTCTTTGAGTGTCTTAAATATGTTAATATATTTTCTTTTGGCGTAAGATGTTACTCTGGAAAATTTAATCAGCTAATTTTACTTCCCTTTTAAAGTGAAGTCCTGTTTCTATAGTTCTTAAAATGTTATTTTTCTCCTTGAAAGTCCATGCATTTTGGTGCCAGTGCTGTGGAATAGTGGGGTAAGCTGCTGCTTGCCACACCAGCATCCCATAATGGAGTGCTTCTTCTGAGTCCTGGCTGTTGCGCTTCAGATCCAGCTCCCTGTTAATGTGCCTGGTAAAGTGGAAGATGGACCAAGTTCTTGGGCCCCTGCCCTCTATCCAGGAGAACCCAAATGGAGTTCCAGGCCCTGGCTGTTGTGGCCATTTGGGGAATGAACCAGTGGATGGAAGAGCTCCTTCCCTCACTCTCTCTGACCTTTTAAATAAATAAATAAATATTTTCTTAAAAAGTCCATGCATTTTACTAAGATATACAATGATATTCGTCTTTCAGGGTTACTATTCTTAGCATTTTTTTCCACTGTTTAGATTTAGGTATTTTGCTATGTCAGTACAATATTCTTGAATTAGAGATTTAAATATTCTGTGTTTTTGCTTGGATTTTCCTCTTCAGTGGATCCTTTCATGGGCATGTTGGATATTCTTTGTTTATCCTGTTTATCTTAAATATTTGTGTTACTCTTTCAAATCCTTATCTCCTCATTTCTCCTATGTTTCTAGTTTCTTTATTTTTTACCCTGGGTTTTTTTTCTCATCCGTTCTTTCTAGTTTAGTTTCTATTTCTGAAATTAGTTTTATTTTTTACTCTATCAAGAATTCTTTCAGGGCCGGTACTGTGGGACAGCTTGTTAAAGCCACGATCTGTGCACTGGCATCCTACATGGGTACCTGCTCAAGTCCTGGCTGTTCTACTTCTGATCCAGCTCCCTGCTAGTGCATCTGGGAAAGCAGTGGAGGAAGGCCCAAGTCCTTGGGCCCCTGCACCCACGTGGGAGACTCAGAAGAAGCTCTGGCTCCTGGCGGCTTTGGCCTGGCCCAGCCCTGGTCGTTGCTGCCATTTTGATAGTGAACCAGCGAATGGAAGATCTGTCTCTCTCTGTAACTCTGTGTTTCATATAAATAAATCTTTACTAATTGTTATATTTCATTTGTGAGTTATTCTAATTCGAAATTATATCATTGTTCTATGTGCTGTATCATTTTCTTAATGTTCATTTTGAAATAGTATTTTATAGTTTTAATCTGTTTTATGGGCTTATTTTCCTGGCATGCTTTCAGTGTATGTAGCAATTAATTTTTTTCTTTTATATTTTTCTTTTGATAACTTGACCTTGATACATTTCTGTTGCTCATTTTAAGTTTTGATTTATTTTGGAGCCAGAGAGGAGGGAGGGAGGTAGGAGGGAAGAAGAGACAGGGTGAGAGGGATAGACAAAGAGCCAGAGAGGGAGAAGAAATCTCCCATCTCCTGGTTTACTTCCCAAATGACTGCAGCATCCATGGCTGGGCCACGTCGAAGCTAGGAGCTACAATCTGGGTCTGATATGTGGGTGGTAGGTACCAGGGTCCTTGAGCCATCAGAAAGCTGAAATCAGGAGCACACTCAGGATTTGAACCAAGCCACTCAGATATGGGATACTGATGTCCTAAGTAGCTTTTTAAACCACTATGTAAAATGCTCAGCCTTGGTCCTTATTTTATGGGGAAAATAGCTTTTCTGAAATTTTAAAATGAAGTGTGGGATTCAGTAAATTTTTTTTTAAACTTTAGTGAGTTCCCTCCTCTATTGTTGTGTAGTATTTTGCTTTCTGAAATTTCATGGCTATATATCCTTTCTAGTTGACCTTGGGCTGCATGTTATACATTGGCTCATGGGCTCTTCTGGTCTCTCCTGTTGTTAGGTTCATCAGATAGCACTGATGCTTCCTTTAGCTTTCTTCTGCGTAGATGGTGGTGTCATGGATGTCTTGCACCCTTGACTGTTTTGTTGTAGCTGCCACTGTCTTCTGGGATCTCTCCCATCTGTTTTATAAAAGAAAAATAAAATAATTCATATATAATTTTTTATACATAGTTTCCTTCATTCTCTGTGTCTTTGATCATTGCTTGATTTAAGTATTTCACCTAGACTGTTCCATTGACATGGAGAGTCCCCACCATGTGCCAGACATTTCACTGACTCTTTATATATATATTGAATTCTAACTGCTTGTCCCTTAGCTGTATGTGTTACCTCTACTCATGGATGTGGAAGGTTAGCAAAAGTTCAGAAATTTGTATGAGCCCATGTAAAAGAGTTTATATTCAAACCAAGTGAGCTAAGCTACCATCTGCAATGCCAGCATCCCTTATCAGAGCACCTGTTCAAGTCTTGGCTGCCCTCCTTTGAACCAGCTCTCTGGTAATGCATCTGGAAAAGCAACGGAGAATGGCCTAAGTTCTTGGTCCCCTGCCACCTATTTGGAAGGCCTGGATGAAGCTTTGGGTTCCTGGCTTCAACATCAGTAGCAAGGACCATTGGGGCCACTTGGGTAGTGAACCAGTGGATGGAAGATCTCTATCTCTCCCTCCCTCAGTCATTTTGACTTTCAAATAAATAAATAAGCCTTAAAAAAACAAACAAACAAAAGACAAAACAGAAAAAGAAGCCTTCAAAATCTGTGTTCTCTTTTTTGCCAACTGGCTTCTTTTTACTTTTTATTCCTTTCCAGATTATCCATTGTTTTTGTTTTCTGTATCAGAATAACTTTGTTAGTATACAGATCTAATCATTTTGCTTTTACTTAACATTTTTTGTTGTTTTTTTGCATCTTTAAAAACAAACTTCAGGTTCTTTGGAGAGAAATAAAAGACTCTTAGAAATTCATTCGTCTTTCCTTTTCTGATTCTGCTGTTTATTTAATTATAAATTGACATGAGTTCCTTTGGTTTAACTTCTTGTTTGTTTCTTCAATCTTTAAGACTTATTTCAGGGTTACTTCCTATGTGAAATGAGAGGCAATCTGATTTCTAAGTCCAGTAGAATAAATGATTTGCTACTTTGCAATGATTTTTATAAATTCTAGGGCCATTTTTGTAAATTTAGTTGGAATCTGTTTTCATATAATGATGAATATTTTTTTATAGACTTCTAACTGTGGAACTCAGATAATACATGTAAAAAGTAGTGAAAATCTCGTGTGCTTCTCTTAATATTTATTCTCCAGGTTCCCAAATACATTGTTCATTTGAGTTGTCTGTTCAACAACTATTTAGTTCAACCATTTAAACCTATTCAGTATCTGTATTATAGAAAGATGGTAATACTTAAATGAGTATATGTGTAAGATTTTCAGTTTAAAGAGTAAGAAAACATGTATGTTGAACAGTTAATTCTACATTAGCTATCTGTCTTAGTTCAACCTGGGCTGAGAAATGTATCACAGATTGGGTATCTTAAAAAATATTGAGGTTAGGAAATCTGAGGACCACATGCTGGCAGATCCAATGTCTGATGATAGCCTACTTCCACTCACATGGCAGAGAGTAGAGAGAAAATGTCAGGTCTTTTGTGCCTTTTTATGACACTACTTCTATTCATGAGGGTTCCATGGTAGTTTATGAACAGAAATTTTTTTGGCTCAGGGTTCTGAAGGCTGAGAAATCTTAAGATTTCTACATTAGTGTGTCTTTATTTTTTTTAACTAAAAAGTTGACTTTTCTTGTCTTGTTTTAAACATCAGCCATATATGTATTTTTGTCAGTATGTGTACATTTATATCTAAATAATAGTCTTTTTTTTTTCAGAAATGCGAGATAAAATGAGAAAATGGAGAGAAGAAAACTCACGAAATAGTGAGCAAATTGTGGAAGTTGGAGAAGAATTAATTAATGAATATGCCTCTAAGCTTGGAGATGACAGTAAGTTCTTTATTTCATTCAGGCTCAGCTCATGTCTTATTAATGATTCATGCTTGCAATTGTTTTAACCTTTTAGCTCTGCTTTTTCTGTTGGTCATATCAATTTTATCTGTGACTTTTTGTTTCAAGAAATTTAATGATACTATATTTTGAGAAGATTTTAAATTGTGGGTAGTAATAAAGCTGCCAAATAGCCATTCTTGTGTTAAAGTTCACAGGGCTGCCAAACATCTGGCCAGACTATGTTTCATAAAGACATTCTGGTCTGGCTAACATGTATTTCATAAAACATTTTTAGAACAATAAAGGTATTAAATAATTGGAAACTTTTACTATAAAGGATGTTAAAATATTTTACATCACTGACAGCTTATAAGAATACTTTCTTACTTCTTGAAATTATACCATAAATCAATTTTAAGTATAAATGGTGTTCTTTAAAATATTAGAAGCTAGAAAATTCATTAATCTGAATTCTTAGAGATTCTAATATTAAATTCTACTTTTTCCCCCTCTTTATGTATCAGTTTGGATCATATATGAACAGGTGATGATTGCAGCCCTAGACTATGGTCGGGATGAGTTGGCATTGGTAGGTATTTAAACTAATTATTTTATCTTATATTTAATTAGCTTCATGAATTATATATAAGTAGGTAAGTCTTAGGATATGGCTTGAACTAAATGCTTTCTCTTACTGGTTTTGAATGCTGTTTTTTTTTTTTTTTAGCTAATTATTTTTATTGATAGATTTTATGCATTCCGTAGGTACAGTTCCAAGAAGACAGTTCCCGCACTTCCCTGCTTCCCCCCAGTCCCTATCCTGCTTCATCAGTTTTTGTAAAACTTGTAATTTTTTTTGTTTGTTTTTATTTATTTGCTTGAGAGGTGGAGTTACAGACAGAGGGAGAGACCGAGAGAAAGGTCTTCCATCCACCAGTTCACTCCCCAGAGCTGATCTAGTCCAAAGCCAGGAGCTTGGAGCTTCTTCTGGGTCCCCAACACGGGTGCAGACCCAAGCACTTGGGCCATCTTTCACTGCTTTCCCACGCCATAACAGAGAGCTGAACTGGAAGAGGAGCAGCCGGGACACCAACCGGCACCAAATGGGATGCTGGCACTGCAGGTGGAGATTTGGCCTACAACGCCACAGTGCTAGCTTCAAAGCCCATAATTTTAATCCTTTCTTTAATCATAGGCTTAATTAGTGACTGAGACTAAGTAGATAATTTGGGATACAATATCTTAAATCTTTTTTCTTTTTTTAAGATTTATTTCTTTGAAAGAATTAGAGAGAGAGAGATCTTCATGTGCTGGTTCAGTACCCAGATGGCTGCAGTGGTTAGGGCAGGACCAGGCTGAAGCCAGAAGCCAGGAGCCAGGAGTTTCTTCTTAGTTTCCCATGTAGGTGGCAGGGGCCCAAAACTTGTGCCATATTCAGCTGCTTTTTCCAGGCCAGTAGCATGAAGAAAAACTTGTTATAAATTGTGGTTAAACTCTATAACAAGTTTTTCTTTTTTTTTTTTTTTAATAATTAATTAATTTATTTTTTTGACAGGCAGAGTGGATAGTGAGAGAGAGAGACAGAGAGAAAAGTCTTCCTTTTTGCCGTTGGTTCACCCTCCAATGGCCGCTGCGGCCGGCGCATCGCGCTGATCTGAAGCCAGGAGCCAGGTGCTTCTCCTGGTCTCCCATGCGGGTGCAGGGCCCAAGCACTTGGGCCATCCTCCACTGCCTTCCCGGGCCATAGCAGAGAGCTGGCCTGGAAGAGGAGCAACCAGGATAGAATCCAGCGCCCCGACTGGGAATAGAACCCAGTGTGCCGGTGCCGCAAGGCAGAGGATTAGCCTGTTAAGCCACGGCGCTGGCCTATAACAAGTTTTTCTTTTGGGTTGTTCAATGACTTTCATAGTATATAGTGTTAAATACTGGTGTGCAATATTATCAACATGTATTTTAAATTATCAAAAATTCTGATTTGTGATACACAACCACAGACTTTGTATTTCCGAATCACATTAAAACATTTCATTAGTACTGATTAATATATTTAAATTTTTTAGACATAGACCTTGATGCTATGTTTCCAGAACCCATTAAAACATTTTGCTAATGGTTAAGTTTCCTCACTAGTTAAAGGCTATTAACTAGTTCCTCATACTTTAGGGCACTTTAATGGACCATTTATGTAATTTTTTATTTTTCTTAGACTCGTAAGACCCTTATAGTCCCTTAAATGTTGCTGAGAACAGAGCTACTCAGTAAATACATGATTATTTATTTAGTTGTTGAATGAATTGTGGATACCTGTCCAAAGAAAATTGGTACTCTTAGATTTGGTGTCTCTTTTTTCTGAACCCAAAATGATATATGTGAATTTGAAGGATGATTGATAATATGATTTTAACAGAGCAAAATTAAATAAAATGTTAAAATTATTTACTTAATTCTTACCAAGAGAATATTTATGTTATAATTAGGAAGAAAAGACTAGGAAGCTGTTGACATTTAAGTACATTATGGAAACAGTTTTTAAGAAGGAATAATGTCCTCTTCCCCACTTAATGCTGTATAATTGTTCAAACCTGGTAAATGCCACTCTTAGGATCATTGGTTACTATACTCACTCTGTCTTTTATGACCTTGTCTAAATATGATCAGAGTTGGCAAACTTGGAAGGCTTCCATAGCCTTGGCAACTCATGACGACAGCCTAGGGTGGTTACTGGCGCCATAAACTAGAGTGTCAATTTGTTGGGTCAACAACAGGAGCCACTGTGCACTTGCTCCTCATGTGGGATCTCTGTCCTTAATGTGCTGTACATTGTGATTTACTGCTATAACTAGTACTCAAACAGTATGTTTCACTTTGTGCTTCTATGTGGGTGTAAGCTGTTGAAGTCTTTATACTAAATTGATCTTCTGTATATAAAGAGAATTGAAAATGAATCTTGATGCAAATGGAAGGGGAGAGGGAGCGGGAGAGGGGAGGGTTGCGGGTGGGAGGGAAGTTATGGGAGGGGGGAAGCCATTGTAATCCATAAGCTGTACACTGGAAATTTATATTCATTAAATAAAAGTTAAAAAAAAAAAAGAAGGAATAATGTGATAGTAGTTTTTAAAGTTATTAATTGATGTCCTAATCTGCTTGTTTTCTCAGTTGATTGCATGATCAGTTTTTAAGAACTGATTGTTGCCATCATTAATTTCATAGTTTTCTTTCACCCCATTATTCATTACTCATTAATTTCACTTCATGATGTTAGATGACACTAATGAAATTATTCAAGATGATACATTGAAGACTATATAGGTTACTCCTTATAGTCCATTTAGTATACATAAAATGTAATTACTATTCTTCATTTTTCTTTTTTTTAATGAATTATTTTTTTCAGTTTTGTCTTCAGGAGTTAAGAAGACAGTTTCCTGGCAGTCACAGAGTCAAGCGATTAACGGGCATGAGATTTGAAGCCATGGAAAGGTAACTAAATCTGAAAAGTGTGATTCCATTTAAAAATGGCAAACACAAGCCTGTGTTTAAGTCCTTCTACACCACTGGTATATCATTCATTAATTGCACAAGGTCCTTAGCTCTTGACTCTGAAATATGTCGCAGTTACACAGTGATACTCATGATCAATCTTGCCAGCTATTCAAAAGAATTTAATATATAAGAGTAGGATACATTAGCTGTCTGTGACCTAGTGAAATAGGATCATGCTTTGGACTAAACTGACTTCAAATCATGGTTCTTGCATTTACTAAATCTTGAATTAACAACTTATTTAACTTTGTTTTTGTTTTTAAATTTACTCTTCAAAAATAATGGTATTTTCAACTTCTCAGGATTGTTTGTACACACATATTTATGTATAAACATACACTCAAAGCAAGTGGGAGGCATATTGATCATCTAGCTCAGGGATTTTCAACATTTTTGAAAGTGAAACCTGTTTTTCACATTTACTCTTAACCCAGAAAGGCAAGAGAGAGAAGATGGTCTGTTCTATTTCAAGCATTGCATGTAGACCAACTTGGCCCATCTCTAATTCTTCCATATTAACTTCTGAAACCAACTGCAGGGAACAGATTCAAGAGTTTATTTTAAGTAGGAAGCAAGGTATTATAGAGTTCTTCACTTGGGTTGAAACTGGAGATACACACAGATACTATATTGTGTAGGGTTTTGTATGCCCTGTCAAGGAGTTTCAGCTGAAGGTATGAGGAAATCATAGCAATGTAAGGGTGAATAAAAATTGAATTGGTTTGTAAGATCAATGTGAGTCAGTAATCTTAAAAGGAATATCTTTGAGAACTGTTGTACTAGTCCATGAGAGAGAGATAATGCTTTTTTTTGAAGACTTATTTGGAAGGCAGACTGAGAGAGAGAGAGAGGGAGAGACAGAGAGAAATCTTCCATTTGCTGGTTCATTCCCCAAATGCCTGTAACAGCCAGGACTAGGCTAGTTCTGAAGCCAGAATTCTGGAGCCCAAAACTCCTTCTGTGTCTCCCACATTGGAAGCAGAGTCCCAAGCACACAGGCCATCTTCTGCTGCTTTCCCAGGTGTATTAGCAGGGATCTTGATTGAAAGCAGAGTAGCTGAGACTTGAACTAGCACTCCAGTATGGCATTCTGGTGTCACAAGCCGCTACTTAACCTGCTGTGCCACAATGCCAGCATCATAGATAAAGATATCTGAAATTATGACAGAGAAATTATGACAGATGAGAGAAATTAAGTAGAAAATTATTTACTGATTGCATTTTAGTGCTATGGGCAAAAGATCTGTAATGACTTGTTTTCCTCATCTTGACTACTTAGGTGTCATCAACCAGACAAACAAATAAAGAATGAGGAGGAATAGGTTTGGGTGGAAAGATATGTTGAGCTTGATGTATTCTTAGGGGATATCTTGCTGGAAAAAAGAAGTTGAATATATATTCTGAGGAGATTGTCCATGTGGAGCAAATAGAGAATCAAGTCCACCTGTCAGAGACTTAATTTGTATTGATGGGATGGAAAGATCACTCATACCAGATATGAGAATGTCATCTTGCACAATTTATATAAACGAAGTCTGGAATACATTCTAAGGTTTGGCATAGTTAATTGATATTAAGGCTTTTCTGATAAACAGAAACTGAAAGAAATATGTGCATAAAGATACTCTTTGCAGTGTTGAATTGCAACAGCAAAAATAAAAATATGTCCTCTAGCCTAGCTTGTTCCTTGACTATTTTTCTTCTTTTTTATCTTGCCTATTGCCCATTTTTTTGAATATCCTTGCAGTGAAATCTCTATATATCTAAGAAGATTGCTTTAGAACAAGAGCCTGGAGAAAATTTACTGGATTAAAAGATATGCTTACATTGAAGGCTATTGATACACAATGCTAGAGTACCCATCAGAAGAACACACAAGTTAATTGTCCACCCAAAAGAATTCCTGATGTGTCCTCATCCTTAAAACACTAAATATAGCTATTTGCTTATATTATCTTTTTTTCATAAGTGAAAAATATTATTTTAAGTATTGCTTAGCACAAATTCTAGTTCTTAATTTCATATGTAATATATTTGTTTATTCCCATTAGTGGGTTTTTTTAGATTTACTGAGATATAATATATGAAAAAGCACCCATTTGAAGAATACAGTTAACTGAATTTTAATAAGTATTTTATGCCCATGTTATAGCCATCCCATTTAAGATATAGAAAATTTGTTTCACACAAAAAGTTCTCTATGCTTTTACAGTCAATGCCAGGTACCCAGTAGATCTGATTTCTGGGTTTGAGTTTATTTCTATGGTTATATGTATGATTATTTGTTGGCTTTTTACAGCTCAGTAGTAGTTCATTGTATACATATATTATGGTCTGTTTTACTCCAGTTGTTGAAGGATATTTGAGTTGTTTCTAGGTTTGAGGTAATTTTTTTTAAAGATTTATTTATTTTACTTCAAAGTCAGAGTTACACAGAGAGAGAGAAGAGGCAGGGAGAGAGAGAGAGGTCTTGCATCTGATGGTTGACTCCCTAACTGGCTGCAACAGCTGGAACTGTGCCAATCCGAAGCCAGGAGCCAGGAGATTCTTCCAGGTCTCCCATGCGGATGCAGGGGCCCAAGGACTTGGGCCAACCTCCACTGCTATTCCAGGCCACAGCAGAGAGCTGGATTGGAAGTGGAGCAGCCAGGATTCGAGCTGGCGCCCATATGGGATGCTAGTGCTTCACGCCAGGTTGTTTTTAACCTGCTGTGCCACAGCGTCGGCCCAGGTTTGAGGTATTTTAAGTAAAGCTGCTGTAAATTTCACGTACCAACCCTGTCTGTTTAACTTTCATTTATCATATTTTAAATTCCTGTTTCTTGATGTTTCCTTCTCTTTTTAAATAGATATGATGATGCTATACAACTGTATGATCGAATTTTACAGGAAGATCCAACTAACACTGTAAGTTTACAGCTTCTCTTTAATATAATCTAAAGGTAAATTTAAAAAGTGGAATTAATTCATTGAAGAAAGATGCATAAGAACTCTGGTTTCATTTTAAATAGTTCTTGATGGACCACATTTTCTTTTAAATAGATTTAAAACTCCAGTAAAATTTGACTTGTAGAAGCTACCTTGTTAGAAAAGAATCTAGTTGAGGCTGGTGCTGTGGCTCACTAGGCTTATCCTCCACTGTGGCGCCGGCACACTGGATTCTAGTCCCGGTCGGGGCGCCGGACTCTGTCCCGGTTGCCCCTCTTCCAGGCCAGCTCTCTGTTGTGGCCCGGGAGTGCAGTGGAGGATGGCCCAAGTGCTTGGGCCCTGTACCCCATGGGGGACCAGGATAAGTACCTGGCTCCTGCCTTCGGATCAACACGGTGCGCCGGCCTCAGCGCGCTGGCCGCAGCGGCAATTGGAGGGTGAACCAATGGCAAAGGAAGACCTTTCTCTCTCTCTCTCTCTCTCTCTCTCTCTCTCTTTCTCTCTCACTGTCCACTCTGCCTGTCAAAAAAAAAAAAAAAAAAAAAAGAATCTAGTTGAAATTTGGAAAGAGAAGATAGACTGCATACTTACATAAAAGCCTAGCAAACCTGTGTTTTTATAATATTTTGAAGCTTATGAAAGCTAACTTGTCTATTTTGTGTAGCTATATTTTAGTTAATGGAAAATGAAAGAAATATTTTAATTAATATGTGGAATAATGAAGATACTTTGTTTTTGCTTTTTTCTAACCTCAAACATGAATAAGAAAACGTGAGTTTATATTTGTGTATCTGTGGTTTTCTGAAGATGGCAGCTTTACCCTGATTTCACAGTAATGTATTCTTAATATGTCTATATAATAATTTTTACTTAAAGAAAAATGCCCTGCTGAGGTTTATGGCATTTTTTTAATTGAGAACATTTTAGTGTTAAAAATTGGCATAAAATCTTCCTCAGATTTAATTTTTTACTCAATGAAAAGTTAGAGATATTTTAGATGATATTTTAGTCATTTTAAAGGATTATATCACCATTGCCAGGCAGACATATGCCTCTGAAAGAAAACATTTTAGAATTTTTAAAGAAAAAGTTGAGTTTTTCTTCTTTTGTAGTTGGAAAAATTTTATATTAACACATAATACTGACACATGAAAAATTTCCCTCATTTGACAACTATTTCTTTAAAAATAGAAAGTCATATAATGTATGATTATGACTTGAATTTTAATGTGCCAAATGTGTGATATTTAAAACAGTGATAATTTCATTCATTTTAAGTAATTATATTAGCATAGAGAATTACTTAATTTTCAAATGTGTAATTGTAGAGCAAATGTATTCCAGGTTTTGATCATAAATCCCTATCTATGCTTATTTCTTTTGATATTTCATAGTAATTTTTGTGTATTTATAGTAGTAGATATGTTCTGTAAATAATAGATTTCCATGTTTTTTATTATCACACGCTATGGAAATTTTCTCTGGAAACTTTTGTGTTCTTCTTGTATGTGTGTATGTAGATACTTGCATGGGAAAGTTTGATTGTTTCATGAGAGTTCTCAGAATACAGACAGTTCAGGGGAAAGTTTTGAGAGCTGAAAGCCTACCTGTTTAAAAAACCAGCGTTTCTCAGTTTATCTAATATTGGATGTTAATAATATAAAGAAAATAAAATTTGAATGTTCTTGACTAATTATATTAACCATCCTGAGTTTACCATCCATGTTAGTGAAAAAGAAGCCTTATAAAAAGTACCATTTTCTTTTGGTAAAGATTTTCTCATTCACTTACTTTAAATTTTGATTTCAGCACAGTTTCCAAAATACTCATTTTCTGCTTAGCCAGCCATGTGTTGAAAAAAATGAAGTCAGATTTCTAAAGAGTTTTTGAGTTATTGAGCTATTAATAAATTAATAGCTAATAATTTAATTTTTTTGCATTTTACTTTTGTTTCATCATAAGGGATGTTTTTAATAAGCTTATTTTATTTCCAGGATATAAGATAATATATAATTAAATATTCTTTCTTTATAGTACTGTTTTATGACTTTATAAAACCTACTTTTTGACTTTTTGTGACTTTAGAAACCAAAGAGAATTTATATGATTCTCGTCATAGATTATGGGGATACTTTGAAAAGTTTATGAAAAATAGAATTAAAGATTAGTTTATTTGAGAGAAAATTTTTGAAAGTCAACGCATGTGATGAGTCTTCAAAAATTTTTGGCAAAGTCTTACTATAGAAAAACTACATCAGCTTCAACATTTTGCACCAAAATAAGCTTTTCTTTCAATTCCGTTTACTATGAACTTTGTGTAATATGATCATGTGTGTAGAAATAGTAACTATGACCTTTACTGATAGGTAAACTTTTTAGAAAAGATTACTAAATTTAGCTTTGCTAACTATATTATTCTTTTGTCAAATGTTACTTAATTTTTTCCTTAATCCATCCTTTCTTTCTATAAACATTTTTGATTATTTCTTATGAGTCACCACAGTGTTAATATTACCAAGAGTAAAGATACTTATTCTATTTCTGTATCTTTAGAAAGCACTGGGCAAGGCATTGAAGGAAAAAGCAAAGCCATAAAAGGCTTAGAACTAATAAAGTCTAGTAGAACACTTTACTTGTGTTAAATAGTTAAGTTTTTGTGAAAACATCAATGTATTTTTCTAAAACATCTTTAATTTATTATCTCAAAGGTGAGAAAGTCCAATTTCATCCTTAGCCACAGTTGTAATTCATAATTTTATGATGATGTTTATATTTTGTCTAAAAATGACCATCTGACCCTTTTATTTAAGTCTTGCGTCTCTGTTTCTCCATAGTCAGTATAGAAATGAGTTGAAGTTGTTCACCTAAATCTCAAAGTCAGACATTAGCAGTTCTGTCAACACTCAGAAACCTGCAGCTTTATCCTCACTTTGTTTTCAGGGGGGCACAGAGCAAGAAATGCAAACATAAATCGTGATTCTTCTGGGTATATAAAAACTCCTAAGTCACTATTGTCTCCAGAATTAATACAAGTCAAGGATTTAATGCTTCTGTTTCAGCTTTCTGCAGTGATAAAACTAGTCCTCCATAGCCCCTAGACCTTTCAAGCATAGTGAGTGGAGATCTAAGTGTTTAGCCACGTTACACGTGCATGGTGATTCTGTAAAAAAGTGGTATCAGAATCAGCAATAGTCTTCAGTAGCAGAGGTGCCTGATGTTTCAAATTTGCCACTGGAGATATTAGGACCCTATCTTCCTCTTGATCTAAGTTGCGGTTCCAAAGTTACAATACCACTAGTCCCAGATTCCTCTTACCATAATGAATGTCCCAGGGTAGAAAAAGAAGACCCAAATGCTTACAAATCCTTCCAGAGTAATCACTGATGGAAGAGGAACTTCAACAGCAGCAGGAATATTGAAAGCAAAAAAAAAAAAAAAAAAGTGAAATTGGAAGAAAAAAGGTCTACTGCATTTGGAAAGAGAAAAGGAAAGGAAAGGAAAAGGAAAAGAGAAGAGAGAGAAAGATCCTTACAAACCAAAACAAAAGAAGGGAAAATAAAAAAAGAAGCAGAAATCTAAGCAGCATGACTATTCAGACTATGAAGCCAGTTCCCTAGAATTTTTGGAAAGGTGCTCTTCACTAACTCGATCTTCTGGGAGTTCTCTGGCTCCGCAAAGCATGTTTATGGAGAAAACTGCAACCTATTAGTACCCAAGGGCAATTCTGTCTGTTGATCTTAGTGGTGAAAACTTAACATATGTGGAATTCCCAGATGATTCCTAAATGGAGAGCTTGCTTCTGAGTGGAGATGAGTATAATCAGGACTTTGATTCAACCAGTTTTGAGGAATTTCAGGAGAAAGACGATGCTATCAATGAAATTATGTGATGTATTTGGGAAATGGATGAAGAGAATGGCTTCATGATTCCATGTGAAGAGTGTCTGTTTTGGTAGCACAGTGTGTGAATGGGGCTGCTGGAGGAGACCATTCCAGAGCAGTACATCTGCTATGTCTGCAGAGACCTTCCTGGTCAGAGGTGGAGCATAAAACATTATGATAAGGATTGGATAAATTATGGGAGAATGTGTGGGATATCTTTTTTTCTTCAAATATTTATTTATTTATTTGAAAGAGTTATACAGAGAAAGAATGAGAGGCAGAGAGAGAGTCTTCCATCGCTGATTTACTCCCCATTTGGCTGCAATGGCCGGAATTCTGTTGATCTGAAGCCAGGAGCCAGGAGCTTCTTCTGAGTCTCCCACATGGATGCAGGGGCCAAAGGACCTGGGCCATCATCTGCTAACTTTACCAGGCCATAGCAGAGAGCTGGATCGGAACTGGAGCAGCCTGGACTTGAACCAGCACCCATATGGGATGCTGGCACTACAGGCAGTGGCTTTACCTGATACGCCACAGCCTTGGCTCCGTGGGCTATCAGTTTTAAAAGAAAATTTCTCATCTCAGTGTCAAAAAGATATTTTCTGGACATCATCTGCTTGCTAATATCTACGGTGTTACAGAATTACTACACTGGTTACATCTTATATTGAAATACTGAAAGATAAACATCATCCTGATATTCATTGCTGGGCATGTTCTGGCAAGCATAAAGACCGAGATGAAATAATAGTGGCAATAGAGAAAAAAGAAGCAGTGTAAGACACAGTTACACTAGAAGTAAAGAAATATGTACAGAACCATAAAGAACCACCTCATTTGCCCCTAAGAATTGAAGGAACTTATATCACAAATGAGCACAGCTATCAAAAGACACAAAGTTTTGGTCAGGACTAAAAATCTCTTGAAGTCCCTGGGAGCTTAGATGATTATGGTGTTAGTAGTTTTGAAGAACAAGAATTCCACATGGGAGATAAAAACCATTTAATATTCTCAGCAAAAGAGCATAGAATACCTGAAAAGAATCCAGCTGAAGGGAATACAGTTTTTGTTTATAATGATAAAAAGGACTCTGAAGATAGACTAGACTTGCATCTTCAATGGAAGCTCGATCTGTTGATAGACATAGAAAATGTGCAGAATTGGGCTGGTGCTGTGGTGTAGCAGGTGAGTTAAGCCTCTGCCCATGGCACTGGCATCCCATATGGCCACTGGGTCAAGTCACACTACTTCCCATCCAGCTTCCTGCTAATGGCCTGGAAAGCAGTGGAAGATGGCCCAGATGCTTGTGCCCCTGTACCCACATGGGAGACCTGGAAGAATCTCCTGGCTCCTGGGTTTCAGATTGGCCCAGCTCTGGCCATTGTGGTCATTTGGGGAGTGAACCAGCAGATAGAAGACCTCTCTCTCTCTCCATCTCTCTGTCTGTAGCTCTACCTCTCAGATAAATAAATCAATCTAAAAAAAAAAAAAAAAAAAAAGAAGAAAACATGCAAAATCAAATCACCAGCAGGATGGATCTGATAGAAGAGGAGGTTGATGTTCTGGAAAGCTGGATTGATTTCACAGGTGAATTGGAGCCACCAGATCCTCTGGCAAGACTTCCCCAACTTAAATGCCCCATAAAATACCCCCTAATGGACATGGGAAAAATACAACAAATAGCAACTCTTTGTGTGACAGCAGTGAAAACTTAATGGAAATGTTTGTCTCTTTTGATGAATCACTTTTATTATCCACCTGACTGCTAGGTGGATTGTTAAAATACTTAAGCAGCATTTGGACATTTACTGCTTTGTGACATCTGTGGGATGGCACCTTGGAAAGCAAAGTGAAGAACAACTTTATCGGAAGCTTATATTGAAGCATCATGAGCAAGCTATAAATGAGAATGTGTTGTATGCCAAAGGTCTGTAGAGTATCATTTATGTTAAAGGAATTGAATTGGCAGGAATTTTGAATAGTCGCATATGTGAAGCTTGAGGTACCCATAGAAAAAGGCATGATGTATTTATATGGATTTTAGTAGGACGAATCACTTTTAGAAGCCAGCATTTAGCCAAAAATAAAATTGTAAAGGAAATCGAAATTCTAGAGAGTTCTGCAAGGTTGCTCTAAGAACTGTCTTTTCAGCAGTTGGATCCAGGTGCATAGAACTTTAGATTGTTTAAGCTTTTAGAGGATCATGGGCTATTTCTTGGTTGATGAATGTCTTTTATCAGAAAGCTGACAGTAGATATCTCACTTCTGAGGAAAATAATTGTGGAATTCTTAATTCCTTATGAATGTATTTGAAAAACACCAAATAATTGGAATTTATTGTAGGCACTAAACTCCTTAGAATTGCAGAAGGGTCTGATGGACCAAATGTTGATGATCCTGCTGGGAAGAGAATTTTAAATATTGCGGGAGGTGTCTCACTCTAAATTTTATGTAACATCATCAGTCCATCTAAAACCAGTACATCACATGTGCTGTATAAATAGTTGAATGGCAGTGTTCATTATTCAACATACAGTTTAATCTTGAATATGCTTGGCGTTTACCTTCTTTACAAAACTTGTAAATAAACTTCAGCTGGGATGAAGAGTGACAAAAATATCACAATAACTTGTGGCTGTGGATTTTTCAACTGCTATTAGCAGAATAGTAGAAAAGCTTCATTTCTGAAGATGAATTTTATTTTTAAATACATGTGCAGTCAAAACTTGTAGCTTTGTTTATAAATGGACAGATTTCTGAAACCACAGTCAACTAAGTTGCTGTGTTAGCTCTTGTTGGATTTTGAACCTGCATCCTACTGTCTGCCAGTCCTTATGGGAATTGTGCCCCAGTGCTCCATACACAGATATGTGTGTGTATGCTTGTTTTAAACAGATAGCCAATATACATATGTACATAATCTATACATATTTATATCACACATATCTAGTTTTATTACTATAGACTGTATGAATTGATGTTTAACATGAAATGTTACCTTTTAACAGACTTTTTAAAAATTAAAAATGTACAAGTTTTGAAATTTTTAAGGGGAAAAAGGGCTGTTGAAGAGGTATTTGATGACTTTTAACGCTTGAATAGTTTATGCCTCATTCTGTTTTTCAGTTCTATCCATCTGAATAAATGGATTTTAGGACTGATAATAAACTTGATCTTATCTCTGATAAGAATACATGCCACTGTATGTTCAGATATTTAAATTTGCAAACACACTGTTCTATCTGTAAGGTACTATATGTAAAACTCTAATAAAACAATTCCACATATCCTAAAATTTCAACTTGCCTTTTTGTGGCCTTATATTTTAATGTAAAGATTAAAAGGATATGCAAAACAGAAAATTTTGTTGCCTTTTAAGATTCTACAACTTGAAAAATGTGCCAGAGATCAACAGACATAATATGATCCTGTGTATTTACTTGTAATGCAGTAATTTTTTCAAAGATCTTGCTGTTAAATGAAAAGCTTTAGCAGAGGTGATATTGTGGGGTAGTTGGTTAAATTTGCATATTAAAGTAAAAATGGGGGGAAAAAGAAATGAAGTTTTTTTAAGCTTTAAAGGGCTCTCATTGCCATTCACATGAATTCATTATTCTTTCAGAAAATAGTGATTGAGTGCTGGCAGCCTATGTGGTCTTGAGAACCAAAGTATGAATTACACACTATCGTACCTTTATTTTTCAGAGGGTAGCATGCTGTGATAACCATTGTAGACTTCAAAACAGATTTATTAAATTCTATTTCTTGGGTGACTTGCTGCATGAGTTTTGAGCCTAGGAGACCCTTAAGAATCCATTGGCTTAGTCAAAACAGTGAGCTGTGAAACATATTCCATGTGAGTAGCGTAAGTAACCTTAGCATCGTTAGGGTATAAGGTTTGCTTTGGGCAAGAAAGAATAACCATTTCCAAATTTTTCTTTTAGAAAGGTGATGGAATGGGATACTTTCTATTTTATTTTTAATTGTGACATATTATTTTGAAAAAGTAATATATAAACTCATGTTAAAAGTTCCAGATAATAGAAAACAGTATCCTGTGAAAATTTTGTCTTTCTATTTTCTGTCTCTTAGTTTAGGTTCTTCTTCCCTTAGGCAAATACTTTCTCTCTCTCTCTCAGTGTGTGTGTGTGTGTGTGTGTAAAACCCTTTTGACTGGGAGAATGATTGGCAATGCAAATGGTGGTCTATAATCCATAGCAAAAATTTTTGAAAATTATGCCATGTCAGCATTTTCTTTATATCATCCTATTGAGTAGATACATAACATTGCAGCATGGATATATTGCAAATATGGTCCCTATCTTGATGAAACACAATTTAAGTCCCCTTTGGTGAACTCTCAGTTGATTTTAATACATTCTCAGAAACAGTGTTGCAGTGGCTATGATTTTTAGGATAAATTGTTGGAAGGAAAATATCTGGGTTAGCAGGTCAATGCATTTTAAATGTTGAGAGATATTATTACACTTTTCTCCAAAAAGGCTTCTTAGTCAACTATACCTATTTTCTGTAGTGTGTGAGAGTGCCTCTTTCCTTCCCACAGGATTTATTATCAGTTTTTAGTTTTCATCCTTGCCAGTCTTATAGATTAAAAATATTAGCTTGTTATAACTTGCATTGTGAGCTGTTAGACATCTTTTAGTATGCCTAATAAGTCATTTGTTTTTCTGAACTGCCTCCTTTTATATCATTTTCAGATGAGGTCTTATTTCTCCTCTGGTTGAAGAGTTTTAATGAATTAGTTAACCTTCCTTTCCCCACTGATTTACATCTGAGGAAAACAATATTTCATATTTATGAGTTGGTTCATTCTACACAGTAGCTGGAGGTGCAGTAAGGTCAACATTTGTGAACAAGCTGATTCGTTACTCTTCAAAATTCTGGATTTTAAGAGAATGGAGAATAAAGTCAAGTTTTGATCAGGGAAATAGCATCAGATATTTTTAGAGATAACATTTCAGCAGTATGGGATATGATTTGAAGGAGATAAGAAAAGTGTTTTAGAGCCTGTTCTGTTTTAGGCCAGAGATCATGGTTATCTAAAACTAGGATAAGTGGAACTGAAGGAGATATGTAAATGAATGAAAGTATATTTTGCAATAAAAATTAAAGTGTGAAAATATCTTTTAGAAGAGGTAGTGCTTGGGCTGGCAACTGTGGCTTAGCAGGCAGAATCACTGCCTGTGGTGCTGGCATCCCATATTGGAACTGGTTCAAGTCCAGGCTGCTCCACTTCAATCCAGCTCCCTGCTAATGTACCTTGGAAAGCAGTGGAGGATGGCCCAAGTCCTTGGCTTCCTGTACCCACGTGGGAGACCTGGAAGAAGCTCCTGGCTCCTGGCCTTTGACTGGCCCAGCCCTAGCCATTGCAGCCATTTGGAGAATGAACCAGTGGATGGAAGATCAATCTCTCTTGCTCTCTCTGTAACTTTACCTTAAATAGATAAATAAATATATTAAAAAAAAAGTGGAGTTCAAGTGTGAAAAATTTAGTCACTGCACTATGAAAAAAAATGGATTAGGCTCTTGATGAGATTTTATTGCTTACTGTACCATCAATGAGTTTTGTTTTCTCTTGCTTTTAAAATAAAGTTAGACATTTTAGTTTTTGAATACTTTTTTCTTTCTTTTTTTTTTTTTTTTGTTAAAGATTTATTTATTTGAAAGAGTTACAGAGAGAGGTAGATACAGAGAAAGAGAGAGTTCTTCCATCTACTGGTTCACTCCCCAAATGGCCACAATGGCTGGAACTGGGCCAGTCCAAATTTCCCACGTGGGTGCAGAGGCCCAAGAACTTAGGACATCCTCTGCTGCTTTTCCAGGCACATTAGCAGGGAGATGGATCGGAAGTGGAGTAGCTGGGACTTGGCCCTGTGCCCATATGGGATCCCAGTGCTGCAGGCCAGGGCTTTAACCCGTTGTACCACAGCGCCGATCCCCTGAACTCTTCTTGAAGAGAAAAATTATGTCCCTACCGTGGAACAGTGCCTAGCATATGGTGGATCAAAATGAATACTTGGTGAATAAATGCCTTCCGGAAAATTCAATATTTATTGTCTGTTCGTTGATTTTTTTTTAACTTTTATTTAATGAATATAAATTTCCAGTGTACAGCTTATGGATTACAATGGCTTCCCCCTCCCATAACTTCCCTCCCACCCGCAACCCTCCCCTCTCCCACTCCCTCTCCCCTTCCATTTGCATCAAGATTCATTTTCAATTCTCTTTATATACAGAAGATCAATTTAGTATAAAGATTTCAACAGTTTGCACCCACATAGAAACACAAAGTGAAACATACTGTTTGAGTACTAGTTATAGCATTAAATCACAATGTACAGCACATTAAGGACAGAGATCCCACATGAGGAGCAAGTGCACAGTGGCTCCTGTTGTTGACCCAACAAATTGACACTCTAGTTTATGGCGCCAGTAACCATCCTAGGCTGTCGTCATGAGTTGCCAAGGCTATGGAAGCCTTCCAAGTTTGCCAACTCTGATCATATTTAGACAAGGTCATAAAAGACAGAGTGAGTATAGTAACCAATGATCCTAAGAGTGGCATTTACCAGGTTTGAACAATTATACAGCATTAAGTGGGGAAGAGGACCGACCATCAGTACACCCAGGTTGGGAGTAGAGCCATTGGTGGTAGAGTAGAGGTTATGATTACAAAGGAATGAGGCCCAAGTGCACTAGACAGGGCCTAGAACAAAGGACAGAGTCATTATTAGAGGAGCTAAGAAAGGTGCTGTCTAAGCTACAAGTAATTTTTCTGATTGAGAGGCAAATAGAACCTGATAGAAGGGGCTTGATAATAATCTGTTGGGCTTTAGGCCTTGTAAATTCAGAGGCCCAGACCTATCTATCTCTTCACATGGGGTATATCCTAAGGGAGGTGTGAACCTCCTATATTTACTTGAAAAGAGTACACAGAGAGAGGAGAGGCAGAGAGAGAGTGGTCTTCCATCCGCTGGTTTACTCCCCAGTTGGCCACAAAGGCTGGAGCTGTGCCAATTAGCAGCCAGTAGGTTCTTCCAGGTCTCCCACATGGGTGCAGGGGCCCAAGGACTTGGGCCATCTTCTATTGCTTTCCCAGGCCATAGCTGGATCGGAACTGGAACAGCTGAAACTCAAACTAGTGCCCATATGGTATGCTGGCACTGTAGGCAGTTGCTTTAGGCTATGCCACAGAGCTGGCCCCTGTTCATTGATTTTTATATCAGAAAGATCAGATTTTAACCCTGAGTTATGAAATATTTGATGTCTTATTTTGGAATTAGATATATGCCAGGGTAAAGATGCTTTTAAAATGCCACAATTTTCAGGGGTATGGACATAAGCCTTGGAGGCAGCAAAACATGGAACTCTGGTTTTTCTGTCTGTTTCTTTCAGGGTCCTCAACTCTGTAATGTTGGTGGGCCTTAATCCTTTAATCCTTTTTTGGAAGTGTCTTTGCAAGTAGCCTATTTTTTTTTTTTTTTAAATGTTAGATTTTTTTTTAGGAACAAAAATGCTGCATTTAGCTGTCCCCATTAAATGTAGCATAACAGAAGACATGCATTCAGTTTGATAGAAATTTATTCCTAGTTTTTAGAAGTTTGAAGGAAATTATATAGGCCCTTGTTTATTGTTTGGCATTAGTGTATACAGTTTGGGTTGGAAAACTCCTATAGGAACACGTCCCTTCAAATACTGTTCTTCCCATGGGGTTCAACTCCTCTGTGGCCACCCTCTGTTACATTATTTCAGTAAAAATCACAGCAATATCTTTTACTCTTATGCTGAAGTTTAAGAAATACTGTACTTTTATAATTGTTTCTTGCCAGTTGTATTATAGCAATTTTACATGTATCACCAAAAAGAATATGAATTCTCTGAAACCAAGTACTGAATCATATTTATTTGAAAATAAATTATTTGAAAATAGAACAGGATCCATGTTGTTGTTTAGTTCATTTACTTTAGTGAGTAGAATAAATTGTTTGTGGTCAAAGTATTCTAGTCGAGTCATTCTCACTAAGGTGGATGCATTTTTTAGAACTACTGCATTTCTGAATACCTCCAGATTTACTCAGAATATCAATTGAGATAACAGTTAAATTATTTGAATTGAGATTGGCTAAAATCTAATCTTTCAGAGGGCAAAAGTGCAGTTGTTAGTATTGATTAAGAGATGATATGATTTATTTAATATGTTCTGATTTTGTTAATTAAAAATATTGACCTAAGTAAAGCAGGTAGCCTATACAGTTAAAATGACAGCTTACATGATCTACATATCTAATTTTTCATCTTATATCTCACTTAGAATAAAGCTGCAGCTTTCTACAATCAGAGGGTGTGATATATATGAGAAGACAGTGGTGAAAGAAGTAATAGAATTGAAGAAAATGGTACTGATGGACAGTAACATTTATGGACTGTTTATTATGGGCCATCACTGAGCCACAGCACTTTTTGTGTGTCATCTTATTACTTATCACCAAAATCCTCTCAGTTATTATTATCTTTCTTTATAGGCAAACAGGGTCATAGAGGAGCTAAGTAATTTGCCTAAGGTTATGCCAGTTGCTAAGTTAAGCAGCTCTACAAAGGCAGTTTGATTTTATTCCACAGTTTAAGGCTCTTAATCATGGATAAAGGTACAGTTGTAATGAATGGAATTGGGACTGAGTGGTACAATATACATGACACCCAGCTTTTGACACCTATGGACATTTCATATTTAAATTTCAGCATTTAAGTATTTTTACTATTGTCAGTTTTGTTTTTTCCTTTTTTTAATCTCAAGTATAATTTCTACTTTATAGAATAGTATACTAGGGAAGCTTTGATAGAAGCAAATTGGGTTTTATTACAAACCTTTTTTTGTGGGCTCTGGATAAAGTTCAAAAGCCAACAGAAAGCATTTTGAATCTTATTCTGGTTACTAGGTTACAGTTTGAAACATAGGGTTTTGTGTGGCTTTGGGGAAATAGGCTGCTTCTGTTTATTCACAGTTTACACATTATATAAATAAAAAATTGGATAACTGCATAGTAAATGTCCAGAAAACAAAAGACTATGGTAAAAAGAGAAGTGAATAGATTCAAGTCCTAGAATTTGCTGTGTATTCTAGGCTTTAGTTTTTGTCTATGTAAAATGAAGAAATTTAATTATTACTTCCTGCTCTTCAAATTCTTCCCAGCTATAAACTTAAGATATACTTGTTTTTCTGCAGAGGGTTACTGAGCATCTGTGAGGACACTTCGGAAGTTAATGGAAAAAAATAAAGATACTTGCTTTAGTGTAGAAAACTTTGAAATTCAAGTGTAATTTTTTAAAAAGATTTATTTATTTGAAAGGCAGAATTAGAACGATCTTCCATCTGCTAGTTTTGCTCTACAAATGGCTACAATAGCCAGGACTGGGCCTGGCCAAATCAGAGCAGAAGTGGGGCCCCCAGGACTGGAACCGGTGCTCATATGGGATGTTTGTGGCATCACAGGCAGTGGCTTAAGCCTAATAGTTTTTTCATAATAAACATTTTCTGTGAACTTTTGAAGATCCCTTATATATACACCTTCAAAAAATTTTTTGTGTTTAGATAAACTTACGTTTTAATTCCATTATTGCATAAACTTCATTTATTTATTTATTTAGAAAGTTACAGAGACTGAGAAAGAAACCGAGAAAGGGGATCTTCCATCCACTGGTTCACTCCCCAAGTGGCCTTGGTAGCCAGGGCTGAGCCAACCTGAAGCCAAGAGCCAGAAAGTTCTGGGTCTCCCATTTGGGTGCGGGGGTCTAGGGACATGGGCTGTTGTCTTCTGCCTTCCCAGGCACATTAGTAGGGAGCTGGATGGAAAGTGGAGCCGGCCACAGCGCGCCGGCCATTGGAGGGTGAACCAACGGCAAAGGGAGACCTTTCTCTCTGTTTCTCTCACTGTCCACTCTGCCTATCAAAAAAAAAAAAAAAAAAAAAAAAAGGAAAGTGGAGCAGCTGGGAAACTAACTGATGCCAGTGGCTTTACCCACTACGAGACAGCGCTGGCCCCTTCCATGAACTTCTTGAAGTATCCTTATACTTCCTTCAGTGTCCAGTACTGTTCTTTGGGAATGCACAAAAGCTGAAGTGTTTCCATTTTTGTCTTAACTTTTTAAGCCAATATCTTTGTAATATAATTGGCTGGATGTTCTATATAAGATACATTGTATATTCTGTGCTTATGTGCTGTGAAGTAAATGGCAAGACTGTAAGGCTTTTTTAAAGATTTCTTTATTTGAAAGGCAAATTTTGGGTTGGTGGGGAGCAGAGGGATCTTCTGTCCTCTAGTTCAAACTGTTATAGTGGCCTGGACTTGACCAGGCTGTAGCCAGGACCCCAGAACTCTATCCCTGTCTCCCATGTGGGTAGCTAGGCACTTGGGCCATCTTCCACCGCTTTCTCAGGCACATTAGCAGGAAACTGGATTGAAAAATGCAGCAGCCAGGAGTCCAACTGTTGCTCATAAGGGATATTGGCATCACAGCTGGCGGCCTAACCTGCTGCACCACCGTGTTGGCCCTACCTTTTAAGATTTTTAAATGTTTTTTCTCTTGGAATTCATTGCATTTTTAAAAGATTTATTGTATTTGAGTATTTTTTGTAATAGACATTTTAATTCCAAATATTAGAATTACAAATATAGAAGTTTTCATTTTTGAGAAATAGCAAGTTTTGCAAAGAGTAATTCAAACCAGAAATATAGAAAATTAAGAACGTTGACATTTTTTATAGGAGACATACTACGAAAGGGAAATGCAAATTGAAAGTTAATAAATATTCAAGACTTAACATTGTTTATATATACCTGTGAAACCATCACCATGATCAAGATAGTGAACAAAAATTATCATCATCCGAAGTTTCTTTTAACCCTCTCCAGTTTTGTATTCCTATAAATATTCTTGAGCTTTCTTCTTTGATACAGTTAAGGTACTTCTTAGAATTAAAACAATTTTTAGAGTAAAGTTATTCCGCATTCTTTCTTGGTTCTGTATCCAGTTCACCATGACTTAGAACATTTTCCAGTGTAACTGATGGAAGAGGCACTATTCTCAACCACATGTGAGAGCTTAGCGCTCTTTCTTCTAACCTTTCTGTTTGTTTTTTCTTTGCCCTTGGATAGTTTTGCCATCTGTATTGTGCTGATCAGCCCAAAGCTGAGTACTCAAACTCTCTGTAGAGCTTCAGTGTCCTTATTCTGTTTTTTTTTTTTTTTTTTTTTATCTCTATCTTATGAACTCTAGCATCTTTGATTTTCCTGGGCTCTCAGTTGTTCTCTTGAGCTTTGGGACTCTACTGGACTCAACCTGGATTTCCCTGCTTGTACAGCGCCCATGAAATTCTCTCAAGGTGGTGATCAGAACAATAAAAAGAAAGCTATGCTGTTTTATTTCATTGCCTGATATCCTGTACCTTAAAAATAGTTATTTCATGTATTTAATTCAGTTCCTAGATTGTTTCAGGCAGGAGGACAAATCTGGTCCTTGTTACTCCATTTGGCCGAAAATGAAATCCTTGCTTAACGCTAATTTAAAACAATCATGATAAATAAAGATAGATTCTTATGCCAAAATGTGGTGTTATTTTTCTTTAAAAGAAATAACTTGGAAAGGGCTGTTGTTTAATAAAGAACTATATGACTTAATAATATAATTTTGCCTCTATGATAGTGATTGCCAAGTTATTTTTCTTGAAGTTGTCATGTATATTTTCATTAGGGAGACTGGTTTTGCATAGCTAAGCAGTTACCACTTAAAAGCTTGTTCTAAACTGTAGAATATTAGGAGATAAAATACTGTATCTTAGGTTTTACATGATCAAACAATATATTACTATATAGTGGAGATTTGGGAGCAAGCTTCACATTGAGTAATAACATGTTTCTTTTATTAAAATGTTATGAAAATGAAATGGAAAAACTTTATTTTTATAGTTGGCTATTACAAAGTTAATACTGATTTCTCTTACTTAATTCTTACAAATTATATTCTACCCACCACAAAAAAATACTTTAATGATATCAGATAATTTGTAATATTTCCGATTTTTTTTCTCTCACCAAGTCCGAAGGATGAATCTAGGAAGGGAATCAGAAATTTTGGTTCCTACTTTTAATTCTACCTTTCTGATGCATTTAAATTGTTTGCATCTTTATTTCTCATCATTTGCAAAAGGATTGTTTTTTTACAAGATAATGTTAAAGATTAATTTCTTTGAAGCACTCTAAAGCAGTGCTTTACAAACTGTATTCTGCAAAATACTATTGATCTGGAAACACTAGTAAATGTTCACTAGTAGAGGAATAGTAGCAAGTAACTGAAAAAGTGAGTTAAACAGATAATTTCAGTTCATCTAAACTCATATTGCGCTTAACAATGTCCATTATAGTATTCTTTCCATATTGCTTATTATGATAGTAGATGTATTGGTTACTATTCACATTTATACTTTGTTTTTTGTGTGTGTGTGTGAATTGTGCTATTTAAATTCAAGTTTTCACTGCATTTTAGAGTATTTCATCTCAGCTGGTACAAATGCTATAATGATTGGAAGAAGATGTAAATATCAAACCAAGCAAATCTGTGCCAGTGCTTTAAAGCTCATTGTTAGAGTTTGTGGTAAGGCTTAACACATAAATGTTAAGCATAAACCAAAGTAAAAAAAGGAGATAACATTACTTGATACCATTATATGCTATGTTCTGTGTTAATTGCTTTACATTTATACTTGAAGGTAGCGGCTATTACTGAGGTTTAAAGAGGTTAAAAATGCTGCTAAGTGACAGAGTTGGGATTCAGTTTCTTGTGTTTCTGATTTCAAAATCTAGCCTCTTTTTCCTATACCATTTAGAAGAAGTAATGTTATGAATAGTGAAAGGAGTAAGTATAGTTGTGTTTCAAATGATGATGCTGCTTGGTGAAATCATTCTGTATCTGAAAGAAATTAATTTCTTAATTAAACGTTAATGTATCCCATGCCTATTTTCAGAAGGAAAGCCTGATATCCTTCCTAATTGCTTTAGGGTTTGAGTTACTCCAAGGATTTTACTTTTACTTCTGAATCTTTGAGACTTTTTAAAACTTGGCATTTATTATGGTGTTTTTTGTTTTACGTAGTGAGATTCCAAAAATGTTTCATTGTGCCTACTGTGTGGCATACACTGTGCTGTACCTTTGGCATACCTGAGCTGAAAAATCAAGCATGTAATTTTTGTAAAATGTCTTTCTTTATTGCTAAAATATTACTACTATTATATTGTTCTCAGTCTTATTTTTAAAATTATCTTTTACTTATCTAAAATTCACTTACATTTTCTTCAGAGCCAAAGCACTAAGTTCCCTACCCCACAGTTTGTAGCTCTTGTTATTGCAGAGAAGCCCTATCCATTTTACTTCCACCTGCATTTTGTGGAGTGTGTGTTATATCACGTTCATAATTAACAAGCTTAACTTGGTGTCATTTATAGTATGCCTTATTGTTTATCCTTCTGTTAGAATGAAACATATAGAGAGGATGCAAATTTAATAACTCATATAGTACTCTCTGGACCCTTTCTAGAAAGTGCACTTTTGCCTCAAACTTACAGTCTTGATTACACATAATGCTACTTTTCTCTATGACTTTGTTTTTGTGTTCTTCCTAGTATGCAGTGTCCCACACGTAACTTCCTATTTTGCTTTCTTAATGTCTACTTAGCTTTTCTGTTTCAGTGCAACTATCACATCTGGGACTTTGATTATTTCCTGTACTTCCACTTCTCCACTCCACCACAGCCTGTGTTAGGATCCTCTCTTCGTCACAACAGCCTAGAAATCTCTATCATTGCCTTTACTGCATTAATTTTTTTTGTTTACTTAAAGTAGTGTATCTTTTTCATGAGACTGAGCTCCTGCTTCCGCAATTAATTGTCTATTCCTTTTTTATCTTTATGTTTTCATTGTTTAGCATAGTACCTGACAAACAAAGATGTCTGATATACATTTTGATGAATGAGTATATCAATGGCTTTTGGTTTTTATATTTATCATTTTTTAAACTTTAAAATAGCAAGCTTTATTTCTTTCAGGACCTATATTATTCTTTTGAAAGACAGGCATACTTTTCCCTTAAAATTGTGAAAAAAGTTGTTAGAAGCCATATTTATGTAATGACATTCAAGTGGCTATGGTGAGATTTCTTTCCCTAATCTCCACTATCCCTCTACCTCTTAAGATACAGATCTTAGGAATGAGACAGACTAAAAGGCTTTACGTTGGAGGAAGATTAGGATTCCCTGCTGGCTTGTAATTATCAGAATCTGGATGGTTATTTATTTGGGAGAAACGATGCATACATTATATGCATCAAGAGTAAAGCATATGTGATTGTTAGAGGAATGTTTGAATTCCCCAAGTGGGATGTCATGGGGTATGTTTATAAACTCCCACTAAGCAGTGGTTCTACAGTGGAATTTCACTGGCATTGAGATAATAATTTGCACAGTCAAATTATCTTCTTTACAAAAACCCAGGGAATCATGAGGGCCTAATCCTTTATTAATGTCAATCCATAGGCTGCAAGAAAGCGTAAGATTGCCATTCGAAAAGCCCAGGGGAAAAATGTGGAGGCCATTCGCGAACTGAATGAGTATCTGGAACAGTGAGTGTTTTACAAGAGGATTGGGTTTTGTTATTCTGATAAATCTTTTTTTAATTAAAATGGAATTTGCATTTGATTTTCCTATTTGCTTCCAGGCTGTTCATTTACAGACTATCTACACACTTATTTTTCCTCCTTTCCTCCCACCAGATTTGTTGGAGATCAAGAAGCCTGGCATGAACTGGCAGAACTTTATATCAATGAACATGAGTGAGTTGTTAAACATGCATAAAATTTTGTTAGGAGTGCAGTTTTCATCACTCTAAGTTCAGAAAGCATAGTAGTTTTCAAAGGACTGGTTAGAAAGTATGAAGTATACGTCATTTTAAATGAGGAAAAGAAGTCATCAATTAAATGAAAAATAACAGATAAAAATATTCTGGTCTTAATATGTATATAGCTTTATTTATGTTACTTATATTTTGCTAAGTTATTTTTGCTTCAGAAACAAGTTTTTCTTTTAAGTAAGATAGCATTCTTTGGAATTAGAAAGTCCTGCGTTTGCTAACCTAAGGTTATTTTTGGTGAATTAAAATTGTGAATTTTTAATGTTCAAATTGTTCTTATTTACAAAGAGTATTATATTCCCTGCTGTTTAAAAATTCTGTCAGTTATATGCATTTATTAGACTGAGCACTAAGAGAATCAGCTCTTCCAAAGTAGAAGAATTCTGTTGCCTGGGTAAAAAACCAAGAATAATCAAGAATGTTGAATGCTGTAGGAACTTGCTTATTGGATATTTAATGTTTTTGTTAGCTTTTTTATTGCTGTAGTGACAGGAGGAAATCCCAGTGTGAGAGGATTAGTGCAGAGTCTTAGTGCAAGTTTTCTAATATCACAGCATTAACACTAACCTCATCAAGAGGCATACTTTTTTTTCTTTATTCCTTATTCCTTCTGAATCTGAAGTATATCACATTTTTTTCTGTCCTTTTTGAGAGATTCTCATGTACATTTTCTTATTGTATATAAATTTATTAACTGCATTCTCACACTACAAACAGCTGACACAGGAAATAAATTAGAGTGAAGACACTGTTGCCTTTGCCCTGGTCTGTAGATATAATGTGGAATAGAAGATAAGGTAGTTATTTCCATAATTTTACTAAAAGTGAGAGCTAAAATAAAAGAAATAACTGTCATCTAATGGACGTGTGCTAAATTCTTAGAGTTTTTCTTAATTTTTCTGCAGTATTCTATCAGATTGTTTTCTGTTAGGAAATTATTCCTGAAATCTTGTTCAATGAGGATGCTAAATGCTTCTATGTATGTATATATGTATATATATATATATATATATATATACTCATGATTCTCTTATGCTTGTGAGATATATGTAATACTGTAAGGCTGAATATTCAGAGTACAGTTTAAAAGAATTTATTTTGTTCTTAAAAGAGGAGGCAAGCTCTTAAAATTTTTTGTACTTTTTAAAGATTTGTAAAAACATTTCAGTTTAAGAAAATCTTTGGTTTTCTTTTCAAGTTAAAGAAATGCTTACTGCCAAAAATTTGGAAAACTAAAACATAACATCAAGACAGAAATTACTATAATTTTATCATTCTTAGTTAACTACCATTTATATTTGATTTTTATTCTTCCATACCTCTTAAAGAAAACACAAAACATCTTTTGACCTTATGCTCTGTAGTTTACCAAACATAGATCACTATAAGCATTATATAACATGGCTTTTTTTAGTTTTTATTATTATATCTTATTACTGTACCTTCGTATTTTTAGCCAATTTCCTAGGGGAATATACTCATAAAGGTCATTCTGTATTTTTACTATAATGCTGTATATATAACGCTCTTTGTAAAAAAGATGTCAACCATTATCAAATACTTATTCTCATTAAATACCTTCTTAATACTTTTTTTTTAACGTATTGTAACTTTAGACTTTTAAGAAATCAGATATTAGTTTTTAGCATGATTGTATGTTCTGTCCTAGAACTATATAATACCTGTTTTTTTCTATTTTCAGTTTTGCATCTGTGGTCTTTTTATATTAATCATCCAATTTAGATTATATTTTAGTTTTAACCTGTCATTAAGTTTATATAAATTAAGAATTTATTTGTGAATTATCTGTAAAGAATTTATTGAAATAGATTGATTGTACATTTAGGAGAAATAAACTGGAAAATCCCATGAAATCAAAAAATGTAAAATTACAAAAGACCCAGAAATAATTTCTTTTTTAGAAGAAATGATAGCTATGGACATCCTACCCTTTTATCCTGTATCACAAAACTCTTTTTGGTCCTAAGTCTGGTTAGTTTCAAAATGAGCATTTATATTTTTCTAATTAAATGATTAGAAGGAATATTCATAGTTAGGATGAATGGAATAAACACCTCCAGCTTTTTTTGAAACTGGCAATTAGTAGTCAGTTCACTTGGCATGTCATTGCAGTATGTAGGAATTTTTTGGTGTAATTTTAAATTATTGGGGGTGTCATGTTAGCACCAGTTTTTTGGACATAGTGTTAAAAATGTAACAGTTAAGCTGCATATGAACAGTTACAGGCTGTTTTAAGTATAATAGGTCACAGGCAGTACTAGTGGTCTAGAACTTCAAGTTTTCACTCTATATAAATTTCTATGATAGATGTTCGTATAAGCCAGGAGTAGGGAACATCTGACCTGCAGGCTACATAAGGCCCCAAAAAATCATTTGATCTGGCGCTGCCAAGGCAAATGCAAGCAGGACTTGAAATTCAGTAAATCTATAGCAGGCCAGTTTTTAAGTTGATAATTCTGTATGGATGGCCTGCAAGTTATATTATAAATATCCAAATGGCCCGTGGCCGTAACAAGGTTCCTTACACCTGCTATAAACCTAGTCTTTTTATACAATGAAAAGAAGATATAGAATTCTATTACACAATTTTGTTTTTTTGCTGTTTTTATTACTTTTATTTAAGTTTGATTCTAATTTATGAATTCTAGTTTACCTTTAGTTATTCAGTGGTGTATGTCACACCCAGTGACTATATTGAAACATTATTTCTAAATATAAAAATTTATCTTATTTTTTATGTATCAGTACTGCCAATAAATATTATAAGCAAAAGTTACATCGACTTGTTTTTAATAGAACTTAATTTTTAGCTTGATTTTTAACTAAAGCTAGATTTTAAATAACATCTAGGATTGATTAGATTTAATTTAGATTATGATTATTAGTGCCTTTTTGTAGGCTCATCCTTGCTGTAAAATTCTTTATCAAAGAAAATTAGCAAAACTGTGTAAGAAAAGAAACCATCATGTTGGAAAAGCAATATAGGAACAAATTCTGTTACTTGTAGTTATAATACTGTTCTGTGGAACAGAAGAAGAAATTTTTAGTTCTAATATTGATTCTGATATAGCAATAATAGTTTTCTATTTTAAATACACTTAAAATTTTCAAATATTTATTTTTATTTATTTGAGAGACAAAAGAGACAGAAGCATACAAAGTGAGTTATTACATCTGAAGGTTCAAATGCTGAGGCTCCAAATGCCAGGGCTAGGTAAGACTAGAACCAGGAGTGTGGAACTCAAAATGGATTTCCCACTTGGATGGCAGAGATCCAAGTCCTTGAGTCATTATCTACTGCCTTCGAGATGTGCATTAGCAGGAAATTGGAATTGGAAGAGAAGCCAGTACCTGAACCCAGGCCCTCCAGTGTTCCCACTTATAGAATAGTAATGATAATTTCCTACTTGGTAGGGTTTCATTATGTTAAATGAGTTAATACATGTAACACTTAGCGCAGTATAAGACACATAATGAGCATTAAAGAAAGTTAACTATTATTGGGGGCTGATGCTGTGACGTAATAGGCTAGCCTCCACCTGTGGCACCAGCATCCCATATGGGTGTTGGTTTGTGTCCCAGCTGCTCTTCTTCCAATCCATCTCTTTGTGGCCTGGGAAAGCAGTGGAAGATGGCCTAAGTGCTTGGGCACCTGCACCCATGTTAGAGACCCGGAAGAAGCTCCTGGTTCCTGGCTTTAGAACAGCTTAGCTGTATCCTTTGTGGCCATTTGGGGAGTCAACCAGTGGATACCTTTCTTTCTGTCTCTCCCTCTCTCTGTCTGTAACTCTGCCTTTCAAATAAATAAATAAAATTTAAAAAAGAAGAAGAAAGTTATTAATTAGTTTACATATGAAAAACGAATAAGTATATTTTGAAAAGTTAAGTATTTCAGACATTATTGTAAAGGGTATGTACTTCTGCATATTTGTGACACAGATGCCATATCTAAGTCTAGGTAGCCTGTTTCTGTTGAGCGATGACATCACCACATCACTGGGAATAAACTTGCAACACCTGTGTTCTTTGGGATTTGCTATAAATAGTGAAGATATTTAGAAGCCTTAAACATAAAAAATATATGAAGGTGAATTTTAGTCCCATGATTTAAAACTGGTTTTTCTAGAGCAGTTTCTGCCAGTTCATTCTGAAGATTTTTAGCAAGATTTAATAGTAGAATGCACATCAAAACTAATTTGATTATTTTTCATGAATTTGAAGTTTCATTATAGTTTGATATTTTACAGTAAACCTAAGTAGTTAGAAGCTTTTATAATGGTAAATAGGTGTTTAAAGGAGTTTTAGAAAACAGTGAATATTTAATAAAATGCCTAGTTCCTACACTACAATTTTAAATGATCTGGATTTCCAAAAGTTATTTTGTATATAACTTAATCTAAGATCTTAAAGCTTATATTATTAATAATATTTGGATATCATACTAGTACTAGTAACCCAAAGTTTTTTTTTTTTTTTTAATGTGATGAAAAATATTTTTCTGTTGTTCTTATTTAAAATGAGTAGTAAGAGAGACAGAAAGCCCTATTTGCTGGTCCATTAACTCCATCTAGGCCTCCCACATGGGTGGCAGAAACCAAGTCCGTTGAGCCATCTTTGCTGCCTCCTAGGGTCCAATAATGCAAGAACTGGAGTCGGAAGCAGAGCTGGGTATGAAACCCAGGAACTTCAATTTGGGACATGGGTATCTTAAACACACCTTAACCACATGACCAAATGCCCACCCCGATCCAATTTTTCAAATGTAATACCTACTGATTTTTCATAGGCTGCTTTAGGATTTAAGTTGACCATTTCATTGAAAATTTAATGTTATTAATGTTTATGAATTCAGGGTAAGTACTTTGTTACTGAAGGCATTTAAATTGTGGGAATAAAATATATAACATCATTGAAATTATTTCTAAATTATTTTAAGATGTAAATAAAATAAAATTTATGACTTTTAGAATTAATTTTTTCTCTTGACATTTTTCAGCTATGCAAAAGCAGCCTTTTGTTTAGAGGAGCTTATGATGACAAATCCACACAACCACTTATACTGTCAGCAGTATGCTGAAGTAAGTGTTTTCAGAAACAAGAGTACATGTGATTTCATGTTATTGCTGTTGGATATTATTATGATACTAAAAACATTTCCTTCATGTTAGTCAAGTATATAAATATTTAAAACATTTGAGAAGTGTAGGGTTGTGGGAATAAAATTTCTAAATTTTTAATGGTGCACTGATGAAAATACTGATGAATTAAAAATCCAGTTTTTAAAGGTAAAATTTTTTGTATTTTATATAGTATTTGTATAAAATTTATAAATTATATATTGTTTTCTTTTAAAATCATTAATTATATCACAATTGCCAGTCTTTAATGACTTCTGAGACATCTATTCTATTGATAACTTTTAAAGCTGTATTCTAGGGGAATTATATTAAGACCAATATTTTAGGATATAAGAAGTATTTAATTTGCCTACTATTAACAGTACAGCAAAATGCTATGAGGTTAGAAGGACTTCATTATTATAAAATATCACTGTAGATGAAAAACAGCAATTTAGTATCCAAATCTAGGTTTATACTGCTAATAATAGAAAATACGAGTGTAAAATGAAGCATTTGCAAGGCACTTCAAATAGGTAATGTACTGGTGTTTTCTTTTTAGAAGGTTTTTTTTCCAAAGGCTACTCATTGATCTTAATATTCATAGAATAGAACGATTTTGGAGCTGGGTTATGTTTTAAGTTTTAGATTATGCCTAATATTCTTAAGGTGAATTCTTTTAAAATCTTACATTTGTTTACAGAGTATCTGTTTCAGTTACTTAAATGCCTATGGTCTGATGAAACATGCTGTATTTCAAGGTAGTAAAATAAACAGATTTCAGCACTCTGCATTTTTTAACAGGTTAAATATACCCAAGGTGGACTTGAAAACCTGGAACTTTCAAGAAAGTATTTTGCACAGGCATTGAAACTGAACAACAGAAATATGAGAGCTTTGTTTGGGCTTTACATGGTGAGTTGAGAAGCATGTTCAATGTTATTTTACAAAATCTCTCTTTTCCAGACATTTCGTTGGCTGTTTGTCTTTTACTGATGGACATATAACTTTTTTCCTACAGTCAGTTATGAGCAATAGGTTGTAAGGCAGTTTTATTTTTGAATGTTAAAACACCCTAGCTGTTTAACATTTCATTGTAAATTAACTTTTTGTCATATCAGAATTGAAATCTGCCCTTACAAAATTAAATAATAATGATACAAAACCATATTATGTATTTCTTCATTGTTTTGCTATTCTTGGATTTATGCTCAACATTACTGTATTTCTTATCTAAATGATATTTGTATGATTATTTTTTAAATATACCAATGAAACATATTAGAAATAAGATCTCTGATATGTCAGAGTAAAACATTTTTTATTAATAGAAAAACTGTTTGGAAATTGTAGGAAGTAATTATCTTTTTTATGTATGTCCAGTGAAAAGACTTAAGTCAATTACAAGAGCTATGGAAACAGGAAGAATTGTTGAACCTTAAAATATATATATATATAAAATAAGCACCTCTCTGTATTAGAAGGGCTGGGAAAATAAACTTTAATAGAGTAGTTGCAGACATTTTGATTTATCCTAGTCTTTTTATGGACTTTCTGGTAAGAATCTTCTTGTTGCAACTCAGTGAAAAATAATTGATTGAAGAAAGAAAGACGCATAAAGTAATTTTTAGAAAAGACTATCAAAGTGTATTAGAAGATGATTCAAAGATATTTCAAGAAAATTTTTCTGGATTCTCCCAAAGCCAGTTGATACCTTTGAGCTTTGTTTTAAATCCTCAAATCCACACATCAAGTATTTGAGTAGGTACTGTTACTCCTACCATTTCACAGATGATAAAACTGAGATACAGAGATTTAAGATGGAGACAGTGTGCCTAACTGATTAAGCTGGAATCCACCCTGGGCATGTTACTCCAGAACCTTTCTGATAACCACTTAATTTACTGAAATTCATACTCAAAAAAAGTGATATTAAAGACCTACAGGTATCATATAGACAGATTCTTTTAAGAATAGATATATTTAAGAATAAGTAAAAAGTTGTATTTTCCCTTTTTTAAAAAATAAAAACATACAATTAATAATTAGCATATCAGTTAACAAATTCACAGATGTTTTTCATAGGCCTCATTTAAGAACTTCGTTTTTTTTTAAAAAGCAGAGGGTATATCAAATTGTTGATATTCCTTTTATTATATGATTTTAACTTTAAAAAGCTGATGCAATTTAGTAACAAGATATAACACTAGTAATATCCTGCAGTGGTAATGCAATATTTGATTGTTTTATTTATTTAAATACTTTATTTATATGATATTTTATTTAAGTGATAGGGATTTTATCTTTAGGAGCAATGCTAGGTACATAATTATCTTTTTCTTCCCATGTGGATTGTGCTATAAAATAATTTTCATTTTTATACAGTAATTTCCTTCAATTATATTTTTATCTTAAAAATAGTTTTGGTACATTTTTTGAAACTGTCTCACAGCATTAAAGGCTTTATTTTTTATTATCTTGATTATAAAAGATGGAATTTTGTTTTTGATGTTTGTTTTTAGTCGGCAAGTCATATTGCTTCTAATGCAAAAGCGAGTGCAAAAATGAAAAAGGACAACATGAAATATGCTAGTTGGGCAGCTAGTCAAATAAACAGAGCTTATCAGGTTAGTACTGATAATTTTATTATCATGTATGTCAGTTAATGTATTTCTTAGTTATTTTTGTTTCTACAGAGTATAAAACCAAATGTGATTGTACTTTTTAAGCCTTGCACCTTTATCCAATGTGTTTTAATTGTGTATGATCAATTTAGGGCCACTTTTTTTTTTAACCCCCTAAAAGAGTCTATTTTATCCAATCTGTAAATCTCAGTTGCTTCATTTGACATCTAAAGTAATTATCCAGAAAGGATAAAGACATTGCATGATACATTTCTGAAGAAGATTGGGTATATATTATTAATCAGGGAGCGTGTTTCAGGAAATACAAAAGGAAAAAGGAAAGCCTAAAAGTGAAACATTGTACTTTGTAAAACATAGTTTGTGCAGTCTGCTTAGACTTAAGATCTCATACTCAAAGTTTTCCATTTGTTTCTTAGTGCTCTGATGTTCTATTTTCTGAGACTTTCCAGGAATTTTTTTTCATGGGAAAATTTATCTGATATCATTTATGCTTGTAATTATCAGCCTTTATATTTAAAGGAAAGCTTGGCTCTTTATGCACCCTTTTGGCTTATACTTACTTACTCATGTGTCTTAAACATTCTGTGTTCTTGTCTTTTAGGGTAAAATGCAGCTGTCAAGAAGTCTAATACAGTCCTGATTTTCTTTCTCTCATAAGAGATTTAGGCTTATGGGGGATTTTTTTTTTAAGTCTTAAACTGCAGTAGTTTATTATATGTTTTGTTAATTATTCTTGGGTTAGTTTTTCCAGATACACAATACACTCATTTAGGATGTGGATTCAGCCCTTTTATTTGAGAAAAAATTGCTTTTAGAATTACAGGTATTTTTTTTCTTTTGCTTAAGTTTTCTTTTGTAGGTTTCCAATTGTATCACATTTTCTTTTCCTACCTTTTGTATCATTTTTTTCTTTTCTTTGAAAATTATTTTTTATCATTTTCTGTTTGATTTTTTTCTCAATAATTTCTGATGGAGTTGGTTCATAGTATTTTTGTTGTTCTTTACATTTAAGTGAGAGTTTTCTGAGACTTTAGGAGGAAGTAAGTGTTAAGAGAACAAACAGGATAGGGGGTAAGTAGAGGGATGGAGTTGGATATAGGATGGGATAGCTTTCCCTTTGCTGGCATGGTTTCTTAAGTCTTCCTTCTTTTTGTTATACTTTTTGATCTCTCCTCATTCCATGCTAATCAATGTCTCAAATACAGGAACTTCCTTAGAACTAAGTCTGACTCAGAAAGATTTTGTTTCTCTAGCCCTCTCTTCTATCCCATAGAGCCAGGAGACAGGAGCTTCTTCCAGGTCCCCAAAAGGGGTGCAGGGGCCCAAGCACTTGGGCCATCTTCCTCTGCTTTCCCAGGCCATAAGCAGGGAGCTGGATCAGTAGAGGAGCATCTGGGGAACAAACTGGAGCTCATATAGGATGCTGGTGCCGCAGGCAGAGACATAGCCTACTATGCCACAGTGCCTGACCCACAACTATATTTTTTAAGTGACTTTTTATTAAATTATTATATCCATAGAAAAAATAACTTGATATAAGTATACATTTCAATGAATAATGCAAGATGAATGTATCCAGAGCAGTAAATATACACATACTTCTTTGTATGTCCTTTGAATTTCTACTTCTTTCTTTTCAAGTGTATTGACTTACAACTCTTTCAATCTGCAGAATACTTTTATTATTCTGCACTCAGAAATGTGTATAATTGATCCAATATCACATGGCAAATAAATGTCAGCTAATTTTTGTGGGTTTTTTTTTTTTAAGATTTATTTATTTATAGGAAAGTCAGATTTACAGAGAAAGAGGGAGAGAGAAAAAGAGGGGAGAGAAATCTTCCTTCTGCTGGTTCACTCCCTAAATGGCCTCAATGACCAGGGCTGGGCCAGGCTGAAGCCAGGAGCCCAGAGCTTCATCCTGGTCTCCCACGTGGGTGGAGGTTCCGAAGATCTTGGACAGTCCTCTTCTGCTTTCTCAAATTATAGTAGTATTTGTTACATTGTGTTATTAATCATGTACTTGAATTTTACTTTATGTTTCTTCTGATTATTGCAATAACAATAATAATAGCACACATTCATAGAGAACTTAGTTACAATTTTCCTATTTCAGAAATGAGGATTGTAAGTAGTAGAAAGATATAACATTCCCAGGTTGACAGAGCTGGTTAATGACAGAGCTGATTTCAAACCCAGGCAGGCTGATGCCAGAGTTGCTACTTTTAGGGGTCATAATATATCACCTCTAGAAAGACATGACATGTATAAATGTATTTGGAGCTATCATAAAAGTAATGTCTTACTCCCTCAGTTATTTTCCCCTGTAGAAAATGACATCTCTCCCACACTTGTTTCTCTTCATTCCAGACATACAACTCTTAATAGTAGAGTTTGATTTTTTAGGCTTTTATTTCTTTTTTTCTTTGTTTTCAATGATACAAGGCCTTGTTGACTTGTGCTCTTCAGTCTTTGGGTTTTGCCCTGAGATCTCTTTACTGAAGATGTGGTTTGCCTTTTCATTACTCCTTGGGAAAGGATAATATAAGGAATTTTTCTTGTCAGTTTCTTACTCATTTTGGATCTCACTGCAGGAAGATAACACACTTCTCAGTTGGTCATGTCAGGTTTCTGTATAGCAACTTGGAAACTTCTTAACTGAGAATTGCCTGTCAGACATTTATTTTTATCTCTTGACACCAGTAACAAGTTTTATGCACAATCTCTTAGTGCATTTGAAGCTTTCTTCCACAGATGTTCTGTGTTTTCTTCCTAGAAGTCAGGTTCCATAAATCTTTACATCCGTTACCTTTTGCTAACTTCGTGGCTTAAAATGCCTCATTCTGCAGATCTGGCTTGAGATCAGTTGAGTAACTCTGCTAATCTTGGCTGAGTTCATTCATGTTTCTACATTATCCTGGTGAACAGTGATCTCACATAAATAACCACTTTGCACTCTGTTAGCTAGTGGTACTGGACCTCATGTCTCTCATTCAGCAAGCTATAGGGGCTTATTCACATTGTGGTCTCAGGATTCCAGTAGCATCAATTAGGCAAATTGTATTGTGTACACATTTTTAAGCCTCTGATTGTGTCAAATTTTGCTAATATTCCATTGGCCCAAGCAAGTCACATAGTCAACCCAGAGTCAAGAAATGCAAGACTTCACCTCTCAATGAGAAGAAAAACATGTAATTATTTGACAATTTATTATACTATCATGTAACTCCTTAATTCCATCCTTTTGAGTCAGTTCATTGTGCCTTTTTGTCCACTTTTTTAGTTACAATAAAGCACATGTATTTTAAATGTAGTTTGAATTTTGACTACTCCAGTGAAGACATAGCATTTCCCTCACCTCAGAAAGATCCCTCCTTTCCCTTGACAGTTCTACCCTCCCCATAGCAGGCGAACACTGATTTGACTTTTTAGCACAAATATTAGTTTTGCCTGTACTAGAGTTTTTTTTTTTAAATTAATTAATTAATTAATTTTTATTTTTTGACAGGCAGAGTAGACAGTGAGAGAGAGAGAGATAGAGAGAAAGGTCTTCCTTTTGCCGTTGGTTCACCCTCCAATGGCTGCCACGGCCGGTGCGTTGCGGCCGGTGCATCACACTGATCCGAAGCCAGGAGCCAGGTGCTTCTCCTCATCTCCCATGTGGATGCAGGGCCCAAGCACTTGGGCCATCCTCCACTGCACTCCCAGGCCATAGCAGAGAGCTGGCCTGGAAGAGGAGCAACCGGGACAGAATCCGGCGCTCCGACCAGGACTTGAACCTGGTGTGCCGGCGCCGCAAGGCGGAGGATTAGCCTATTGAGCCTAGAGTTTTATGTAAAGGAGATCATATGTTATGTACTTTTTTGTGTTTGGCTTCTGTCAGCATAATAAATTCATTTCAGTTATTCTATTATATTGTCTACTCAGGTGATTCTCTGTAAGTTGCATAAAAATTTTATCCCGATATATCCCAGTGTATTACAGTGGATGAATCTTTGACCTGTGGATTGACAAGCTAGTTTTTATTATGTGGTTGTTTTGTTTTCTATATGGTGAATTTTCTTAAAAATTATGAAAGGTTTACTTACGCAAATTCAACCATACAAAAAAAACACAAATTTTTGAATAATGTAGAAAAATATAACTTGTACAAGATTGACTTCTTTTTAATTAGATAACTCTCAGATCCAATTGACTCATATCTACTCATGTAGATGTATAAAGTATTTAATACATATTCTTATAATGTTTTTATAGATATTTGGAGAAAATGAAGTTTTAAGAATTGCTTTTCTTTGTTTCCCCATAATGAAATAGAACATTGCTACCACTTGCTTTTCAATTAGCTAATTGGTTTAGCATGTTCAGCAGAGGCAGGCACGTTTGATTAATGCTCATGAGAAACTTCAATGTGAATCTACTCAAAATAATTTTACAGATAAATGCTTCTTTGGTACACTGTTGAATTTATCTATAACAGCGATCCATATGTTACTATGATCGCAGAGGTGATTCTGTAACTATCCTGTTGGGAAATAGAAAATTAAATCATGATTTTAAGGAAAAATGCAATTCTGGCTTAATCAGTTAAGTTACCATATAATTCTGGAATAGACAAAATAATTGCATGGCAGACAAATTTGAAATGATAGATTTTTATTCCAGCTTTCTTTCTATTTGTTCTGACACCAATAAATTAGTTTGATTTATTTTAAATTACATTGGTTGTCAGTAGTGTGACACCATCTTGGGTGATTTTTTTTTAATTAGCTAATTTTTAAAAATCATACTATTATTACATTAAAGTGCAAAACAAGAAGAATGCTGTATTATAAAATACATGTTTGGAATTTAGCTTACAAATTTTTCCATTTTTAATTTGCTGTTTAAAAATTAGATTGAAAGTTATTTTGGGATATCCTATTTTGTACCCTTCCCCCAACCCATCAAAGCTTTTCCTTGGAATTAGACCTTAAAGTATCTGATTAGGACCAGTCCTGTTTACGTTGGGTAGGCAGTGGTAAAAGAAAAGGCTTTCTGTTCTTGGTAAATCCTTGTGAAGGTGAATTTATCAACTGGATAATAGAAGTAAAAGACACATTCCACATTGTTTACTTACCCGGGGAGATTATGAAAAAAGGGTTACAGTTTGGTGGTGTTATTACCATATTTTGTAATTATGACTGGTATTTTTAACAATTGAATTCCTTAAATTAGTGATGCCTTATTAAATGGAAGGTGATTTTGATTTTTAAAGCTTTTCTTTTTCCCTGGCATTTCCTCTAGAAACCCCCTTTATTTATTCTGTGAAATCAAGAATTCAACAAAAAAGCTAATGGTTTAGGAAGTAGGTGAATCAAAATGTTAAGTTGAAGCCAGAGGGGTCAGAGGCAGGTTACCAATTCCTGAAGCCTGTGGCTTCAGTGATAGTACCTTTGCTTGATCACTTCATCTTTCTGAACAGGTCATGAAAAGTTTGCCAAATTAAGTTAATTACAAAAGAGAAGAAACACATCATAAATCAAGTACCTAGTACTTTAGACAGCATTGCTATTAGAAGAAATGATCGGTCACTTGAAAATGCATTCAGTGTTTAGATGTTAGGTTGAAAATACTGGATGTTGTTTTAATCAGTACATTAACCAGGGAGAAAAGTAGGTAATATATATATAATAAACTTTCTCTCATCCACACAAAAGACACTTAGTTGTCTCTTAAATCTGGAGTGTTAAATTAGACTGATAAATGATAGGACTATCAGTTCAGTTAGAAAATTCTTTTTGAAATCAGCATGGTATATTCAACAGTGTGTCCCCTCACTGATAATGTTTACTATACTGAACTAAATGTGCCATTAATTTGATTTTAACTATGTAAAGATAGTACTTGATGCATTATTTTTTTTCATTGTAAAATCCAATCCCAGTGTAGTTTTATATTTACACTTAAACTACAAGTGCACATTTTAATCCTTGTTTACATCAATTAAACATGTACCATAGTTTTACTTGATAGCTCTGTGCTTCAGAAATGTATCATTTTTTCAACTAATCTGGAAAATTAAAAGTATGTATATTGTGTCCTACTTCAAGTAATTTTAGAAATTACTTGCAATTTTAAAATGGTTAATAAAAAGTACTTTAACTTACATTATACCTTTGCTTGAAATTAAAGAAATCAGTTTAAAAGTCAAATAGAAATCGACCATATTTGTATGTAAATATATGCTAAATTTCTATTTAAAATTGTACTTTTAATTTCATAAATTTTTTGAGTCTGAATATAGGACAATTTTTAAATCTGTGATTTATAGGTTATCATGTTTAACACTGAAACTGACAGGTATGCAGTGATGTCATTGTACACTTCAACTGACAAAACCTTAAAAATATATTCTTTAAAACTCAAATTTTGTTCTTGTTGATGAAAAAGAATATATTTGATTTCATGTTAGTGGTAAAATAGTGAATACTAAGCTTTATTAACAATTTAAAGATTGTGATTTTGAAGGTACAACTGAAATTGAGCCTAATTTTTGTTTTCAATTAGTTTGCAGGTCGAAGTAAGAAGGAAACCAAATACTCTCTAAAGGCAGTTGAAGACATGTTGGAAACATTGCAGATCACCCAGTCTTAAGGTTTCAAAAACTCTTTGACATTAGATTTCACAACTGCACAATTGAACTTACTGGCCTGTGACTTATTTACTAAATGCCCAGTGCTATTTATATTCTAATTTTCTCTTAAGAAGGCAGTTACAAAGATTGTGTTTATATAAACCTAAAAATGCCTTTTACTGCTAAGCAGGTAGATGGGGGAATATCCGAGGAAGAGAGATTTAAGACTTACTGATTGTATACCACTCTCTCCATATCACATATATAATCATTACTTTTAAACCGCAACCTGATACAGAAATAACCTTGTTAAATAAACCATTATGATTTATTAAACTTGAATATAAGATTGTAGCTTCATTTTGTTATAATCAGTCTGTAGTTTTAGAACTCAATTTCTAGTTAACTCCTCACTGATAGGAAATGCACCTCATACAAAATTGACAGCAGTAGATTATTTTGACTTTATTTATGGTGTCAGCTTGAATTTTGCTTTGTCTTCTAGTGGGCTACTTAATTCATTTACATGCTGAAATGTTATTCTGATAAACTGTGGTTAAAATATGTCATTCTGCAAGGTACAGTAGTATCTCTTAGTAAATTTTGTTTTCACTTAAGACATAATTGAGATTTTTTGCCTAAAAATACCTGAAAGTTAATGTTTGGTATAATACTTATATTTAACCTTTTTACAAGTTAAACTTTATAGTTTAGTGAACTTTATAACTGTAAATTACATAAAAGAATATTTAAGGATCATAGAAATTAACTGTGAAAAAAATCACATTACAGTGGCTTATTTTTAGTTTGGGGGAAAGAATGAGAAAATCTAAATTATCTTTAGGGACAAAAGTATAGTTCTCATATTCTGTCTCCTCCTTTAGTTATAATTACAATATATTTTTCTCTTTTAATAGTAATTAATCATTGTGCTACCTTCAACCGTGTTTTACACATTTCAGTAGAACAGAAAAGACTTTGAAAGTTAAATACTTTAGCTGCAAATAACCTTTTCAAATAGACAGTTATTTATTCTGGACAAATAAATATCGTTAATAGTTTGCAATTTATAAATGTTTAGATTTTAATTGTTTGTGTTAATATATTGAGACTTCTGTGGACTGGTTACTGATGTTTTTGGGCAAGTAGGGATTGTGAAGGATTTGACAACCTAGTGTTTAGAAAACTTTTGTCAATATCAGCTCCTTTTAATGTTTTAAGTAATTCTTTCTGTTAGTAAATTATTCTCCATATTTAGTCTAATCTTCAGTGTTACATAATGTCTTTCATTTTATTCTGCCAAAATAATGAGCAGCTATTAAATACCTTTTGTTAAAAAGCTCTTCTAATAGGAAATTAACTGTTCCCCCCCTCTAATTCTTTTTTTTTTTTTTTTTTAAGATTTTATTCATTTACTTGAGAGGTAGAGTTACAGACAGTGAGAGGGAGAGACAGAGAGAAAGGTCTTCCTTCCGCTGGCTCACTCCCCAAATGGCTGTAATGGCAGGAGCTGTTCCGATCTAAAGCCAGGAGCCAGGTGCCTCCTCCTGGTCTCCCATGCAGGTGCAGGGCCCAAGCACGTGGGCCATCCTCCACCGGCCTCCCAGACCACAGCAGAGAGCTGGACTGGAAGAGGAGCAGCCGGGACTGGAACTGGCACCCGCTTGGGATGCTGGCGCCGCAGCCTGAGGACTAACCCACTGCGCCATGGCACCGGCTCCATGCCCCCCCTAATTTTTGTTATCACAAGGATGTACTCTTTCTGTACATGAGATAGTAATTGTGTCTCAACATTATCCATTTCAACACTACTTAGGCTCTAAAGGAAATAGTGTCTGCACATTGTCCCGTTGCTTTTTCTCCTTCTCACCCCTGCTTGTCAATCAATAGATTACTGTTTAATTAATAATTGTATGTGTGTGAGAAGTAACTTAGTGCCTCCAGTAGCTGTCAGCCTTAGTTTTCTCTAATTTTCTGTAATTTTTTTGCCAAATTTTTTGAAGCACACTGTCAGTGTAATTTATTAATATCACCCTTATAAACTTCAACTTCAATGTTCTGATAATCCCATGTGGCAGACAGTTGCCTTCATTACTGTTATTACCTCTATTTCTTCGTTAACAGTACCCTATTTTGTTTAGATAGTAGCAAAGATCTTACCTCAAAGAGATGAGAACCCTACCACAGCCCCAGAAGATAGAGCTCAGTTGATCTGAAACAGAAATATTGGTTTCATTCCTTTTGTTTGGTGATTATTAGTCCAAGGCAGAACTTCTTTTAATAAAGGAAACAAACTATATGTTACTATCCTGAGTGGTAGCTGCTTGCCATGTATTGAGTACTTCAGATATGGCTAGTACAACTGCAAAATAGAATTTTTAGTTTTTTAAAGTCTAAACAGCCACAGATCACTAAAGGCTACCATATCACACAATATAGATCCAAAATGTGGGATGACATAATTAGGCAAATGAAATGAAGAAAAGATTGCTTGAAGGGCTTTCCTTTCAAATGAAAAAGTCAAAGCTTTTTTGTAGTTGACAGTTTTTACCTGTTTTCTTCTTCTGACCATATGCCAGTGAGAGACTGAGAAGTACAACAGCCATCTTTAAAACCATGAGATGACAAATTTGAGAATGAAGGTGCATTTCAAAGATAGGGTTGAAACATTAGGGAGGTCCTGGCTCTTTGATGGCTTTGTTGAATGCCTGAACCAACATGAACTGTTACCAACCTCTGTACTTATCATTACATAAGAGATAACTCTTGATATTTAAGATACTGTATTTGGGGTTCTTATTACTTTAGCCATGTATGTGTCTGACTTATATATCCATTATTCAACTATTTTTAATCCTGCAAAACTCTTAGTTTAGACTTGTCAGGATTGATATTTCAGAATGTTAATTTGAAGCAAGAAGATAATCACATATAACAAAAGAAGTAATATCTTCCTACAGCTCAGCCCCTAGCATTTTAAGTCAATGTAGAATGTTAACCATAAAAATAATGCTGATTTGGGAGCAGAGAGGAATGTAGGAAAAAAATAGCAAGGCAAGGCCAGTGTTTCAGATGCTGGTGAACATTTAGTTTAACTTTTTAACAGCAAATATTTAGAAGACTCTTTTCTTCTAATCCACAGCCTGCTTACTCTCAAAATAACTTATGTGACTAAATGCCATAGAACCATATACTTTTAGAGGGGACATTGAAGATGATTTGGTTGTACTCAGTCTTAAGATGAAGAATCTGAGGCTCAAAGAAATTAATGTCTTCTGTGACAGAGTGGAGACAGAGTCCAGTATGTCAGGGATTTTCATTTCAGTACTTTTTCTAGTACCCTCTGATGTGTATGTCTGTTTTGTGATAGGGTGTTCCCATTTTAGGGTGACTAGAATGAGGACCAGACATATGCAGGGGTCATAGCTTGTTAACAGAACAAGAAGTGGTATTCACATTGTCTGATTTGTAAAACAATGTTTTCATTAATAAAGTCAAAATTTTATTTTCATTTAAATTGAATTTAACTTATTTAAGGTGTTTCATTTATAATCACTGTGAAGAGTATTTTAGAATACTTAGATGTACTGTATACCTCTTTTGCTTTGAATCTTTGATGTATCCTTTCTCCCTTATGACCCCTGGGTTATCTTTTAATATAGGCTGAATTGTGTTCTCCCAAAGTTTGTGTATTAAAGTCTTAACCCCTAGTATCTAAGACTGTGATCAGATTGGGTATTTAACGTGATAATTAAGTTAAATTGAGGTTGTAACAGTGGACAGTAATTCAGCCTAACTGGTATTCATATTAAATGCAGAGCTAAGGGGTCAGCATTGTGGTACGACAGATACCAGCTGTGACACCAACATCTCATATGCCTGTCAGTTTACGTCTGTCCCCAGCTGCTTCACTTCCCATTCAGCTTCCTGCTAAAGTGCCTGGGAAAGCAGCAGAAGATGGCCCAAGTACTGGGACCCCTGCCACTGCACGAAGCTCCTGAATCCTCGTTCCTGGCTTCTACCTGGCCCATCCCATCATTGCCGCCATTTGGAGAGAAAACCACCATATGCAAGATCTCGCTTTCTTGCTCTTGCTTTCTTGTTCTCTTGCTGTCATTCCTTTTCTGTAACTCTGGCTTTCAAAAAAATAAATTTTAAGAAAGAGAGAGAGAGAGAGAGAGGGAGAGAGAGATAAGGACACAGGCGCAAAGACAGAAAGCCATCCATCAGCCAACGAGAGTCCTCAAAAGAAACCAGCCTGTCCTAATACTTGATCACAGACATCTAGCCTCAAGCCCTGTAAGGACATATCGTTTCTTTTGTTTCAGACCAGTCTGTGGTACTTTGTTATGGCAGCCCCACCAAAGTAATAATCACAGAGAAAAGAGAAGTCACTGGATAAAACATACTTACTATCTGACATTTTTATTTCTATAAACAATTTCTCCCCCCTCATCTTCCAGTAGAAAATGCCTACTTTTCTATGAGTATGTCCCACACAGCCCTCCTGCATTTTCTTTCTAGCTGTACTTCAGTGTCATGAACTTGCCATTACTCCTTTCTACCTCAGAACATCCTGCTTTCCCAAAAATATTTCTTTATTTTTCTACACAACTTGTCCTTATATTTGTTTCTTCATATCTTCTCTCTTTCAGTTCACTTAGGTTCTTGCTATTAATATAGTAAAATAAACTTACCACTCCCACTTTTTTTTTTTTTTTTTTTTTTTTGACAGGCAGAGTGGACAGTGAGAGAGAGAGACAGAGAGAAAGGTCTTCCTTTGCCGTTGGTTCACCCTCCAATGGCCTCTGTGGCCGGCGCATCGCGCTGATCCAAAACCAGGAGCCAGGTGCTTCTCCGGGTCTCCCATGCGGGTGCAGGGCCCAAGGACTTAGGCCATCCTCCACTGCCTTCCCGGGCCATAGCAGAGAGCTGGCCTGGAAGAGGGGCAACCGAGACAGAATCTGGCACCCCGACTGGGACTAGAACCAAGTGTGCCGGCACTGCAAGGCAGAGGATTAGCCTATTGAGCCACGGCGCCGGCCACCACTCCCACTTTTTAAAATGTCCTTCCTCATTTCAAACCCTCCTTCCTCTACTAGCCCATTTCTTTTCTCTTTTACTATCAAATTATTTTTTTTTCTGTTCAATCTATTTTTTTTTTATCTCTTATTTAATGAATATAAATTTCCAAAGTACAGCTTATGGATTACAATGGCTTCCCCCACCAACTTCCCTCCCACCCGCAACCCTCCCCTTTCCCGCTCGCTCTCCCCTTCCATTCACATCAAGATTCATTTTCAGTTCTCTTTATATACAGAAAATCGGTTTAGTATATATAAAGATTTCAACAGTTTGCCCTCACATAGCAACACAAAGTGAAAAATATTGTTGGAGTACTAGTTATAGCATTAAATAACAGTGTACGGCACATTAATGACAGGTATCCTGCATGATATTTTTTTAAAAAATTGATTAATTTTCTATGTAATTTCCAATTTAACACCAATTTTTTTTTCATTTTCAATTATCTTTATATACAGAAGATCGATTCAGTATATACTAAGTAAAGATTTCATCAGTTTGCACCCACACAGAAACACAAAGTGTAAAAATACTGTTTCAGTACTAGCTATATCATTACTTCACATTGGACAACCCATTAAGGACAGATCCCACATGAGACGTAAGTACACAGTGACTCTTGATGTTGATTTAACAATTTAACACTCTTGTTTATGGCGTCAGTAATCTCCCTAGGCTCTAGTCACGAGTTGCCAAGGCTATGGAAGCCTTTAGGGTTCGCCGACCTCGATCTTATTTCAACAGGGTCATAGTCAAAGTGGAAGTTCTCTCCTCCCTTCAGAGAAAGGTACCTCCTTCTTTGATGGCCCCGTTCTTTCCACTGGGATCTCACTCACAGAGATCATTCATTTAGGTTTTCTTTCTTTTTTTTTTTTTTTTTTCAAGGGTGTCTTGGCTTTCCATACCTACAATACTCTCATGGGCTCTTCAGCCATATCCGAATGCCTTAAGGGCTGATTCTGAGGCCAGAGTGCTGTTTAGGACATCTGCCATTCTATGAGTCTGCTGTGTCTCCCCCTTCCCATGTTGGATCTTTCTCTCCCTTTTTGATTCTATCAGTTAGTATTAGCAGACACTAGTCTTGTTTGTGTGATCCCTTTGACTCTTAGATCTATCAGTGTGATCAATTGTGAACTGAGATTGATCACTTGAACTAGTGAGATGGCATTGGTACATGTCACCTTGATGGGATTGTATTGGAATCCCCTGGCACGTTTCTAACTCCACCATTTGGGGCAAGTCTGATTGAGCATGTCCCCAATTGTACATCTCCTCCCTCTCTGATTCCCACTCTTATATTTAACAGGGATCTCTTTTCAGTTAAGATTTAAACACCTAAGAATAATTGTGTGTTAATTACAGAGTTCAACCAATAGTACTAGAACAAAAAAAAATACTAAAATGGATAAAGTATTACAGTGACTTGATCAGTGCTTGTGCTGACTGTTGATGTACAATGTAATACTATCAAATTATTTTTTAAGAAATACTATTTTACTTATTTGAAAGACAGAAACAGAGCAGTATCTCATCTGCTGAATCACATCACAAATGCCTGCCAAAGCATGGAGCTAGGAACTGAATCCAGGTTTTTCACATGGATGGCAGAGAACCAACTTACTTACCTGAGCTACCTCCCTGAGCTTTGTTTGGAGTTGGGAGCAAAGCCAGGATCTGAATCCAGGCATTGCAATATGGGATGCTGGCATCCCAAACAGCATGTTAACCAATACACCAAATGCCCACCCCAATAAGTTTTTTCCTTTCTTTCTTTCTTTCTTTTTTTTTTTTTTATCTGAAATTAAATCTATTCTTCCCATCTAGTTTCTAAAATTGTCATACTTTTGCGTTCCTCCTGCCAAACTATTCCATTGAAATAGTTTAGTTTCATGTCACTGATCTAATAGTTATTCTGTTTTTAAATTTATGACCATGTCCCATTACTTTTATGCTCTTACTATGCATCTCAAATCTGTCCATTTCTCTCTATTTCCATTACCAACACTCTAGTCCAAGCTACTATCACACAACTTCCAAACTACTACCACAGCCTGACAGCCAGGTTTCCTACATCCTTTCCAGTCCATTCCACACTACAATCAGAATGTGGCTATACACTCCGAATAGTGCCATTTCATTTCCCCTTCCCCACCCCATTAAAACTCTAATATTGTTCACATTTTTTGGGTATTAACATGACCCTGAAGGTTCCATATACTGTCAGAACCAACAGGAAGATTCAAATTTCCTTAATTATAAATGGCCCCCTCTACCTTCCCTCTCTTGAGTTCAGCCACATTTAAATGCCCTAAAGTTGATAAACTTCCTTCTTCTACAGCTTTGATACCTATTCTAGAATACTAAGGCTGGACTTGTTTCATACAGTTGGTTTTTTTGTTATTTTTTGCCTGCTTGTAATTTTTTTTACAATGTTTCATTTTGAAATATTTTAACTCACAATACATTAGAATAATATTGCAGAGATTCTGCCAGTTATAATACAGCCTCTCCCTATTATTTTATATAAACACAGAACGTCATCATACCAGGAAATTGACATTGCAACTTTACTGTTAACTCAGGTACAGACCTTACTCAGATTTTACAATTTTTACATACTGCTTTTTTCCATGTTTACCAAATGTGATCATATATGTAGATTTCATGTGTTACTGTAACCACAGTCAAGATAAAGAACTTTACATCACTACAAACAAACTTCCTTTTACCTCTTCATAATAGTTACGTGCCCTGATCTAACCTTAATGTCTGTCATCCACTGATCTGTTTTCTATGACTGTAATTTTTTCCTTTAAGAATGTTATATAACTAGAATCATAAAGCAGAAAATTCTTGTAGAAATTTTTTTCACTCAACATATTGCCTTTAGATCCTCAGTGTTTGTGTCAGTAATTTGTTCTTTGTTATTACAAAATAGTATTCCATCATGTGAATGTACTATCTCCCATTAATACATTCACCATAGAAGAACAGTTTGTTGTTTCCAAGTTTTTCTTTTGGAAATAAAGCTCCTATGGATATTTATATAGTGACTCTTATATGAAAACAAAATTTTTATTTAGAATAAATAAGTGATGTGATTGCTGGGTTTTATAGTACGTTGCATTGGTTAACCTTTTCAGAAATTGCCAAACATTTAAAGAACTAGCTCTGTATGACCTCTGCTGGAAAATACAGATTAAAACACCTTCAACTCATTAGATGAGGCCAATATTACCCTCAATAAGAAAATAATATTTTCTTAAACATAGATATAAAATATTAGCAAGTTGAATATGTAAAAAAGAATACTACACCATGACCACATTGAGTTTATTTCAGAAATGCAAGTCTGAGTCAGTATTTGAAAACTCAATCATTACAATAAGAAAATGAGAAAAGTACAATTATAGCATTTGGTACAGAAAAGTCATTTGACAAAATTAAAGACCTGTTTAAGACTGGGAACAAATCCCTGAAATTAAAGGAAACTTTCTGAGATTGAAGAACATCTACAAAAATTGAATGATGAGGGGCTAGTGCTGTGGCATAGTGGGTGCCAGTTGGAGTCCTGGATGCTCCTCTTCGGACCCACCTCTCTGCTATGGCCTGAGAAAGCAGTAGAAGATCATCCAAGCGCTTGGCCCCCTGTATCTGCGTGGGAGACATGAAAGAAACTCCTGGCTCCTGGCCCTGGATCAGCCCAGTTCCAGCTGTTGCTGCCATTTCGGGAATGAACCAGCGGATGAAGGATGTTTTCCACACTCTCCCCCCTCCCCCCCCCCCCCAAACCCTGTAACTGTACCTAGCAAATAAATAAATGAGTCTTACAAAAAAACTGAATGATGAAAGACTAAATGTATTCTCCCTAAGATTGGAAATAAGGCAAGGATATGTACTCTCACTATTTCTGTTCAGCATAGTAATTGACATTGTAACTGGAGCAATAAAATAAGAGGAATTAAAAGACATGGAGAATGGAAAGGAAGAAGTAAAACTGCCCATTTGCAAATAATGATAGTCTACATTGAAAGTCCCAAGAAGTCTCCAAGAACTTATTAGCAAGTGAGTTTAGTAAGATCACAGAATACAAGGCCAGTACAAAAATACTTCTGTGTGCTATCAGTATAGCATATAGTACATATTTGAATGAATCAAACTCTTAAACACATTTAGGTGTAATTCAGCAAATCTTAGTTCCAGCAGCAGCTTATTTCCACTTCACTCAGTTCCCTGGTAAAGAAAGTGTAATTGAGAATTTTTCTCAACTCTGAAGTTATAACAAGGACTAGTTAGTGGTTCTCAATGGAAACTGTTAGAAATGCAAATTATTGAGCCCCACCTGAGACCTACTAAGTGAGAAATGAGTTTGGATCCAGCAATTCATGTTTTAAGAAGCCTGGTATTCCTAAGGCCTACTAACATCAGAACCACTGATATAGACTAGACTCAGTGATTTGAAAATAGTCATTGGAAGAAGCAAATAGTTCTGTGAAGATTTGTATATTACTTCCTGTGTTTTTCCCTAATGTTTATGACATTCTTCGTGTTATGCCATGTTCCTCTGCTTTATAGTCTTTTCACCGTTTTTCCCTCCATTTTTCTTCCCATTCATTCTAGAATGTCCATTCTAGATACTTTAATAAAGAACTGAGTTATGCATGTGTGTTTTATATCTTGAACATTTTTCTGTCAGTTATTTTAAAGTTAGTTCACAGGAAAAATTATTACTCTTCTGTTTCTCAAAAGTCAAACTAATTCTTTTGATTTATATTAATTTTCCCCAATAATGTTTTTGGTAATTAAGATGTTTTTAAGAGAAGGAATGAAGAAGAGTGCTTTTTCAAAAGAGAAATTTTATGTCTTTATATGCAACATGTTCATATTTACATCTCTATTTGTACATATGTATACACTACATATAATAATAGAAAAATCCAGATGCATTTGTTTATCTTACACTAACTGGTTGGGTATAAAAGGTATGAGCTTTGTGGTGAGCATAGCAGAAGGCAAAAATAATTTCAAGACTTCTATATTCATTGTCTTCTAATAATAAAAAAATGATCAATAATTACAAAGCTTTTGATATCCAAGAAATTAAAAGTGTATTGCAGCAAGTCACTTTCAGACACAATTGAGGGAATTTCATTTGGGTAAGTTACATCTCCCCTCCTCAGCATAAGAAAATAAAACTGAATATGCAGCTCATTTTTAAGTCAAGAAAATTTTTTCCACCGGCAATATTCTTGGAGACATCAGTCTTCTACATAAGTCACTACTGTGGAAACATCTATCTACAGAAGTCCAAGTAATGAACCTTACAAATGGAGAGTGGATTAGTAACTTTGAGAAAATCTGAGAACATAGTCAATGAACATGAGAGATACAAAACAGAATTTCCTTTAATTGTGAACTCAATTTCTTTTGGGGCAATTTAAGTACTATGTGAAACTGTAAATGTAACACATCTTTTGAAAACCGTAAGTAACAATGTGCACCATCAACACATCTATTTAAAATCAAATCGAAGGTCTCCAGATTGATAACTATAGCCAGTGGTTTCAGAGTTGGGCTCAAATGACAGCTTGTCCTGCATCTAATACCTGTCATGCTCCATAAGATAGAGGATCAGAGACAACCCCATTGGAAATTCCCCAGGGATCTGTCTACTAGTCTGATTGAAAAACGACTGGGATAAATCTGACTACAGCTCTTGTAAGGATCAAGATGGGTTGGTTCCAAATGAAAGAAATTGAAGAAATGAAAATGAAAATGACACACATTTTGTGATTTGGTGATCATTTACAACCCTGTATCTGCTGTTGAGTAACTGTTTCTTTCTTCATACTATTAGTTGAACTCTTTACTTAGTGTAGGGTTAATCTTACAAGTATAAATTTAACTGAAAATAGATCTTTGTAAAAATTAAGAGTGGTAATAGGAGAAGGAGGAGGCAGAAGGAGTGGGGGCATGGGCTGGAGGGAGGGTCGGTGGGATTTATCACTATGTTCTTAAATCTGTAAATCTGTACACATGAAATTTATATATCTTAAATAAAATTTTAAAAATGACAATAAGAAAATTTCAACTAGTCCTACCTATAATTTTCAAAAAAGAAGTAGGAATGGAGAATTTAGACACAGTACCAAGCCAAGTAGTTGCATCCCAAATGGCAGCCAAGAATCAGCTGCACATCACAGTGGTGTCAGCTAACTCTGGTTACTGTATGTGTCACCTGGAAGATTTAATACTATTGTATTTATATGCATGTAGAATTATTTTCCAAGATGGCAGTGAAAAAGTGTACATTTGGAAATGACTCTTATGCCTGTACAATTGCAATCTTAAAAATTTTAGAAAAGGAATTTTTTTAAATGTTAAAGATGTAAGAGTAATTGACTATAAAACTTCTTTTCATTTGGTAGTGAGTACTGCTGAGTATTTCATTGTTCTGCCATGAGATTCTCTTTAATCAGGGGTGGGGAACATCAGGCTCCAGGACCATTATGAGGCCAGCAAAATCTTTGGTCTGGCCTGCCTAGGCAACCACAAGCAGGACTTGAAATTCAATAAATCTATTGCAGGCTAATTTTTAATAATTTTGTATGGCCTACGAATGTTATAAATATCCAAATGGCCCTTGGCAGAAAAAAGTTTCCCTACCCCTGCAATAATAAAACATTTTTCCCACAAGGAAGTACTCACAAGCCTAAAAAGACTCAATTGAGTTCATTGTGATTTTAATTGTGTCCTCATTTAGCTTAACAGCTTTAGGTTTGTACATACTTTTATATCACCAAATCTCATGTCACTGTATTAGTTTTTCTAGTCATACTCTTATCAGTGATTAGAAATGATTTTCTTAAAATTTCAATTGTAGAATTTTTTTTTATAAGCTTGTAGAAGTACGCCACCTAGAGTTTTAAAATTTTTAAATAAAAAACTGCAGGCTGGTTTGATGTTAATTTAAACTTCAAACGAGACATTTTAATCAAAACCAAGCCAAATATAATTGCATGAAATTTTGTATACTTGATTCTTAACATTGTTATATTTAGAATATGATATTTGTTAATTGTTCCAGATTGAGTACTTCAACTAATATGCATACTTGAGATAGGAAGCAAATAAAATTAAGAAAGTATAATTTTAAAAACCCAATTCAGTGACAGGCCTAATTTTATTGTTATTACCAATTAAGCTTCTTGTAGAAATAGTTGAAAAATTTCATATATACATACCATTGTATATTTTTATACATACACTGTGTTTTATCTTTGGTGTGTTGAAATGAACTTTTAAAGTTTAATTGTAGATGACAAAGCCATTGTCTCGTGAGCTTTGATTCTAGAGATCTGAACATAATAGTAGGTAACATTTTCCAAATTCTTATAAAATGTGGATGGAAAGAATCCTTTTATTTAGCTGCTTATGACTTTTGAGTTGAACACAATACATGCATTTTTCTTGGAAGTAAGAAAAAAATTGGAATTGGTTTTAAAGTTTGCCTGTAGACATAAATAATTTTATTTAGAAGGAAAATACTGGGTAAGATGTTGAAGCCAATAGGCTTCTTCAACTAGGTGTTGTGAAAAAGCATTGACATGTCATAGTGATTGTGATGGGGAAAGATTTCAGAAAGATTAATGTAAAACTTTTGGATTTAAAACCAAAACTATTTACAGAGGTCAAGAGCTTCTACTTTATCTGTGCTTTAAAATATCCTTAACTCTTCTTGTTTTTCTGTCTGTTGATATGTAATACTTAGAATTTTTACATTGGTGTGTTCACACTTTGGAGCACTTGTGAACAAATGATATTCTTTTAAGATTACAAGAGATAAGATTGTCTAGTGTAATACTGCTGTGATTTATTAGTGGCTGTATTGTTAATTTCTACAACATAAAGGAAAAATACCTGGAGAGTGGGGATCTTGTCTTCAATTTCCGTTCCCCTTCAACAAGTAATATATATATGTTGATCTCACAGTGGATACTTATGAACATTTGTTGATTTCATGTTTTTTCTCCCTGCCCCCCAAAAATGTATGTAATGAATGTCATTCAGCTGCTAACCTAACACTCAAATTAGGTTATCAGACTATGAATTTGATTTGTGAAGTTTGAATATTGTGTGTGTTTTTTTTAATTGAGTATGGCAAATCTTAAGGCTCAACAGAAACTCCTTGATAGCAGTTATGTATTACAGAAGTTCAGAATGAAAAGTTTATAAAATTTCTCAATCCACTAAGAATAAGAGCCAGACAGAAAAGATACCCATTGAGTAACAGTAATCATCAGTGTTAAAAAAATCCAAAAACTTATTTTTCAGTTATGATGGATACATATATTTTATTTATTATATAGCTTCAAGACTTTAAATGCACTGCCTAGAATATGTTCCAGTTGCTATGGGGAGTTCTGGTATTTGTCAATGTAGGGTTTCCTACTTGGCAGCATTTTATATTTATGATGGCATCTGTGTTTGCTGGTTGTTGCATTTGCAGTGGAACTTGTATTTCAGCCAGTTGACGAGAGAAGGAGAAAAGAAAGCAAATTAAACTTGACTTTTTGGCAATGAAGCAGTAGCTTCTTGTTACTTGCATCCATATATTCCAAGAACACCAAATGCAACTGCAGTTGTGTGCCATAGTTATTCTACAAATGACTGGCTACAGTTGCACTATCATAAAGTTGTGTAATAATATTAAAACCCAGGGGCTGGTGTTGTGGGATAGGGGTAAAGCCACCACCTGTAATGCCAGCATCCCATATGGGCAATGCTTTGTGCCTCAGTTGCTCTACTTCTGTTCTAGCTCCCTGCTACTGATCTGGAAAAGCAGCTAAGGATGGCCCAAGTGCTCGGGTCCCTGGCACCCACTTGGGAGATCCAGAGGAAGCTCCTGGCTCCTGGGTTCAGTCTGCCCTGGCCCTGGCTGTTGTGGCCATTGGGGAGAGGACCGGTGATGGAAGATCTCTCTGTCTCTCCCTCTATCTCTCTCTGTCTTTCAAATAAATAAATTTTTAAAAACATTAAAACCCAAAAGTTAAAAATCAGGTAATCCTTATCAGTTGATATGACACTGTTTAAATGAATTTTAATATGGGAGATTAACCTTTACAGAATAATGCTTATTTTTTGTATTATTTTAGTAAGAAAAAAATGCCATCAATAGCATTATGTAAGCTTTCATCTTAGAATAAGTGAAATGCTAAATGGATTACTTTTAAAAAAAATTTGCATTGAATCTTTTGAACTGATTTGTGTCTTCCAGGTAGGCCTAGAATATTTAATTTTCATAAAGATTGTCTTCAGATATCTTTCTTCAGGGACGTAGAAAAATTTTATTATGAGCCAATGTTGACAAATTATGTTCATTGTAATTTGTATTTTTGTAGGTTTTGTTCATTATAAATCATGTATTTTCATTTTTGAACACTGGCCATCTCACAGACACAACTTAGTTAACTGTCTATTAAATAAGAACATTTTATATACCCCAGAGATGTTGCACAACTATATACCCTGGACTCTAGAGGGCTGTAAAGTGAATACATTGATAGGGCTAATACAAAAGAGAAGGCAATATGGAGAGAAAAATCCAGTACTTAATTCTTGTCCTCAAGGATTCTTTACCTAGTTTGAAAGACAGTGTAAAAGAATGAAAGTTCTTTTCATCAGCCAGTAACTTTCCAATAGATCAGTATGAGAGTGATTCTTGTTTGCCTAGTGAATTACAACATTTGTGATGTACATCTTCAGAGGAATACACAATTGAAGGTTGGAGGTTTCTGTAAAGACTTAAGAGTGGTCATGAGATTTGGTATTATAGTAGAAAGTTGGATAGCATTATATAGAAGGTTGATGCCCTAAGGAAGGGAACAACTTAACGCATCAGCCATAAAGAAGGGAAGACAAAACACCTTTTAGAAGCACAGTGAGTGGATCTTTCCCATTAGGTGGAAAATAAGTATATTAGAACAAATATGCATATTTCTCTAGTACTTTTTAAGGGTTTTCTATATGATTTTGATTTAACCAAAACACTTGCACAGAACTAAAACAATCAAATTATTTAAACAAAGTGTAAGTGACCAAAATATAAATTTAAGCGTTGATGAACTATAAAGAAAGGTAAAATTAGGGGAAGGTGTAGTATTTAATTTTTTTATTGCAAAGAGACTACTTAAATGTAAAACATGATTTCAAAGTGGCAACAAGATTCTTAAAACTTTTTTCCTAGCTTTAGAGAGATATTTGATTTAGCAAGCATATCTTCTATTGAGATGAAATTTTATCTAAATTTTAATATTATTTCCCATTCTTTTAAAAAATTGTATCTAAGATTATTCAGATTTTCTTGGAATTATTTTTATCTGCCCATCTGAAGTTTTTATAAACTATTCACATAGTCTCTTTCTCAGTTACTTATGTACGCACCTCAGTGATGCAATGTTTGATGGGAAATAAGTAAGGAATATCATAATCATTTATTTTAAGTTTTTGAAATGGTGCTTGAAAAGTGACTTTAAAAATAAATTCTAAATATGCTTTTTTGGTTGGATCTACCTGGAATTAGAAAGTTTTGTGTTGCTCAAGTCGTTTTATATGGAATGTCACCCCTCTTCCAAACTGAAATCACAAATAATGGAGAACTTGGATAAACTTTTAAAAAGTAGTTTGAAAGAGTAAATGGTTATTAATATATCTCTATCAAAAATAGACATGAAAAAGTGTTTCCCTCAAATGTGATTGAGAATACAGTTGTTAGATTATTTTTAAGGTTCTGGCCATTAGGTTCAGCACTGGTTGGTGTTTAAAATCAGAAAGAATACTTAAATTGATTTTACATAGAGAACTTAGAAAAGAGTACCATTCATATTTATTATTCTTCTTTTATATTAGGAGACTCAATTCTTGATTCAGAAATTCTGAAACAAAGCTCAATTCAAATGTATGAATGTTTTTATATGTTAAAAAACTCAAATCCAAATTCTTAAAAAATATATTTGAGAAACAGAAAGGAAGGGAGGGAGGGTGGAAAGAGGGGAGGGAAGGTGGAAAGGTAGGGAAGGGAGAGAGAGGAAGGAAGGTTGGGTGGCACGCACTTCCATCTGCTGAAAAAATCCACAGTGTCCACAACTGAGCAAGGCCAAACTAGGAACCTGGAACTCAATCCAGGACTCCCAAATGGGTGGCAGATACTCAATTTTTATTTAGGTTTCTACAACTGCCTCCCAGGTTCTGCATTAGCAGGATGCTGGAGTTGGGAGCTGGAGCTGGTTATCAAACCCAGGTACTCTGAAATGGGTTGTGGAAAATGCTGTTTCAGAAAAGTATGTAAAGCATTTTGAAAAGTCCATTCAGTAAATGCAAATGCAAACTAAAAAAACAAAACAAAACAAAACAAAAAACGATCAACATATTCTGTTTTGGCATTGCCACTTACCCATATTCGAGAGAAATTTCACAGACATTTTATTTGTTTGACCTGTAGAATACCATCAAATGGATTAGACTGAAAAAAGATGGAAAATAACACCAATTGTGGCACATCTGTAATGATGTCACTATATTATGAGCTTAATAATTTCATTTGATCTTAGGTTTTGATGCAAAACTTAAAATATTGCTATGGTTTAAAGTAAATTATTGAATCTTGATAACAAGAAAATAAATAAGATTATTAGCATTGCAACAAATCCCTAAATGAAATATTGTTTGCAAAATAGTAAGCTAGTTTTATGCCCAGGGAGAGGAAAAAGTTAGAAAGACAAATGCTCCAGCAGAATCTTGATTCTGAAAATAAATAAAAGGAGTCAAGTGATCCTACAAAGTGTTAATATGTATCAATAACTTTCTAAAGAACAAATGATTAAAGTTGGATTTTTAGTATATATATAGATATATAGATATAGATATATAGATTTCAAGTATGTCTGTCTTGATACTTTGAGACCATTTCTTTTTGCATTAAAAATTCAGGAAAACCAATTTAAAACAACAAATTACATCAAAGGAAATCTGGAATGTATAAATATCTGTTAGGACTTGAAATATCATATTATATATTAAAAAATTAACCTCTTTTATAGAGACCGAAAGCCTCATACTTTCTTTTCAAAGGTAGCAGAACAAAAAAAACTTTATAGATTAGGTCTACACAGTAAACTGTATAGAGTGAAAATGCCAAATCTTGGATATCCTTACTCTCCAAATGGCAAAGCAAAATACGTTGTTCTGCAGTAGGTATTATAGTTCTTAGAGAAAATATTTTATACCACAAAGCAGGTTATTTTTAATAATGATAATTCCCAGTGAACAAAGACTTTACAGTATTTGGAAGGGAATCCAACAGTACCCAAAACCTTTGGACCTGAGGTAAGACATAGAATCTGGTTTGTTCCTATGGTGAAAGATGACCTCCTTAGTTTACTAAGTATTTTATATGTCACTGATCATTTTCCTATTCGTAAATCACTAAACACATCTCTAATTTGCTATGGTGTTTGCTGAATTCTTAGGATTGTTTAATCTTCTTTTAATCTCTTGAAGATTTATATTCTAAGTCTAGGTTTTGCATGTTTAAAGTTAACCTGTTATCCTGCCATTTGATTGGCTGACAGTTTTGCACTCAGGATTTAGTTAGAAGGATGTTTAACATTGTGGGTGATTTGGTTTGCAGGAAATAAAATAGCTCATCGAAGCCAACTTGGGCCACACATTTTTAAGGATTAAATGCTGAACCTACAGGGTACTTAATAGCTGTTTTGGAAGTTGCCAAAAAGGAGTCACTCAGGCTACGTGCAGCAGATGGGTGTGGTCTAAAATGGCTTGAACTTTCCAAATGTCCTGGCTCTTTTCCTCTTTGGGTTTCACCAAAACAATTTCTTTCATCATTGAAGCATCTGGCCAGCTCTACATTTTATTTTTCTTATTATTAACTAAGGGAGAAAATTGAATCGGGGGAAAAAGCTGTGGCTGAATCCAAAACTTATGCCAAAGATGAAGTTCGGTGGCTCAAATGTCCAAGTTTGTGTGGATCTATAACAGCAAAATAACAGTATCTAATAGACAGTAAAATAAATGAATAAATGATGTATACTAATTCCTCGGTCTCTCTTACTCTTTTTGAATAGAGACTTGAGTTCTTCCTTGAATTTTGTTTCTGCATGAATTGACCAGCTTCTATCATTCTAGCTTTACTTTAAACAGTAGTGTAAGTAATAATGTTACATATTAGCTAGCTAGATTGAGAATAAACCGCTTTTCTGACATGAAGCTTTAGGTGAGACATGCTAGTTATATTGCTTTACTTTTGATTTTATGAATTTGCCAATTATCCTATCTGAATTTTAGGTCCTTTACTTGATGTTTAAAGTAATTTTTTACTTGTTACTCTGTTTCTGGGAAAATCATCCAGCCTTACTTTGCAAAAAAAGTAAAGCTTTTCCATACTCATGTTTATAGTTAGCATTATGTCCATGGTAAATTTTTTCTGATTTTGAGGACATGAAGAACCAGATCATGTTTCTCAAGTGGCAGATGTCTCCTCACTTCCACTGTTTCTGATTTTAATCCCCTTCCAACTGTGTATCTCTTCTAATCTTTAACCTTACTTAATTAATCTTTAACCTTGCTTAATTCTAGAAATCAACAATATTTTTGTTGACTGGATTTATGTTCTTTTGTGAAACAACAGTCAGAAATTTATACATATGTTTGGGCATATATTTGAGTACTGGTTAATTCCAGTAATTATGACTAAAACAATCATCTGATTTTAAATAGTAAGCCTTTTAATGATAGATAACTTCATTCAGAACTCTAGTTCTTGAAGTGGCTTCTTAGTACAATTCTGTTTTATTGATCTGAAAAGGCTAATCTAAAAATCAGTCTTCCAGCAACAAAGAACACCTGAAGAAAACACTGACAGAATAAATAAAAGCATTAAATACTTCAGAGATCCCTGAAAATTCTTTTGTTCCATAATAGATATAGCAACCCTTGATTTTTTAGAAGCCACTTACTATATTTTTTATGTTCTTTTTTTTTTTTTTTTTGACAGACAGAGTTAAGAGACGGAGAGAAAAGTCTTCCTTTTCCGTTGGTTCACCCCCCAAATGGCCGCACCGGCTGGCACATTGCGGCTGGCGCACTGCGCCGATCCGAAGCAAGGAGCCAGATGCTTCCTCCTGGTCTCCCGTGTGGGTGTGGGGCCCAAGCACTTGGGCTATCCTCCACTGCCTTCCTGGGACCACAGCAGAGAGCTGGACTGGAAGAGGAGCAACTGGGACAGAATTCGGCACCCCAACCGGCACTAGAACCCAGGGTACTGGCGCCACAGGCGGAGGATTAGCCTAGTAAGCCACGGCGCAGGCCACTACATTTTCTTATAATATTCTTTCTTTCTTACTATTTTCCCAGAAGCCTGAAATGATTTTTTTTATAGACATGTAATGACAAATTATCTATTTGGCCCCAGTGAGCTACATGTATTACTAAGTTAATTTAACCCTCTAATGTAGTAAAGAAGTACAGTAAGCCACTGTAGAGAGCTGTATACATCAGAGATCCACAAGAAGTAGAAATAATACAGAAGATATACTACAGTGTGGGAAGCAAGAAAGTCAAGTAGACCACTAAAGGTATATGGACATCTTGAACACATTTTGAAATACTGGATAAATAAAACATATTATTATATACTGATTAATTGGAAAAATGCCCCCAAATAAAGGAACCCAGGAGCGAGAAAAGATAAATGTCAAATCTAGTTTTAGTTCCAGGGATTTCTGCTGATTTCTAAAATACTGGGTTTCCATTTTGGCAGGTTTCTGGGACATGGAGAATACTAAATAAGATTCAGGGTTTACCTATAATAGGAAACCCAGTAGGCTATCTCTACACAAATCTGAGATGTGCAAGAGTAAAAGAAACAAACACCAAGGGAAACTTGCCTGTGTTAACACTAGGTAAGTGGAATTTTTAGTTATATACTTAGACATACACACACACACAAACAAAATATATATAAGCACAAGGTGGCCCTTGGTGGGTTTGAAAACTCTGAAGCATTTATCCTAGAATGATCCTGGCTAATAGTACACATGGATGATTGTCAGAAGCAAATCACTTGGAAGAATTCAACTTCAATCTGGGCCTCATTCTATGCTTTCTACAGATGATTGTAAAAAAGATGACTACTCACAGTCATAAATCTTAAAATATACAAGGAGTTAAGGCAGCATAAATGAGAATCAACCAAAAAAAAAAAAAAAGAGATCCCAAAAGTAGACTCCTTAAACTATAAACATTAAAATAAAAACAGAATATATAGCTATATTTAATATGCTTAAAATATAAAAGAAAACCTTGAAAACATTTAACTGGTGGATTTTTAAATAAAACTTCTAGAAATTAATAACTGAAATAAAAAAATGGGAAGTTTAGTAAGCAATACAGCAGAAGAGAGGATTGGTGAATTAATTTCTGGATGAATGATCTAAAATACAGTCTAGAGAGTCAGATGAGGATTCTGATAAAGAATTTATATATTGTGGAAAATGGAGGGAAAGGTCTAAAATGGCTTTTTTAAAAGTGTTTATTCAGTAAGTTTTACTTATTTGAAAAGCAATGCAATAAAGCTAGAGCAAGCACTTCTATCTTCTGGTTCACTTGCCAAATGCTTAAAACTGCAGGGCTGGATCAGGTTGAAGCCAGGATCCAGGAACTCCATCTGGGTCTCTTGTGTGGGTGGCGGGGACTCAAGTACTTCAGCCATCATCTGTTGCCTTCCAGCATGGCCATTAGCAGGAAGCTAGGTTGGAAGCAGAGGTAGGATTTAATCCCAGGCACACTGATATAGGATGCAGATTTTCCAAGCAGCAGCTTAACCAGTGCCACAAATGCCCACCCCTTATAATAGTTTGAATCAGAGTTCTGGAAGGAGATTATAGAACCAATGAAAAAGAGACAGTGTTCAAAATATAATCATTCAGGTTTAAAGCCTCCAAATGGGGACCAATGTTTGGCCTAGCAGTTAAAGCACTGGTTAGTATGCTTGGGTCCCATATCAGAGTGCCAGGATTCAATACCTGACCTCTGTTCCTGACTTTAGCTTCCTGCTAATTGAGACCCTGCATGGCAGTAGTTATGGGTAAAGTAACTAAAGTTCTGCTACCCACACGAGAGACCTGGATTGGGTTCCTGAGTTCCTAATGGCCCCAGCCATTTCAGAACCTTGGGAAATAAAACAGCATGGGATCTCAACCCCCTAGCTCACCATGTGTATGGGTGTCTGCCTCCCACGTAAATAAATTTTTAAAAAACCCTCTTACCTTAAACATCTCTAAAAATTGTTCTAACCATCTCCCTCTGTATATCCATATCCAATTAATCTCCAAGTCCTTGTGATTCTATTTCTGAACTGTCTCCTAAATGGATCCTTTATTTCTCATCCCACCTACACTAACTTGGTTCAAATCTTTATTGTATTCCTTTAACCTACAGCTTTTACAAGGCCAAAAGAAAATTTTCTTAACACAGTCAGAATAAGTTTGTTATTCTTCTACTCAAACATCCACTATGGTCCATAGATCATGGGTGATCATTTTCATTTTATTTTATGTTAGGCATAGACAGACTTTAAAGACTAGTACTGCTACTATGACCATTTGGGTTCTTGTCTTGAATTTCCTTGCAGGTTTCTGGTGACTTCCCATCGAAAGAAAGAGGTGGAGAAAAATTTTCACTCTCTATTTCAAAATCTTCCATGAGAATTTCCTTGACTTTTTCTTGGCTTACAGTTTGAAGGCTTGGAATGCGTTTCCTCTTTAAATATTCTGCCTCAGGGACAACTTAAGTCATATCTCATTAGTTCCAATAAGACTCTATATCCAGTATATAACTTTACAACTAGATTTATCGTTTACTTGACTGTATTTAACTATTTTATATTTATTATTTTCTTCTTTTCAGTGAATTTACAAGCTTTTAAAATGACATTGAAGTAAATGATTTTCCTATAATGTACTTTCCTGTGAATATTTTTATTGTGTTAAACAGCATAGTTTTAATTCAGTACCATTGATTATAAATGCTTAAATGATTTTATGTTAATTGATATAAGTTTTAGGTGAATATGTAAGGAAAGGAAGGAACTTCATCTCCCGGTGGTGTATAAAGTCTCTGGGAACCTGCAGGGTTTGCTCTTAAGTGCTCCATTACTGATGGTGCTATTTTCCGTTTCGTTTCTTTATCCCTCCTCAAAATGTTTTCTTAAAAAAAACTTTTTAGAAATTCTACACTGTGTTGCTTTCAGAAATAATGTATTAAAGCAGGTTAGCCGGTGCTACGGCTCAATAGGCTAATCCTCCGCCTTGCGGCGCCGGCACACCGGGTTCTAGTCCCGGTTGGGGCACCGGATTCTGTCCCGGTTGCCCCTCTTCCAGGCCAGCTCTCTGCTGTGGCCAGGGAATGCAGTGGAGGATGGCCCAAGTGCTTGGGCCCTGCACCCCATGGGGGACCAGGAGAAGCACCTGGCTCCTGCCATTGGATCAGCGTGGTGCGCCGGCCGCAGCGCGCCGGCCTTGGTGGCCATTGGAGGGTGAACCGATGGCAAAGGAAGACCTTTCTCTCTGTCTCTCTTTCTCACTGTCCACTCTGCCTGTCAAAAAAAAAAAAAAAAGAAAAAAGAAAAAAAAAAGCAGGTTGTTTTGGGAATGCTGGAATAGAAACCTTAAGCAGCAAGCGATGAATGAATGAATGAATGAATAAATAAATAAATAAATAAATTTATCTCCAACAGTAGAGCTGGAGTCCCAAATTAACATATCTTTTTTTTTTTTTTTTTTTTTTTAGACAGGCAGAGTGGACAGTGAGAGAGAGACAGAGAGAAATGTCTTCCTTTTGTCATTGGTTCACCCTTCAATGGCCGTTGGTTCACTTGGGCCATCCTCCTCTGCACTCCCTGGCCACAGCTGAGAGCTGGCCTGGAAGAAGGGCAACTGGGACAGAATCCGGAGCCCCGACTGGTACTAGAACCTGGTGTGCCAGCGCCGCAAGGCGGAGGATTAGCCTGTTGAGCCACGGCGCCGGCAACAAAATTAACATATCTTACTGCGGTTATATTTACCACTCATTATCCCTAACTTGTAGGGATTTCTGATCGGTTGTTTGGCATTTTTAAGTTCTCAACATACATAGAAGGTATTTGAAGTTTTCAGATTAAAGATGTTTCTGTTACTTTAGACTTTTTTGGAAATCTCAAGTAAAAAATGACCATTATTGTATAGGAGGCAACCATTTCTGGTTGATTTAATTTTTTGTTATTTAAACTTAATGGGAGAAAACTTAATGGAAATCAATTTTAATTTTGAAATAATTCCTAATTAAGAACATAATATATTAATACAGCTAATTTTGTTATTTCAAAGCATTTTATTTTAAAACAATTTCTTGTACCATTTTTCAAGATAAAAGAGAAAGATTCTGATGAATTCTACAACTTCACAATAGTAAGTCTTTCAATCCATGAATGTGTATTATCTTTCCATTTATTTGTAGGATATCTCCCTAATTATTTGTGTCTTCTTCAACTTATTTTATCAGTATTTTATAATTTTCAGTATACTAGTCTTTCCCTTTCTTTGTTAAAATTTATTCATAAGTATTTTATTCTTTTTGATACTATTATAAATGGATCCAGTTTTCCCAGCATCGTTTTATTGACGGTAAAATTCCTTTCTACAGAGATTGATTTTATCTCCTTTGTCAAAGATAAGTTGATTGTAGATGCATGAGTTGATTTCTGGAGTTTCTATTCTGTTACATAGGTCTACATGTCTATTTTTGCTAGCACCAGGCTGTTTTGATTATAACTGCCCTGAAGTCTGTCTTGAAATCTGGTAATGCGATGCCCCCAGTTTTTTTTTTTTTTTTTAATTTTTATGTATTTTTTGACAGGCAGAGTGGATAGTGAGAGAGAGACAGAGAGAAAGCCCCAGTTTCTTTTTGTTATATAAGATTGCTTTAGGTATTCAGGATCTCTTGTGTTTCCATAAGAATTTTTTTAAAGATTTATGTATTCATTTATTTGAAGGTCAGAACTACACATAGAGAGGAGAAGCAGAGAGAGAGAGAGAGATCTTCTATCCACTGGTTCACTCCCCAATTGGCCGCTATGGCTGGAGCTGAGCTGATCCGAAGCCAGGAGCCAGGAGTTCTTCCAGGTTTTCCACGTAGGCGCAGGAGCCCAAGGACTTGGGCCATCTTCTGCTGCTTTCCCAGGCCATAGCAGAGAATTGGATTGGATGTGGAGCAGCCAGGACTTGAACCAGCGCCCATATGGGATGCCAGCACTGCAGGTGGAGGCTTTAGCCACTATGCCACAGCGCTGGCCCCTTTTAACAATTTTTGTGTTAACATCTGTTGTGTCTGATATTAGGATGACTACACCTGCCCTTTTTTGCTTTTCCTTAGCATCCTCTGATTTTCTGTCCATGTGTAACTTTGTTGGTGAGGCGTGTTTCTTCTAGTAAGCTTTACCTGCTATGCCACAGCACCAGCCCCTCCATATGAATTTTTACATCTTTTTTTCAAGATCTGAGAAGGATGTCGTTGGTATTTTGATTGGGATCAAATTGAATATGTAAGTTGCTTTCTGTAGTGTGAACATTTGATCATGTAAGTTCTTCCATGAATGTGGAAGCTTTTTTAGTTTTTTGTTTCTTCTTCTCTTTCTTTCTTTAATGTTTCTTTAAAGTTTTATAGTTTTCACTGTGGAAAGCTTTGACACCCTTGGTTAATCTTAAAAAATTAAGAGATATTGAAATTGTTTTGTTGCTATTGTGAATGAAACTGATCTTACAAGTTCCTTCTCGGCCATGACATTATCTGTGTATACAAAGGCTACTTGTTTTTGTGTGTTAATTTTATATCCTGCCACTTGACCAGAGACTTTTATGAGCTCCAGTAGTTTCAGTAGAATCTTTTCGTTCGCCTATATATAGATCATGTCATCTGCAAATTGGGAAAGTTTGACTTCCCCCTTTCTAGTTTGTATCCTTTGAATTATTTTTCTTGCCTAATGGCTCTGGCTAAAACTTCCAGGACTATACTGAATAGCAGTGGTGAAGGTGGGTATCTTTGTCTGGTTCCAGATCTTAGTGGGAATATGTCACTTTTTTTTTTTTTTAACTCTTTACTCCCTGCCTAGAGTGGTATGCCTTTTCCCTATTCAGCCATCATGGAATCTCCAGGTTCATTATTTGATAGAAATTCCTCATAGTGAAATGAATGCTTTAACAATGATTTGCTTATGTTACATGCCATGATTGAAAAGCTACTGCAAAACACTAAACATCGGAGTTAATGGAAAGGCTTATTGCCTGGTGAAGGTAAATCTGACAGGCTGGTGGGAGAGGGCAAGAGAGAGTGAAAAGAGAGAGGAGAGCAGGTCCTTTTATAGTCTTGCAGGGGGTAGGGAAGTTGGAACAATGAATCCCATCAGGGTGGGGGTGGAGCTGACCCTCGTGGTTGGGCCAGTTGGTTACCTGACTTCTGGTAAGCCTGGCTGGGTCCTGGAGAGGCCGAACTTAGTATACAGGTTGGTGGCTGGGCCAGAGCCCAAGATGGCATCTGCTGCTTGTGACAGTTTCATTTCACTAACAATGATAGAATTATAATTATATTAATTAAGGGGCCAATATTAAAAATTTTGTGAAGGTATAAGGAAGAGGAAATAAATGTCTTTTTCAATACATCTGTATATTCCTTAAGGAAAGGCACCTTGCCTTATAGGTTTTCGTGCTGTATCCTCTTATAAGGAAACAACATTTATTTATTATTTATTTAGGACTTTTACCTTTTGATGAAGACAAGTGTTTGGTGAATACATTGGACTGGCCCTTTGAGTTTCTAAATGAAGTTGGTTGGTTCTTTCTTTTTTTTTTTACTACTTAAGCCTATAACATTCTATTTCCAAAAAGAGAAACAATAATGAAATTTTTCATTTTGGATAAGGAAAATATTATTCCCCCCACCCACACTGAGTTGAAAGTAGTGGGGGATCCTTTCTGATGTTTTATTGTGAATCATTCTTTTTCTATTTACTGGTTGCTGTAATTACTGTCTTAATATACTAGATAGGAAAATGCTTCACATAAATTGTATATGATGCAGTATTTAAGGAAGTGAGGCATAATTATCCTTCAGTGTATCTTCCTTTCTTTTGTTAAAACTGCAGTACTTTTAAGGACATCACCAAGCCATCCATCTAGAGATGATATTTTCCAGTTATTTTCACAACTTATTGTGCTCATGTGACTTAATTCTGACCACTGTTTTTGAGAACTAATTAATGCAACTTCTGTGTCACCCCTTAAAACGGGAAGTTGACAACCTTGACATCCTCTTTTCCTTTTGTCACTGGTTTAGATGATGAGAATTGAACAATTGCCTTAAACTTAGAACTATGCATTGCATGTGACAGTGTTGTCCTGCCAGTTCTACCTGTGGATTGTTCGATGATAGAATGTCATTTTATATATCTTTAAATATTTATTTATATACAATATCAATATATTTATAAATTTTATATATAATAGAGTGATAGACTTTGTTAAAGATTTATTTATTTGAAAGGCAGAGTTACAGAGAATGGTAGAGAGAGAGAGAGAGAGAGGTCTTCCATCCACTGGTTTACTCCCCAAATGGCCACAACTGCTAGAGATGGGCTGATTTGAAGCCAGGAACCAGGAGCTTCTCCCAGGTCTCCCACATAGATGCAGGGGCCCAAGGACTTAGGCCATCTTCCACTGCTTTTCCAGGTGCATTAGCAGGGAGCTGAATTGGAAGTGGAGCAGCTGGGATTCAAACTGGCACATGTATGGGATGCTAGCACTGCAGGCCAGGACTTTAACCCGCTGTACCACAGCACAAGGCATGGGCTTTTCTCACACACATACACAGACACAATAATTTTCTTTTTTGTGGTGACAGGGGGTGAGGATTGGGGTTCTTATACCAAGTTAACCCATACCCTGATGAATTTTGGGAGAGAGTGATATAGGGGAGGTTATTCCAGGAAAGTAGATAAATTATTGCAGTACATGGGGCTCCAAATCCCATTAAGTTGGCAGGTACCAATGCCATCTTACTAGTTGAAATGATCAGTTTAAGTTCATAACTAATCAAAGATAGGATTAAGTGTCAAAAGGATCTCATAAATAAGACCAGTGTCTGCTAATAATAATTGATAGAATTAAAAAGGAGAGAATGACCCAACATAGGAAGCAGTATACACAGCAGACAAATGCCCTAAACAGTGCTCTAACCTCAGAATAAGCCCTTAAGGCATTCAGATCTGGCTAAAAAGCCCATGAGAGTATCTCAGGCATGGAAAGCCAAGACATCATGGCAGAAGAATTACCTAAATGAAAGATCTCTGTGAGTGAGATCCCAGTGGAGAGAAGGGGCCATCAAAAAAGAGGTACCTTTCTCTGAAGGGAGGAGAGACCTTCCACTTTGACTATGGCCTTGTCTAAATAAGGTCAGAGTTTGTGAACTCAAGAGGCTTCCATAGCCTTGGCAGCTCATGAAAAGAGCCTCGGGTGATTACTGATGTCATGACTAAGAGTGTCAATTGTTAAATCAACAACAGGAGTCAACTGTGCATTGTCTCCCCATGTAGGATCTTTGTCCTTAATGTGTTGTACTATGAGAATTAACGGGAAAACTAGTCTTCAAACAGTACTTTATATTTTGTATGTCTGTTGAAATCTTTACTTAGTATAGAGTTGATCTTCTGTATATAAAGATAATTAAAAATGCAATAGTGGGTAAGAGGGTTGGCAGTGTTGGTGGAGTTTCATGTCTTTGCAGTGATGCTAGAATTCCGACAATACTGGACAGTTTCTCCTTTCAAATCCAAACTCAATTCATATCCAAGTTGACCCATTTTAGAAAATTACTTTTCCAGTATATTCCTGACATACTGCTCCCCTATAGTCATTTACTCACATTGCTCAGTTATTCCTCATGTACTTGCTGAGTCACAGCAATACTGACTTCCATGGAGCTTTGGATCCTGTGGTATATACTCTAAGAAGAATCAACTTAGATGTCTCTGGCTTTGTTACCTGTTGTCCTTTTGACATATCTTATATGGTATGTTAGCAATGAAGTATCTTATTATATTTGGTCTTCCTCCAGGAACACACAGAGGGTTTAATGTTAATTAGCCAAAGGATGATATGATTCATACACTAAGAAATACTCTTCTAATTAGTTTTTTCTTTATTGCTTAGTGTTAGCAGTGAAAGATAGTTTTTTGATAAACTTTTTTGCCATTTGCTTTAATTTTATTACTCTCAGAGGAGAAAATGGAATTTCTAGGGAAATCAGATCATTACTTGCAGAGGACTTTTCTATATCATACAAGGAAGAAAGACAGTGAAAATGAATGATAGTTTGACCTGCCCTAATCACGTTCAGTTGCCCATATTTGTGATATCACTGCTATCTTCCTTTGGATGGTGTTTCAAAAGGTTGGGGGGCTAACTCCTGCTTATTGCAGATTCTCTCAGCTGCTTTATTTGCCTCTTAATAGCTTTTCAGCATGCATATTCAGCTCACAAATGATGATATGGTAAATTCCACTTAATTTTGAGTAGAAGTAATCACCAAAACTCAAACATGGTTCTCTTTGGCTCTTTCTTTTTATTTGAGAGGGGCAGGGAAAAAGTGAAAATAACTGTTAAGAGAAAAAAAAGTTTTTTCAGGTCAGCAGTTCTAAGTTATGTGACTATCCTATCTTAGATCTAAAATGCTGTCCCATGGAAACTGATTTTTGTAATAAAAATCGTAAAGCACTTAAAATACTTTCCATGGGTCATTAAGGAAATACTCATCCATCAGCAATTATTTATTGATTATCTGTGAAATCCAAACAATATAAGCTTTGTGTTGTTAGTCCTGTTTTAGGGATGAGGAATCTTAGGTGCAACTAATTTTCAAGAACCTTGTCAAGATGACCCAGCTAATAAATGATGAAAGAAGGAATAGCATCAAATCTCAGGGTCGTTTAACTTTTTTTCAAAGAGTAGGCAATCCAGATAGAATGATGAGACTGACATATGAGAAAATTAGAAAACAATTAAACCTGGAATCATTTGGCAGAGTCAATGGGTATGATATTTAGAGGATAGAGAGGTTAATGAGGGTTGTAATAGTGAGGCTTTGAACAACTTTATACTTCAGTTAGGTCTTAAAGATGAAATAGAACTTGTGACAGCAGAGTGGAGGGAACATACAATTTGGTCATGGAGTAGCTGAGCAAAATAATGCAGGAAAAATACAGAATGTAAGTTCATGGAATTTCCCATGTTGCATACATTTACCTTTTTCTACTGCAAATTTTGTATTTCATCATTTCCAACTATTATAGACAAATAGACTTCTGATATGAAAATCTATTTTGGACTTATAGACTGGGATGAGACTTTAAAAAAATCTGTCCTGAAAATTTGGCACAGTGAGGGTTTGTAATGCATACAGAGTTCTTGAATTCAGTATGCTTTTCTTACTGCCATACTGCTCTGCACAGGTGAGGTGAGGGTAATAGGGTAGGGGAAAGAATACAGTACTGAATATTCTCAAACTGTCTCCTTTCCAAGTACTAAGCAGACTGAATTCTGCTTAGCTTCCCAGATTGCAAGACTGTCAGCTGGACAGGGGGAACAAAATGGGCGAAGTTTCTTTGAAGGTGCACATGTGGAGGATGTTTACTGTCTGACTGTTAGAAGGCACCTTCATTATGGTAAAAAGGAATTTTCCTGATACTGTGAGGTTTATTGGCAAAAGTTATATAGTAACACAGAGGCACTCTTTCTCTCTATAGAGTTCCATCATATGGGTGACAAACGAAACTCACAATAGGCTTCTGAGATATGATGTAAAGAACCGGAAGGGAAAGGAGTGTGAAGATTGAAAAGGAGGCAGAAGAAAAGGAATAGGAAGGTAAGTTTGATGTTTTACTTCAATCTATGTTCTTATTATCATATTGTTAAATTAAAAATGAAAGTTCACAGACATTAGTTTTTTTGGTCATGAGACGAGAGCTGTTCTTTTAGCTGACAGGTCAGCATATATAGGAGAATGAAGCCTAAGATACCATCAGAATTCTTAGATGGTTACTCAGTGGTTATCCTTAAAATCTAGCTGGGAAGTCTTTGAAACTAGGAGTGATAAATTTCTATTTTCTTTGATACTTTTCACAAAGTTCTGTCTTTAAATGGATACAGAGAGGTAGATTAGATGACTTCTGCAGACTTGCAAGTCTATGCTTACATTCAAGCAAATTAATACAAGCAAATTGACATTTAGATATTTATAAGTATTTAACAGAGACACTTTGAAAAGTCTACCCTGTCTGTCCAGAAACATTTTCACAATTATTAATATGATTTAAAAATTGGAACCCTGAGGCAAAAGATTCAGAAAGAATTCCTGAATCCTATATTAATGGAGAAAGATATACCTAATTACACCTTATTTTCTTTGTAGTACAGGCAGTGTGTTGAAATATTCTAGCCATTGAAAATATCCAGAGTAAGATTATTTGCAGCAAAATGGAAGGTACTGGAGTATTTTATTTAGTGAAGTGAGTTGGACACAGAAAAACAAATACTACATATTCTGTCTCATATGTGGAAGCTAAAAATGTTGATCTGGACTTAGAATAGTGATTTCTAGAGACTAAGAAGTGTAGGGATAACGGTGTGGAGGTAAGTTGAGTAACAGGTAATAAAACAGTCAGATAGAAGGAAAATATTCTGGTATTCTATAGTATAGTGGGTTGACTATAATTCAAAATAACCTGTTATATATTTTATGAATAACTGGAAGAGAGGACCTAGAAGCCTCCAAACAAATTAATGATAAAGAGATGGAATTTTAATTACCCTGAATTTATCAGTACACATTGTATACACATATGGAAATATCACAGTGAACCTGAAAAGTGATGTAAAATTATTACATGTTAATCAAAAATTTAATGCTAACTACCCAAACTAATCATACACATTTTACATATGTGTCAAAATCACACTGTGTCCTATAAATATCTATGATTAAAATTTAATGAAGAGAGATTCTGTATTTATATCTGTATATAAAGAAAAAAGCTTTTTTTAAAAAGGATAATGTCTTTTTAAAGGATATGCCTTCGCTTTGCTTTTATATTTTGGTCATGCAACCTAAATAAATGGGCAACTAATTTTCAGGAAATAGCATTATGCAACTAATATAGACATTATACCTGAAAAGACATTGCATGTTTTTTCATATTTATGTCATATTTATGTCATATTTATAGAGACTTTATATTCTCTGATAACCTTTTAAAATGTCTCTGGTTTAGAAATAGAGCTTTTAACTAAGCAGGAAATTGCTATTCAAAACCTTATTGTTTTCCAGATTTCTAAACTCTATGCATTAAGGATCCTTGGGCTCCATTCATTAAATTGTTACCTACTGTGTGCCAGGCATAATTCAAAGCATTAGGAATACAATGAGAATATGAATGACATGGTTCTTCTCATTACATAGTCATTGTCTAGACTCCTAACCTTTTTATATAGTATTGTATTTAGTAAACACTTAACATAATTATAAGATTCCTTTGTATAAAGCTAGATGATTTCAAGAATTATTGTAATACCTAGAGAATTTTGGAATTGGGAAGGAATTTGTGAAATATTTTCTTTTGAGTAAAAAAGATCCATTTTACAAATCACTGGTAGTTCTTGATAAATCAGATACTCTAATTTTTTTGGAAAGTGGTAGAACAGAGTATTTTTTTATAGATCTAAAACAGCAGCATTGGTAAGGAGGCTTGCAACAACAAATCAATTTCGATTTTTGATTCTTATTTCTGAAATGGCTTTCTGTCATAACTCTTGAAAACTAGTCCTGCGAATTTTTAAAATTATCATTAGGCAGCTCTGGTGTAATTTATGTTAAGAGGTTTTGGCCTGTTTATGTTCCTTGGAATGTGCCAAAATTAGTAATATGATATTCCATATTTAGCAAACCTATAGAGCAATAAATAAGGACACATGCCTATTGAGGAGGGCTGTTTGTTTAAATTCTTTTTTTGTGGCATTCATGAAATGTGGGAGTCTTCCAACTTAAATTCTGCAATATTAGGCAGCAAGTTGTTTTCTGAACCAAACCAGATGGTGATCAGCTCTATTCCTATTATCAACTCAATACAGCGATGGTTGCCAGACCTTACTTGCAACATTAACATTTGGAACAAATTAGCAGCAGTTAAGGTGAAATGAGAAACCCCTATTTTACTAAAAGCTTCAGAACATATAATGCTGTGAAATAAGAAAGACCAGTAAGAAAAATTATGGGAGGAAGAGTTCACTGTCTTACCTTGGTTTCTCTGTTCAGGATTTGTTGTTTCCCGTTTATGAGGGTCTTTTTGAATGGAATTTTAATGTGGAATATTGTGAGGATTAGGGTCTACTAGTCTATTAGCCTCCTAAGGTGCCTCATTTTATCAGATTAAAATTCTTTCTCTGTAGCCATGATCAATCTACGCCTTGGGAAAACAGGGGCCATTGTTTGCACCTTTGGGAGAGTTTTCCTTTCAAGAAGTTCACACACACACACACACACACACACGCACATTATACAACTTTATAGTTTCACCCAGTCACTGAAATTCAGGAACGCTGCCTAGATTTGTCCTGTGGATATGGATGTGTTTGACTAAATGCTTTGCCTTGTGTGTCAATGCCATGTGTTATCTACTTTTCAAAACAATCTTTTCTTTATAGCATCTTTTGATCAAATCCGTTCCTAGGGTTTTATAGGACCAGCATAAATCAAGGTGTCTTCTTAACTTCAAGTTTTGTGCACAGGTAGAACCAAGTTAAGGTGAAACAAAGGCTAGCAAGTCTTGGAGATATAAGTGTTGAAATAGACTTGACTGAGTTCATCTCCCATTTTATAGTATAGGTAACTGAGGTACTGAGATGTTAAAGGGTTTTCTCAAATACTCATAACTGGTTTAAGTGGTAGATGTGATAAGGAAAGGATGTGAATATTGCTAATATGATTGATGTTCTTTAACAACTAAGACTCAAAGATTGATATGAAAAGGTAGATCCTCTCCATTTTATGCCCAAGCGGTGACAGTCCTGCTGTTGTCTGGTAAGCTAAACAACCTACCAGAGAAACCCTTCCGAGAGAGACCAACTACCTTTTTGCATTTTTTATCCTCGCCTAAGACTTTGTTACAGGGGTGTTCAAAAAGCCTTTGCCTCCTTCTTGGTGTGATAGTAAATATAAATTCTTTTTTAGGAGCGGATTTTTCAAGCCTCTTGTATAAGAGTCCTTCAGAACCTTTTTGGAAAGTGCAGATTATGAAAAAACTATGCATGAATTTAAAACCATTTTTATACCAAATAAACTTACTTTTTAATTCCATTTCCTACAAACATTTGAAGCACCTCTATTCTGTACTGCAGAGATAGAGGGAATGAAAACAATGCCTGGTTCAATGTGCATAAGAATACCTGACTTCTGTCTACATTATCTGAATATTGGGGTGCAGTTGTTAGGAATATAGACAAAGGAGTTAAGAAAACCTGGAGGAGAGTGACAGCAGGTGAGAAAGATAATCAGGCTGTGAATGATAATTACAAGTTGTAATAAAAAGATTGTTCTTTACCCTAAAGGGGGATAATTATTTCCAAGTATTTTAACAGTAAATGATATGATAGGCTATGTATTTTGAAACAATATGACTTTACCCAAGAAGAAGAAAAATTTTTGGAGGCCAAGAGTACATGAAGACCAGTTAAGAGGTTATTAGAGTACAGCAGATGAATGATAACTTTTTCAAGGGTGATCTTTCAAGTCTTGTTCTATTTATATCTCTGTCTGCCTATGACTATGGCTATTTTTTTAAACAAATTTTTTATATATTACTGTCTAAACTCTAATTTTTTAACCCCATAATTTATTGTGGACGTTTTTTCAACATTTAATATTTTCTATGTTAATTTCAATGACCAAGTAATTTTCTGTCATATGGAAATATTATAGTTCATTGAATTGAATCATCCCCTATTGGTGGACATTTGCACTTTCTATAACCATTGCTATAATGACTAACACTATAAATACATCTTTGAACACATGTATCCATGACTATTTCACAAGGATAACTTCCTAGAAATAAAATTTCTGAGGCAAAGAGTTACTCACAATTTTAAATTTTGCTGGGGGTTGACACATTGTTCATAGGAGCAATTCAAGTTCCTGTCATAGTTCAGCTGATCCCTTAAGGGCAGCTGTGAGTCATATGCAAAATCTCCACACTGCACATGCTCCTTAACCCTAGTTTGTTAGAAGTAACTCTTTCATATGGTGTAAAGTACTCTGCAAATAATCAATGTGGTAGTTGCTTCTCTTATACCAGATACTAAGAATTAAAATTTGAAATTGCCAAGTATTTGTGAAATTTAAATGAAGAGTTTATTTTTAAAGCAGTAGCTTTAAATCTATTTTTAAAATTACTGTTAGAGGGTATAAAAAATTCAGTGTATATGAGTGAAATTGACATTTTGAGATTTGATGATTGTTTACAGCACTTGCCTCTATTGTTGAGGAACAGCTTTTTTTTTTTCTTACTATTTGGTGAATTATTTACTTAGTGTAGAGCTAATCTTATAAGTGTAAAATAAACTGAAAGTAGATCATTGTAAAAATTAAAAGAAAGAATAAAGAAGGAAGGAGGAGGCAGGGTGGGATCATGGGCCGAATGGAGGGTAGGGCTGGAAGTGTCACTATGCTCCTAAAACTATACATATGAAATACATGATTTTTGTTCACTTTAAAAAAAAATTATTCTTTGACACAGCGATTAGCAGATCTCCTGGGATGCCTGTATACCATATCAGAGTTCCTGGATTTGAATACCAGCTCAATTTCCAATCCAACTTCCTGCTAATGTGCACCCTGGTTGGCAACATTTGATGACCCAAGTACTTTAATCCCTGTCACCCACATTGGAGACCTGGATGGAGTTCTGGCCTTCTGGTTTCAGCCTAGCCCAGCCTAAGCTGTTGCAGGTCTTTGGGTATTGAACCAGTCAGTGGATGGAATATCTCTCTTAGTATTTCTTTCCATCATTTTGCCTTTTAAATAAATAAAAGTAAATCAACAATACTCAAAATATTAGTGGTAGATCTAGATTTATCATGTTCTCTTATTTATTCATAATGTGATGAAATAGATTAAGGTCCATTCATCCATCCATCCATCTGTACCTACAACAAATATATTTGCTAGCCATGAAAAAATTAATTTCCTGTCCTCAAGCTTTTTTTAAAATGTAAATAGAGTTTGTTTTTTAGAGTAGAATTATATTTATAGCATAATTCAAGCATTTTATTATTACAAATAAGGATAGGAGAAAAGAAGGGAAATCAGGACATAAATAGGTATGTATTTTTGGAGTAAAAGATAATTATTACTTTTACTTCAAATTTTTATAAGATAATATGATAATAGATTAGTTACTGGGTTGCTTACAATAAGGACCTATCATTTTGCTAAGTGAAAGTAGACAATAGGTTTTTTGAAACATGAAAAATTAGATGGTAGGTTTATATTGTTTCTTTTTCTTCCCTAGAATATTCATGATAATTTTTCTTCCTGAGGAAAATGTTATGAATGTTATTAAGTACCCAAGAATTTTTAATCTCACTGTGGCAGTTATGTTTCTCAAAAGAGAAACCTTATGGTTTCTAGTTTAATACAGTTACTTGTTACCTATTTACATACTACAGCCTTACTTTTCAGTTAAAATAATAGCCAACCTTGATTCTTCTTTTTCTTACTTTAAGTACTGTCTTGCTAATTGCAGATATGTGGTAGGTGTTCAGTAAATACTTGATTAATTCTTTAAGCAGGAAAGCAGTCATTGTGGATCTGCTTTGCTTGAAGATTAGTGGCTGTGTAACAAAGTATACCAGAAAATCATGCTAGATACAATCAAAGAAAATGCAGTACCTTAAGATTTTGGCTGATATTCTGGGTTGTCACAGCAACAATTAACATCTCAGTCCCTTTTAATCAGGTGCCATGTGCTTTAAGAAGCATTTTTCTACTATACACTTACATTTTCTTAACTATCCCATTTCTTTAAATAGTAAAAAAAAGAAATGTGAAGAAAAAGAAAACAGGGGAGGGAAGGGAAGGGAAAATACATTTTGGCAGAGCCAACCAACAAAAACAGTCTAGCATGACTCTAACCAGATAATCCAGTGGGAGACATTCCTTTGAGGTCTTATAGGTCCCCCATTTAACAGGCCCTGTTCTTTGTTGCTTTACTTGCAGAACATCAAGATCACTTTGGTGTCTCATTGGACAAGAATAATTTCTCCATTAAATCTTTATCAATTAACACTTCAGTGGGATAATTTAAGACATTGCTATTTTCAGGAGTAATCGTGTTTTATTAGAGGGATTTTTGAAAAAGGAAACATCTTCATGATTCAAAGTAGCAGTATAGAATGGAGAATATTTTGAATAGTGACCTGTGGATGCCAATGGGAGCATTCCTTTTAAGATGTATATTTGGAAAACTGCTTTCCCACCATCTCTCAAATGATATCTGAGAAGATGATGCTAAGTTGATTGAAATTGTCTTTCTTTTCTCTCATGAATAAAGAAGTTGTCTTTTTTCTTTAAAATGCCATCTGCCTTTACTGTTTTTTTTTTGAAATTTGTGAGGAACCAAAGGCCAAATGCAATGGGTACTTTTCAAGTCTTATTCAATCTGCCAAATCTTTGCTAATAACTTTCCATTTGCAACTGTTTTTCTTTGGTTTCAGTGTATTCACTTGGTTCTCTCCCCCACTCTTCCAGTAGTTTTTCTCACGTATCCTCATCAGCTTTTTCTCTTTATCCCCCACAGTAATGTTAATACTTCCTGGATATAAGCATGCCTCTTCTCTTTTTGTCTGATAATTTCTCCTCAAGTAATGCTTTTCACTTTTGTCTTTGGCTGTTATCAATGCCTATCACTCCTTGCCAGTTCACTCTATATCTGGAGCTTCAGAAAGCCCTCTGAACATTGCCACTAGAATCCTCTTAAGATGTAAGTGACACAGGCCAAGTTCAAGATCTTTATCTCCTAAATGCATCTCCTCTTGAATTTTCAATGATAGCAACATCACTATGTATTAGATAACTTTCCCTTCTAGTCCTACTAAAAATTCATATTTTTCCATGAACTCTCTCAATTCTACATCCAGTTGACCATCAGATTCTTTTGTTGGTTTTTCCAAATTAATTCAACAGCTTTTCTCAATCCTGAGTGCTCCTTCACCTCTCCTGACCTGTCTTGTTAGAAAAGTTCTCTAACTGTAGGAAAAATGTCTAAACTGTTCTCTTTCTTTTTTTTTTAAACTTTTATTTAATGAATATAAATTTCCAAAGTACAGCTTATGGATTACAATGGCTCCCCCCACCCCATAACTTCCTTCCCACCTGCAACCCTCCCCTTTCCTGCTCCCTCTCCCCTTCCATTCACATCAAGATTAATTTTCAATTCTCTTTATATTAAACTGTTCTCTTTCAGTAGTAATGATTTTGTACCATTGCTGCTGCATATGATCATTATATGCCTCTTTTAAAAAATTATGATAACTCTCCATGCTTATAAGACCAACATGTTCTTTTCCGCCTTCAATTAATATAATGAATGCCTACCATAAGCTTGATACTGTATAAATGTTGGTGGACAAGTCTAGTAGTCTTTTTTCTCCATTATCTAATTCCACTGTAGTTCTGTGGGTCTATTTTCTCTTTTGCAACACTCCTCCTCACTGCCTGCACTTCCCACTGCTTCTTTCTTTAAATGGTGTTCTACATTTCAGCTATTTACATGTAATACATTCTAAGATATCATGCTATCTTATCCTGGGAGCAGTCTTTCAACCTCCTCTCCCTAAAAAAAAAACCAATGAACCTTGGGCCTTTAACACTCCTCACCAAGAGATAAAAAGTCTTCACAGGCTGTGCTGGTTTGTCACTTTGTGTGGGAATCACTTTTTTGTTTCAGATGTAATACTCTGCTTAAGCCTGTGTGTCATATGGCACCTGGCCAACCCTACTACACTATTCTCTGGGGAGAGGGAATTTAAGAAGGGTGTGTGCAAGCCAAGTGACCTGCATCTGGTGCTGGGAGGAACTAGATGACCATGGGGGAGATTGACACCCACTACTAAAGTTGGTATTGCTCTGTGTTTTCTCTATGAGAGGAAAGAGTTCCATCCAGGGACTGACTGCATTGCATTTTCCTTGGTAACTCCGATACCAGTGGCAGAGGGCAGAAGAGCTAGGTTTCTATTCCTAATAATACACAACAAATGCCACTTGTTCAATAGAAACCAAGTTCCAGTTATCTTAGCCTTTATGGAATTGAGATATTCAGTAAACACTGATGAATCAATTATGCAATTCTCTTTTTCCTGATTTCCTTCTAGCCTATTTCATCTTTTTTACCTGGTATTAAGGAATTTTACATTTTTTTCTTTTTAAAGCATGTCTACTTTTTTTTTGTGTTTTTTTTAAAAAGATTTATTTTATTTATTTGAAAGACAGAGTTAAAGAGAGGGGTAGAGCCAGAGAGAGATCTTCCATCTGCTGGTTCACTCTGCTAATGACTGCAACATCCAGAGCTGAGCTGATCTGAAGCTAGGAGCCAGGAGCTTCTTCTGGGTCTTCCACATGGGTAGAGGGGCCCAAGGACTCAGACCATCTTCTGCTGCTTTCCCAGGCCATAGCAGAGAGCTGGATGGGAAGTGGAGCAGACAGGACTCAAACCGGCGCCCATATGGGATGCCAGCACTGTAGGTCGGGGCTCTAACTCACTGTGCCACAGCACCGGCCTCTACTTTTTCTGCTAGTCTTCTTTTGTAACATCCTGCAGAGATGGTTTCCTCTAGATTCTGCAGACCAATCATAAATGTTGCCATCAAGGTACTATGTGCATGTTTAAATTACTTCCCAAATTTTCATGAATACAAAAAATTCTTAGTGATCACCTTGGATTCCAATATTTTACTTTATTTATTTTTAAAAAATTATTTGAAAGTCAGTTTTACAGAGAGAAAGAGAGGCAGAGAGAGAGAGAAGAGAGGTCTTCCATCTGCTGATTCACTCCCCAACTGGCTGCAATGGCTGGAGCTGTGCCGATTCAAAGCCAGGAGCCAGTAGCTTCCTCTGGGACTTCCCATGCGGGTGCAGGGGCCCAAGGACTTGGGCCATCTTCCACTGACTTTCCAGACTACAGCAGAGAGCTGGATTGGAAGTGGAACAGCCCAGACTTGAACTGGCGCCCATATGGGGTGCTGGCACTGCGAGCGGTGGCTTTACCCGCTCATGCCACAGTGCCAGCCCCTGATATTTTATATTAAAGTTGCATTGGCTTTATCTCACTATATATGTCTTTGATCTAACTAAAATCATCCTATTAAAATTTTTGCTATTTCCTTTTTTACCTCGTGATGTAAACCACAGCTCAGATCATTGAGTGGACATGTACTTGACTCCAGTTTGTGATACAGAGCATCACACTGTGATCACACTATTTGAGTTTATGTTATTAATAGCTAATGTTCAAGTTCTCTACCATTTAGGCTTCTAGTATGCAAGCCACATTTTCTACAATGCAGGTTATTACCTAGTATCTTTTACAGATGTCCACAGAAAGAATAAGAAAAACATATTTGGGAGAATAGTAGATAGGACAATAAAAAAAAAAGTCTGAGTATTCGTCAGTATAGGGCAAGCCTTTACTTCATAGCAAAGAAACCCCCAAATCCCTTTGGGTCAACTCAGTGGGTCCACATCAACATGTCCAAGATTTTCCAGGAAAGCATTCTTTTTTTTTAGATTTAAAGCTGAAAGCATGTCTTCTATATAGCAACTGGACCACTGAGGCTGCTGAGATCTCATGGCTCCATCACTGTCTTACATCAGTAGGATACTTCACAAGGAAATAGAGTGAACCTCTTCAAACTGCACCAGCCAGAATTAGTCACAGAGCTCTGCTGATTGTAAAAGGCCACGATGAGAATGGACTAAATTTGTTTAATTTTTGAGGGGAAGTGTTCAATCATGTGAACTTCAAGTCTGAGAGTAAACTAAGATAAATTCTGCTGAAATTCCCAAGCATATTTGATTCATAGCATCCTTAATATTTCAGTGCTTTTCACATGGATTTCTAGGCCAAAATGAATAAAACTAACTGTGCTGTGGATTGGGCAGTTAGATCCAAATAATTTAAACAATATTTATGTACTAATAATTTGGTATCTGTTTGCAAATAATGCTATACATAAGTTGAAAGAAGAAGAAACATTTTATTCTAGTCTTTATCATATTACTTGTTAATGAGATGTGTAGGCAACATGAGCACTGTACAGAACTTTAAATCAGATTGGACACCACCACCCTCATTTCCTGTTCTACATTGATTTTCATGCTTACTTGCTTTTTATCCATCAACTACAAAAATTCAACTTTGCAAAGATATGATGTCACTGAAAAGGATATAAAATGATTTAATGTTGAAAGTATGAACTACTTTGAGTTAGTGGTTCACACAGTGGCTGACAGATTTTCAGGATACCTGTATTTCCCTCCAAACTTTAAAATATCTGATGGTACCCCTGTAAGTGTGCTGCAGAGCCCTGGGGTACCTCAGTGCACTGTGAGAACCATGAACCCATTAACCTAGGTACTAAAAAAAAAAAAAAAGAATAGTTTGCAAGGTAGGCATAATGATTCTCAAGTTGGATAAGGACAATAAAATACAAAAAGGGGTATGAATTCTATCCTAAACCTCATATTTAGTAATTAGCAGAGCAGAGGCTAGAACCTAAGCTTTCTGGACCCAAACACCATTGCATCATTCCATGTGTCAGGAGATTTCCAGGATTAAGGTTTTAACAGCTTCCTCTCCCGATGACCTTTCCTGGGTTTCAACCAGTGTTGAAATGACTATTCTTCAAAACATGTGGAAGTGCTTGAAACTCATGGAAGTGATTTTAAGTCATGTCTGCATTTTAAACTTCAAGGCACACCTGCTAGAAAATAAATTTTCTCAAACATGGATTAAATAACTTTAAAATAGCCTTAAAATGGCCCCAAGAAAGATTGTTTAGGCTTTGAAATCAAGATAATAAATTTCTAATTACCTTGTAATTATTTTACTGCTAATTTCTAATGTAACATTTAGTAAGAACCACATATCACCTTTCTCCAGCTGTCAGGATAGTCCCCAGAATTGAACCTTCTTCACCAGCTGTTACCTAACTCAGTATGGTCTGTGTTGGAATTTTTCCAACTCTGCCTGCACATAATTTCTGTATCTCAACAGACTCATGCAAAAATGAACCATAACTATAGTCTTTCATAATACTCATAGTTCTATTTAGTTATATGAAATACTACCTGATAAATAGTGCAATCAGGAGAAATCCAGTTTAACAGTAACTACTTCCACATCATGTTTCTTCTCTCATCTAATTTGAAACAGATTTTGTAATACTAACTCTAAATTATGTAAACTCCTAATCAATGATTAATTTAAGAATCATTGAGCTGGTACTTTTGTGTGTGGTTCCTAAGTGTCAATAAAATAAATTCAGGCCAATTTGAATGAATTTTTTTCTTCTCTAAACATTTTAGGCATGTATTTTCTCCTGAGCTAGTTAAGGAGACCATAAAATGAGTGTTTGGAACCAAGGAAGATTAAATCCTTACAAAAGAAAATTGTTTTCCAAGATTGTCACAATGTAGGATTCAAAGTACATTTGTATTACATGTTCCTAGAACAGGTTACAATTCAAATATCTGAATAGCAGAAATTTGTTCTTTTAAGAAAAATTCATCAGCAAGTGGAAACAGACTAACAATTATTGAGCACCTTGTTAACTACCAGGAATTGTACATTTATTATTTTGTTTGAACCTAGACAAAACATTTGGATGTTGTTATTTTCTTTGTCATTCTACAAATGAGTAAGCTGACAGCTGAAAGTTTGAAGAATCTCCCAAATTTGTAAGTGAATACATATTGGAATCTGCATTCAAGCCCAAGTGGGTCTGACTTCACAGCCATGAGTCTTGCCCATGAGGATATGCTGCCTTCTCATGAAAATATGTGGGGGGGGGCCTCCTGTCTTTTGCATTTCATAATCGTGATTACATAGGAAAATGTGATATTATTATTTTTTATTTATCACCAAGTTTGTTGGTAACAGAAATGAAGCCAGCATTTTTCTTTCCTTTTTTTAAAGATTTATTTATTTATTTGAAAGGTAGAATTACACACAGAGAGAAGGAGAAGCAGAGAGAGAGAGAGAGAGAGAGAGAGAGAGAGAGAGAGAGGTCTTCTATCCGCTGGTTCACTCCCCAATTGGCCACAATGGCCGGAACTGCGCCGACCCAAAGCCAGGAGCCAGGAGCTGCCTGCACGTCTCCCACACAAGTACAGGGGCCCAAGGACTTGGGCCATCTTCCACTGAATTCCCAGGTCATAGCAGAGAGCTGGATGGTAAGTGGAGCAGCTGGGACTTGAACAGGTGCCCGTATGGGATGCCGGCACTGCAGGTGGTGGCTTTACCTGCTATGCCACATCACCGACCCCCCACATTTTTCTAGGAGCTAATTAGTGTTAATAGAAGACATTGGCATTTGTAAAGCTGTATAACATGCATTTTCTGAAAGTGATTTATTTTCAGACCTACTATTGCTTTGCGTTAGGAATCTCAAAGGATCCTAGTGAGTTGGGGAGGCTCTACAATCTTGAAAAATGTTGAACATGGTCCCAGGAATCCTGCATTTGCCTTTTCTACTTACTACCTATATAAATAAGACAGCTGTTTACTGAGTTGCTAGGCTTTTCATTTTTGTAGGGAAAGGATTGGGATATATGATCTCTGAGGTTCTTTTGTATGATTTCCAATATTTATTTAAGGTACTCCACAGATTCTTCATATGTTCAATTTCCTTTTTATTAATTTAATAGGTATTATTAAAGATACAGAATGATGGCCAACACTGTGGCACAGTAGGTTTACGCCCTGGCCTGAAGCGCCAGCATCCCATATGGGCGCTGGTTCGAGACCTGGCTGCTCCACTTCCAATCCAGCACTCCACTATGGCCTGGGGAAAGCAGTAGAAGATGGCGCAAGTCCTTGGGCCTCTGGACCCATGTGGGAGACCAAGAAGAAGCTCTTGGCTCCTGGCTCCAAATGGCCGCAGCTCCAGCCTTTGAAGCCATTTGGGGAGTGGACCATCGGATGGAAGACCTCTCTCTCTCTCTCTGCCTCTCCTCTCTCTGTGTAACTCTTTCAAATAAATAAATAAATCTTTTTTAAAAAAAGATACAGAATGATGAGCCAGTGTTGTGGCATAGTAGGTAAAACCGCTGCCTGTGATCCTGGCATCTTGTACGGGCAGTGGTTTGTGTCCCACCTGCTGTGTATTTTTTGCAGTGCTTAAATAAAATTTAATATATGTAAGTTTATTTGTAATTGACACATTTTTTGAATTTTTCTTTTATTTCATTTTTATGTTTGTATTTATTTTTAATTTTACTTAAGGTATACGTATTTCATGTATTTCCTATATACAGATTCAGTAACAGTGATACTTAGGACTCTCCCCTCCCCACCACCTATGCTCCCACCCCTTTTTCCTCCTCACTCTTCTATTCCCATGCTTAATTTTTACAAAGATATATTTTCAATTTACTTTGTACCCATACTATTAACCCTACATTAAATAAGAGAGTATTTAGTACGAAGAAAAATACAAATAGTGTGAATAAAAATGCATGAAGAAAAAAAAAAACCACAGTTTCTTAACAGTCGAAACAATGGCTATAAATAATCGAATGTCCAAATCTCAAAATGTCAATTTCATTCTTATAGATTACTTTTTAATTACTCTATTATTTACCACAGATCTGGGAAAACCTATAGTATTTATCTTTTTGGGACCAGCTAATTTCACTAAGCATAATGGATTTTACTTGCATCCATTTTGTTGAAAAAGACAGGATTTAACTTTTTCCCCCACTGTGTAATATTCCATAGTGTACATATACCATAATTTCTTATCCAGTCTTCAGCTGATGGACATCTGGGTTGAGTCCATATCTTGGCTTTTGTGAATTGAGCTGCAAAAAAGATGGGGGTATATATTACTCTTTCATATGCTTATTTCATTTATCTTGGGTAAATTCCCAGTAATGGGATGGCTGGGTTATATGGTAGGTCTTTTTTTTGTATTTTTTTTTTTTTGAGAGGCAGAGTGGACAGTGAGAGAGAGAGAGAGACAGAGAGAAAGGTCTTCCTTTTTGCCGTTGGTTCACCCTCCAGTGGCCGCTGCAGCTGGCGCATCTCGCTGATCCGAAGCCAGGAGCCAGGTGCTTCTCCTGGTCTCCCATGCGGGTGCAGGGCCCAAGGACTTGGGCCATCCTCCACTGCCTTCCCGGGCCATAGCAGAGAGCTGGCCTGGAAGAGGGGCAACCGGGACAGAATCCGGAGCCCCAACCGGGACTAGAACCTGGTGTGCCGCCACCGCAAGGCGCGGAGGATTAGCCTGTTAAGCCACGGCGCTGGCCATATGGTAGGTCTTTATTCAGATTCCTGAGTTATCTCCATACTGTTTTCCACATTGGCTGCACCAGTTTATAATCCCACCATCAGTGAATTAGGGTATTTTTCCCCAACATCTTTGCCAGCAATTGTTGTTTGTTGATTTCTGGATGAGAGCCATTTTTCGTGGGGTGAGGTGAAACCTCATTGTGGTTTTAATTTGCATTTCCCTGATGGCTAGCTATCCTGAGCATTTTTTCATGTGTCTGTTACCAATTTGATTTTTTTATTTTGAAAATTGCCTGTTGAAGACTTTTGCGCATTTCTTAACTGGATTCTTAGTTTCATCAGTTGTATAGTTTGCAAATATTTTCTCCCATCCTGTTGGTTTCCTCTTGACTTTTTTAAGTGTTTCATTTGCCGAGCAGAAGCTTCTTAGCTGGATGTAATCCCATATGTCTATTTAGGCTTTGATTGCCTGTACTTCTGGGGGCTTTTGTGGAAGATGGCCCAAGTCCTTGGGCTCTTGCATCCACATGGGAGACCCAGGATAATCTACTGGCTCCTGAATTCAGATCAGTTCAGCTCCAGCCAGTGCTGCTATCTGGGGAGTGAACCAAAGATGGAAGACCTATCTCTTTCTCTCTCTCTCTTTCTCTTTATCTCTGTCTCTGCCTCTTTGCAACTCTGACTTTGAAATAAAATAAAAAATCTTTTTTAAAAAAGTGTTTGCCTATGCCAGTGTCTTGAAAAATTTCCCCAATGTTTTCCTCTAGTAATTTTTTTTTTGACAGACAGAGTGGACAGTGAGAGAGAGAGAGAGACAGAGAGAAAGGTCTTCCTTTGCCGTTGGTTCACCCTCCAATGGCCGCTGCGGCCGGCATGCTGCGGCCGGCGCACCGCGCTGATCTGATGGCAGGAGCCAGGTGCTTCTCCTGGTCTCCCATGGGGTGCAGGGCCCAAGCACTTGGGCCATCCTCCACTGCACTCCCTGGCCACAGCAGAGAGCTGGCCTGGAAGAGGGGCAACCGGGATAGAATCTGGCGCCCCAACCAGGACTAGAACCCGGTGTGCTGGCGCCGCAAGGCAGAGGATCAGCCTAGTGAGCTGCAGTGCCAGCCTTCCTCTAGTAATTTGATGATATCAGGTCATAGATTGAGATCTTGATCCGTTTTGAGTTGTTTTTTATCAAGGTGTAAGATAGGGGTCTTATTTCATACTTCTAAACTCAGAAATCCAGTTTTTCCAGCATCATTTGTTGAAGAAACTATCCTTTCTCAAATAATTGATTTTAGGTCTTTTGTCAAGTATTAGCTGGTTGAGGCTGTATGGATTGACTTTTGGAGATTCTATCATGTTCCATTAGTCTAGATGTCTTTTTCTGTGCCCGTACCAAGTTGTTTTGATTGTAACTGCCCTATAGTATGTCATGAAACCTGGTATTGGAATGCTTCTTGCTTTGCTTATGTTGTTTAAGATTGCTTTAGCTGTTCCAGTTCTCTTATGTTTCCATATGAATTTTACCAATTTTTTTCTAGATCTGAATAGAATGTCATTAATATTTTGATTGGGATTGCAATGAATCTATAAAATTCCTCCTGTAGAATGGAGATTTGATGATATTATTCTTCCAATCTACAAACATGGAAGATTTTTCCATCATTGTGTCTTCTTCTGTTTCTTTATGTTTTATAATTTTTATCATAGAGATCTATCACATTCTTGGTTTAATTTATGTTGAGGTATTGAAAGTTTTTTTGTTGCTATTGCGAATGGAACTGATCTTACAAATTCTTTCTCAGCCATGGCATTGTCGGTGTATACAAAGACTATTCATTCTATGTGTTAATTTTATTATCTGCAACTTTACCTAACTCTTTTATGAGTTACAATACTCTCAGTGGAGTCTTTTGATTCCTCTATACATAGAATCATGATGTCTGCAAAAGGGATTCTTTAACTCCCTGCTTTCAATTTGTATACCTTTGCTTTCTTTTTCATGCCTAATGGCTCTGGCTGAAACTTCCAGGACTATATTGAATAAATGTTGAAAGTGAGCATCCTTGTCTCATTCCAGATCTTACTGGTAGTGCTTCCAACTTTTCCCATTCAATATGATGCTGACTGTGAATTTGTCATATATGCCTTGATTGTGATTATGCTTAATTTGCTTAAGGTTTTTTTTTAATCATTAAAGGATGTTGTATCTTATCAAATGCTTTCTCTTCATCAATTGAGATGATCATATGATTTTTATTCTTCATTTTGTTAATATAATATATCACATTTATTGATTTGCATTTGTTGAACCATCCCTGCATACTAGGTATAAATCCAGCTTGGTCTAGGTGAATGATATTTCTGATGTGCTGTTGGATTTGATTATTTAGTATTTTTTGAGGATTTTTGCATTTATGTTCATCAATGATATTAGTTTATAGCTCCCTTTCTTTGTTGTATATTTTTCTCATTTTGAAATTAAGGTGATGCTGGCCTTGTAGAAAGATTTTTGAGAGGACTCCCACTCTTTAAATTGTTTTGAAGAGTTCAGAAGAATTAGTTCTTCAAAGGTATGAGAGAATTCAGAAATGAAGCTATCTGGTCTTTGGTTTTGTTTGTTGGGAGAGTTTTTGTTACAGATTCAATCTCCATCTTGGTTATTGGTCTGTTTAGGTTTACAATGTCTTCATTTCTAAATTTTGGTAGAATGTATGTTTACAGAAGTCTATCCATTTCTTTTGGATTTTTCAACTTGTTGGTATATAGCTATTTGTAGTAATTTCTGATTATTCTGTTTATGTTATTCACTGTTACATTTCCTTTTTCATTTCTATTTTATTGATTTGGGTTGGTCTTATTTTTTATTCCATTAAGCCACTCCGTATCTTTTAATTGGAGAATTTAGTCCATTTACATTCAAGGTTAGTATTGATAAGTAATGACTTGCCTTTGCCATTTTTCCATAAGTATTCTTATTTTTCACTTTTAATTTCCTTTGGATTTTATTAGGAGATTTTCTGCTTTCACATTCTTTCATGGTGATGACAATGCTTCTGTGTTTCTGTGTGTAGCAGCACATCCTTAAGCATCATTTGTAAAGCTGGATGAGTGGTAATGACTTTCAATTTCTACTTGGTATGGAAGGTCTTTATTTCACCTTCATTCATAAATGAGAGCTTTGCAGCCTACAGTATTCTGGGTTGACAATTGTTTTCTCTTAAGACTTGGGCTATTTCTCTCCATTCTCTTCTAGCCTGTACAGTTTCTGATAAGAAATCATCTGTAAGTCTAATTGAAGATCCTCTGAAAGTAATCTGGCATTTCTCTCATGCACATTTTAGAATCTTTTCTTCATGTTTTCTTATTGAAAGTTTGACTACAATGTGTCATGATGGAGATTTTTTCTGGTCATGTCAATTAAAAGTTCTTGTTCCAAATGTACTTGGCTATCCCTTTCTTTCTCCAGATTAGGAATGTTTTCTATAATTATTTCACTGAATAGGCCATTAACCCATTCTCTCCAGAGCTTCAGGAATTCCTGGGTCAGTTGATAGTATCCCATAAATCTCAAATGTGGTTTTTAATTGTTTAATTTCTTTTTTTTTTGTTCTGACTGAAAAATTCCCAAAGATTTGGGAAGAAATTCTTTCTTCTGCCTCTCCCAGTCTGTTGTTGAGGCTTTCTATTGTAATTTTTGTTTCATATATTCAGTTCTTCATTTCTAACATTTCATTTTGATTTCTCTTCAAAATCTCTATCTCATGAGAGAATTTTTCATCCATATTGTGTATGAATTTCTTTAACTCATAATAACTTCTGAATAACCCTATGATCATTTTTTGAATTCCTTTTCAGGCATTTCATCAATCTCTTCATCTTCATATTCTAATATCGAAGTGTTGTTGTATTCCTTTGAGGGATTCGTGTTGTCTCACTTGTTTTTTCTTGCATTTCTGTGTTTATTTTTGGCCATTTGTGGAAACTATTATTGGTTAAACTTCTTTGCTAAAGTGTTTTGTTTTTGAACTATGCTTCTATGTGCTCCTTCAGTGGATACCCAGAGGTGTGTGCTGGATGGGGCTAGGGAGTTCTGGTCAATGCTTAAGAGTGGAGTAGAATTCAAGGTGACACACAAGTTGGGCATGGTAGATCTCTTCTTCTTTTTTTTAAAAAAAGATTTATTTTATTTATTTGAAAGACAGAGAGAGGTAGTGACAGAGACAGAGGTCTTCCATCCTCTGGTTCACTCCCCAGATGGCCACAACAGCCAGTGCTGTGCTGATCTGAAGGCAGGAGCCAGGAGTTTCTTCCGGGTCTCCCATGTGGGTGCAGGGGCCCAGGGACTTGGGCCATCTTCTACTGATATCCCAGGCCATAGCAGAGAGCTGGATCTGAAGAGGAGCAGCTGGGACTAGAAACAGCACCCATATGGGATGCCAGTGCTTCAGGCCAGGACTTTAACCTGCTGTGCCACAGCATCTGCCTTGGTAGATCTCGTCTATTGTCAGCAGAGATAGGGTATGGTCATGTCTGTTGGCTTAATAACAATTTACTTCCTCTCTTCAAGGTGATGTGTACCTGGGGTTGGCCTACAGTATGTACAACCATCACTCACGCTGGTGCATGAACTGCACAAAGGATCTGTGCAGTCTCAATGTGATCACAGAACCCTCAGCAATGACCCACTCTAGTCTGACAGGGAGCTCTGTGCCTCTGGTGCCAGTGTGATTGCCTAGAGATGCAGCTACACTCCATCTGCTATCATGCTGTCAAAGGATTCCCAAAGTCATAGGAAGCAAGGCTCCCAGTCACAGGGTTTTGAGCATCCCCTCTCCACTGCTTGAGGCTGTCCCATCCATTGAAAGAGCAGAGTATTTTCTAGAGCCACCTGCCTGTGGGTGCTCTGCCTTGCCACTTTGAGCCCTGGAGCCTGTGATAGGTTGAGAATTCCCATGAGCAAGGAATATTTTTCCTTTTTTTGTGTGTGTGTATCATTGATGATTTCTTTCATCAATGTTTTATAATTATTATACAAATGTTTCACCTCTTTGTGTTAAATTTATTTGTAAAATACTTGTTTTTTGTGGCTTGATGTGACTTCTTTCTTGATATCTCTTTCAGTGAGTTCATCATTAGTGTATAAAAAAGCTACTGTTTTTGTATGTTTATTTTGTAACCTACAACTTGACTGAATTGATTTATCAATTCTAACAGATTTTTGATGGAGTGTTAAGGTTTTTCCATTGCCATGTCAACTGCTAATATGGATATTTTAACTTCCTGGTTTCCAAGTTTGATATCCTTGATTTATTTCTCTTCCCTAATTACTTTTGGTTATGCTTCCAGTGCTACATTGAATAAGACTGTTGTAAGTGGACATCTTTGTCTTGTTCTACATCTGAAGGGAAAATCTTTTCTGCTTTTCACATTCATTATGATACTGGCTATTGATTTGTCATATATTACCTTTATAATTTTGAGGTATCTTCTACTGTACCCAGTTTGTGGAGGGATTTTATCATGAGTGATGTTGCATCTTATTAAATGCTTTCTCTGTATCTTTTGAGATGACTATGTGGTTTTTGTTCTTCATTATATTGTTGAGATTTATGACTTTTTAGGATTTATTTATTTATTTGAATATTAGGGTTAAAGACAGAAGGAGGTCTTTCAGCTGCTGGTTCAACCCCCAAATGGTTGCCAGAGCTGGGTAGGCTGGAGCCAAGGAGGAGCATTGTTTGATCTCCCATGTGGGTGTCAGGGGCCCAACCATTTGTGCCATCTTCTGCTATTTTTCCTAGTTTTTAAGAAGGGAGCTGTATTGGGGGTGGAGCAACTGGGACATGACCTGGCACCCATCACAGGTGGTAACTTTACCCACTAAGCCACAACACCTGCTCCCATTTAGGACATTTATTAATTTGTGAATGTTATACCACCTTTGCCTCGCTGGGATAAATCTCATTTTTTGGTTATGGTTTTTGACTCAGTTTGCTGGTATTTTGTTGAGAATTTTTATATCTACGTTCATCAAAGTTATAGGTCTATAGTTTTCATTTGTGTAGTGTCATTGTTGTGTTTTTGTATCAGAGTGATGCTGGCCTCATAAAAAGAGTTCAGTGAACAGTTTTTAAGGTATTTGAGTTAGTTCCTCTTTAAATGTTTTGTAGGATTCAGCAGTAAAGCTATCAGGTCCTGGACTTCTCCTTGATAGCTTTTGGTTTCTGCTTCAATCTCATTGCTTGTTATGGGTCTCTTTAGGGTTTCTGTGTATTCTTGATTTAAGTTTAATAGATTATATGCATGCAGAAAATTTTGTTTCTTCAAGGTATTCTAGTTTGTTTAACTTAGTTTTTCATAGTTTTTGATCCTTCATATTTCAGTAGGGTCAGTTGTAATGTCTCCTTTCTCATATCTAATTTTATTGGAGTTTTTTCTCTTTTTATTCTTTGTTAGTCTGGCTAAGGTTTTGTCTATTCTGTTTATCTTCTCAGAAAAACATCTTTTTTGTTTTGTTTCTCTTTTACTGTTTAAGTTTCAATTTCATTTATTTCTGCTCTGATTCTTATTATTTCTTGTCTTCTGCTGGTTTGGGTTTGTTCTTTTCTTTTTCTTTATAAAGATTTATTTATTTATTTGAAAGGCAGAGTTACAGAGACAGAGAGAGAGAGAGAGAGAGAGAGAGAGAGAGAGAAACCTTCCATCCACTGGTTCACTCCCCAAGTGGCCTGGGCCAGGCTGAAACCAGGAGCCAGAAGCTTCATCTAGGACTCCTACAAGGACTTGGGCCATCTTCTACTGCTTTCCCAGACTCATCAGTAGGGAGCTGGATCAGAAGGACTCCAACCAGCACCTATATGGGATGCCGGCACTGCAAACAATGATTTAATTCGCTGTTGCACAGCATTGGCCCCTGTTCTTGTTTTCTAAGTCTTTGAGATGCATCATTAGATTATTTATTTGAAACATTTCTTTTTTAAAATGTAAGTACTTAATGCTGTAAAATTCCCTCTTAACACTGCTGCTTTTGCTGTATCCCACAGGCTTTGATATGTTATGTTTTCATTTTCATTTTTTCAATAAAATTATTGATTTCATTTTTAATTTCTTCAATAACCCATTTGTCTTTCAGTAGCATATTGCTTTTTTAAAAAGGATTGTTTATTTATTTGAAAGGTGGAGTCACAGAGAGGCAAATGCAGGGCCCAAGCACCTAGGTAATCTTCCACTGCTTTTCCAGGCCATAGCAGAGAGCTGGATGGGAAGTGGAGCAGTCGGGACTTGAACCGGCAATTATACTGGATGCTGGCACTGCAGGCAGCAGCTTTACCTGCTATGCCACAATTCTGGCCCTTAGCATATTGCTTAATTTCCACATATTTGTCAATTTCCTTTTCTTCTTGTTCATTGCAAATAATTTTATTCCTTCATGATCTGAGAAGATACATGGTATAATTTCAGCCTTTTAAAATTTGCTGCAGTTTGATTTGTGCCTAATATATAGTCAATCCTAGAATATGTTGCATGTGCTGATGAGGAAAATGTATATTCCATAGTAGTTGAGTGAAATGTCCTGTAGATGTCTGTGAGGTCCATTTCTTCAATAGTATGGTTCAATTCCAATATGTCTTTGTAGATTTACTGTCTGGATGATCTGTCCATTGATCAGAGTGGAGTGTTGAACTCAACCAGTAATATTGTACTGGAGTCTATCTCTTCCATTATATCTAACGGATTTGCTGTGTATATCTGGGTGAATTTATATTGGATGTATATATATATTAATGATTGTTTTATCTTCTTGCTTAATTGTACCTCTAATCAAAATATGATTTCCTTCTTTGTCTCTTTTTACAGTTAATGATTTAAAGTCTCCTTTAGCTAATATAGGAGTAGCAACACCTACTTATTTTTTTATTTTAATTTGCCTGGTATAAAATTTTTCAGCACTTCTCATTTCAGTCTATCTGTATTTTAATTTGTGAACTGAATTATTTGTAGGTAGCATATAGTAGGGTTTTGTTTTTTTTTGTCCATTCAGCAATCCTAAATCTTTTGGCTGGGGAATTTAATCCATTTAAAGTAATGTCTGTCATTTTGCTGAGTGGTTATTGAATATACCTGCTCTGTTTGTGAATTTGGAGTATCATGTGTTTTCATGATGGTTACTTATGATGCAGGACTCCCTTCAGAATTTCTTGTAAGACTCATCTGTGTAGTAAAACTCATCTGGATTCTTTGTTTTTGTTTATCCTGGAATACCTTATTTGCCATCCACTTCTAAGGGATAACTGCACTGGATATAATATCCTTGGGTGGAAACCTTTTTCTTTTAAGACCTTTAATGTATCATCCTACTCTCTTCTGGCCTGTAGGGATTCTGCTGAGAAGTCTGCTGTTAGTCTAATTGGTTTTCCTTTATATACAACTCGACAATGTTTTTTTTAAGGATTCTTTCCTTCTCCTTAACTTTTGATACTTTAACTACAGAATGCCTTGGAGAATACCCTATTTGGTTGAGTCTGCTTTGCATCCTTTGCACTTGCTGTATCTGCATGTCCATGTCTCTTTCAAGATCCAGAAATTTTCAACTATTATTTCATTCAGCATATTCTCAATGCCTTTTTCTAGCTCTTCTTCTTTAGAATCCTCTATAGTAGAGATATTTAATCATTTACTGGTAGCTTACATTTCATGTAGACTTTCTTCATCCTTTTTAATTCGTTTGTCTTTATTCTTGTCTGATTGGGTTATTTCAAAATTCTTATCTTCAGTGTCAGTAATTCTTCCACTTGGCTATTCCCTGTTAAAGCTCTCATTAATATTTTTTTTATTTTACTGATTGAAAATTTAATCTAAAATTTCTGTTTGATTCTTCTTAATGACTTCTATATTCTTAGTAATATTTTCATTCATGTGTTTTCCTCTTTTCTTTGAGTTATCTGTCTATACTCTTTCGCATCACATTGAGTTTCCTTACAGTCACTACTTTGCATTCTATTTTTTGCATTTCAAAGATCGTCTTCAGATCAGAATCTAATTCTGGGGAACTATTGTGTTCTTTGGGATACATTGTGAACAAGATACCTTGCTTCTTCATGTTTACTGCTGCAGGTAATTCTCAGGAATAAGAGACTGCCAGTAATTTCTTGCTCATAATTCCTCTCAAAAGATAGAGCTTACTTCTTTTTTTGTTTTCTTTTGTCTTAATTGAGATTTTTATTTTCAGATCATGGCAGATTCACACATGCAGTTCTTAGAAGTAATAGAGAGATCCCATGTACTCTTACCTAGTTTTCTCAAACACTCTGAAATGATGACACCATATCATAACCAGGAAATTCACATAAAAAATCCACTGACTGTGTTTAGATTTCCCCACTTTTTTAAACTTTTATTTAATAAATAGAAATTTCCAAAGTACAACTTTTGGATTATAGCACCTTTTTCCACCCATAAACTCCCTCCCACTTGTAACCATCCCATCTCCCACTACCTTTCCCACCCCATTCACATGAAGATTCATTTTCAATTATCTTTATATACAGAATATCAATTTAGTAAATACTAAGTAAAGATTTTAACAGTTTGCACCCACACAGACACACGAAGTATAAAGTACTGTTTGAGTACTAGGTACACCAATAATTCACATAGTACAACACATTAAGGACAGAGATCCTACATGGGGAGTAAGTGCACAGTGACTCCTGTTGTTGATTTAACAATTGACACTCTTATTTATGGCGTCAGTAATCACCTGAGGCTCTTGTCATGAGCTTCCAAGGCTATGGAAGCCTCTTGAGTTCTCCAACTCCAACCTTATTTAGACAAGGCCATAGTCAAAGTGGAAGTTCTCTCCTCCAGAGAAAGGTATCTCCTTCTTTGATGGTCCATTCTTTCCACTGGGATCTCACTCATAGAGATCTTTCAGTTAGTTAGTTAGTTTTTTTTTTTTTTTTTTTGCCAGTGTCTCAGCTTTCCATGACTGAAAATACTCTCATGGGCTTTTTAGCCAGATCTAAATGCCTTAAGGGCTGATTCTGAGGCCAGAGTGCTGTTTAGGGCATCTTCCATTCTATGAGTATGCTGTGTATCCCACTTCCCATGTTGGATTGTACACTCCTTTTTAATTCTATCAGTTAGTATTAGCAGACACTAGTCTTGTTTATGTGATCCCTTTGACACTTAATCCTATCATTATGATCAATTATGAACTTAAACTAATCACTTTGACTAGTGAGATGGCATTGGTATATGCCACATTGATGGGATTGTATTGGAATCCCCTAGCACGTTTCTAACTCTAGCATTAGGGGTAAGTCGGATTGAGAATGTGCTGAACTGTGCATCTCCTCCCTCTCTTATTCCCACTCTTATATTTAACAGAGATCACTTTTCAGTTAAATTTAAACACCTAAGGATAATTGTGTGTTAAATAAAGAGTTCAACCAATGGTATTAAGTAAAACAAAAAAATACAAAAAGGAATAAAGTAATAAGTTGTTCATCTATAGTCAGTACAAGGACTGAGCAAGTCATTGTTTCTCTTAGTGTCAATTTCATTTAAACAGGTTTCTTTTTAGGTGCTCAGTTAGTTGTCACAGATCAGGGAGAACATATGGTATTTGTCCCTGTGGGACTGGCTTAATTCACTCAGCATGATGTTTTCCAGATTCTTCAATTTTGTTTCAAATGACCAGATTTCATTTTTTTACTGCTGTATAGTATTCTATAGAGTACATATCCCATAATTTCTTTATCCACTCTACTTTTGATAGGTATTTAGGTTGATTCCAGGTCTTAGCTATTGTGAATTGAGCTGCAATAAACATTAATGTGCAGACAGCTTTTTCCTTTGCCAATTTAATTTCCTTTGGGTCAATTCCAAGGAGTGGGATGGCTGGGTTGTATGGTAGGGTTATATTCAGGTTTCTGAGGAATCTCCACACTGATTTCCATAGTGGATTTACCAGTTTGCATTGTTGGTGGGTTTTAGTGTCCCTTTTCCCCCACATCCTCTCCATCTGTTGTTAGTAGATTTCTGAATGTGAGTCATTCTAACCAGGGTGAGGTGAAACCTCATTGTGGTTTTGATTTGCATTTCTCTGATTGCTAGTGATCCTGAACATTTTTTCATGTGCCTATTGGCCATTTGGATTTCTTCTTTTGAAAAATGTCTATTGAGGTCCTTGGCCCATCTCTTAAGTGGGTTGTTTGTTTTGTTGTTGTGGAGTTTCTTGATCTTATTGTAGATTCTGGTTATTTATCCTTTATCTGTTGCATAGTTTCCAAATATTTTTTTCCCATTCTGTTGGTTGCCTCTTCACTTTCCTACTGTTTCCTTAGCAGTATAGAAACTTCTCAATTTGATGTAATCCCCATTGTTAATTTTGGCTTTGACTGCCTGCGCCTCCAGAATCTTTTCCAAGAAGATTTGTGCCTATATCTTGCATGGTTTCCCGATGTTCTCTAATAATTTGATGGTGTCAGGTCATAGATTTAGATCTTTAATCCATGTTGAGTGAATTTTTGTGTAAGGTGAAAGGTAGGGGTCTTGCTTCATGCTTCTGTATGTGGAAATCCAGTTTTCCTAGCACCATTTGTTGAAGAGACTGTCCTTGCTCCAGGAATTGGTTTTAGATCCTTGATCAAATATAAGTTGGCCGTAGATGTTTGGATTGATTTCTGGTGTTTCTGTTCTGTTCCATTGGTCTATCCATCTGTTTCTGTGCCAGTACCATGCTGTTTTGTTTCTCTTCTACTAGATTTGGGTCCGGTTTGCTGCAGATTTTCTATATCATTGAGATGAATTGAAAGCTCATCTATTTGGTGCTTTTCCAATTTCTTGATGTAGGCACCTATTGATATAAACTTTCCTCTTAACACTGCTTTTGCTGTATCCCATAAGTTTTGGTATGTTGTGCTGTTATCCTCATTTACTTCCAGAAAGTTTTTGATTTCTCTTTTGATTTCTTCTATGACCCATTGTTCATTCAGGAGCATGTTGTTTAATCTCCATGTGTTTGCATATGCTCTAGGGATTCCTGAGTTGCTAATTTCCAGCTTTATTCCACTGTGGTTTGATAAGCTGCATGATATGATTTTAATTCTTTTGAATTTGCTGAGACTTGTTTTATGGCCTAGTATGTGGCCAATCCTAGAGTTGGTTTAATGTACCTCTGAGAAGAATCTGTATTCTCTAAGTTTAGGATGAAAACTTCTGTAGATATCTGTTAGATCCGTTTGGGCTATAATGTTGATTAAATATGCTGTTTTCTTGATATTCTGTCTGGGTGATCTGTCTATAGCTGACAGTTGAGTACTGAAGTCCCCCAGTCCTATTGTATTAGAGTCTAAGTCTTTCTTTAAAGTTCCTTAACATATCTTTTAAATAACCCTGTGCCCTGTAATTAGGTGCATATACGTTTATAATGGTTGCATCTTCCTGTTGAATTTATCCCTTAATCATTTTATAGTGCCCCTCTTTGTCTCTCTTAACAGTACTAGTGTTAAAGTTTATTTTGTCTGATATTAGAATGGCTACACCAGTTCTTTTTTTGTTTCTGTTGGCATGGAATATCTTTGTCCAACCTTTCACTTTCAGTCTGTATGTATCTTTGTTGGAAAGATGTGTTTCTTGTAAGCAGTAAATAGATGGGTTTTGTTCCTTAATCCATTCAACCAGTCTGTGGTATTAACTGGAGAGTTGAGGCCTTTTCCATTCAATGTGACTATTTTTTTTTTTTAAAGGCAGAGTGGATAGTGAGAGAGAGAGAGAGAGACAGAGAGAAAGGTATTCTTTTTCCATTGCTTCACTCCCCAATGGCCACTGCGGCCAGGGCACCGTGCTGATCCGAATCCAGGAGCCAGGTGCTTCTCCTGGTTTCCCAAGCAGGTGCAGGGTCCAAGGACTTGGGCCATCCTCCACTGCACTCCCAGGCCACAGCAGAGAGCTGGACTGGAAGAGGAGCAACTGGTACAGAATCCGGTGCCATGACCGGGACTAGAACCCGGTTTGCCGGCGCCAGAGGCAGAGGATTAGCCTATTGAGCCGTGGCGCCGGCCCAATGTGACTATTGATAAGTAGTGGCTTTGCTCTGCCATTTTTTCAAAGATATTATTTTTATTTTTTTATTTTTAAATTTTTGACAGGCAGAGTGGACAGTGAGAGAGAAAGAGAGATAGAGAAAAAGGTCTTCCTTTGCCATTGGTTCACCCTCCAATGGCCGCTGCGCTGCAGCTGGCGCACCGTGCTGATCCAAAGGCAGGAGCCAGGTGCTTCTCCTGGTCCCCCATGGGGTGCAGGGCCCAAGCACTTGGGCCATCCTCCACTGCACTCCCGGGCCACAGCAGGGAGCTGACCTGGAAGAGGGGCAACCAGGAAAGAATCCACCGCCCCACTGGGACTAGAACCTGGTGTGCTGGCGCCACAAGGCGGAGGATTAGCCTGTTGAGCCATGGCGCCGGCCTCAAAGATATTTCTAATATAAGCTTTAACTTTCCTGTGATCTTTTACTGGGAGGTTTTCTTCCTTTACCTTCTTTTGTATTGATGGATATGTTTTTGTGTTTCTGTGTGTAACAACACCTCTTTAAGCATCTTTTACAGTGCTGGAAAAGTGGTGACAAATTCTTTCAATTTCTATTTGCTATGAAAGGTCTTTATTTCTCCTTTATTCACAAATGAGAGCTTTGCAGGATATAATATTCTGGGCTGGCAGTTTTTTTTTTTCTCTTAGTACTTGGGCTGTATCTCGCCATTCCCTCCTAGCCTGTAGGGTTGCTGATGAGAAGTCTGTTGTGAATCTAATTGGCGATCCTCTGAGAGTAATCTGATGTTTCTCTCTTGCACATTTTAGAATCTTTTCTGTGTGTTTCACTGTGGTGAGTTTGATTACAATGTGTCTTGCTGAGGATCTCTTTTGGTCATGTTTATTGGGGGTTCTATGTGATTCCGGTACTTGGATGTCTCTTTCCTTCTCCAAACCCAGAAAGTTTTCTGCTAGTATCTCTCTAGAAAGTCCTTCTAATCCTTTCTGTCTCTCCATGCCTTCAGGAACTCCTAGAACCCAAATATTGGGTTTTTAATAGTATCCTTAGATTCCCAACAATATTTTTTAGATTTCTAATTTCTTCTTCTTTTCTTTGGTTTGACTGCATACATTCCTGTGCCCTTTTTGTTTTGTTTTGTATTTATTTATTTATTTATTTTTACTTAGTAAATATAAATTTCCAAAGTACAGTTGATGGGCTACAATGGCTTCCTCCCCCCATAATTTCCCTCCCACTCGCACCCTTCCCATCTCCCACTCCCTCTCGCGTTCCATTCACATCAAGATTCATTTTCAATTATCTTTATATACAGAAGATTGATTTAGTATATATTAAGTAAAGATTTCATCAGTTTACACCCACACAGAAACACAAAGTGTAAAATACTGTTTCAGTACTAGTTATAGCATGGCTTCACATTGGAGAACACATTAAGGACAGATCCCACATGAGAAATAAGTACACATTGACTCCTGTTGTTGACTTAACAATTTGACACTCTTGTATATGGTGTCAGTAATCTCCCTAGGCTCTAGTCATGAGTTGCCAAGGCTATGGAAGCCTTTAGAGTTTGCTGACTTTGATCTTATTCCGATAGGGTCATAGTCAAAGTGCAAGTTCTCTCCTCCCTTCAGAGAAAGGTACCTCCTTCTTTGATGGCCCCGTTCTTTCCACTGGGATCTCACTTGCAGGGATCATTCATTTAGGTCTTCTTCTTTTTTTTTTCCAGAGTGTCTTGGCTTTCCATGCCTACAATACTCTCATGGGCTCTTCAGCCATATCTGAATGCCTTAAGGGCTCATTCTGAGGCCAGAGTGCTATTTAGGACATCTGCCATTCTATGAGTCTGCTGTGTATCCCACTTCCCATGATGGATCGTTCTCTCCCTTTTTGATTCTATCAGTTAGTATTAGCAGAAACTAGTCTTGTTTGTGTGACCCCTTTGACTGTTAGACCTATCAGTGTGATCAATTGTGAACTGAATTTGATCACTTGGACTAGTGAGATGGCATTGGTACATGCCACCTTGATGGGATTGTATTGGAATCCCCTGGCACATTTCTAACTCCACCATTTGGGGCAAGTCTGATTGAGCATGTCCCAAATTGTTCTTCTCCTCTCACTCTTATTCCCATTGTTACATTCAACAGGGATCAATTTTCAGTTGAAATTAAGAATAATTGTGTGTTAATTACAGAGTTCAACCAATAGTACTAGAACAAAACAAAGAAAAAAACGAAAATGGATAAAGTATTACATTGTACAACAGCAGTCAGGACTAGAGCTGATCAAGTCACTGTTTCTCATAGTGCCCATTTCACTTCAACAGGTTTCCCCTTTGGTGCTCAGTTTGTTGTCGCTGATCAGGGAGAATATATGATATTTGTCTCTTTGGGACTGGCTTAATTCACTCAGCATGATGTTTTCCAGATTCCTCCATCTTGTTGCAAATGACTGGGTTTCATTGTTTTTTACTGCTGTATAGTAGTCTATAGAGTACATGTCCATAATTTCTTTATCCACTCTACTGTTGATGGGCGTTTGGGTAGGTTCCAGGTCTTAGCTATTGTGAATTGAGCTACAATAAACTTTAATGTGCAGATGGCTTTTTTATTAGCCAATTTAATTTCCTTTGGGTCAATTCCAAGGAGTGGGATGGCTGGGTTGTATGGTAGGGTTATATTCAGGTTTCTGAGGAATCTCCACACTGATTTCCATAGTGGATTTACCAGTTTGCATTCCCACCAACAGTGGGTTAGTGTCCCTTTTCCCCACATCCTCGCCAGCATCTATTGTTGGTAGATTTCTGAATGTGAGCCATTCTAACCGGGGTGAGGTGAAACCTCATTGTGGTTTTGATTTGCATTTCCCTGATTGCTAGCCATCCTGAACATTTTTTCATGTGTCTGTTGGCCATTTGGATTTCTTCTTTTGAAAAATGTCTATTGAGGTCCTTGGCCCATCTCTTCAGTGGGTTGTTTGTTTTGTTGTTGTGGAGTTTCTTGATCTCATTATATATTCTGCTTATCAACCCTTTATCTGTTGCGTAGATTGCAAATATTTTTTCCCATTCTGTCGGTTGCCTCTTCACTCTCCTGACTGTTTCTTTTGCAGTACAGAAACTTCTCAGTTTGATGCAATCCCAATAGTTAATTTTGGCTTTGACTGCCTGTGCCTCCAGGGTCTTTTCTAGGAAGTCTTTGCAGGTCCCAATATCTTGCAGAGTTTCTCCAATGCTCTCTAATAATTTGATGGTGTCAGGTAGTAGATTTAAGTCCTTAATTCATGTTAAGTGAATTTTCGTGTAAGGCGAAAGGTAGGGGTCTTGCTTCATGCTTCTGCATGTGGAAATCCAATTTTCCCAGCACCGTTTATTGAATAGACTATCCTTACTCCAGGGATTGGTTTTGGATCTTTGATCAAATATAAGTTGGCTGTAGATGTTTGAATTGATTTCTGGTGTTTCTATTCTGTTCCATTGGTCTATCCATCTGTTTCTGTACCAGTACCATGCTGTTTTGATAACAACTGCCCTGTAGTATGTCCTGAAATCTGGTATTGTGATTCCTCCAGCTTTGTTTTTGTTGTACAAGATTACTTTGGCTGTTCGAGATCTCCTGTGTCTCCATATGAATTTCAGCATCATTTTTTCCAGATCTGAGAAGAATGTCTCGGTATCTTGATTGGTATCACATTGAATCTGTAAATTGCTTTTGGGAGAATAGACATTTTGATGATATTGATTCTTCCAATGCATGAGCATGGAAAATTTCTCCATTTTTTGGTATCCTCTTCTATTTCTTTCTTTAAGGTTTTGTGATTTTCATTGTAGAGATCTTTAATGTCCTTTGTTAAGTTTTTTCCAAGGTATTTGATTGTTTTTGTGGCTATTGTGAATGGGATTGATCTTAGAAGTTCTTCCTCAGCTGTGGCATTGCCTGCATATACAAAGGCTGTTATTTTTTGTGCATTGATTTTATAGCCTGCTACTTTGCCAAACTCTTCTATGAGTTCCAATAGTCTCTTAGTAGAGTTCTTTGGGTCCCCTAAATAGAGAATCATATCATCTGCAAGGAGGGATAGTTTGAGTTCTTCCTTACAAATTGTATCCCTTTAATTTCTTTTTCTTGCCTAATGGCTCTTGCTAAAACTTCCAGAACTATATTGAATAGCAGTGGTGAGAGTGGGCATCCCTGTCTGGTACCAGATCTCAGTGGAAATGAATTTGTTTTTGAGAACTTGTTAATATTCTTATCAATTTTTTGAGATCCACTTCTTGCATTTCTTCTATCTCTTCATCTTCATAATCTTGGCTTGGGGTGTCTTGTTCATTTTGGGGTATCATAGTGACTTCCTTGTTCTTGTTACCTTGGTTTTTGTATTTGTTGTTTGGCATATTGGAGATATTTTTTTGTTTCTTTGCTGTGGTGTTTTTTCTTGTTATACCATGAATCTAGATTAAGTGTACTGTCTGCTTTTGATGGAGTCTTAGAGGCTTGAGATGGGCGTGGTCTGAGAGCTCTGTTTGGTTCCTCAGTGTTAAGGGTGTGTCAAAGGTGACACTCCCAGGTTAGGTGCGGTAAATCTCTCTTTCTTTTTTCAATTCAAAGGAAGTACTTCCGCGCAGCTGAGCGGAATTGGTGGTAGTTAGCAGGCGAATGATATATCCACAGGAGCCAGAGATTGGAAGCTCTTTCCCAAGGACCACACAGGGAATTCTGCTGCCCTCAGTGTGGGCTCCAATTCTCCTGCAGTCTCCCACTGGGTTGCCAAGTTAGATCCTAGTCTCCTGTTATTTCACCCCTCCCCCCAGAGTCAGGTTTTTCTGCTAGGCTCAGGGCCGGTGCAGACCTGAGGTCGCCCTGCTTATGACGTATGTCCAAAATGGCGCCTGCTCTTTGTCTTGCTCGCCTTTGAGAGGTGAGCGGAGAGAGAGAAACTCGTGTCCGTATAGGTCACTTTTTTTTTTCCTCTCTCTTCTTCTAGTTAGCTTGGTGAACTTCTCCCCACAGAGTTTCAAGCCTCATTCCCTCTAGTCTCCTCTTTCCACTTGCCCACTGGTGTCTCAGGCTGTTGAGGTTCGGCTCACCTCGCATTCCAGCGCTGGTGTGTTGAGTCTGCCGCTGGTGTCCCGAACTTGGGCTCCCACGCTCTCCATGCAGGTCCACTGTGAATCACTAGTTCCAGAAGAGTTTCCTCTGCTATTTCTTCCCCTACTCTTCCTTGAACCTGCAGTTATCTTCACTTTTATTAAACTGTCTCTTCCCGGACTATCAGTGTGCTCCCTTCCTATTCCGTCATCTTGACGCTCTCCTTCTTTTTTTTAAATTTATTTATTTTTATTTTTTGTGTGTGTGTGGTTTTTTTTTTGTGTGTGTGTGTGTTTTGACAGGCAGAGTGGACAGTGAGAGAGAGAGACAGAGAGAAAGGTCTTCCTTTGCCGTTGGTTCACCCTCCAATGGCCACCGCGGCTGGCGCGCTGCAGCTAGCGCACTGCACTGATCCAAAGGCAGGAGCCAGGTGCTTCTTCCTGGTCTCCCGTGCGGGTGCAGGGCCCAAACACTTGGGCCATCCTCCACTGCACTCCTGGCCCATAGCAGAGAGCTGGCCTGGAAGAAGGGCAACCGGGACAGAATCCGGCGCCCTGACCGGGACTAGAACCTGGTGTGCTGGCGCCACTAGGCAGAGGATTAGCCTGTTGAGCCATGGCGCCGGCCTGTGCTCTGTCTTCTAATTCTGATATTCTGTCTTCTGCCTCACTGGTTCTGTTTTTAAGGCTCTCAAATGTGTTTTTCATTTGTTCTATTTAATTCTTCACTTAATTTTGGTTTCTCTTCACTATCACAATTTCATGTTCTACTAGTTTCTTCATTTCATTTTGATTCCTCCTTAAGATTTCATTTTCACAAGAGATATTTTCTGTTCTGTCCTCTATGGATTTCTGCAGTTCATGCATTGGTTTTTGAGAACTTCTAAATGTTCTTATCATAAATTTTTTGAAATCCATATCTTGCATTTCTTCTATCTCATCATCTTCATAATCTTGTATTGGAGTGTCTTGTTCATTTGGGGGCATCATAATGTCTTCCTTGTTCTTGTTTCCTTGTTTTCTGCATTTGTTGCTTGGCATTGTGGAGATATACATTGGTTTCTTCTTTTTTTTTCTCACTGTGGTGACTTTTCTTATTATACTATGACTCTAGATTAAGTCGATTGTCTGCTTTGGTGAATCTCTAGAGGCTTGTTGTGGGTGTGGCCAGAGAGTTCTGTTTAGTTCTTCAGGGTTAAGGGGGTGCCAAAGGTGACACACCCAGGTTTGGGATGGTATATCTTCTCTCTCTCTCTCTCTCTCTCTCTTTAATTCAGAAGGGAAGTAATTCTGCTCAGCTGAGCTCTTCTGCTTGATGGTGATCAGTGCCTGAGTGCTAGGCCCAGTGGGTATAGTATTTGTCTGCTCTCTCCCAAGGACCAAACAAAGGATCTGTGCAGTCCTCAGTGTAAGCTCAAATTCCCCTGCAATATCTCTCACCGGGTAGCCAAAACTGCTCGAATTTGTGGTGTCTCCCACTAAGAATACCATGTTTCAGCCACACTGTGAGTTCTCCCACATACCCTCAGTTTTTTCTTTTTTTCACAGTCCCAGTTCATAAGCTCCACACATTCACTAGGTCTTTGTCTCCTGTTGTTTCTTTCCACCAGAGTCAGGTTTTTCTGCTTGGCTGAGGGCTGGCACAGCCCCGATCTGGTGCAGCTGTTATATATGTCCAAAATGGCACCTACTCTGTTTGTCTTACCCGCCTTTGTAAGGTGAGTGGAGAGAGAGAATTGTGTCTGTACCGGTCTCTTGTCCTTTTTTTTTTTCTCTCCTCCAGTTAGGCTCGTGTACTTTCCCCATGGAGCATCAAGCCTCGTTCCCTCTAGGCTCTTCCTGCCGCTTCCCCGCCAGTGTCTCAGGCTACTGCAGTTTTGCCTCACCTCACTTTTCAGTGCTGGTGTATAGACTTGGCAGCTGAGCTCCCGAGCTGTGGGCCCCCATGCCCTCCACGTAGGTCCACCATGTCCCTCTAATTCCGGAAGAGTTTCTTCTGCAGTTTTTTCCCTAATTCTTCCCTGAGACTGCAGTATCTCCACTTTTATTAAACTATCTTTTCCTGGACTATCAGTGAGCTCCCTCCCTATTCTGCCATCTTGGAACCCCTAGAGCTTACTTCTTCAAACTTAGTAAGGGGTAATCTACTCCTTGTGTGTGCTAATTAGAATCATATATATATATATATATATATATATATATATATATATATATATAATGTATCTTTATTAGGCTGAATTGTGTACTCCCAAATTCCCATCTACCTGAAACCCTACAATATGACTGTGTTTAGGAATAGGGTCTATAGCTTTGTAATTAGTTAAGTTAAAATAAGGTCTTGTTGGAGTAGAATTGTCCCTAATACAATAATTAACCTACAGATATGCAGAGGGAAGAGGGCAATATAGCAGTAGCTGCATTAACTGGAATTAGACTACTAAGAGCCGAGAAACACTAAGGACTGTTGTCAGCCACAGAAGCCAGATGAGACAAATAAAGACGGCATCTCTAGAGCTTTCATAGAGATCTTGGCCCTGCAGATGCCATGACTTCACACTTTTACCCTCCAGACTTGTATGAAAATAAATTTATGTCATTGTAAGCCACCAAATTTTGGAAGCTTTGTTGCAATAGCCTTAGGAAACTGATACAACAGTGTAATGTGAATAGCATCTTATCTTTGACAAATAACAGTGACAAATAAAGGGAGTGGATTCTTGTCATCTTTGTCCTATTCTGTTGGCTAGAAAGAAGTCACAGGTTCCTCCTACCATGAAGGATGGCTTCACATAGAAAAGCAAATTGCAAGGCATTATGTATTTGCCACATAAATGTGAGTTTATAATATTTTATCTTGTGAAAGTGAACCCTCTATTATGTAAGGACAGAATTAGGCAGTTGCCTCTATTCACAATCTCTATTTCAAATGCAAAAGCATTAAATCAAAAAATTTCAGTTTGATATTTTTTAAGCGGTGGATATTTTAATTAAAGCCAATCAGTGCTGACATTTAATTGTGTTCTTATTTGCCTTTTTTAAAAATGAGCTTGATTACACAGTGGCTGTAAGTTATTTTGAAGATGATAATTAGTTAATAATTTAAAAGTATAAAGCAGATAAATAGAGATGTGTACTATCTACTCTCTTAAAAACATAATTAAACCCCCCCCCCCCATTTTTTTTGCCAGGCAGAGTGGACAGTGAGAGAGAGAGAGACAGAGAGAAAGGTCTTCCTTTTGCCGTTGGTTCACCCTCCAATGGCCGCTGCGGCCGGCGCGCTGAGGCCTGCGCACCGCGCTGATCCAAAGGCAGGAGCCAGGTGCTTCTCCTGGTCCCCCATGGGGTGCAGGGCCCAAGCACTTGGGCCATCCTCCACTGCACTCCCGGGCCATAGCAGAGAGCTGGCCTGGAAGAGGGGCAACTGGGACAGAAGTCCCAGCGGGACTAGAACCCGGTGTGCTGGCGCTGCCAGGCGGAGGATTAGCCTGTTTAGCCATGGCACCGGCCTTAACCCCCCTTTTACCAGGCCCCCAAGTCAGGACACCTGGCTTCAGACTTTGGTGGTGATAGGCCGGGAGCACTTGAGCCAGGCTGGGTGGATGCTTGGGCCTGGCTGAGCTTCCATAGCCCTCCTGGTGGCCCCGTCATCCAGCCCAGGGTTGTACTGGACGCCGAGGTGTGGGGGGGATTCCCGCATGCCTGCTTCCCTCTGACTTGTGTGGAGCTGCTGTGGGGCTCATGCCTCAAGGCAGCCTGGAGACGACTCAGCCGGTGGGCGAGGCAGGGGCAGGCGTGGGGAGTATTTGGAGGGCCCTCCCCTAATCCCTGCGCTGCCCCTCCTGGTGCCGTGAAGCTGGAGCAAAACCCCCAGGAGTCCCAGGACATCAAAGTTCTACCGAAGCTCCTGAAGCAGAAGAGGATCACTCTAGGCTACACTCAGGCTGACATGGAGCCTCACCCTGGGGGTGCTCTTTGGAAAATTGTTCAGCCAAAAGCGCATCTGCTGATTTGAGGCCCTTCAGCTCAGTTTCAAGAACGTGTGTAAGCTGCGGCTTCTACTTCAGAAGTGGGTGGAAGAGGCCAGCAACAATGAAAACCTTCAGATTTGCAAAGCAGAGACCCTAGTGCAGGCCGGGAAGAGAATATGAACGAGTATGGAGAACTGAGTGAGAGGCAACTTGAGGAACATGGTCCTGCAGTGCTGGGATCCCACACCGCAGCAGATCAGCCACATGGCCCAGCAGCTGGGGCTCATGAAGAACGTGGTTCAAGTGTGGTTCTGTAACCTGCACCAGAAGGGCAAACAATCAAGCAGTGACTGTTCTCAACAAGAGGATTTTGAGGCTGCTGGCTCTTCCTTCTCAGGGGGGCCTATGTCTTTTCCTCTGGCACCGGGCCCCCATTTCATTACCCCGGGCTATGGCAGCCCTTACTTCAACTTGCCAGTGCCCTTCCCTGAGGAGGAAGCCTTCCCCTCTGTGCCTGTCCCTGCTCTGTGCTCCTCCATGCATTCAAATTGAGCTGCCTGCCCTTCCCAGGAACCCGGGGTGGGGGCAGAGGTCAGGGGAGACGCTAGGGAAAGAGAACCTGGAGTCAGGGCTTTGGAGATTCAGTTCTTCATTTCACTAAAGAAGGCATCAGAAACACAAAGGGTAGGGCAAGGAGTTTTGGGGAACTGGTCGGAGAGAAGATGAAATTCAATGATGCTCTTGATTCTAATACCACATCACTTTGTTTTTAAATAAAGAAGCCTGAGACATAATGGAAAAAAAGGCATCATTAACCTTCTGAGATGTTGGCCAATTGGCTCTATTCCATTGAGTAACTTCCATATATTTCGGCCTTGTACAAGCATGTGAGTAAAGTTTAGTAAATATTTACTATTTCCACTAAGAAAATTGTATAGTTCAAGGAAAATTGAGACTGATCAGGTAGCAAAATCATTGCCTTCAGATAACTATATTTAGCATAAACTTAAAAGATTCCACCAATATTTATTAGATTTCAGAGACCTTCATTGTAAGGACAGGAAGAACCAAAAAGAAAGGCGGTCACTCTATTTGACTATAGCTACTCTGTGGTTTTCATATTAGGTCTGCAACCCAAACCTTTGCAGATCGTATGCAATGCATTCAGATTTGTTAACTAATATTATAATGCATCTCTGGTATTTTCCAAAGGATTTCTTTGCAGGCTGTCAGACAGACATGTGTTTTTCTTTGGGAACTGCAATAGTGTTCCCTTTATAGGATAGATTTCAACCCTAGTCCACCTTGGGGAAAAATAAATTTTTCTCTGCATATGACCTTAGTATATATCATGTTTTATAACTATTTTGGATATATGTCCCTGTACATGTTGAATATTCTCTGGGATTCAAACTTTCCTTTCAGAGACAGTTTGTTTAAAACTCTATTTAGGATTGTAAAAGATAGAGGCTTACACACATCTTTACATGGTACTGTCAAAATTGGGTTCCCTGAGCTGTTCTTGGTTTTATAAAGACCATAATTAAAATTCCCTTTCTTGCCAAATTCCCATCTTTAGCACTGCATCAATAATTCTTTAGGGTATTAGTATTTATACTGTTATAAAGAGGTAATAATTTTTGTAATTCCAGAAATTATTTGGTTAATATCAAACATGGAAATGCAAATTGCATTTTAGATCTTATAGCTTAGAATTGCCCTGTAATGTTATTGAGTGGAATTGCTTCATTCAAAGAAGTACATATGGTCAAATTTTCAGGCTCTGAATTTTAGCAAATGAAATAAATCATTCTATAGTTCCTTGATGAAACTTAGATAGTCAAAGCTAGCATTTCTACTTTGAGTTTTCTAGATTTGATTGTTCCATGATGTAGGTAAAAGATCCTGTAGATAGGGATTTGCATTGTGGTGTAGTAGATAAAGCTACTGTTGACGATGCTGATATCTGATACGGGTGCCAGTTTGTGTCCTGGCTGCCCCACTTCTGATCTAGCCCCCTGCTAATGGCCTGGGAAAAGCAATGGAAGATGATCCAGGTACACGGGAGACCTGGATAAAACTCCTGGCTTCTGGTTTCAGCCTGGCTTAGCCCTGCCTTTGTGGCCACTTTGGTAGTAAAATAGCAGATAGATGCCCCCCCCCAACGGATTTTAAAAATAAACAAACAAACAAACAATTCTAGCTCTTCTTGGCCTTTTGGCTAGGATCAAGTGTGTAATCTTTAATCCTATGAATAAAATCACAAGCTATGGAGTCAGTTTACCTGTGTTAATAATTCAAGCTCTGGCAGTTTTAGCTATACAGTGGAATAGTATGATACATTGTAGGGAATATGTAGTGATGAAATAATGAAAAAGAAAAGTGCCATATGTTTTCTCTGATCTGTGGTAACAATACAAAAAGCATAATGTATATTAGCAAAACAGACATTTTGAAAGCTGATTATTGTCTACAGCCCTTGTCTTTTGTTGTAGATCAGTGTTTCTGTTGTTGTGGACCAGTGTTTTGTTTTTTTTCCCCTTAATTTTTACTGAATTCTTTACTTAGTGGAGTGATCATCTTATGATTATAAGATAAACTGTAAAAATAAGGAAATAAGGTAAATTGTATAGTATGGATCCTTGTATAGTATGGATCCATATACTCAATATATGCTAACGAAAAAGTAGCAAAAAAAATGAAATGTCAGCTGAACCCTCATGTCCACGTATCTGTGAAGCAAACTTATGCTTGGCAGAAATTTGCAAATGACCTTGAGTTTTCTTTGGCCTGTAATACTTTGATACCAGCCATCCAGGAAGGAAAGAAAAATCATTCACTTTTCACTGAGTACATATCACATGATGTGCTTTGCATTGTGGGTCTCAATCAAATTCTAAGAATCTGTGAGCTATCCTTATTTTAAAAAGAAAATGAAAGTAAAATAATTATGATAAATCACAGAGCTTTGATATAAATCCACATCTGATTCCCTAATCCAATGTGTTCTACCATGCTACCTCTCAAAAGGCAAAGTCCCCTGAAACACATTAATTTCTGTACACTATAAAGAGAGACATATGAAAACAGAGAGTGAGGATGATTTATTTTTTTTTATTAAACTTTTATTTAATGAATATAAATTTCCAAAGTACAGCTTATGGGTTACAATGGCTTCCCCCTCCCAAAACTTTCCTCCCACCCACAACCCTCCCCCCTCCCGCTCCCTCTCCCCTTCCTATCACATCATGATTCATTTTCAATTCTCTTTGTATACAAAAGATCAGTTTAGTATATATTAGGTAACGATTTCAACAGTTTGCCCCCATATAGCAACACAAAGTGAAAAGAAAAGAAAAAAAAATACTGTTGGAGTACTAGTTATAGCATTAAATAAGGGTGTACAGCACATTAAAGACAGAGATCCTACATAATATATATATATTTTTAAATTAATTAATTTTCTATGCCATTTCCAATTTAACACCAGTTTTTTTTTTTTTCATTTCCAATTATCTTTATATACAGAAGATCGATTCAGTATGTAATTAGTAAAGATCTCATCAGTTTGTACCCACGCAGAAACACAAAGTGTAAAAATACTGTTTCAGTACTAGTTACAGCATCACTGCACATTAGACAACACATTAAGGACAGATCCCACATGGGATGTAAGTACACAGTGACTCCTGTTGCTGACTTAACAATTTGACACTCCTGTTCATGGCGTCAGTAATCTCCCTAGGCTCTAGTCATGAGTTGCCAGGGCTATGGAAGCCTTTAGAGTTCGCTGACTTTGATCTTGTTCCGATAGGGTCATAGTCAAAGTGGAAGTTCTCTCCTCCCTTCGGAGAAAGGTACCTCCTTCTTTGATGGCCCCGTTCTTTCCACTGGGATCTCACTCACAGAGATCTTTCATTTAGGTCTTCTTCTTTTTTTTTCTTTTCCATGGTATCTTGGCTTTCCATGTCTACAATACTCTCATGGGCTCTTCAGCCAGATCCGAATGCCTTAAGGGCTGATTCTGAGGCCGGAGTGTTGTTTAGGACATCTGCCATTCTATGAGTCTGCTGTGTATCCCACTTCCCATGTTGGATCTTTCTCTCCTTTTTTGATTCTATCAGTTAGTGTTAGCAGACACTTGTCTTGTTTGTGTGATCCCTTTGATTTTTAGACCTGTCTAAGCCATCGAATGTGAACTGAAATTGATCACTTGGACTAGCGAGGTGGCATTGGTACATGCCACCTTGATGGGATTGTATTGGAATCCCCTGGCACATTTCTAACTCCTTCATTTGGGGCAAGACTGATTGTGCATGTCCCAAACTGTGCATCTCCTCCCTCTCTTTTTCCACTCTTAAATTTAACAGGGATCACTTTTCAGTTAAAATTTAAACACCTAAGAATAATTGTGTGTTATTTACAGAGTTTAACCACTAGTACTAGAACAACTACAACAACAACAAATACTAAAAAGGATAAAGTATTACATTGTACAACAGCAGTCAGGACAAAAGCTGATCAGGTCATTGTTTCTTATAGTGTCCATTTCACTTCAGCAGGTTTCCCCTTTGGTGCTCAGTTAGTTGTCGCCGATCAGGGAAAACAAATGAAATTTGTCTCTTTGGGACTGGCTTAATTCACTCAGCATGATGTTTTCCAGATCCCTCCATCTTGTTTCAAATGACTGGGTTTCATTGTTCCTTACTGCTGTATAGTATTCTATGGAGTACATGTCCCATAATTTCTTTATCCAGTCTACTGTTGATGGGCATTTGGGTTGGTTCCAGGTCTTAGCTATTGTGAATTGAGCTGCAATAAACATTAATGTGCAGATGGCTTTTTTATTAGCCAAATTAATTTCCTTTGGTCAATTCCAAGGAGTGGGATGGCTGGGTTGTATGGTAGGGTTATGTTCAGGTTTCTGAGGAATCTCCAGACTGACTTCCATAGTGGATTTACCAGTTTGCATTCCCACCAACAGTGGGTTAGTGTCCCTTTTCCCCACATCCTCGCCAGCATCTATTGTTGGTAGATTTCTGGATGTGAGCCATTCTCACCGGGGTGAGGTGAAACCTCATTGTGGTTTTGATTTGCATTTCTCTGATTGCTAGTGATCTTGAACATTTTTTCATGTGTCTATTGGCCATTTGGATTTCCTCTTTTTAAAAATGTCTATTGAGGTCCTTGGCCCATCTCTTTAGTGGGTTGTTTGTTCTGTTGTTGTGGATTTTCTTGATTTCTTTGTAGATTCTGGTTATCAACCCTTTATCTGTAGTATAGTTTGCAAATATTTTTTCCCATTCTGTCAGTTGCCTCTTCACTTTCCTGACTGTTTCTTTCGAAGTACAGAAACTTCTCAATTTGATGCAATCCCAAATGTTAATTTTGGTTTTGACTGCCTGTGCTTCTGGGGTCTTTTCCAAGAAGTCTTTGCCTGTACCTATATCTTGCAGGGTTTCTCCAATGCTCTCTAATAATTTGATGGTTTCGGGCCGTAGATTTAAGTCTTTAATCCACGTTGAGTGAATTTTTGTGTAAGGTGAAAGGTATGGGTCTTGCTTCAAGCTTCTGCACATGGAAATCCAATTTTCCCAGCAACATTTATTGAATAGACTGTCCTTATTCCAGGGATTAGTTTTGGATCTTTGATCAAATATAAGTTGGCTGTAGATGTTTGGATTGATTTCTGGTGTTTCTATTCTGTTCCATTGGTCTATCCATCTGTTTCTGTACCAGTACCATGCTATTTTGATAACAACTGCCCTGTAGTATGTCCTGAAATCTGGTATTGTGATGCCACCAGCTTTGTTTTTGTTGTACAAGATAGCTTTGGCTATTCGAGGTCTTCTGTGTCTCCATATGAATTTCAGCATCATTTTTTCCAGATCTGAGAAGAAGGTCTTTGGTATCTTGATCTTCTGTCCTGATGATCTGTCTGTCTCTGAGAGTGGAGTATTGAAGTCCCCCAGTACTATTGTATTGGGGTCTAAGTCTCCCTTTAAGTCCCTTAACAAGTCTTTTAAATAAGCTGGTGCCCTGTGATTCGGTGCATATACATTGATAATTGTTATATCTTCCTGTTGAATGGATCCCTTAATCATTAAATAGTGTCCCTCTTTGTCTCTCCTGACAGTTTTTGTGGTAAAGTTTATGTTGTCCGATATTAAGATGGCTACGCCCGATCTTTTTTCATTTCTGTTGGCATGGTATATCTTTTTCCAGCCTTTCACTTTCAGTCTGTATGGATCATTGTTGGAAAGATGAGTTTCTTGTAAGCAGCAAAAAGATGGGTTTTGTTCCTTAACCCAATCAGCCAATCGGTGTCTTTTAACTGGACAGTTCAAGCCATTAACATTCACTGTGACTATTGAGAAGGAGTAACTTTGCCCTGCCATTTGCCAAAGATATTTTCTAATATCTGGTTTGAGATTCCTGTGATCTTTTGCTGTGAGGTTTCCTTCCTTTACCTTCCTTCATATTGGCTACCGTGTTTCTGTGTTTCTGTATGTAATACATCTTTAAGCATCTTTTGCAGGGCTGGACGAGTGGCGACAAATTCTTTCAATCTCTGTTTGCTGTGAAAGGTCTTTATTTCACCTTCATTCACAAATGAGAGCTTTGCAGGATATAATATTCTGGGCTGGCAGTTTTTCTCTCTTAGTACCTGGACTGTATCTCGCCATTCTCTCCTGGCTTGTAGGGTTTCTGATGAGAAGTCAGCTGTGAGTCTAATTGGAGATCCTCTGAGAGTAATCTGGCGTTTCTCTCTTGCACATTTTAGGATCTTTTCTTTGTGTTTCACTGTGGTGAGGATCTCTTTTGGTCATGTTTATTAGGGGTTCTATGAGCTTCCTGTATTAGGATGCCTCTGTCCTTCTCCAAACCTGGGAAATTTTCTGCTAGTATCTCACTAAAAAGGCCTTCTAATCCTTTCTCCCTTTCCATGCCTTCAGGTACTCCTAGAACCCGAATGTTGGGTTTTTTAATAGTATCCTGTAGATTCCTGACAGTATTTTTTAGATTTCTGATTTCTTCTTCTTTTGTTTGATTTGACTGTTTCCTTTCCTGTTCTTTGTCTTCTAATTGCGATATTCTCTCTTCTGCTTCACCCATTCTGTTTTTAAGGCTCTCTAATGTGTTTGCCATTTGATCTATTGAGTTCTTCATTTCATTGTGGTTTTTTGTCACTATCTCAGTTTCCTGTTCTACTAGTTGTTTCATTTCATTTTGATTTCTCCTTAATATTTCATTTTCACAGGAGAGATTTTCTATCTTGTCCATTAAGGATTTCTGTAGTTCAAGAATTTGTTTTTGAGAACTTCTTAATGTTCTTATCAATTTTTTGGGATCTGCTTCTTGCATTTCCTCTATCTCTTCATCTTCATAATCTTGCATTGGCATGTCTTTCTCATTTGGGGGCGTCATAGTGTCTTCCTTGCTCTTGTTACCTCGGCTTCTATGTTTGTTGTTTGGCATGTTGGAGATAATTTATGTTTTTTTTTTTTTTTGACTCAGTTGGGAGTGGAGTTGAGGGTAGTTGAAATCTGGCCTCTGTGAGTATTCGTTTGATCTACCTCTGGGACCACTCAAAGAGTTTATTATTCAGCCCTCAATGTGTTCTCCAGTTTTGCTAAAGTTACTGAGTTTGGCTGCGCTTTAGATATGTAAAATCGTGGTGCTCTTTGTTTTGCTTGGTGAGTGAAGGGAGAGGCTTCTGTTCCCCCCCTCCCCCCTCCAATGTCTTGGGTTTCTGAGGTCTTACCCTCCTCCGGTTCCCGCGCTGGCGAGATTCTGTGGCTCGGCTCCCGCCGCCCGGCTCCGCTTCCGCCACCCGGCTCCCGCCGCCCGGCTCCGCTTCCGCCGCCCGGCTCAGGATGATTTCTACTATACAGATCACTTAAGATTGCCTGGGAAAACACACAAAGTGATTTCAAATGGCAAATAAACCTAGAAACTTTGGGTGTGTGTGGTCCTTGGGAAAGAGCTTCCAATCTCTGGCTCCTGTGGGTCTATCATTCGCCTGCTAACTACCTCCAATTCTGTTCAGCTGTGCGGAATTAATTCCCTTTTGAATTAAAAAAAAAAAAACTGGAGAGAGATTTACCATGCCTAACCTGGGAGTGTCACCTTTGACACACCCTTAACCCTGAGGAACCAAACAGAGCTCTCAGGCCATATCCATCTCAAGCCTCTAAGGCTCCATCGAAAGCAGACAGTACACTTAATCTAGAGTCATAGTATAACAAGAAAAAACACCACAGTGAAGAAACCAAAGTATATCTCCAATATGCCAAACAACAAACATAAAAACCGAGGTAACAAGAACAAGGAAGACACTATGACGCCCCCAAATGAAAAAGACACCACTATTCAAGATTATGAAGATGATGAGATAGAAGAAATGTAAGAAACGGATCTCAAAAAATTGATAAGAACACTAAGAAATTCTCAAAAACAAATTCTTGAACTACAGAAATCCTTAATGGACAAGATAGAAAATCTCTCTCGTGAAAATGAAATATTAAGGAGGAATCAAAATGAAATGAAACGACTAGTAGAACATGAAACTGTGATAGTGATGAGAAATCATAATGAAATGAAGAATTCAATAGATCAAATGGCAAACACATTAGAGAGCCTTAAAAACAGAATGGGCGAAGCAGAAGAGATGGTATCGGGCTTAGAAGACAGAGCACAGGAAAGTATACAGTCAAACCAAAGAAAAGAAGAGGAAATTAGAAATCTAAAAAATATTGTCGGGAATCTACAGGATACTATTAAAAAACCCAACATTCGGGTTCTAGGAGTTCCTGAAGGCATGGAGAGGGAGAAAGGATTAGAATGCCTTTTTTTTTTTATTTTTTGACAGGCAGAGTGGACAGTGAGAGAGAGACAGAGAGAAAGGTCTTCCTTTTGCCGTTGGTTCACCCTCCAATGGCCGCCGCGGTAGCGCGCTGCGGCCGGCGCACCGCGCTGATCTGATGGCAGGAGCCAGGTGCTTATCCTGGTCTCCCATTTTAGTGAGATACTAGCAGAAAATTTCCCAGGTTTGGAGAAGGACAGAGAAATGCTAGTACAGGTAGCTCATAGAACCCCTAGTAAACATGACCAAAAGAGATCCTCACCACGACATGTTGTAATTAATCTCACCACAGTGAAACAGGAAGAAAGACCCTAAAATGTGCAAGAGAGAAATGCCAGATTACTCTCAGAGGATCTCCAATTAGACTCACAGCAGACTTCTCATTAGAAACCGTACAAGCTAGAAGGGAATGGTGAGATATAGCCCAGGTATTAAGAGAGAAAAACTGCCAGCCCAGAATATTATATCCTGCAAAGCTCTCATTTGTGAATGAAGGAGAAATAAAGACCTTTCATAGCAAACAGAAATTGAAAGAATTTGTCGCTACTCATCCAGCCCTGCAAAAGATGCTTAAAGATGTGTTACACACAGAAACACAGAAACACAGCCATCAGTATGAAAGAAGGTAAACGAAGGGAACCTCACAACAAAAGATCACAAGGAATTCAAAGCATATATTAGAAAATATCTTTGGCAAATGGCAGGGCAAAGTTACTACTTATCAATAGTAACCTTGAACAATAATGGCCTGAACTGTCAAGTTGAAAGACAAAGATTGGCTAATTGGGTTAAGGAACAAAACCCATCTTTTTGCTGCTTACCAGAAACACATCTTTCCAACAACGATGCATACAGACTGAAAGTGACAGGCTGGAAAAAGTTATACCATGTCAACAGAAATGAAAAAAGAGCGGGCATAGCCATCTTAATATCAGACAACATAAACTTTAACACAAAAATTGTGGGCCGGCGCTGCGGCTCAATAGGCTAATCCTCCGCCTAGCGGCACCGGCACACCGGGTTCTAGTCCCGGTCGGGGCACCGGATTCTGTCCCGGTTGCCCCTCTTCCAGGCCAGCTCTCTGCTGTGGCCAGGGAGTGCAGTGGAGGATGGCCCAAGTGCTTGGGCCCTGCACCCCATGGGAGACCAGGATAAGCACCTGGCTCCTGCCATCGGATCAGTGCGGTGCGCCGGCCACAGTGCGCCAGCCGCGGCAGCCATTGGAGGGTGAACCAATGGCAAAGGAAGACCTTTCTCTCTGTCTCTCTCTCACTGTCCACTCTAACTTTCAAAAAAAAATTGTTAAGACAGACAAAGATGGGCACTATATAATGATTAAGGGATCCATTCAACAGGAAGATATAATGATTATCAATGTATATGCACCTAATTACAGGGCACCAGTTTATTTAAAAGTTTTGTTAAGGGACTTAAAGGGAGACTTAGACTCCAATACAGTAGTACTGGGAGACTTCAATACTCCACTAACAGAAATAGACAGATCAATAGGACAGAAGATCAACAAGGAGACAGAAGATTTAAAAGAAACTATAGCCCAAATGGATCTAACAGATATCTACAGAAGTTTTCATCCTAAACTTAGAGAATACAGATTCTTCTCAGCAGTATATGGAACCTTCTCTAGGACTGACCACATACTAGGCCATAAAGCAAATCTCAGCAAATTCAAAAGAATTAGAATCATACCATGCAGCTTCTCAGATCATAAAGGAATGAAGTTGGAAATTAGCAACTCAGGAATCCCTAGAGCATATGCAAAACACATGGAGAATGAACAACATGCTCCTGAATGACCAATGGGTCATAGAAGAAATTAAAAGAGAAATCAAAAACTTTCTGGAAGTAAATGCGGATAACAGCACAACATACCAAAACTTATGGGATACAGCAAAAGCAGTGTTAAGAGGAAAGTTTATATCAGTAGGTGCCTACATCAAGAAATTGGAAAGGCACCAAATAGATGAGCTTTCAGTTCATCTCAAGAATCTAGAAAATCTGCAACAAATCAGAACCAAATCTAGTAGGAGAAGAGAAATGATTAAAATCAGAGAAGATATCAACAGGATTGAATCCAAAAAAACATTACAAAAAATCAGCCAAATGGGGAGCTGGTTTTTTGAAAACATAAACAAAATTGACAGCCCATTGGCCCAACTAACTAAAAAAAGAAGAGAAAAGACCCAAATCAATACAATCAGAGATGAAAAAGGAAACGTAACAACAGATACCACAGAAATAAAAAGAATCATCAGAAATTACTACAAGGGCTTGTATGCCAGCAAACAGGGAAATCTATCAGGAATGGATAGATTCCTGGACACATGCAACCTACCTAAATTGAACCAGGAAGACATAGAAAACCTAAACAGACCCATAACTGAGACAGAAATTGAAACAGTAATAAAGGCCCTCCCAACAAAGAAAAGCCCAGGACCAGATGGATTCACTGCTGAATTCTACCAGACATTTAAAGAAGAACTAACTCCAATTCTTCTCAAACTATTCAGAACAATCGAAAAAGAGGGAATCCTCCCAAATTCTTTCTATGAAGCCAGCATCACCTTAATTCCTAAGCCAGAAAAAGATGCAGCATTGAAAGAGAATTACAGACCAATATCCCTGATGGACATAGATGCAAAAATCCTTAATGAAATTCTGGCCAATAGAATGCAACATCACATCAGAAAGATCATCCACCCAGACCAAGTGGGATTTATCCCTGCTATGCAGGGGTGGTTCAATGTGTGCAAAACAATCAACGTATTACACCACATTAACAGACTGCAGAAGAAAAACCATATGATTCTCTCAATAGACGCAGAGAAAGCATTTGATAAAATACAACACATTTTCATGAGGAAAACTCTAAGCGAACTGGGTATAGAGGGACATTCCTCAATACAATCAAAGCAATTTATGAAAAATCCACGGCCAACATCCTATTGAATTGGGAATAGTTGGAAGCATCTGCTGAGATCTGGTACCAGACAGGGATGCCCACTCTCACCACTGCTATTCAGTATAGTTCTGGAAGTTTTAGCCAGAGCTATTAGGCAAGAAAAAGAAATTAAAGGGATACAAATTGGGAAGGAAGAACTCAAACTATCCCTCTTTGCAGATGATATGATTATTTATGAGACACAAAGAACTCCACTAAGAGACTATTGGAACTCATCGAAGAGTTTGGCAAAGTAGCAGGATATAAAATCAATCCACAAAAATCAACAGCCTTTGTATACACAGGCAATGCCACGGCTGAGGAAGAACTTCTAAGATCAATCCCATTCACAATAGCTACAAAAACAGTCAAAACAGTCAAATACCTTGGAATAAACTTATCCAATGATGTCAAAGATCCCCCAATGAAAATTACAAAATCGAAGAAAGAAATGGAAGAGGATACCAAAAAATGGAGACATTTTCCATGCTCATGGATTGGAAGAATCAGTATCATCAAAATGTCCATTTTCCCAAAAGCAATTTACAGATTCAATGCAATACCTATCAAAATGCTGCAGACATTCTACTCAGATGTGGAAAAAATGATGCTGAAATTCATATGGAGACACAGGAGATCTCGAATAGCTAAAGCAATCTTGTACAACAAAAACAAATCCGGAGGCATTGCAATACCAGATTTCAGGATATACTACAGCGCAGTTGTTATCAAAACAGCATGGTACTGGTACAGAAACAGATGGATAGACCAATGAAACAGAATAGAAATACCAGAAATCAATCCAAACATTACAGCCAACTTATATTTGATCAAGGATCTAAAACTAATTCCTGGATTAAGGATAGTCTCTTCAACAAATGGTGCTGAAAAAATTGGATTTCCACATGCAGAATCATGAAGCAAGACCCCTACCTTTCACCTTACACAAAAATTCACTCAACATGGATTAAAGACTTAAATCTACTACCTGACACCATCAAATTATTAGAGAGAATTGGAGAAACCCTGCAAGATATAGGTACTGCAAAGACTTCCTGGAAAAGACCCTGGTGGCGCAGGCAGTCAAAACCAAAATTAACATTTGGGATTGCATCAAATTGAGAAGTTTCTGTACTGCAAAAGAAACAGTCAGGAAAGTGAAGAGGCAACCGACAGAATGGGAAAAAATATTTGCAAACTATGTAACAGATAAAGGGTTGATAACCAGAATCTACAAAGAAATTAGGAAACTCCACAACATTAATACAAACAACCCACTAAAGAGATGGACCAAGGACCTCAATAGACATTTTTCAAAAGAGGAAATCCAAATGGCCAACAGACACATGAAAAAATGTTCAGGATCTCTAGCAATCAGGGAAATGCAAATCAAAACCACAATGAGGTTTCACCTCACCCCGGTTTGAATGACTCACATTCAGAAATCTACCAACAATAGATGCTGGCGAGGATGTGGGGAAAAGGGACACTAACCCACTGTTGGTGGGAATGCAAACTGGTAAATCCACTATGGAAGTCAGTGTGGAGATTCCTCAGAAACCTGAATATAACCCTACCATACAACCCAGCCATCCCACTCCTTGGAATTGACCCAAAGCAAATTAAATTGGCAAACAAAAAAGCAGCTCAATTCACAATAGATAAGACCTGGAACCAACCCAAATGCCCAACAACAGTAGACTGGATAAAGAAACTATGGGACATGTACTCTATAGAATACTATACAGCATTCAGAAACAGTGAAATCCTGTCATTTGAAACAAGATGGAGGAATCTGGTAAACATTATGCTGAATGAATTAAGCCAGTCCCACAGGGACAAATATCATATGTTCTCCCTGATTGGTGACAACTAACTGAGCACCAAAGGGGAAACCTGTTGAAGTGAAGTGGACACTATGAGAAACAGTGACTTTAGCAACTCTTGTGATGACTGCTGATGTACAATGTAATACTTTATCCATTTTCGTTTTTTTTCTCTTTTTTTTCCTAGTACTATTGGTTGAACTCTGTAATTAACACACAATTATTCTTAGGTGTTTAAATTTTAATTGAAAATTGATCCCTGTTGAATGTAACAATGGGAATAAGAGTGAGAGGAGAAGAACAATTTGGGACATGCTCAATCAGACTTGCCCCAAATGGTGGAGTTAGAATCGTGTCAGGGCATTCCAATGCAATCCCATCAGGGTGGCATGTACCAATGCCATCTCACTAGTCCAAGTGATCAATTTCAGTTCACAATTGATCACACTGATAGGTCCAACAGTCAAAGGGGTCACACAAACAAGACTAGTTTCTGCTAATACTAACTGATAGAATCAAAAAGGGAGAGAACGATCCATCATGGGAAGCGGGATACACAGCAGAGTCATAGAATGGCAGATGTCCTAAATAGCACTCTGGCCTCAGAATGAGCCCTTAAGGCATTCGGATCTGGCTGAAGAGCTCATGAGAGTATTTTAGGTATGGAAAGCCAAGACATTCTGACAAAAAAAAAAAAAAACCTAAATGAAAGATCTCTGCAAGTGAGATCCCAGTGGAAAGAACGGGGCCATCAAAGACGGAGGTACCTTTCTCTGAAGGGAGGAGAGAGCTTCCACTTTGACTATGACCTTGTTGAAATAAGATCAAAGTCGGCGAACCTTAAAGGCTTCCATAGCCTTGGCAGCTCATGACTAGAGCCTAGGGAGATTACTGACACATAAACAAGAGTGTCAAATTGTTAAGTCAACAACAGGAGTCAATGTGTACTTATTTCTCATGTGGGATCTGTCCTTAATGTGTTCTCCAATGTGAAGCCATGCTGTAACTAGTACTGAAACAGTATTTTGCACTTTGTGTTTCTGTGTGGGTGCAAACTGATGAAATCTTTACTTAATATATACTAAATCAATCATCTGTATATAAAGATAATTGAAAATGAATCTTGATGTGAATGGAATGGAAGAGGGAGTGGGACATGGGAGGGGTGTGAGTGGGAAGGAAATTATGGGGGGGAAGCCATTGTAATCCATGAACTGTACTTTGGAAATTTATATTTTCTAAATAAAAAATAAAAAAAGACATGGTACATATTTATAGAACTACCTTTTTACATTTAAGAAGCATTGATTTATCTGATAACATTGTGTTATGATTTGCCTTAACAGTGTTCTGTTAAGTGTTCCTTTACTATGTACCTGCTATTTCATTTTAATACTAAATAAAACTGAATGTATTTTGAAAAAAAAAACATGTCCATAGATTTTGTAGCACAGAACACATTTATTTACCTTAGCAAGAGCTCTTTTGGTGTTTTGATGGACACTGTATTAAAGAGTTTGGAGGAATAAGAACAAGATAGAAAAATTGGAACACAGTGTAGAAAAACAATCAGTGAAACAAGCAAACAAAAAACCTGTTGAGAGTTTAGTTAGGTTTTCAGAACCTCTGAAAAGTAGGTAGGTTTTGCTTTTTCTCTTCTCTCCCCTCCCCTCCACTACCTTTCCCCATCACTGCCCTTCTCTCTGTCCCCCTCCCCATCTATCTCTCTCCCCTTCTCTCTCTCTCCTTCTCTCTCTCTCTCTCTCTCTCTCTCTCTCTCTCTCTCTCTCTCAATTTTTCTGTTTAGGAAAAGCAAAATACTGACATTTTAGGGGGAAATTATGTCTTGTCTCCCAAACAAAAATAAGAAAAGACATAATGAAGAAAGCTAAATTAAAGTCAAACGAAAGTTTCTGGTGACTGTTTAAAAGATAGCCTCATTCTTCTACAAAAAGACTGGAAACTGAAGTGTCCAGTGTGGAGTGTTTCCAGCCAATCCAGAGAACTTTTGCTTGGGGAGGCTCAGAGAGGTGGCAGGAGTGTAGTTATAAAGGTCATGGGTACTCTAGTTAGGTAAGATTAAAATCCAGTTAAATTACCCCAGGAATTTCCTTTCTGTCAGAACATGAGTTCTTTATATTTCCAACCAATAATTAACTTATTTTCCTTTGTATTTTGATTGGGTGGTGATGCCAAGGCCTAGTTTAAAGAGTATGGAGGGAGTGGACATTAGAGAAGGGAAGATGCCTGGTAAAAAGAAAAACAACATACATATTTTCTTTCTTAGCAGAGTGTTAATGAGTGACTTTATTGAGCTAATGGTATGTATAATGTAATTCCCCGTACAAACTTGGTAGAAAACATTATTCCAGTATTTGAGGTACAGTTCAGAATGTCCTGCCAATAAGATTTTTGAGATAAAGACCATGATTTTAAAAAATACATTTTGTAAATTAACATAAAATAATGTTGGCTTTCTTTTGGTATTGAGTTCTGTGAATTTTAACACATGTATAACAGTGCTTCAAAAATTTAGTGGAAAGTAGAATTTAAAAATCAGTATATTTTTTTGTGAAAAAAATTTGAAATCCACACATAGCTTTTTCATGATAACATTTTACATGAAGTTTTGGAACACCTCTGGTAAAGACTTTCTAACCACCACTACAACTAGCATACAAAACCATTTTGTCACTCTAAGAATATTCCTCATGCTAGTCGCTCCTTTTTCCTGCTATTTAGAATTGCTGATCTGTTCTCTGTCACTGTAGTTTCTCCTCTTGACAGACTTCATATAAGTGGAATCATAGTATGTATAACTTTTTGAGACTATGGCTTCTTTTACTGAGAGAGTCATAACTTTGAAATTTATCCATTTTGTTGTATGTATCAACAATTTGTTTTGAGTTTCTCCTGTTGGATGACTCCAAAGACGCAAAGATTAGAACTTTTGGTATATTAATATAAGTTCTTCAAGCTTTTCTTTTCCTTTTACTTTTTTTCCCCTCTGTTCAGTTTGGAAGATGTATATGGGTCTATGTCAAATTTACCTGCTCTTTTAAAATTACTAATGATGTAAAAATTGTACATATTTATGGTATACCTTGTGATATTTCTGTACACACATACATTGTATAATGTTCAAATCTGGATAGACAGAAGTTTCACCTCAAACACTTATCATTTCTTTATGATGAAAACATTCAGAGTCCTTTCTTCTAGCTTATTTTTTAACTCCAACTTATAACTCTTATCTATAATTTTATGCCTATTATTCAGTTTTTCCCCATTCATCTGTTGCACTGTCACTGTCCTCTGTCTCTGATGACCATCATTTTACTTCCAACCTCTATGAGATAAATTTTTTTAGATTTCACATATGAGTGGGATCATGCAATATTTGTTTTCCTGTGACTTGCTTATTTTACTTAACCTAATGACATCCAGTTCTATCCATGTTGTGGCAAATGTTAACATTTCATGTTACTTAAGAGACAAATATTATTCTGTTGTGAATAGGTACTATGTTTTCTTTAACCATTCATCAGTAGTTGGAAACTTAGGTTATTTCGATATCTTGAGTAAAATGAATAGTGCTGCACTGAACTTAGGAGTGCAAATGTCTCTTTGATAGACTGGTTTCATTTCCTTAGGATATATACCCGATAGTGGGATTGCTAGATCATTTTTAGTTTCAGGAATGTCCATACTGTTTTCCTAATAGACATTCTCATATAAGCAATATGGAAGAGTTCCCTTTCTCCATATCTGTGGCATCACTTTTCCTCCTTTTTGACAAAAAACAATGTAACTGGATTGAGATGATAAATTATGATGATATTGGCTCGCACTTTTCTGTTAACTAGTGATGTTAAATATTTTTTCATGAACTTATTGGCCATTTGCATTCTTGTTTAGATGTACCATCCATATTTTTAGTTGGATTTCCACCCCCCCAACCAAGTTGTTTGAATTCCTTATATGTTCTGATTACTAACTCTTTGTCAGATGCATGAGTTGTAAATATTTTCTTTCATTCTGTAGATTGAATCTTTATTGATTATTTCTTTCGCTGTTCAGAAGTTTCTTTTTAGTTTGATAACATCTCATTTGTCTAATTTTGATTTTTTTTCTATAGGTTTTGGGGTCTCAGCCAAAAAAAAGAGTCCTTGCCCATTTTGATGTTCTGTAGTGTTTTCCCCTAGTAGTTTCAGGTCTTACATTAAGATCTTTAACCTATCTTGAGTTAATATTTATATGTCATAACAGAAAGGCACACTGTTCTCTCTCTCTGTCTCTTTTTCTCTGTCTCTCTGTCTCACACCTACACCCATACCCCCCGACATGCACACACACACGTGCACACACACATACTGTAATCATCTGCAAATTTGCTATTGAGCCTTCAATTAAATTTTTAATTTTAATTATGGGTATTTTACATTTATAACATTTTTATTTAGTGATCCTTCATAGCTTATACTTTTTTTGCTGAGATTTATTTTCTTTAATTTCTAGAGTGCTCTGTCTTATTTGTTAGAAAATTTTTATAATATGTGCTATCTAGACAGTGAGGTAGTTGCTATGTCTGTATCATTTCAGTGTTAGTATCTATTGGTTATCTTTTCCCTTGTAAACTCAGATTTCACAGTTCTCTATATGTCAAATAATTTTAGATTGTATTCTGGATATTTTGAATATTACCTCATGAGTCTCTTGGTTTTGTTTATCCTATGGAGCATGTTGATATTTTTGTTTCAGCTGGCAATTCACCCAATTGGATTTAGGTTGCAAGGTCTGTATAGCCTTCTGTGGATTGTGGTTTCAATGTCAGTTCCATTTTCAAAGGCTTTGCAAAAGTATTCTGATGTGCCCAATGTACATACTACCCAATGGCCAGTCTGGGACCTGCCTCATAGTTTAGTTCTCACAGTTTTTATTTTCTTTTTTTCATTTATGTATATATTTATGTATGTATTGACAGAGTTAGACAATGAGAGAGAGAGAGAGAGATAAAGGTCTTCCTTTTCCATTGGTTCACCCCCCCAAAAGGCTGCTACAGCCGGCGTGCTACACTGATCCGAAGCCAGGAGCCAGGTGCTTCTTCCTGGTCTCCTATGCGGCTGCAGGGCCCAAGCACTTGGGCCATCCTCCACTGCCTTCCCGGGCCACAGCAGAGAGCTGGACTGGAAGAGGAGCAACCGGGACAGAATCCGGCATCCCAACCGGGACTACAACCCAGAGTGCCAGCACCGCAGGTGGAGGATTAGCCAAGTGAGCTGCAGCGCTGGCCACCGTTTTTGTTTTGTTGCTTATAATCTAATCCATCGTATTCAACTTGAGGATGAGCCTGTGAGTTCATAAATAATTTTATGGCATTACTTCCCTGAGGTCCTTCCTGTCCTCAGCACATTGCACTTACCTCTTGTTCTCATTGTCGTTTTCTGGCTAGAAAGACGTAGCTCTATTTAATCTCTGCTTTGCTGCCCACTTCTCATGAATACACCTGCATTTGTGACACTCTGGTGTCATAGAAATGCATTTTGTATTTGCATTATATAGTTTTTAAATTCCTTTGCAATAAGTTTCAAAAGGAATATAATTTTACTAAAAGATTGCATCTTTTTAATTGGAATAAATGAACTTATTTAATCTTCCTGGTACGAAGCATTGGAAATCTGTAGGAAATCCAGCTATCCTGGCTAAGGACAAAAGACTGGAAATTAACTGTTAGATAAAGGGTAAGAAAATAAGACGAAGAGAAAGATACAAGAAAAAGGTTGTTAGTGCATCTAATGGTTGTTGACCATAGTGTGATGACATGGTATTGAAGTTAAAACACCACCACCAGTCCAGAACAAAGATAAGTTCATGTAGTTTTGAGTTTTGTTAGATCTTCAGAGAATATAAATTCCAAATACAAAATGGATTTGCTTTTCCAGGCTTTGTGTTGATTCAAAACTATACATCTTCTGAATATGTGTTAATAATTCAAAGACCCCTTTTTATATTTTGGTTTGGCAGTGGTCTATGAGATTCAGAATAATGAAAACCAGGACTTTAAGCCATACTCTTTTCAAGATAAGGACACAATACCCCCAGACTGATAAATCCTTTAAAGATCTAGTTTTGTGTGAACAAAGCATTGAATAAATATTGTTCCTATTTAGACTCTGAACTGGGTACTTAAAACTAGTGGCTAGTTATCAGGATAAATGTAAAATGATATTAAAAAATAAATAAATTCTCTTAAGTGGTGCATAGAAATGATGTCATTGAAATCTGAACTCTCTTTAACAATTTATGTTTATATAATAATGTCTTGCTCATGTCTGATGTAAAGAAAGAGCAGAAAAACCAAAAACCAAACCAAAAAAACCGCTCTTATAGAAAATTAGCTACTTAAATCTGAGCTGCTGAATGCATTTAAATCCTTAAGTTTTAGTAAAATATCTCATCAACTAAATGGGGGAAATAGACTCAAAGTGTGAGGGCTATGCAATTCAATTTATATTCTTATCTCTTCAGACAGTAGATTTCAGATGATAAGTTAAAATTTCTGAGGAAAAAAGGTAAACTAATTCTGGAGCTCCTGGTGGTATCACCTGGCTGGACTGAAATCAAGACATTTTTACTAGCTTAAGCACTCTAAAAGACATGAAACTATTGTATTTTAATTGTAAACATATAATTTCCACATTATCATATGAAGAATTTTCCTTATTGGATATCTTGAAGGTGGGCACAAACTCAAAATGGCTTATCTTTTCAAGAGTGAGAAAAAAGTAATCTTGAGCATAAATAACATGCAAATAATATTTAGCTAAAGGATGAAGAATTACAGAAAATGACATCTTAAAATAAATATCATTTTCTGAGAGGCAAAGAACTGTGAGCATCTCTGAGAATGAAAAGTGATTTGTTTGGTGGAAAATACCCAGCTTTGAGTAGATATTTGATGCTGACTGTAAGAATTTATGTTATGATTTAATCAGTGCCAAATATTCTGAGTTTTGCTACATAGATATATTTAGGAGAAGTCCAGGGTAGTGGCTAAGAGTGTGGCCTCTGCTGTCAGACTCTCCAGGTGCCAATACTGACCTCACTGTTTACTTTAGGCCCCTTTGTTGTTTTCTCTTAAGCTTCATTGATCACATCACAAAATGGGATTAATGGTGTCTATTTCATAGTGTTGTTGTGAATGGTAAATCATCTCATGTAATATGCTTAGCTCAACTATCTGGCACTTAGCAAACACCCCATAAATGTTAGCTATTATAGTGATATAAAGATTCTATAGAACAAATCAAATCATTCAGTGAAAGCTCTTTCCATGAATTCTATCTTGGGTGTAATTCAGTACAGAAAAATTGGGATCACATTGTGCCTCTGATGTTTCAAAATCTGGTGTAAAATATATTTTTTATATAATTTCAGACATTATTTAAATCATATTGATAAAACTAAGTTCTATTAAAACATTTACAGAAACTCAGAAACCTGCCCATGGACTCTGGAGTGTATTAAGAACTGAGCTTGAAAATCCTTAGTTACGTTGCATCTTTTTCCCTTTCCTTGTAGAGACTCATATACAAAATGTACTATTGGTACACTTAGGTGCCTATTTCAGAATCAAGATATTTTCACTACTCTAATAAGACTATCTTGTCAGATGGAAGACTTAAAACAATCTCTTTGAATTAATTTTCTACTTTTGACATTGAGTGTGATAATCAGCATTTTAGTTAAATATTTTTAAAAACAAAGGACAGAGTCATTATTAGAGGAGCTAAGAAAGGTGCTGTCTAAGCTACAATTAAGTTTTCTGATTTAGAGGCAAATAGAACCTGATAGAAGGGGCTTGATAATAATCTGTTGGGCTTTAGGCCTTGTAAGTTAAGAGGCCCAGACCTACCTATCTCTTCACATGGGGTATATCCTAAGGGAGGTGCGAACCTCCTAGGGGAAGGCACTCTGTTGACTTTCATTACTTGGCTGGCCTGGGAGGAGAGCTGTACTTGGGCCTCATTCCTGTGTAATCATAACCTCTACTCTACCACCAATGGCTCTACTCCCAACCTGTGTGTACTGATGGTCCTCTTCCCCACTTAATGCTGTATAATTGTTCAAACCTGGTAAATGCCACTCTTAGGATCATTGGTTACTATCCTCACTCTGTCTTTTATGACCTTGTCTAAATATGATCAGAGTCGGCAAACTTGGAAGGCTTCCATAGCCTTGGCAACTCATGACGACAGCCTAGGGTGGTTACTGGCACCATAAACTAGAGTGTCAATTTGTTGGATCAACAACAGGAGCCACTGTGCACTTGCTCCTCATGTGGGATCTCTGTCCTTAATGTGCTGTACATTGTGATTTACTGCTATAACTAGTACTCAAACAGTATGTTTCACTTTGTGTTTCTATGTGGGTGCAAACTGTTGAAATCTTTATACTAAATTGATCTTCTGTATATAAAGAGAATTGAAAATGAATCTTGATGCAAATGGAAGGGGAGAGGGAGCGGGAGAGGGGAGGGTTGCGGGTGAGAGGGAAGTTATGGGGGGGGGAAGCCATTGTAATCCATAAGCTGTACACTGGAAATTTATATTCATTAAATAAAAGTTTAAAAAAATATTTTTTAAAACGTATACATATCAAGATGGTTGAACAGAAAGCAAAGTTTAAGTATGAGTGCCATTAAGTGTGAATGTCATTAAGAAAGAATTGAACATTGGCTTCCTCTGACAAATTCTTAGGACTAAGAAAGTATGGATTGATCTCTATTGAATTCCCACAATGCCCACAATGCTTGGTGAAATTGGTGCTCAGTATTTACTTTCTGAATGATTGCATTCAATTTAGTTTTTCCTGCAATTGCTTTCATTTCTCCCTTTTCTGATAACACAGGCTCTGTTTCTCCTTCAAGGCTCAGGTCAGTACCTGTCAATTTTCTTGGAAAATTTACCACTTTCGCATTCTCTTAATAGTATCCACAGTCTCTCCTACACAGGAATGGTTTCCTTTGTTGTAGTCATGTAAAAGTCCATGTCTCTCCAACTGGGTGAAGGCATAGAATGTATCATTGATTCTTTGGTCTTCTGGCCTATCATGATGAATATGCTATAGGATCTCAGTAAGCAATTCTTTATCATTCATTATACTTCAGTGATTCCAATGTGTGACCCTAATGCTATATATGCTTTGTTAAATGTTTTTGTGAATCAGGCATAGTTTTTTTTTTTTTTTTGAAATTTATAGATGAAATGCTTTGAATATAAAGATACAGTGTTTGGTTTCATCAGGTTTAGCAGAGCTTACCTAACCTCAAAGTTCCACAGAAGTCTGGGGTTTGTGTATCTGCAGTTGTTACAAAGGTGCTATTTTCAGGTTGGAATGAGTAGCATTTACTTATTAACTTGGAAACATCAAAGGCTTAGTATATGTTTACTAAAGGTTTTTACAATGTCAACTGGAGGGCCATGAGAGCATCTCTAGGATCTGTTTTCCATAATTAACTATTTCTATATTCTTTTATGAGAATCACAATTTTTTAAAGATTTATTTATTTATTTGAAGTTCAGAGTTACACAGAGAGAGGAGAGGCAGAGAGAGAGAGAGAGAGAGAGAGAGAGGTCTTCAATCTGCTGGTTCATTCCTCAATTGGCCGCAATGGCCGGAGCTGTGCCGATCCGAAGCCAGGAGCCAGGAGCTTCTTTCAGGTCTCCCACACAGGCGCAGGGGACTAAGGATTTGGGCCATCTTCTACTGCTTTCCCAGGCCATAGCAGAAAGCTGGATAGGAAGTGGAGCAGCCGGGTCTCAATCCAGCACCCATATGTGATGCCAGCACCTCAGGCCAGAGCATTAACCCTCTGCGCCACAGCACCGGTCCCAGAGAATCACAATTATTGTTTAACTCTGGAATTCAGTACAAGTTGCAAGAGTTTACATCTCAAAACACTCTGCAATTCAGTGAATGTCAAAAGTCTATGACAAGAACAGCTTCTCAATGGTGGGGTAAAAATGAGGCATAAAAGAGGCCAAGAAGCCAGCTCTCTGCTGTGGCTAGGGAGTGCAGTGGAGGATGGCCCAAGTCCTTGGGTCCTGCACCCCATGGGAGACCAGGAGAAGCACCTGGCTCCTGCCATCGGAACAGCGCGGTGCGCCGGCCGCAGCGCGCTACCGCGGCGGCCATTGGAGGGTGAACCAACGGCAAAGGAAGACCTTTCTCTCTGTCTCTCTCTCTCACTGTCCACTCTGCCTGTCAAAAAAAAAAAAAAAAAAAAAAAAAAGAGGCCAAGAAGATCAACCTGGTGAAGCAAGAAAAGTTCAGTCAAAAGGAGATTATCAGCAATGAAACACGGTGTCCTGAGATATTATTCTTTTGTACAAAATCCATATTTCCTGAAACAGCCTCTGTTAAGAATTTGGTCTTGCAGAAGTACGATGTCCCTGAACAGTTGTATCAGAGGAGCATAGGCAAGAGGATTCTGTTTGGATGTCACACACTGGGTTGTTTCTAATGCCCATCCCACAAATTGTCTGCTTCCCGAGAATTCCCTCATTTCAATACCATGAAAACAAACACTGTTCCTATGTGGATGACTGGAAAAGTAGGCAAAAGACTAAAGCAGAATAAGACTAAGGAGAGTTTATATATTCCAGCACATGAAGCATTGGGTTCCAAAGAAGAAGAAGACTAAGCCTCAATAACATGGTATTTCCAAAGTGCTGTCAAAGACATATGAACAGCTGTTCTGTTCCTTTTCTTCTGCAATGAAATATCACTATTTCTTACTCTCTGCAGACAACAAACTGTGCAGCTTGCTTTAGAAGGGAAATTATAATTGGGTTTGCTTCTGGCTATCGTAAGGGTCAAAGTGTGAATTTTATAGATTTTTCTTCCCAAATATTTCAAGGATTCTTTCTACTCCTCTAAAATAACCTTATTTATTTAATTTTGAGATAAAAGTCCCTAGGATTTACTAGCATCATCCTAAGTGTAAGGCTCTTTGATCTCTGTCTAGAGACCAAGTACTACCAAAAGAACAAATCCACTGTGAAGCAAAATCTGCTTTTTCCTCCCTGCCAGCAAACTCATGAGGTTTGAAAATCCTCAGGCTTTTTGGAGTCTGATACTTCTTAGGGGTAGCATAGTACACAGCTGGGAGGAAGCCATCTGACAGGCATTCAGAAAAGCACTCCCCACACACTGATTATATCATCTCCGTATAACCACACACATTTATTAGAAACTTATAGGAGAATGCTAACGAACACACCCCTGCAGTCTTTCCACCAACACTCTAAATGCTTTCCATTGCCTGTTCTTTCTGAGTAACCAAAGGGAGGGGAAAGGGAAAGAATGAAACTTACCCATTTGCTTAGCTTCTGGAGGAGTTTGCATAGACTTCAGTAAGGTGGTGAAATCTGCACTTCATTTCTTTTCCCATTTTTCTTTACAGTAAAAGCAACATTGCCTAAGGGAATATTAAAGCATTCTTACTCTCTTCTCCTCATGCAGTTGACAAGAGACACTCAACTTGGAATGCACTACCATACTTAAAGCAGAAGGTTCTCTTCCCAACCATATGAACTAAAGATGCAGACCCATAAAAGTGAAGATCTAGTCATCCTTAATTCCTTCTTACATCTCACCCACTTCAGATAGGCCACAGTTTGATTGCAATTTATTTTGTTGTTAGACAGGAAGAAGATGGCTACAGTCTCCTAGAACTTTATAAGTACAGAAGATTCTCTCTTAGCTAGAAAGTGTGAGGCTATGAATTATATCCTGGTTTTCAGACTATGACTCTACTGAGTGCATACTGTTGAGAATAGGGAATTAGTTTCATTGGAAGTCTCTTTGGAGAGTCTCAAGATATAGATGAATTCACGTGTTAGCATACAGGCAAAATGCACTTTCTACCTTTGCCCCTTCCCATCTACCTCTTCACCATCCTATGTTTTCATCTACTGTCAACCTCTGCACTCCTGTTCTAGAGGAGTAGTAATTCTATTTGCCCTCCAGATACATAAAATCCCAGTTATTGTGTCTTCTGTCTTCATGATATTCCCAAGTCATATTTTCCCTCCAAAATACTACTCTTAACTTTCCTCAGAGCAATTTCAAGTGGGTTTTAAGAGGGCAGCCTGGTAGCTGAACTAATTCACTCTTTAAATATGAATAAACGATAGCCTTCTTATTACTCCCAGCATGTTCACATTTTAAGAAGAGTCTTAGAACTCCCAAAAAATCAATATCTGGAGACATTTCAGAGACCTTGAAGTAAATTAAACCAGGCAGTTTGGGCAATATTTCTCGTGTAAGGGGTAAGGGTCCAAGGCAGTGGGCAGCTGTTTCTTTTGGTCTTGGAATAAGGCACATCTCTGTTGTTGAAGGCTAGTATTGGGAAGCCACAAATCATGAAAAGGCGTAATTGACAGTGGGAAAGGAGGGTATCCTTTGGGAGGGAGCACCACAAAATATATTAGCTCTAGAAAAACTTTTAGCCATTTTATACCACAAACTTCTCATTTTCTTGGTGAGCAAAATATCAATTAAAGATCACTACTGCCTGAGGAACACTTGCATCATTTTGTTTTCCACAAAAAAGGAACTAGAAATGCTTGACTGAAATTTGTAATTGCAATTTACTTCTACTGGAGAAGTGATTTCTCTCTGTGTCTGCTGCTCCTTTGACTGTTTTGAGCATTTTTATAGGAGGAAGAACATAGCAGGTAAAATAAAAAAAAAGTAGGTGGAAGTGCCAGTCCTGGCTTCTTGTGTTCATAAGCATGGCATGTCATCTTTAAGTCTTGGTTCATCATCTGTTAGACTGGGAATAATGAAGAGATAACTAAAAACATTGTTGTCATGGTTATGAAAAATGACTGAAATAATATAGAGCTTGAAAATGGCTTGAAACCTTGAGAAATTAGAGCCCCCTCATATTTTAGATCTCTCCTTTCTCAGTCCTTCATCAGCTCCTTTTTAACGTCTTTAAAGATGGCACTTGAAATCCAGATCACACACTGTATGCAGATGGATTTTATCTGTCCTTTATTTTTCCATTTCAGTGTTTGTTCCTATGTTTATGTGCACATTGAGTAAAGGGGAGAAGTATGGTGTTTCCAAGTCAAGGTTCTGGCTTTGGAACTGGATGGACATTAGAGTACATGTTGGTGATTGATAGATTTATTTTTGTATGTTACTTTTTCAAAGAGACATAGAGCTTCTTTTTTTTAACTTTTATTTAACAAATATAAATTTCCAAAGTACAGCTTTGGATCACAATGGCTTTTCCCCACCACAACTTCCCCCCCCAACCGTAACCTCCCCATCTCCCGCTCCCTCTGCCATTCCATTCACATCAAAACTCATTCTCAATTATCTCCATATAGAGAAGATCAGTTTAGTATAATCAAGCAAAGACCCCAACAGTTTGCACCCACACCAAAACACAAAGTGTAAAATACTGTTGGAGTACTAGTTAGAGCATTAATTCACATTGTACAACACATTAAGGACAGAGATCCTACATAAGGAGTAAGTGCAGTGACTCCTGTTGTTGACTTAACGAATTGACACTCTTGTTTATGGTGTCACTAATCACCCTAAGCTCTTGTCATGAGTTGCCAAGGCTATGGAAGCATTTTGAGTTCGTCGACTCCTATCTTATTTAGACAAGGCCATAGTCAAAGTGGAAGTTCTCTCCTCCCTTCAGAGAAAGGTACCTCCTTCTTTGATAGCCTGTTTTTTCCACTGGGATCTCACTCACAGAGATCTTTCATTTAGGGTTTTTTTTTTTTTTTTCCCCAGAGTGTCTTGGCTTTCCATGCCTAAAATACTCTCATGAGCTCTTCAGCCAGATCCGAATGCCTTACGGGCTAATTATGAGGCCAGAGTGCTATTTAGGACATCTGCCATTCTATGAGTCTGCTGTGTATCCCACTTCCCATGTTGGATTGTTCTCTCCTTTTTAATTCTATCAGTTGGTATTAGCAGACACTAGTCTTGTTTATGTGATCCCTTTGACTCTTAGACCTATCATTATGATCAATTGTGAACTGAAACTGATCACTTGGACTAGTGAGATGGCATTGGTACATGTCACCTTGATGAGATTGAATTGGAATCCCCTGGCATGTTTCTAAACTACCATTTGGGGCAAGTCTGATTGAGCAGAGACATAGAGCTTCTTAATCTTCATGCTATATGAACACAATGATGGCCACGACAGGCAAGGACATTTTTTATGGCTTTCTTCAATCTTGCTCACTTTGAAGTAATGATTATGCCTCTCATGAATGCCAAAGATTTCATGAATGTCCCTCATTTGGGGGATTGCCATTTTTGCGGGCCTGAAAACTGTTTCTCAGAACTGCATCAAATTGCTAAGCTATCATAGATCTCCATAACTAGTGTCATTATAACTACTTGTAAAGACAACTCTCTACCTTCCTGTGCCTCTCTAGTAAGAGCTGCTTTCACCTACTTTTCTTTTTTTCTCTGCGCAACACAAGTATGTGTTTTTTTTTTCCCAGAGGTTTAACCACAGTTGCATAAATATTTTTCTATTATGAGCATAAAGCAGTTTGTAGGGAAGTAAGAAAATTCAGTCAAAAGTATTTTCTTCTGGGGAGATGAGAAGATTAAAGGGATCTCCAGTAGGGTGGAATATCATCTTCCTGGGAAATTATCTGTCACCCTAAATGAAGTTTTCATGAAACAAGGCTACTGGTATTTGAAATTAGAAAGTCCTCATTATTCTACACACTTGAATCATTGCCTAATATATAGCACTACAAGTACCATTTATCTATTTTTAAAATTTTTTTATTTTTAATTATTTATGTGAGAGGTAGAGTTACAGACAGTGAGAGGAAGAAATAGAGAGAAAAGTCTTCCGTCCATTGGTTCACTCCACAAATGGCCTCAATGGCCGAAGCCAGGGTGCCAGGTGTCTCTTCCTGGTCTCCCACATGGATGCAGGGGTCCAAGGACTTGGGCCATCTTCTACTGCTTTCGCAGGCCACAGAGCTGGATTGGAAGAGGAGCAGCCAGGACTAGAACTGGCGCCCATATGGGATGCTGGCGCTGCAGGTGGAGGATTAACCTACTGTGCCACGGCACCACCACCCCCCCCCCTTTAAGCTATACTACAGTTTTTTTTTTAAGATTTATTTATTATTTAGTTGAAAGAGTTACATACAGAGAGAAGGAGAGGCAGAGGTGCAGGGGGAGAGAGAGAGTGTGTGTGTCTGTCTTCCATCCTCTGGTTCATTCCCCAGATGGCTACAATGGCGAGAGCTGCACTGATCCGAAGCCCGGAGCCAGGCGCTTCCTCTAGGTCTCCCATGCAGGTGCAGGGACCCAAGGACTTGGACCATCTTCTACTGCTTTCCCAGGCCATAGCACAGAGCTGAATAGGAAGTGGAGCAGCCTGGACTTGAACTGGCGCCCATATGGGATGCCGGCATTGCAGACGGTGACTTTACCCACTACACCACAGCGCTGGCCCCCAATTATCTATTTTAAAAGTCAATTTAAGCCCTCTTAAGTTTATAAGGTTCTCCAATCTCCTAACTCAAACTGAAAAGGCAGAACACTAACAGGCAGCAGATCCTGGAAGCCCTTGGCTTTCTCCATTGAAGGAGTATGATCACAGAACTGAGAGTTGATCCCCTGCTCTCTGTAACTTTGGAAGCCTTTCATGCTTTAAATGTGGGAATTATGTGACTGCATGATATAGCATGGCATGTAGTTGGATCTCTGGCAGTAATTGTGTCTGGCTTCAGAGGCTGAGTTCCCTTAATTGTTGGGATGGGTCATTGCAAAGGGTTCTGTGTTCACACTGAGGACTGAACAGATTCTTTGTGTGGTTCATACTCCTGTTGGGGTGGGGGGGGTATAGCCACTGTGGGCTGAAAATTGATACACCAACAGTGAATTAAGGTACCTTTTCCCCCACATCCTCACTAGCATTTGTTGTTTGTTGATTTCTGTATGAAAGCCATTCAAATTGGGATGAGCTGAAACCTCATTGTGGTTTTGATTTGCATTTTCTTGATTGCTAGTGATCCTGAACATTTGTCTGTTGGCCATTTGTATTTCCTTTTTTGAAAAATGTCTGTTTAAGTTCTTGGCCCATCTCTTAACTGGGTTGTTTGCTTTGTTGTTGTGGAGTTTCTTGATTTTATCAGTTGCATAGTTTGCACATAATTTCTCCCATTCTGTTGGTTGCCTCCTCATTTTCCTGTTTCTTTTGCTGTACAGAAACTTCGCAGTTCGAAGTAATCCCATTTGTTAATTTTGTCTTTGATTGCCTGTGCCTCTGGCACAGAAGAAATCTTTGCCTATGCCAATGTCTTGCAGGGTTTTCCCAGTGTTACCTAGTAATTTGATGGTGTCAGGTTGTAGATTTAGATCTTTAACCCATGTTGAGAGGATATGTGTGTAAGGTGTAAGAAAATCCAGTTTTCTCAGCACCATTTGCTGAAGAGACTGTCCTTACTCCAGGAATTGGTTTTAGCTCATTGATCAAATATAAGTTGGCTGTAGATGTTTGGATTGATTTCTGGTGTTTCTATTTTGATCCATTGGTCTATCCATTTGTTTCTTTACTAGTACCAGGCTGTTTTGATTATAACTGACCTGTAGTATGTCTTGAAATCTTATATTGTAATGCCTCTGGCTGTGTTTTTGTTGTCCAAGATTGCTTTAGCTATTTGAGGTCTCCTGTGCCTCCATATGAATTTCAGCGTCATTTTTTCCATATCTGAGAAGAATGTCTTTGTTATTTTGATTGGTATCACATTGAATTTGTAAACTGCTTTTGGAAGAATGGACATTTTGATGATATTGATTCTTCCAATCCATGAGCATGGAAGATTTTTCCATTTTTTGGTATCCTCTTCTATTTCTTTCTTTAAAGTATTGTAATTCTCATTGTAGAGATCTTTGATGTCCTTGGTTAAGTCTATTCCAAGGTATTTGATTGTTTTTGTAGCAGTTGTGAATGGGATTGATCTTAGAAGTTCTTTCTCAGCCATTAGCATTGGCTGAGAAAGACTGTTGATTTTTGTGTATTGATTTTATATCCTGCTACTTTACCAAACACTTCTATGAATTCCAATAGTCTCTTAGTAGAGTTCTTTGGATCCACTAAATAAAGAATCATATCATCTGCAAAGAGGGATAGTTTGAGTTCTTCCTTTCCAATTTGTATCCCTTTGATTTTTTTTCTTGCCTAATGGCTCAGGCTAAAACTTCCAGGACTATTTATATTGAAATGCAATGGTGACAGTGGGCATTCTTGTTTGGTTCAAGATCTCGGTGGGAATGCTTCCAACTTTTCCCTGTTCAAAAGGATACTGTCTGTGGGTTTGTCATTAATTGCCTTGATTGTTTGAAGAATGTTCCTTCTATACAGTTTGCTAAATTTCTATCATGAAAGGGTGTTTATTTTATCAAATGCTTTCTCTGCATCTATTGAGATAATCATATGGTTTTCTTCTGCAGTTTGTTAATGTGGTGTTTCACATTGATTGATTTGTGAATGTTGAATCATGTCTGCATACCAGAGATAAATCCCACTTGGCCTGGGTGGATGATCTTTCTGATGTGTTGTTGAATTCCATTGGCCAGGATGTTATTGAAGATTGTTACATCTGTGTTCATTGGGGAAACTGGTCTGTAATTCTCTTTCAGTGCTGCATCTTTTTCAGGTTTAAGAATTAAGATGATGTTGGCTTTGTAGAAAGAATTTGGGAGGATTCTCTTTCAGTTGCTTTGAATAGTTTGAGAAGAATTGGAGTTAGTTCTTTAAATGTTTGGTAGAATTCAGCAGTAAAGCCATCTGGCTCTGGGCTTTTTTTTTTTTTTTTTTTTTTTTTTTTTTTTTTTTTTATTGGGAGGGCCTTTATTACTGATACAGTTTCTGTCTTGGTTATGGGTCTGTTTAGGTTTTCTGTGTCTTAATGGCTCAATTTAAAAAGGTTGTATGTGTCTAGGAATCTATCTATTTCTTCTAGTTTCCCAGTTTTTGGCATGCAGCTCTTTGTAGTAATTTCTTATGATTCTTTATATTTCTGTGGTATCTGTTGTTAAATTTTCTTTTTCATTTCTAATTTTATTGATTTGGGTCTTCTCCTTTTTTTTGGTTAGTTGGGCCAATGCTGTGTCCATTTTCTTTATTTTTGCAAAAAAAACCCCACAACTCTTGTTTTGCTGATCTTTTTATTTTTTGATTCAATTTTGTTGATTTTTCTTTTTGCCTACTAGTTTTGGGTTTGGTTTGCTGTTATTTTTCTAGATCCTTGAGATGCATTGATTACTCATTTATTTGATGCCTTTCCATTTTTTTAATGTGTCTAATTCTAGACAAAGAAGAGTTTTTTTTTTAAATTTATTTTTATTTTTTTGACAGGCAGAGTGGATAGTGAGAGAGAGAGAGAGACAGAGAGAAAGGTCTTCCTTTTTGCCGTTGGTTCACCCTCCAATGGCCGCTGCGGATGGCACATCGTGCTGATCCGAAGCCAGGAGCCAGGTGCTTCTCCTGGTCTCCCATGTGGGTGCAGGGCCCAAGGACTTGGGCCATCCTCCACTGCCTTCCCGGGCCATAGCAGAGAGCTGGCCTGGAAGAGGGGCAACCGGGATAGAATCCGGCGCCCCGACCGGGACTAGAACCCGATGTGCCGGCGCCGCAAGGCGCGGAGGATTAGCCTGTTAAGCCACGGCGCTGGCCCCAATTTCTTGATAGAGGCACCTATTGCTATAAATTTTCCTCTTAACACTGCTTTTGCTGTGTCTCATAAGTTTTTTTTTTTTTAATAGGCAGAGATAGACAGTGAGAGAGAGAGAGAGAGAGAGAGGGAGGGAGGGAGGGAGGGAGGGAGAGAGAGAGAGAGAGAGAGAGAGAGAGAGAGAGAGAGAAAGGTCTTCCTTTTTCCGTTGGTTCACCCCCAAGTGGCTGCTACGGCCGGTGCATTGTGGCCGGCGCATTGTGGCCGGCGTGCTGCGCTGATCTGAAGCCAGGAGCAGGTACTTCCTCCTTGTCTCCCATGCGGGTGCAGGGCCCAAGGACCTGGGCCATCCTCCACTGCCTTCCTGGGCCACAGCAGAGAGCTGGATTGGAAGAGGAGCAACCGTGACAGAGTCCAGCACCCCTAATGGGACTAGAACCTGGGGTGCCGGCACCGCTGGCGGAGGATTAGCCTAATGAGCCGCAGTGCTGGCCCATAAGTTTTAATATGTTATGTTGTCTTTTTCATTTGTTTACAGAAAGTTTTTGATTTTTCTTTTGATTTTTCCTATGACCCACTATTCATTCAGGAGCATGTTGTTTAGTCTCCATGTGCTTGCATATGTTCTAGAGTTTCCTGAGTTGCTGATTTCTAGCTTCATTCCATGGTGGTTTGAGAAGATTCATGGTATGATTTTAATTTTCTTGAATTCTCTGAGACTTGCATTATGGTTTAGTATGTGGCCAATCCTAGAGTAGGTTCCATGTACTGCTGAGAAGAATGTGAATTCTTCAACTGTAGGATGAGAAGGTCTGTAGATATCTATTAGGTCCATTTGTTCTATAGTGTCAACTAAATCTGCTGTTTCCTTGCTGATTTTCTGTCTAGTTGATTTGCCCATTGCTGAATGTGAAGTATTGATGTCCCCCATTTCTATTGTATTGGAGTCGAAGTCTCTCTTTAATTCCCTTAGCATTTCTTTTAAATAGCCAGGTCCCCTGTAATAAGGTGCATATACATTTATAATAGTTAAATCTTCCTGTTGAATTGATCCCTGATCATTACATAGTGCTCTTCTTTGTCTCTTTTAACAGTTTTTGTGTTAAAATCTAATTTGTCTGATATTAGGATGGCTATATCAGCTCTTCTTTGGTTTCTGTTGGCATGGAATATCTTTTTCCATCCTTTCACTTTCAGTTGCATGTATTTTTGTTGGTGAGATGTGTTTCTTGTAGACTGCAAATAGATGGGTTTTGTTTTTTAATTCATTCAGCCATCTGTGCCTTTTTAAAAAAATTTATTTATTTATTTGAAAATCAGAGTTACACAGAGAGAGGAGAGGCAGAGAGAAAGAGAAGGAGAAGGAGAAGGAGAAGAGAGAGAGAGAGAGAGAGAGAGAGAGAGAGAGAGAGAGAGAGAGGTCTTCCACCCACTGGTTCACTTCCCAGATGGCCGCAATGACCAGAGCAGCACTGATCCAAAGCTAGGAGCCAGGAGCTTCTACTGGGTCTCCCATGTGGGTGCAGGGGCCCAAGGACTTGGGCCATTCTCCACTGCTTTCTCACGCCATAACACAGAGAGCTGGATTGGAAGTGGAGCAGCCAGGTCACCAACTAGTGCCCATATGGGATACCGACACTTCAGGCCATAGCGTTAACTCACTGTGCCACAGCGCTGGCCCCAAGTCTGTGTCTTTTAACTGGAGAGTTGAGGCCATTTATCTTCAAGATGACTATTGATAAGTAATGACTTGGCCATGCCATTTTTTCCAAAAATATTACTATTTTTTACTTTGAATTTCCTTTGAATTTTTACTGAGACATTCTTTTCCTTTACCTTATTTAGAAGTAATGACCATGTTTCTGTGTTTCTGTGTGCAACACATCATTAATCATCTTTGATGGAGCTGAACGGGTGTTGACAAATTCAGTTTCTGTTTGTTATGGAAGATCTTTATTTCACCTTCATTCATAAATGAGAGCTTTTCATGGTACAGTATTTTGGGGTGACAGTTTTTTTCTGTTAAGACTTGGGCTATCTCCCGCCATTCTCTCCAACTCTGTAGGGTTTCTGATGAGAAGTTTGCTGTGAGTTTAATTGGAGATCCTCTGAAAGTAACCAGCCATTTTTCTCATGTACATTTTAGAATCTTCTCTTTGTGTTTTACAGTGGTGAGTTTGATTACAATGTGTCATGGTGAAGATCTTTTCTGGTCATGTCTATAATGGTTCTATGGGCTTCCTGTACTTGGATGTCCCTTTCTTTTTCCAAATTAGGGAAGTTTTCTGTTATTATTTTACTGAAAAGACTTTCTAATCCTTTTTCTATTTGCATGCCTTCAGGTACTCCTAGAAACCATATGTTGGGTCATTTTATAGTATCCTGTAGATTTCCAACAGTGTTTTTTTTTTAGTTTTCTGATTTCCTCTTCTTTTATTTGAGTATAATTTCCTGTGGTTTGTCTTCTGTGGTGGAATGAGGTGAAAAGGTCATATTAAGATAGCTGCTGAGGTGAAAAGTTCATGCCAAGATGGCTGCTGAGGTGAAAAGGTCATGCCAAGATGGCTGCTGACAACAGAAACTGCCTGGCAGCAGGCTGTGATTGGATGGCTTTGGAAACCACATGACAACAGAGGAAACCACATGGCAACAGAGCCTGACTGATGGCAGGCCGTGATTGGATGGTTTCAGAAACTGCCTGGCGACTAGAGCCTGACTGGCAACAGGCTGTGATTGGATGGCTTTGGAAACTGCCTGGCAACAGGCTGTGATTGGTTGGGGCATAGACCACCCCTTGACTGGATTGGCTGGTCTTGGCTATATAAGCTGTTGTACTAATTCAAATAAACGAGTCTGCGGGCTGCTTGCCTCAGGCCTGCTTTTACCCAACTCCCGGGGTGTGTGTGTGGTGACTGCGCCTCTTGCCCCCACCACGCTCCTCCTCTCAGAAACGAATCCACTGCAACATTGTTGAGAAATCAACTGCAACAGTTTTCTATGTCTGATATTCTTTCTTCTGCTTTGCCAATTCTGTTAAGGCTTTCCACTGCATTTTTAATTTATTCTATTGAATTCTTCATTTGATTTTGATTTCTCTTTAAGATCTCAATTTAATGGCAGAAATTTTCTTTCATGTCCTATGCATTTGCTTCTGATTTTGATTTATATTTCTTGCCTTTCTTCCATCTCATCATCTTCACAATCTAGTACTGAAGTGTTGTGTTCCTTTGGGGGATCATGTTGTCTTCCTTATTCCTGTTTCTAGAATTGGTGTGTTTGTTGTTTGGCATTTGTGGAGATATTTGTTGGTTTCTTCTTCCTCTTCCTCCTCCTCCCCCTCCCCTTCCCCTTCCTCCCACCATTCCTCCCCCTCCTCCCCCTCCTCACCCCTCCCCTCCTCTTCCTCCTTTCTTCTTCTTCTTCTTCTTCTTCTTCTTCTTCTTCTTTTTTTTTTTTTTTTTTTTTTTGCTGTGGCAGCTTTTATCTTTGTACTGTGACTCTGTAGATAAGTGGATTGTCAGTGAATATCTAGAGGTTTGTCATGCATGTGGCCAGGGAGCTCTTCTCAGTTCTCCAGGGTTAAGGCCATGCCTTAGGTGATACACCCAGGTTTGGTATAGTAAATCTTTCTCTCTCTCTCTCTCTCTCTCTCTCTCTCTCTCTCTCTAAACAGAAGAGAGATTTATTCTTTAAGGACAGAAGTGTGACTTTCAGATGAATAAGGGTTTCCTTGAATATGTATCTTTGGCCACAGAGAGTTAAATATCATTCTCCCTGGCGAGTGTGATAGCCAGGGCCTTTTTCTTGATGCTGAGGGAGACAAGGCTGACTGCCCCTTCATCATCCTACTGGTAAGCCTGAATGATTTTGGGCCTTGTGGCACCAATTGCTTGTGGCACCAATTGCTGTGTGATACAGATGGACCTTTCCTCAGATCCTGCTAAGAGAGTCCAGCTGGTGCTGTGGGTTATAATACCAACAGGCCTAGTCCTAGGACTAAGGGGTGTGACTGAACCCTGTTCCAGTCCTACAGGCTGACTACAATGTATAGAGGAGATTTTACTCTTGGAGCGTATGCATCCAGAGAAGTGGAATACAAGTTGGTTCTTCCCTGTGTCCACTGGGTGGATTCCACTGGCAAGGAGAAATTTATAATGAATTATTACAGTCCTGGTGTTGCAGGATATAATGGGGTCATTACACAGATCTCCCAGGATGGAAGCAAATTTTTTTTTTTTTTTTGGTCTGCTTCTGGTGTTAGCCCACAGTAGCTTAGGTGAATCCCCCTGCCTCATGTTGAGTGTGTGTGTGTAGTTCTGGGACAAATGCCCAAAATTCCTAGTGTTGCAGGATGCAGGGGATCAGTACTTTGCCCCCACACATTGCCCTGACTCTGACTACAATGCTGGTAAGAACAAAATAGAGATGTGCTGAGCAGCTTTTTGCTGCTGAGCATGGTGATCTATAGGAATGGGATAGGGGATAGAAGCAAGATGGTGTCCTTTCTCCAAACCCAGCAGTTGCTCAGACACCAGTCAGTTCTCCAGGCTGAAGTGAAGGTCAGTGAGTGACTGTGGAATTCTCTCTCAGCTAAAACTGTGAGTAGTGGGGTATGGTGATGTATTCTTATTTTAACGTGGTAAGATGGTAACTCACAGCTGGCAGCTGGCTGTGCCATGTGACTGGCTGTAGCAGTGTCACTATCTTCACTCTTTTGTCCCACTGAGTCTTCATTTTTTTTTTTTCACTTTCTCACCAAAAATTTCTGTCAGTTAGACCCCTGGAAGTGTAGTCCTTCCTTTGTTCTTTTCATATCCCAGAGCAGCTTTATTAGTGTGGCTATACCCTATTCAGTCATCTTCAGATAGCAATTCAAAAATCTGTAGGACTGAAGATGACTGAATAGGGTATAGCCACACTAATAAAGCTGCTCTGGGATATGAAAAGAACAAAGGAAGGACTACAGTGCTTTCATTTTATTTAAAAAAATAGCTTTCTAGAAAACACTGGTAATACTTTGCCCTGTTCCACAGCCAGTTTTGAGATTTTATGTCTACTTTCTTCTTCTTCTTCTTCTTCTTTTTTTTTTTTTTTTTTTGGCAGGCAGAGTGGATAGTGAGAGAGAAAGACAGAGAGAAAGGTCTTCCTTTTTGCCGTTGGTTTACCCTCCAATGGCCACTGCGGCCAGCGCATCGTGCTGATCCGAAGCCAAGAGCCAGGTGCTGCTTCTGGTCTCCCATATGGGTACAGGGCCCAAGGACTGGGGCCATCCTCCACTGCCTTCCCGGGCCATAGCAGAGAGCTGGCCTGGAAGAGGGGCAACCGGGATAGAATCTGGCGCACCAACCGGGACTAGAACCCGGTGTGCCGGCGCCGCAAGGCGGAGGATTAGCCTGTTGAGCCATGGCACCGGCCTTTATGTCTACTTTCTGATCTTTATGTACTAAATGAAAATCATATTGGGAAATAAGAGGCTGGAAGCTCAGCTAGATGGGAGGAAATGTCTGCCCCAAGCTTCCTTCACTGCATGTTACTATTTGTGAAGGACTTCCATGTTTCTCAATTGTAATGAATTTCAATGTAACTGTAGTAAAAACAGCAGAGTCTGGCTTTTTAAATTGTGTTCAGATTGTTTTATTGATATGCCTAGTTTAAGAAGTTAGTCTTAGTGCTGCTTAATTACCCAATTTCAAATCTCCTGTCCTTACCTTGGACTTTGAGGGAAGATTGTAAGTTTCAGTTTGCCACTGCAAGTGCAAGTGTCAGTATCATACCTTTGAGAGATAGAATTTAAGTTCCATTCTAGTCATGTTAATAACTCAAAAATGGTATAAATAACCATTATCAAATGCCCCAAATCACAGGTGATGCAGACAATATGTAGCCTCTGGTTTTGAGGAGTCTTACGGAATAATGGTGTGATAATCTTATGAGGCCATTCAAGCTGTGATTATGATTCCAAATGTGATCTTATTATTTAGAGGGACCTTGAACTATTATCTAGTTATTACATATATAGTAAGTTCTTTCTGTAAGCCTGCCATATCCCATCTACCAACTTCTTCAACAAAACCAGACATTTATGCCTGTCATCACCCCAGATCACAGGGAACCACAGAAACGTCACTAGAGGTTATTTCACTCATGGTTTTTGTCAACCAAATTGCAATATTAGTGCTAACAGAATTTTCATTTAGGTTTTCTTTTCTTATACTGTTATAAACCATTTTGAGAATTTGGAATTTAGAAGCACCATCCTTAAAGCTCTGTTTTAGATGTTTGATGTGATTTCTCACTTTTGTAGATGACTTGCAGAGTAGGTTTAGAATTGTGTCTATAATTTATATATGTCCACTTTTTTGATATCTATATACTTTTGGGAAAGGTATTTCCCAGACCATCTCCAAGCTATGTAATATGTCTTAAATAAAGTGTCTCCCGGGGTGTGCTTGGAGATGTTAAATTACATTATGAGGACACAAGAAGCTGATCCTGCACAATTTTATCTTACATGTACTGACTATGGAAAAGAAAGATTGGGCTGAATGAAAATGCCTTTAGTGAGTTGTGTCCAATGACCAGAAGTTTGCCAAAATGCTTGCCTTTGAGTAGCAGCCAGACATTAAAGTGTGTAGACACTGGGAACACAAGGTTATATGGCTTGACATTGACTTCAGGGGACAGATCCAGAATCTCTGGAAGAGGGTGCATGCCCTCCTATATTACTCTCATGGGTCTGAAAACAACACCTTTTAATTTACTCTTTGTTCTCTCAGTTTTCTATCCTTGTGTTCCTTTTTTCTGCCTCCTTATGGGTAACTTAAACAATTTTGGGGAATCCACTTTGTTTTTTTTAATTTATTTTTGCAAATGAAGCATATTTTAAGTTTTAATGTAAAGGTTTAAGATTCACATTATGAAAATTAAAAATCTATTCAAACCCCTCTGTGATAGGAGTCTCCTGTCACCATTTCCCAAGCCTGCCCTCCCCTTCCCATCCATTGTTTGGGGAATCCACTTTGATATACCTCATTTTTTTGAGTATTCCTTTGTATAACAATTTTTTTAGTGGTTGCTCTTTATTACATTTTATTTACCTAACTTAATCTACTGATGTCATCATTTGATCAGTTAGAGTGAAGTATAGAAATCTTGGGACTGGTCCTGGTGCGTAGAAGGTAAAGCCACTACCTGCAATGCTGGCATCCCATATGGGTGCCAGTTGAGTTCCAGCTGCTCCACTTCTGATCCAGCTCTCTGCTATGGCCTGGGAAAGCAGAAAGGAGAGGGAGAGAGAAAGAGAGAAAGATCTTCCATCTCTTCCATTCAAATGGTTCACTCTTCAAATGACTTCAATAGCTAGGACTAGGTCTTGCTGAAGCTGGGAGCTAGGAACTCAATCCAGGTCTCCAATGAGGGCAGCAGGGACACAAGTACTTGAGCCACAACTGCTGCTTCCCAAGATGTGCATTATCAGGATACTGGAAAGGAGAATGGAGCTGGGACTTGAATCCAGGCACTCCTATATGAGAAGCAGGCATCCCAAACACTGCACCAAAGAACTTGCCCTAAGTGTCTTCCTAAGTTCAGTATGGAGTCTTCCTTGTTCTTGACTTGAAACCTGTGCATTTTGGGTATTATGTTTTTAGAAACCTAGATTTTTATAAACCTTTTTTTGGCTGGGTTCCGTTGGCCTTGTTGTCACCTGAAGGGCACACTTCCTACTACTGCTGAGTGAAGGTACAGGGCTACCTTCTCATCAAACCTCCATTGATAAAATGGCAGTTTTTTTTATTATTAAACTTTTATTTAATGAATATAAATTTCCAAAGTACAGCTTATGGGTTACAATGGCTTCCCCCCTCCCAAAACTTCCATCCCACCCACAACCCTCCCCTTTCCCGCTCCCTCTCCCCTTCCAATCACATCAAGATTCATTTTCAATTCTCTTTATATACAGAAGATCAGTTTAGTATATATTAGGTAAAGATTTCAACAGTTTTCCCCCATATAGCAACACAAAGTGAAAAAAAATACTGTTGGAGTACTAGTTATAGCATTAAATAAGAGTGTACAGCACATTAAAGACCGAGATCCTACATAATATTTTTTTTAAAAATTAATTAATTTTCTATGAAAATGGCAGGATTTTTACCTCATTACCACTGAGAAGTAGTGAAAATCTTAATTTCTATTAGGTCTCCTCTAATTTCTCTCCATCAGGGAGGGAGAGGAATACCTCATTACTGCTGGGTGAAAGTGAAAATACAGAATCCCACATTGTGTCCACTGACACTATGAGGAATGAGGAGCACTTTATTATTACCAACTCAAGGTTTTTTGACTAACTTGTAATAGAAATGGACAAGCTTTAACCTGGACAAGGTTTATTAGGAGCTAATGATTGGAGATAGCTTGATGGGAAGAGGTTCCACCAACAGGAACTCCAAAGAGGGCTGAGCAAGTTTATTTATCCAGTTGAAGAGGTATGGCCACATCCTCTTGTTCTGTGGCTCATTCCCCTTGGCACATGGTACTTGGGTTTGCCCCCAGCTTGATGTTCTGTGCAGACATTATTGCTCCTGTTCAAAATTATGGTGGTGTGTGTAGATTGGGGAAGTCTGTAACAGCACCAAAGAGAGTCTTTTTTGATTAGTGTTTGATAGCTTCTTGTTTCTGATTGACTTGGGTAGAGTGGCTTGTGGTTGCAGCCAGACCAGAGATAGATACTTAGTTGGCTAAGAAGCAGCTTGATTTTGTAAGTAAACTCTTGCTTCTATCCTATCTCATTACAACCTGGTAAAGATGAAAATCCCAGCCCTTTACTCATCCTCTCAGGTTGTGGCCTGTTGAATGTGGAAGTCTAGATGCTTCACTGAATCTTTGTTCTTATGTTGGCAGGGGAGGGAGGTGGAATTGGGAGAGACTGTCAGTTTGTTTTGTGGTGTTTGCCTGGAGTAGAATAATTATTTTTGCAGAAGTTTTCTGTTTTAGTCAATTGCCCTTTCCTTGTCCTTTAGCTAAAGAAGACAGGTTTGCTTTTTTTTTTTTTGTTTTTGTTTTGTTTTGTTTTATCTGTGTCCATTTTTCTTTCTGGGTTGCTAGTTTCTTTAATTCAATATTTGTGACATGAGGTAAAAGAAAACCCAAGGATTCACTACCATGTGTATATTGAGTCTTTATGCTCCTTGTTGGTCTGCAATTTTCTGTGCATCTTCAGAATCTTACCTCCATCTGAAACTTCAATACTCTGTGTAATATTGAAGAAATTATTTTGTCTCAACAAAATATTTTGGAAGATCTCTTCAGGAAGCATCAAATCAGTCACTTCCTTTTTCTCCTCCTCATAACCCTCTTTGAATTCTTTTGCAAATGCTGTGTGGCATTCTCTTCCAAGGTATCTTGATTTGAACTTTGGGAGACCTTGGGATTACTGTCATGTTAATTGTCCAAGCTAGTAGATGCAAGATATTCCTAATTTTTATTGAAATAAGTATAAGCAATATATTGAATTAGATGTAAAAAAAGACTATTAAATCCCCACTTGGGAATCCCATAAATTCCCCCACAGTATTTGTGGGACAAAAAGCCAAATAATTTTATAGAAGTTTTGAAAAAAATCTATATGGTGAGCAAGAAGTTGGATGTTGGACTTCTACTTTATATTCTATATAATCCATAGGTGTATTTCTGAACAATTTATTTTGCCTAAATTTGGTGTGTTTCTTCAGGTCTTCCTTTTTGGCAGTTAAAAGTGTTTCAACATCTCCATCACAAATGCTTTGTCCACTATTCATTTAATTAAACTCATTTTTTTGATTTTCTGATCTATGATGTAATAGTACATGTATAATCTTTATGAATTTTCTTTTAGTTCTAACTAAAGTCTAACTTGACTGCTTTTTTTATTTTCTGTAAATGAGCATATTATCTAGACATAATGTATTGTTCTTAGTAATCACTGAAAGCTTTATTTATCTTTCTTATTTTATTTTTTTATTTTATTATTATTATTATTTTTTTTTGACAGGCAGAGTGGATAGTGAGAGAGAGAGAGACAGAGAGAAAGGTCTTCCTTTGCCATTGGTTCACCCTCCAATGGCCGCCGCGGCCAGCGCGCTGCGGCCAGCGCACCGCACTGATCCAATGGCAGGAGCCAGGTGCTTCTCCTGGTCTCCCATGGGGTGCAGGGCCCAAGCACTTGGGCCATCCTCCACACTCCCTGGCCACAGCAGAGAGCTGGCCTGGAAGAGGGGCAACCGGTACAGGATTGGTGCCCTGACCGGGACTAGAACCCGGTGTGCAGGCGCCGCAAGGCGGAGGATTAGCCTAGTGAGCCGCGGCGCCGGCTATTTATCTTTCTTAATGTGTTAGTATGCCGAATGTAAGTTGAAGAGTAACAGATAATGCAGATTTTTATTTTGTTCCTATTCTTGAATGTGGTTAACTATGAGTTTTTAGTAAATAATCTTTATTAAGTCAAGGAACTTCCTTTCACTCAGTTTCAGAGAATTTACTCACAAATATGCAAGTATGTTGATCTTTATCAAATACACTTTTCTTCACCCATTGAGGTGTCTGTATTTTTTTTTGATTTAGTAATGTCGTAAATTATATGAATAAATGTCTGATGTAGAAGTACCTTGGATAGGTTGAATATACCATATTCAATCACAATATAGTAATTTTAAAATAAACTGATAGTTATACAATAGTTTATATACAGATTTTTGCAAGTTTTAAATACTCCAATATTTGAAGCCAGTTCTGTGGCACAGTAGGTTAAGCCTCTGTTTGAAATACTGGCATCCCATATCTGAGGCCTGATTTGAGTCCCAGCCACTCCACTTCCCATCCAGCTTCCTGTTAATGTACCTGGGAAGATATCAGATGATGGTCCAATTGCTTTGGGTCTTGTCACCCATCTGGGAGATATGGAGGGAATTTCTGGTTCCTGGCTCTGGCCTGGCCCAGTCCTGATTATTGCAGTCATTTGGAGGAGTAAACCAGCAGATGGAAGGTGTGTCTGTCTGTCTGTTTCTGTCTCTGTCTCTCTCTTTCTTTGTCACTTTGCTTTCAAATAAAAAAATAAATAAATCTTAAAAATAAAAATAAATTTGTCCATTAAACATATTTGTAATATATTTTCTTTTCCTGTATTGTTCATCTGTTTTTTTTTTTTTTTTACTCAAATTTACACAAGTTTCATTAAATGGGCTAGGAGACTTTCCTTTTTCTTCTATTTTTCTGGAACAACTTATATGAGAAAGGGATTATCTGTTCTTGAATGTTTGGTAGTACTCAAAACCATATGGTAGTACTGCAAAAGCATATGGAACCAATATTTGGTCATTTTTTGAGGCCTTTATTTGCATATCCAGTTCATTAATGGTAATTCATCTATTCAAGTATTTATATTTCTTCTTGGGTTTATTTTGGTATTTTATATCATTCCCCAAAAATGTGCCCATTTAAGCCCAATATTCAAATGTTTTGGTGTTTAGTTCTAATAATATTCTATTATTTAAAAAAAATCTCTTTTACATGTATAATTTTTAGTGATTCTTTCCCATATTTTAAATATAACATTTCCAAAATCTTTTCTGTTTTACTCATCTATTCAAAGGATCACCATTTAGTTTTTGTAACTCTTTTTATTAAAAATAATATTTTGGGGGCTGGTGCTGTGGCATAGTGGGTTAAACCTCCCATATGTGTGCTGGTTTGAGTCTTAGCTGCTCCATTTCCTATATAGCTCCCTGTTAATGGACAGGGAATGCAGTGGAAAATGGTCCAGATGCACAGGTCTCTGTACCCTCATGAGAGACCCAGAAGAAGCTCCTGGCTCCTAATTGACCAGCTCTGGCTGTTGCAGCCATTTGGGGAATGAACCAGTGGTGGGAAGACCTCTCTCCATGTCTCTCCCTCACTCTATCCATAATTCTGCCTCTCAAATAAATATGTAATCTTAAAAAAAAAACTTTATATAATTGATGTCTGGCCTTATGTTTATTTTTTTCTTTCCTTTTCTTGTTTGGCTTTAGTAGGTTGTCACTTCGTAAAATTACAGTTGGATAATTAACTCAGTTATTTGATATTTTTCTTATTTTAAAATATATTTATTTAAAACTCTAGATATTCTTCTAAGCTCAACTTAAGCTCTGTCTCAAAATTATATTTAGTGCTTTCATTGTCAGTTTGAAGTATATTGTAATGTCCACATTATTTTTCTTTTTCCCAAGATTATTAATTATTTCAGTATTTTAAAGTCTGTCTCTGAGATACAGTATTACATAAAATATATATATCTTTTATGTGTCTGCTATAGGTAATAGATATATAATCTCTACTTTACATATACTATTTATTGATATAACATTATATAATTATATATAATTGTTTAAGCTATCTAATTTTTATAGTTGATTTTTAATTTTATGTTATGGTTAGAGAAAATAATCTGTATGTTATTAATTACTAGTTGTTTCTTGAGGTTTCAGTTTTATCTTAATTGCTCTAGTACTAGTTACTTTTTATGAATTCCCATCTGCTGAAAATATATTTTCTCTTTTTGTTAGATATAAATGTCTTTCTATACCTATTGGCTCAAAGTATTTATTTATGTTCTTCAAATTTTTGTATTTATATGCTAAATTTTATAGCTTTAAACTATTAGTTTCTGAGCAGAATAGATTTAAATCTCCAAATACAAATTACTTCATGATTCTTATATTATTATTTTATATATTTTGAGGCTGTATTGTTATGTCTATATTTATTATATTTACATTTTCTTCTTTTGCGATTCTTTTTCTCAGTACGTATTGTTCTTTGTATATGTGCACAGGTCAAAAAGCATTCTTGCTATGGCAGAAGAAGTGGACGTTTAAATATCCTGTTACACAAATTTGTAGTCCATAATCATGATATCACTTCATAGAATGAAGAGATTGCTAAGATATGCCTACCTGGCATTCCCATTTATGCATAATTCTGGCAACATGTCTTTTCACAACAGGTGCAGTTGACAGTACAAATGGTTCAGTTTTTTGTTTGTTTGTTTTTTTAGCATTAATTCTTCTTTTAATGTTTATGTGTGTGTGTGTGAGAGAGAGAGAGAGAGAGAGAGAGAAATCTTTGATGGATTGGGTCACTCCCCAAATGCCTAGAAGAACTGGGGCTGAATCAGGTCAAAGTCAGGAGCCCAGAACTCAATCTGGGTTTAATACATGGATTGCAGGGACTCAGCTATTTAAGCCATCATCTGCTACTTCTCTGGGTGTGCATTAGTAGGAAGCGGATCAGAAGTAGAGGTGGGACTCAATCCCAGGCACTCTAATATGAGATATGGGAATCTCAATCAGCAGCTTAACCCACTGTGAAACAATACCAGCCCCTATCAGAAGCATTTAATAAACGGTAATAATCCCTCCTCCCTGGGACAGTGTCTGTGGTTGTTTTCTAATGCACAATTTTCTCCTCCCTTCTAAGTTACTCCTTCTTAGTTTCCTTTTCCTGCTTCCTGCTCATTTTCCTAATGTATAATGTTGTAATATCATAGGTTCTTATATTTCTTCCCCTCTTCATTTACTCACATTTAGTATATAATCTGAGTAAGTTCTGTGATTTATCTAGCATTTATATGCTAATCACTCTTGAATTTGATTTTCTTAGGCTGAACCACATGAAATTTCTTTACACTTGACTAGTGTTTTTACATACAAACATGGTATTTTATGACTAAACCTAAGAAACTACACACACACACACACACACACACAAGGGTTTTAACTTCTATAAGTTTATTCAGTGGGAATTCAAAAAGTTTACAGAAAAGCAAGTTAGAAGAGTATTTTGGTTAAAAAATTTGAAACCAGCATTTAAGAGGGGTCTTCAGAAAGCTTGTGAAAAATGCACACTATAAAAAGTATGCATGGACTTTAAATTTGTTTCTACCAAAATAATTTTATCTTTTAATTCCATTTTCTACCAACTTTTTGAAGTCTCCTTATAGGGTCTTTGGATAGATCTTAATCTGACTGTTTACAAATAAGAATATGGAAATTTGGACATAGACACAGAGGACACTCGCTGGGGAGAATGTCATGTGAAGATAGAAGCAGAGATGAGAGAGATGTCTTTACAGGCCAAAAGGGATGCCAAGGACCAATGGCACCCAGAAGCTAGGAGAGAATCATAGCTTATAGCCTCCAGAAGGAAATAAGCTTGCTGAAACCAGGCTTCTCATTTCCCTAACTCTGAGAGGATGCCTCTCTGTTGTATTGAGCCACCCAGTTTGTTGTACTTTGTTATGGCAGCTCTAGGAAATTTAAAGGCAGCAGTTTTCCTTTCATCTGGCTAATATCTGAATAACATGTTACTTGAAGAGAGAGTTGGCTCATTTGTGAAAGATTTAGAAAACATGGCTTTTCTCCATTGGTGATTTTAGATGAGGGGAAGCAGTTAGATAATAATTAGTCTTTCCCTTTCAATAAACTTCCTTTGTTGATATCATAGTGTGCACTAAGTGTTCCACAACACTTCTAGTAACATGGTTTTCCATTTGATAAAGATTTTCATTGCTGCTTCCTCTCCTTCCGTGGCCCATATTCTTTATATAGCTTGGAAGAATATATTTTTAATGATACTGCATTATATTGTGCTGAAAAACATTCACCATCATAAACACTAGCGAATGAACCAAGGAATTGCCCTGACTATCCTTCCCCTCAAATGAGTTCCTTCTCCAACAGTGTATTACCTGAGAAGCTATGCAGGAGTCATTATTCTCAGACTGTTCTGGAGCCACTCTTCACTTCTAAGAAGCTCAACCATGCCCCCCCCCCCCTTTTTTTATTTTAACTGTAAGGCCTATAAAGTTTTCAAGAAAATAAAATAAAAGTTTTTGCCTTTTCCCACTAAGACATGCCTGGAATACTCTTTTCACATAATGTAGATATCACTGAAAAAAACTGAGTTGATATCAAAGATTTTATTTTAGACAAAAATTTTATTTTAAAGAAAATGAATAGTAAGGTGCTGTTAAATTTGCAAGGAAAAAACAGTAACATTATCACCTAAGTTTGTTAAGGGCTTTTATATCAGCATTATTTCCAAAACCAGAAAGTCTGGTGCTGAGTAAAAAACAGTTGTTGGGTGGACTAGTAGAGATAATTAGGTCATTTAAAATTATTGTTTTTATTCTTTTCAATTAAGGCTATATTTATTTTCTTAGTGATATTTCAACACAGCAATTATAGTTTAAATAAACAAGTGAAAGAATGCAGGAACTCATTCAAAAGACATGCTCATAGAAGTGTTTTATATTTTTAAAATTTATAGCTACATTCAATGGATTCCTGTGGGATTTAGTCAGTTTATTTCCTTTTTGGTTTTAATTAGGAAACCCTACTGGAATTGTGGATAGCTATACAAGTTAAAGGAATGATTATAGTTTTTATTTAATTATATTTGATGTTAGTGATTCTTTTTATTTAATAAGATTTCAATGATGTTATGGTGTCAGTTAAATTTCTTTTTTTTTAAGAATGAAGGAAGTGAAACCAAATATTTACTTAACATCATTTTGAATGTTGCAAAAGTATGTGCTTATTGAGAAAGCTGAATTTTCTCTAAGAAGAAAACCCTCCAATTTCTATGTTTTTACTATATATCAGTTTGGAATTGAGGCCTTGTGAAACTCTAAGTAAACAAAATAAGCATTCAGAAAAACATTCTTTGATTTGTGATGGTGAACAAAGGCAAGACAGAGGGGAAAGGACTTGAAAAGATGAACCATTCCTTGAGATTTTCTAAAAGAAGCTACTAAGAATTCTCTCTGGATTTTTCAAGGGTAAAATATATCTTGGTTGTTCTATCAGCCCATCCTTCTCTCCTGAAGCCAAGAACCAAAGAATCCATCAGCAGCACAAAGTCAGCAATGAAACAGAGGCTTCTCTGTCATGGGTGTCCCTATCAGGGTTCCAAACTGAACTTTGCTCTTAGATAGTTCTCCCTATTCAAGACTCATTTCCTCACAAGTTCTTCACAGATGACAGATAGTATTTCATATCTTGCTTCTTTCATCCTAAAGCCCAAAATGATTGCCCTAAGTACAAACGTGTCATGATCTATCTCCTCTTGATCATTCACATTTCTATCCTGCTCATCATGGTTGACTGCCTACTTCTGCTTACACATCCTGTCTTCACTTTTAGTCATTACTCAGCCCATCCTTTGAGGCCATATTTCCATAAAAAGTGATTTTAAATATCAATTTCTCTTATTTCATTTCATTTCATTTATTTCCTTAGCCCAAATCTAGAATCAGTTTCTCGAGCTATGTGGGATCTTAAGGGTCCATTTACCTTACTTTCTTCTTTTGTAGATGAATATAATGAATTTCAGGAAAATTAACTGTTCACGATTATGTAGCTACATAAGAACACTTCTGGAAAAGCTTGTATTACACATGACCTTCACACTTGCTAATATTCTTTGTCAATAGTTTTAAATAATAGTTTTAATAAAATTTTTATCAACATATATGAGGGTACATCAGAAAGTCTATAGAGAGGCCGGCACTGTGGCTTACCAGGTTAAGCTGCTGCTTGCAGTGCCAGCATCCCATATGAGCTTGAAATTCCAGTAGGTAAGAAGAGAGGACACATAGGGCATTATGCATTCTTATGAGGGAGTCAGGGGAGCTGTGATGGTACCAAGGCTTTGGAAGTGAGAAAACTGAACATGAAACAGAGTCTCTTTTGAATTAATTTTTGCTAATAAAGAAGTATTATCAGATACAATTCTTCCAAAGTTTGTTTTCTTCCTCCAGATTTGAACAATGTGAAGTTATGATAAGGGTAATGTAATGAAAGAGTGGTTTGCCATGAATGCCACCCTGATTACCTTCATTTACCTTTGAGAATCTCATTTACCAAAAAGGTACAATTCACCAACATTGACACACTATCAATAAGCTTGTGTTTCTTTATTTTCAAGAATTGGATTCTTTGCATGGGGGAAAAGAATGTTCAATTAAAGCTGCATGTGACAGGAAAACAAGATGGGAGGGACCTGGCATTGCCAGGACATCACTTCAAATATTTACACTGATGTATATTTAGGAAAGCACAACAGCTTGGGAATTCCATTACTGGGGGGAACTAGAGAAGGAATTGGTATTGGGGATTCAGAAAACAGAGAAATAAATACTGACAGTTATCTCTGTTTTTCCTAACCGAGTAAGGGATACACTGTGTCTAAACTAGGGAAAAACCCTTTAATTATGGGAAAGTGATTAAAAAAGGGAAATGCTGCTTCTCAAATATTTATCTTATTTTTGTTAATACATAGCACAGTGGCTGAGGAATACATACATGAAATTTCCCCTGTTGTTCTTCCAGCTTCTTCTACAATTATTCCCCTTCCTTTTCCAATTCTTTCATCTTCTGCTCCTAATATTGGCATTGCCTAGGGCTCGTTGTTGCTGCTCTCCCCTCCTAACTTCTCTGCCTGGGTAACTGTGCCAATTCATATGGCTTCAGTGGCCACTTAAACGGAGATGACACCCTATTTTGCTCTCCATATCTCACCTCTTTATCACTAGATGTAATATTTCACTCATACATCATACAGATGACTCAAATATATTTGGCATGAAAATAAATTAACACTTACAAATTTAGTCATCCTTTCGAATTTTCATTTTAGTATTCTGCCAAGCTAGGTACTGAAATCATTTTTTATTGATACCTTTTTTAAAAGATTTATTTATTTATTTGAAAGTCAGAGTTACACAGAGAGAGAAGGAAAGGTAGAGAGAGAGGTCGGTCGGTCTTCTATCTGCTGGTTCACTCCCTAACTGGCTGCAATGGCCGAAGCTGCGCTGATCCGAAGCCAGGGTCCAGGAGCTTCTTCCGGGTCTCCCATGTGCATGCAGGGGCCTAAGGACTTGGACCATCTTCTACTGATTTCCCAGGCCATAGCAGAGAGATGAATTGATAGAGGAGCAGCCAAGACTTGAACTGGCACCCATATAGGATGCCAACACTGCATCCTAACCATAGGTTTACCCGCTACGCTACAGTGCTGGCCCCCAATACCTTTTTAATTGTCAGTCAGCTACTGATAACTGTTAGTTTTATGTCACAGTATTTTTTAGGTGTGTTCTTCCTCTCTATCACAATTCAAGAGTGGGGAACCCTTTTTCTACCAAGGGCCCTTTAGATATTCGTAACATCATTCATGGGCCATGTAAAATTTTCAACTTAAAAATCAGTTTTTCTAGATTTATTGAATTTCGAGTCCTGCCTCCAGACCAAGTGATTTTACCAACCTTATAGGGCCCATAGGCTAGAAATTCCCCCCACTCCTGAGGAGTCTAATACCATCTCTCCTCTGCCTTCAATGTCATCCATCTCCACATGACTACTAGAGAGATCTTTGAAAATGTGAATGTAACCACCTCTGATTTGATCATTTTCATAACTGACAACAGCCTCAAAGATCAAATCTTTTCTTGCCTAAAAATCTAGCTTTTTGCATTATCTTTATATAATATAACATCATTTTGGAAAGAAATTCAGTAAATATATTAAAATGATAGAAACAGCTTCAGAATTGAAAAATATCTTCAAGAATGACTAGTGGAACGTCAGTTATGTCTCTGGAGCCATCTATGCCTCCATCAATTTGACGAGCTAAGAGTAGGGGGAATTTAAGTCTTAGATATGATCTAAATGATTTGAAATTTCAACCTTCTTCCTAACTATCTCTGGATTGTCTGATTTGGAGAACTCCTACTCATATTCTGGACTCAATTTAAATGACATTTCCTTCATGCACTCTTTCCTCATATTTAGCTAGAAGTGATTTTTTTTTTTTAACTTTGTTTCCTTCTGGAGGACAGAATGTCTTTACTTTTGGTACATGGTTAATGTTCAATAAATGCTAAATGAATATATAAGTACAGGAATAGCATGGCTATTTTAAATTCTAGTTTGTATTATTGTTGGTATTACGCTAAGAACTCAAGCTATGCCCTCAAGGAAACTTTAGTTCAAACTTTAGATGTAGTACATACTAGTTATGTGATCTTAGAAAAGTTTGATGATTGATGATTGTTCAGCTTGGTTTATGCACTTGTAAGATGGAAATATTATTTTCTGATCTTGAGACTTTAGTGAGAAATTAAAAAAAATACTTTAGCAATTCTAAGGAGAGGTCCACATCTAACCTCATTGCAGTTGTTGGCAGAATTCAGTCCTCATGGTTATGGGACTGAGGTCCTTGTTTCCTTCCGGGATGTGAACAGAGGGAGGGCTGTCTCAGCAACTGAGAGGTTCCCTACATTTCTTTCACATGCACTCTACATCATCAAGCCAGAGTCAGAAGGACAAATAGATACACAAGCACATACAACTATTTAAATGTAGAGAGGTATACACAAACACACATATATGCATATATAAAGGTACAAACACATACATATAAAGAGATTCATTAAGAAGAATGGACTGATAATTATGAAGGTGGGAAAGTCGTAATATCTGTAGAGTGAGGCAGCAAGCTGGAGACTTATGTGAGTGGATGGTTTAGTTATAGTCTGAGTTTGGAAGCCTGAGAACCAGGAGAACAGATAAAGTACTCCCTGTCCAAAGGTTGACAGGGAAGAGACCCCAAGAAGCTACTGTCCTGGCTTCAAGTCAATTTGTCAGGAAGAATTGTGTTACTCAGAGGAGCAGTCAGTTTCCTTCTTTTTAAAAATCCTGTTCAGGCATTCAGGCCTTCCACATTGTGTGGGAGGGCAGTTTACCTAATTCAGTCTACTGATTTAGATGTTGATTTCATCCAAAAACACTTTCACAAAAACACCCAGAATAATGTTTAGTGAAATATTCAGGCACCTTATGGCCCAGTCATATTTTCATGTAAAGTTAACATTTCATTTATTGAGCATTTGTTCTGTGTCAGTTTACTTCTCTCATTCATCTAGTCTTTACAAGCAACACTATAGGTTGGTGCTATCACCAGCACTATTTTCTAGATAAAGGAATAAAGGGGAAGAGACAGAGGAGATTTTTAAAATAATATCCCCCCCCTTTTTTTTTGACAGGCAGAGTTAGACAGTGAGAGAGAGAGAGAGAGAGAGAGAGTAGGAGAGAAAGGTCTTCCTTTTTCCATCGGTTCACCCCCCAAGTGGCTGCTGTGGCTGGTGTGTTGTGGCTAGCGCGCTGCGCTGATCCAAAGCCAGGAGTCAGGTGCTTCCTCCTGGTCTCCCCTGTGAGTGCAGGGCCCAAGGACCTGGGCCATCCTCCACTTCCCTCCTGGGCCACAGCAGAGAGCTGGACTGGAAGAGGAGCAACTGGGACAGAATCCGGTGCCCCAACCGGGACTAGAACCTGGGGTGCTGGTGCCGCAGGCGTAGGATTAGCCTAGTGAACCGTGGCGCCGGCATTATACCCCATTTTTTAAATAATATCCGGTTAATCTGTGTGCATATGACATACTCTCCACCTCTGTGTTTCTCAGACTCAACAAATTGCCCCTATTGATTAATCATTTATCCAAAGAATATGGTAGCCATCCACATTGAAAGTCAGCAGATTTAATCCAAAGGAACTGTGATCCTTGGTGGACTAATTCACTTGTATTTCACTAATATATCTGGAAATGAGCAGATGGCTCCTTGGAAGAATGGAAGAGAAACATTCCAGTGGTTTAAAATAAAATGTTAACTAATCATATTCAAATCTGTAGCACACTTAAATGGATTAGGAAAACTCATTAGCAACACATTACTTTAAAAAAAAAACAGCAGATAACTTCTATTTGTAAAGTTTAACCCATTATATAGAAATAAAACCCTGTGAACAGCAAACAGACTGTTATGGCATAATTTTACCTGTCCTTGTTAACATGATTAAGTAAGTGCTTCCAAACAGTTGACAGTTTGGTCATGACCAAATCCCACTAATCATAGGGTACTGGAGAAATCATTTAGACATGAGGAAAAAAAGGAGAGAAAGAGAGAGAGAGAATTGCATGATCTAATGAGGTTTCCCATCTCCAATATCCATGAAACGTGTTATTTGGTAATACTTCAGAGATGCATATGTAATTTGAGGTAAATTAATATTGTAACCAGAAATGTCTATTTTGGGACTCAAATCCAATTGCCATTGGTTTGGCATGTTTGTCTTTGTGTGCCTGCCTGGTTACCAGGAGAAAGTCTGTGCTGTCTCTCCATTTGGCAGGAAAAGATGCCTTGTCTGAGCTGCTGGAGCTTGCATTACTGAGTGACTGAGGGATGTTCAGTGAGACAAAACACCTCGCAGGCCTTCCCACTCACAACCATATTGTCCACTCACCCAACTGATCATGGTGGATACTTGATAACTATCTGTTAAACAATAAAAAATTGAGTATGATTCCTTGGGAAAGGAGTCATTCAATTCCATTCTAAAGAGGCTGAGAGGCAGCAATGCTGGGATGCAGAGTTAGATACTCCTTTGTGAGAGAGAGAGTATTTTTCAAAGTGTCTTGATCAAAACCAGCAGACACTAGTTAGAGAATGGACTCTGTCCTTTGTGATTAAATGTCTTTTTCTGGATTTTCGTCAGCTATGCTAGCAAGAGTTCTGAATGTACATGACATGGTCTTAAGAGTCATTTGTTCTATAAAATTATGCATGAGTGGAGCTTTTATAAGCAAAGAAATGGGTCCTTCAAGGACTGGGGTCTCAAGTCTTTCTAAAAACTATGTAGTGTTTAATAGCAATAGGAAAATCAGGATGACATGGAGATTTCATTAACCCAAGAGAAGAGCATAGCTTATTACTTACCCTGATATAGCTGCCCATTGAAAAGTTTAGTTTTGGGGCTGAGATTGTGGCATAGTGGGTTAAGCAGCCACCTGCAAGGCTGGAATCCCTTATGGGCACCAGTTTGAATCCCAGCTATTCCACTTCTGATCCAGCTCATTGCTAATGCACCTGAGAAATCAGTGGACAATGGCCCAAGTCCTGGTCCCCTCAGCCATATGGAAGACCCAGGTGGAGTTCCAGGCTCCTGAATTCGGTCTGGGCCACCCCTTGTTGTTCCTCCTATTTGGGGAGTGAATCAACGGAAGGAAGATTCTCTCTCTCTCTTGCTCTCTCTCTCTGTCTCTGCCTCTCTCTCTGTCTCTGTCTCTCTCTCTGTCTCTCTGTCTTTCCCTCTGTCAATAAATCTGCCTTTAAAATAAATAAATAAATCTTTGAAAAAAAGAGAAAGGCTGAGCTCTGTATCTCTTAGAAGATTAGCAAAGGCAAGGTCATGGAACTTTGCATAGGTTTATGTGAGTGAGGAATAGAAGCCTTTGTAGGACAATGCAGTTTTGTGTCTTTGACACTGTGGAAATATTGCCTACGGATCATTACCTTTTATAGGCCTCAAAATACTTGAGGCTTGGAAAAACAATTAGCTCCAAATGTGAAAAGACAGTGACAAAATTAAAATTAATAGATGTTTAATTCAATGTATTTAAGGTATAAAATAATGTTATTCTATTTCTGTTAGATTTCTTATTGATTAAATATTGATTGTAATTGAAAACAATTTAGAGTTTAGATGCTGTTACTTTGGCCACATTATTAGTAAGTATGATGACTATAAGTAATTTGCTGCAAATTCTAAGTTAAATAAATTATGCATACAATAGAATATCTAAAAAACAATTATGAAGATGTTTCAATTTTTTACTAATTAATTATATTTAACAAGGGACATAGAGATTTTAAAATATATTCCTTGGCATGTGTATGCTGCTTCTAATGGTAAGGTTGCCTAAGGCTAAACCAGGTTTTAAATTAAATGTGTTGATGACAACAGAAAGATGAGAGTTGAGAGATGGAGACTAAGCAACATGGGCTAGCAGGATAGCCATAAAATACTTATCTCCACAAGAGATAACTGGTAATAGCCAGTCATTGTCCCCGTCCTAGACTACTAAAACAGGAGTTTGGGGTCAGGACTTTTTTTTTTCCTCAAGAATAAGTAAGATACTGAATAAGATACTGATAAGTTAGCACAAGGTAAAAGAATATCTTGTTAGCAAGTTGGATTTGCTCCTGAATCCCATGAGTTTTAAGCCCAAGCACAAATATTTGCATTTTGGGATCAAGTTAATCAGCTAGAGTTTATTAAGAACCTACTGTGTGCTTGGGCGTATGCTCAGTATTGGAAATACAGCGATAATAATCAGATGTTAACACCTAGGCCATGGTGGTTCCTGTGCAGTGATAAAAAAGACATTAAACCAGCAACAAGTATGATAAGTACTGCTAGAGAAAAGTACACAAAAGAAAAAGGCACACTGAGAAAGTAGCACAAAAACAATTGGAGCAAGAAAATTGAACAGGGCATCACTGAAGAAGCAAAAGTAGAGCAAACATGTACAGAACTAGGACTTTATTGACAGGATTTTCTGTGGCAGGGGACATCACAGCAGAAGTTGCTGGAGCTTAGGATGGGAGAATCACTAAGGATTTTGTGGGACTACTACATTAATCAGAGCTCAATTGCTCTTGGTTAGCTATACTTGGACAAGAGCTTTTTTGGGGGCAATATGTAACATTGAGAAATGGTCTCTTGAAATATGTTTGAAGGGCTCTGAGTTACTGTGCTTTCTCTTGTGAATGGACTATTTTCTAAGTTTTTCTCTTTTACAAATGTTTCATCTCATCCACCTTGGCTACCATACTTGCAAATGATCAGTTACTGTCATCTTATTGGACTGTCCAGTTGAGAAATCTGTCTCTTTTAATCTTTAATATGCAACTTAAGCTCTTGGGGCCTCAGGCATCCCTAACACATGTATAATTCTTTAAAATTATAAATAAGTTGTATTCAACACTAATTAACATCATCATCAAAAGTATCATGCGTGGCACACATCTCACACAAACAGCAAGCACTGACTATACAAAGTACTCTCAGTGGGAGCTGTCTCAGTCCAGATGACTTCATGCAGAGAAGATAAATAATAGTGAGCAGGCAGGATGATCTGGGTAAAGTAGATTTTGGAGGAGGGGCAGGTAGAAGTTGTTTTCTTTTTCTTCCTCTAGCAGCCCTTAGCAAGTACAATGTCTTACAGATTAAATATTTGTTAAAATGAAAAGCACACAGAATTTGGTGTATTTTTCCAATGCCACATCTGATTTTGAAGTAAACCAGCTTAAGTAAAATCACCTACCATTTTTATTTTGAAGATAGTACTCCTGGGTATCTCTGAATTCCTCTGAAAGAGAGAGACGAAATGTGATAATGTAATCATCGGTACTGCGCATGTTCCAGCTGAAAGGCCTTTTGTAGGTATTTTTTTAGTCTCATTGAAAGGTATTCATTGTTAGTCTTCAGGTATTTGAAGATGATCTCACTGATAGGGTTTTATACCCAAGTGGCTGAAAGGGCTATGGTCTCCAAGGTTGTGGGAAGGCTTTCTTTGGTTTGTGGTGAGTGTCTGTTCATAGGGTCTGGCATTTGTAGCGCCACCTTTCTTCAGGCTGCTTGTCAAGTTGAGTTGGCTTGTGTCTGCTAGTTGTTCACCAGGTTCCTCTGTTGGCAGGTGTTCTAATCCAGAATTCCACAGTTATCAAGAAATGGATTATGTCAACACAAGCTTTTATTGTATTTTGAGGCACTTTGGAGCCTCTAACAGCTGTTCTTACTTTGCAGAGAGAACTTCTGCTGAAGATGGCAAAGGTTAATTTTTAAGTGTGTTCTGTGCTGCTATGTGCAACTTCTCCCTTGGTATTTGAATCATTCTGCATATAACCCCATCGTTATCTTCTTTTTAAATGAAATGTTTGCTGGTCACCTTTAAAGTTGCATCAATCACTTGGTAATGGAAAAAAAGTCAATGTAATGATCTGCTTTGAAAATAAACAGTATAACTTGACTTTGGCGTTGAGAGCCTATTATCATGTGGTAACATCATTCTATTCCAGTGACATTATCTGCTAAGCATATTATGATGGTGGAAAATATTTCAATTTTGTTATCGGAACAATGAAGCTGTGATATTTAATTATAGAGAAGTATGTTTAATTTGGGGGAATCTGGTATGTTGACTGTCAGTTTACTCAACAGAAGCCTGGGCAGTGGTAAACAAATTTGAACAGAATATTATTTAGTGACCCACTCAAATTACTGACTCAACACTTCTTGCTTTGCTGAGTCTTTTCTTTGTAATTTTAGTTCTTCACTAAGTTTTCGGGTTAACACATAAATTAATGAACTCAATTAATATAGTCCATCAACAGGTAGTAGAGAAGGACCAGGATGTGGAGAATAGCTTCCAGGGCTCGGTTTTACTGTTGGAAGAAGAAACCTGTATGAATGAGACTGTAAAAAAAAATGCCACACATATAAACACATAAACACACATATATGTGTGTGCCGAGGAAATTTAAAATAAAATAAAGCTGTATGGATTACACTGATGAGACTGTTCCGTGATGAGTCAAGGCTGACCTTTAAGTAGTAGAGTAGGTACCCTTGGGATAAGGTTTGCAAGATAGTACAGCGTACTTCATGCTATATTGTAACTCTCTTCCTGACAATCTTTTGTGTCATTGTGCCTTCTTAAATCGGCTAGGCAGGTACTTCTTCTGAATACTTGTGTGTAGTAGATATTATACCTGATCTCTAGGACATGCAGGTAGAGAGGGCAGATGTTATCTTCAAGGAGTTCTCCAACTCATGGGAAGGCAGACACAACGCATGTGTTGTGCTTGGTGCTTTCATGTGATCGAGAATAGGATGGAGGTCACTAATAGTCGATGAGCAAGAGCCAGTTAATCAGAAAGCAGAATCCACCCCAGTTTGATAATGGAGCTACAGAGCAACTGAGAATTTCTGTGGCTTGCCTAGGGTCAGGCAACAAATTGAGGGCAGAACTAGGACCGTAGGGCAATCTCCTCACCAGTGTTCATCCCACTGAATCACATTCTTTCCAAAGCTTTGTTTGCAGCCCAGGATCAGGGGATTGGAATTCTGCTGTAGAAGAAGTTGTAGGTGAAGATTTTGTCTACTTCACAATTTCCCTTTGTCAGAGCCCTGATGTGAAAACTTTATGCTTCCTTTTCATTTATCTGGAGACAAAGAGTAGATTCTAGGGGAACCTGGCTAATGGCAGTCTGTTTCTGCAGCTGGGCCAAAGACACTCTGTGCCCTGGTTTTGGCTGCTGTAACATTCTGAGTCACTTACTTGGAGTGTCCCCAGATTCACAAAAGTGCCACAGGGACCATGAAGCAGAACCTTTGTATATATGGAGGCTTGGGAAGAATGGAGGGGGTTGTGCTGAGGGCTACCACCAAATTCACATGGGATTTGTGTTCTCAAACACAGTATAAGAAGACAAAAATGCCTTTTGTTTTTGACAGGAGGCCACAATCAGTTTCAAGGCTGGTGACAGTAAACTGTGGAGAAAAGTAGCCCAGCCTGCATGTGAGCTGGCATTGAGCTTGGATGGTTTGGGCAATTGATGAAAATATGACTGTTCTGACTTGTTTTCGTTTGTTCATTCTATTTGTAATTATTTGATATTTCTTAAATTGACAAATAAAATTGTATTTGTGGTGTATAACATATTGATATTTTAATGTATGGATGTATTATGAAAAAATTACATTCAACTAATGAACATATACATGACTTATTTTTTGTGGTGGAAACATTTAAAATCTTCTCAAATCTATTCTCTTAGCAATTACCTTTCTGGCTTGTACTTCTCTGTTTCAGCTCAATACCTTTTGTAGGCTATCTTAATATTTCCAACAAGCTAAAATCTTCTCAATCCATAGACTCTTTAGGCAACATGTATAGCTGAAAGAAATCACTAGTTTTTAAGTAATATGTCATTTGATTGTTAGTGATTTAAAAGTGAGTCCTGAGTAACTACTGGTATTGATACATATGACAGGGAAATTTATTTGTTAATTCTTCATAGCTTTATTTAAAAAAACTAAAACAATAAGATAAATTTACAGAATTTATTCTGTGAAATAAAGAGCTCCACTCCAAATCCAAAACTATTGAAGCTGATCACAGAGGCAGGCACATTACTGGTACCTCTGTATAGAAAAATCAATGGAGAGGGGTCGGCACCATGGCACACTAGATTAATCCTCCGCCTGCGGCACCAGCATCCCATATGGGTGCTGGTTCTAGTCCCGGTTGCTCCTCTTCCAGTCCAGCTCTCTGCTGTGGCCTGGGAAAGCAGTAGAAGATGGCCTAAGTGCCCGGACCTCTGCACCCGTATGGGAGACCATGAAGAAGCACCTGGCTCCTGGCTTCGGATCAGTGTAGCTCCGGCCATTGTGGCCATTTGGGGAGTGAACCAATGGAAGGAACACCTTTCTCTCTGTCTCTTTCTCACTGTCTGAAACTCTGTCTGTCAAATAAATAAATTAATTAATTAAATCTTTTAAAAAATCAATGGATAATAATGTAAGTCTGGTTACCACAAGCTCACCTGATACCAGCATATGGCTTTTTGACACAGAAAAAAGCATATAGTTAAAAAAGTCTTTGCAAAATATAAATTCTTTAAATATAGAAAACATAGCTCCTACTTAAGCCAATTCACAATATTTTTATATTAATGCATGGATGTATTATATTTACATGTAAGTAGGAAGCAGCATGTTGGAGAAAAAAAGGCATGCAAGTCAACTATTGAAGCTTATGATCATTTTTTAGGCTCTGGAAAGGTTATTTAATTCTTTTGAATCTCAGTTTTTCTTATTGGCAAAATGAGAAATTTATTCATGTAAAAATTTTGGCATAGTGCTTGCTTATGGGCATTTAGTAAATGTTAGTCTAATTTTCCTTCCCTATTCTTGTCAAACAAAAATCCCAGAAAATAATAAAAGCTCTCCAGTGGGAACATGATTTTGGAAGGCCTTATTAGCAATCTTTCTTTTTTGTTTTCATATCCAGCAGCAGCACTCTTGCAGTTGGGGCTCATGGTAGGCATGTCTCAGCTTTATAGTAAAATCCTAATATAGACTAAAGCTCTCAAAAGACCAGCTGGGAAGGAAGGCTCCTAGAGAAGCTGTGGTCTTGTGTGAGAAGTAAAGGAAAATAAATCAAGAGCAAAGTGGTAGAGAGAGAGAGAGAAAGCATTGAGCTATACATCTTTTCCCTTTGTGATAGCAGTCAGAGCTCCAAAGGCAGGGCCATCCCATAGTGTACTGTCAAAACTGGAATGTTTTTGAAAGTGAAAAGGACAGAGAAAAATAATGTCAAATAAGTTGGGATACTTGAAGAACAGATATACATCTGGATTCTTCAGAGCAAATCAGGACATATGGTCACCATGTCTATGAGTCTGTTGGGCCTCAATGTGGTATTATACAGACCTTCACCAGAATCCCTACTGGTTAGACAGGCCATGGTCAGCTATGCAGTTTCTTTTCTTTTTTTTTTTTTTTTTGGACAGGCAGAGTGGACAGTGAGAGAGAGACAGAGAGAAAGGTCTTCCTTTTGCCGTTGGTTCACCTTCCAATGCCCGCCGCGGTAGGCGCGCTGTGGCCGGCGCACCGCGCTGGTCCGATGGCAGGAGCCAGGTGCTTCTCCTGGTCTCCCATGGGGTGCAGGGCCCAAGCACTTGGGCCATCCTCCACTGCACTCCCTGGCCATAGCAGAGAGCTGGCCTGGAAGAGGGGCAACCGGGACAGGATCGGTGCCCCAACCGGGACTAGAACCCGGTGTGCTGGCACCGCAGGGCGGAGGATTAGCCTAGCGAGCCGCGGCGCTGGACAGCTATGCAGTTTCTAAGAGGTTTAACTTATTTATTCATGGAAGGGGGTTATTTATTCATGGAAGGGGTTAATGGTAGCAATGTACCCAAGATCAAAGAAATTCATGAACATTACTTTGTATAAATTTGTGTGCAGTAAGTGGAAATTATTTGAGTTGTATAGGCATACAGAAATATTGCCTGTGAGTAAGGAGACAAGAAATCTGTCCAAGGGAGAACATCAGTCAGCAAAGGAGAGAAGGAGAATATATGGACATCATATGCCTATTACTGTTAATTTTTTCCAGATATGTTATTGATAGTTATTTGATTATTGACATGCTTATCTAGACAACTATGACTAGATCAGAGATCAAGAGGGAGGAGCTATGTTTGGGGAAAGAACTACTGCTAAATGTATGGGTGTTTGCTAGGATTTGCACAGACAGGAGAGCTGGACTGCCATTGGTTGGGACAAATTGCTCCTCCTTCCCTAGAAGAGATAAATGGCAAAGTAGATCCTAGAGCTTCCTATCAAGGAGTAGAATGGCAACCGTCTCCTTGCTCATCTCTTCTTCCCTGAGGAAGATAGATTTCCATCTCCAAATCGGTACATGTGTGTCTGATATATGTGGAATGAAATAACTACTATGAAATCACTACTTTGAATTCTAGTATTTTTCTGCAATCCACCTGCTACTCTACATGAATTCCTAAATTTTTTACTAATATAAACAGATTTTATGCTTTCCATAGGTACACAAATTCTTGCTTTTATTTATCTCACTTACTCTAAGAAACATACCATACTCTTTATAAATGCCATATTTATAATGTCTACAGACATTGAAACACATAAATGATAAAAATAACAGGGGGCATTTGAAGATTCTGTCATGGGTGATTATTCACTTAGTAGCCTGGGTGCTCAGCTCTCATGTATCTCTATCAGCAAAGCAAGGCAGAGATTTGAGAGCTGGGTTGTTTCAGTAGCTTTAGAAGATAAAATTTAGACTCTTAATAGTTACTGAAATGAGATTGAAATACATTTATGAGAAAGAAACACTGGCTGAACAAGGTCCTCCACTCGAAGAACTATTCTTGATGCTGCTCCATTATCATTTATGTTCCTTTAAAAGTCAAACCATTTCTAAAAGCCCTGTTTTGGGAAGTGTAGATGCTTTCTACTGCCTGTTAGGAAATAGTCCTGTTCTTCATTTCATTCCATGATATTTTTTTTTATTTTTCTGAGAACAAAAACCCATACTTTTCCTAGGGTTATTGAATGTTTTCACTATATGAACAAATTAATATATATATATATATATATATATGTAGTATTTATACATTTATTGAGATTTTGAACCAGTAAAGAAATTATATAGATGTATATTTAACATCCCACATGTATGACCAAAGAATAGATTTTCTTGAGGTTTTTTTCCTTAACCAAATCATCCTTTTACATGATCATGATGTATTTACAAAGAGGCCTCATTTTGCAATCTTTATAATGGCAATGTTAACTTTGCAATTAGTATTGAGCAAGTATTTCCCAAAAGAAATAATGTTCAGTTTGACGTATTTAAATCAGGAAAATGTAAATGTCCCATTCCCTTGGTAAAAAAGGAAATCATCCAAACTCCATGTAAATGTTATCTTATAATTGACAGGGTTTGGTTTGGCAATTAAGCTTCCCAAGAATAACAGGGTCTGGCTTCCCTGAGTCTTTTTTCTTTCTTTCTTCCTTTCTTTCTCTTTTGGCAAATCTTATTCTGGCAAAATTTTTGGAAGTTCTTCTGTAATTCTTGGAGAACACCTTCAGTAATGTGCTTGTGTGATTAAGAGGCACATCTCGGCTAGACAATTTAATGCATGTCTGGTAGGATAATCCAGTCTGGCTAGAGGTTGTTGGCAAGCTGTTGTCTATTACCAGAAAGTAAAAGGAGAGAACAAGAAATTCCCTCACAACTTCTTCTCGCTCTTCATTTTAGTTTTTGAATTAATAGAGTAAAATCAACCTTTTCATATATGTGTGTGTGTGTGTGGTGTGTGGTGTGTGTGTGTGTGTGTACTTGTATGACTTTATTTTGTCTTGCCTAAGAAGTCCAGTGTGGTATTGAATAGGAATGGAGAGAATGTATGTCCTTGATTTATTGCCAATCTTAGGGGGAAATTTTAACTACTCACAGTGTTAAGAGATCCTATCTCTTTCCTGCTCATTACTTCAAAACTAGATAGCTTCCTCTCTAACTCTGGCTTTCCATGTTGATGGCACTTCTGGTTTCAGAATTGCTTATGTTCCAGCTGGTTGATAGCAGAGGAAAAGAAAATTGTGATGCACTACTAGTTAGATGACATTTTGAATTCTGGAATGTTCTTCCCAATCCATCTGCTTCTCTTTACTTTCCAGTCCTCAAACTGCTACTCCATATGTCCCTGTCCAGGTATTTTAGCTGGTTCAGTGGGAAGGACGGGATAAAATGCGTTCATCATCTCACCTGGAACAGGACCCTTTTATATTTTAAAAGAGGTTTTTGTTGTCATTGTTGTTCTAAAAGCTTTTTACCCCTTAAATTATACACAGAAATAATTTTAGTACTGATAATATAAAAAGAAATACATTGGGAAAATTTTTCTCCACTTTTCATTTCTCTGTGTGCGTATGTGTGCTTGTTGAGAAGGTGGGGGCTTACTTATTACATATCTCAATAAGTGTGCATCTATCATGTACACATGAATATCTTACAATTTTTGTAAAGATTTGCTTGTAATGTGTTTCAAATTCAGTAGGGTACATCAATACCTCAATGTGTCTTTTTGCTATTTTATTATCAATATTATTTTAAATTACAAATCATAATAAATGCATATAATGGGGTATGGTGCAGTGTTTTGTTATATTGATGTATGTACACAATGTTGAGTGATTCAATCAAGCTAATTAACAAATACATCATCTCACTTTTTTAGCATTTTGGGGGATGAGACCTTTGAAATTTTCATTCAGCTATGTTAAGGTGTTATTACTACTATCACCTTGCTGTACATTAGACCTCAAAACCTTGTCCCTCCTGAGATCCAGCCTCATTTTAAAGTGGAAGCCTCTCTCCTGCAGATACTCCAGATTCAAGTCCTAAAGTAATTAAGGGGCAGAGTTGTCAATATCTCTATTTTGTTTCCTAGCACTTTCCTTTTCTTCTTCCACTCACTAAGCATTCCTCAGAACTGAAGTGTAGAATAGGAAATGCAGGCAAGGTCTAAGGGCCAGGAAAAGTGTTTCTAGTCTAGTGCTATTATTAGCTGACATTGATCCTCACTCTGCTAGATATTTAAAGCTAAACAGATTCTCAATTCAGTTTTCAAATATTTCTCCACTGTAGATCTGTCACCTACGGTTCCCTGGTACAGGTGATGTTCCCCTTTCACACCAACTCTCAATGCTGGTCTTACAGCATCTATTGAGCTGACCCTTTTGGGAAAAAAAAATTTAACACACAATTATTCTTAGGTGTTTAAAGTTAACTGAAAAGTGATCTCTGTTAAATATAAGAGTGGGAATAAGAGAGGGAGGAGATGACTTGCCCCAAGTGGTGGAGTTATAAATGTGCCAGGGGATTCCAATACAACCCCATCAATGTTGCATGTACTAATGCCATCTCAGTAGTCCAAGTGACCAATTTCAGGTCACAATAGATCATAATGATAGGTCTAAGAGTCAAAGGGATCACATAAACAAGACTAGTGTCTACTAATACTAACTGATAGAATTAAAAAGGGAGAGAACGATCCAACATGGGAAGTGGGATACACAGCAGACTCATAGAATGGCAGATGTCCTAAACAACACCCTGGCCTCGGAATCAGCCCTTAAGGCATTCGGATCTGGCTGAAGAGCTCATGAGAGTATTATAGGCATGGAAAGCCAAGACACTCTGGAAAAACAAAAAACAAAAAACACAAAAAACCTAAATGCAAGAACTCTGTGAGTGAGATCCCAGTGGAAAGAATGGGCCATTAACGAAGGAGGTACCTTTCTCTGAAGGGAGGAGAGAGCTTCCACTTTGACTATGACCTTGTTGAAATAAGATCAAAGTTGGTGAGCTCAGGGGGCTTCCATGGCCTTGGCAACTCATGACTAGAGCCTAGGGAGATTGCTGATGCCTTAAACGAGAGTGTCAATTTGTTAAGTCAACAACAGGAGTCACTGTGCACTTACTCCTCATGTAGGATCTCTGTCCTTAATGTGTAGTTCAATGTGAATTAATGCTATGACTAGTGCTCAATCAGTATTTTGCACCTTGTGTTCTGTGTGGGGGCAAAATGATGAAATCTTTACTTAATATATACTAATACTATATTTACTTTATATACTAAATCTGTATATAAAGATAATTGAAAATGAATCTTGATGTGAATGGAATGGGAGAGGGAGCGGGAGATGGGAGGGTTGCGGGTGGGAGGGAAGTTATGGGGGGTGAAAATCCATTGTGGTCCATAAACTGTACTTTGGAAATTTATATCTACTAATTGAAAGTTTTAAAAAAGAATATTCCACTCCAGGCTTGATACCTCTCTTTCTCTCACATAGGCAAATTTACTACATTTTCCAAAGCCTAACCTTCTACTCTGATGTTTCTTGCCCTTTAACTCTCTTGTACGTGAGTCAGATCAGTCTTCTGTATCCCTTAAACTTCTGAGGATTCATGAATGAAGCTATTCAAATGTCTTACAGCCCATCAATAATTATCTCCAAAGAAAAGACTATAATTCTCTACTAAATTGTCTCACACTCCCCAGACTATTTTATAGGCTGGAAGTTAACGATTGGCTTAGGTCATAAGGTGTTCTCTAACATCTTCTTCACAAGTTCTTCTTAGATAGTGTAGTAGCTTTCTATGGAATGTATGTAAGTGGCCTAAACAAAAGCAAGAGAACAGTTCCTTTTTATCCTCCAAGTTGCATTTATAAATAGTTGTCATCTTTGAGACTGACCACCATGTGTTAGCTATGAGACGAAAAGTCAAGCATCAGATGTAGCTGGTAGGGCCACCACTGTGGCAACCCTCCCATCTCCCGCTCCCTCTCCCATTCCATTCACATCAAGATTCATTTTCAATTATCTTTATATACAGAAGATTGATTTAGTATATATTAAGTAAAGATTTCATCAGTTTGCCCCCACACAGAACACAAAGTGCAAAATACTGATTGAGCACTAGTCATAGCATTAATTCACATTGAACTACACATTAAGGACAGAGATCCTACATGAGGAGTAAGTGCACAGTGACTCCTGTTGTTGACTTAACAAATTGACACTCTCGTTTAAGGTGTCAGCATTCTCCCTAGGCTCTATGCCGCCACTGTGGCATAATAGGTTAAGCCTCTGCCTGTGGTGCCAACATCCCATATGGGCACCAGTTTGAGTCCTGGCTGTTACACTTCCAATCCAGCTAATGGCCTGGGAAAGCAGTGGAAGATGGCCTAAGGGCTTGGGCACCTGCACTCACTTGGGAGAACTTGAAGAAGCTCCTAGCTCCTGGCTCCTGGTTTCAGATTGGCCCAGCTCCAGCCATTATGGTCATTTGGGGAATGAACCTGCAGATGGAAGACCTCTCAGTCTCTCCCTCTCTCTGTCTGTAACTCTGCCTCTTAAATAAAAGAATAAATCTTTACAAAAATGTAGTTGGGGGGCTGGCACTGTGGTGTATGGGGTAAAGCCACCACCTGCAGTGCCAGAATCCCATACAGGCACAGGTTTAAGTCCTGGCTGCTCCACTTCCGATCCTGCTCTCTGCTGTGGCCTGGGAAAGCAGTGGAAGATGGCCCAAGTCCTTGGGCCCCTGCACTCACATGGGGGACCTGGAAGAAGCTCCTGGCTCCTGGATTCAGATTGGCATGGTTCTGGTTGTTGCAGCTATCTGGGGAGTGAACCAGTGGATGGAAGACACTCTCTCTCTCTCTCTCTCTCTCTCTCTCTCTCTCTCTGTCTTCCTCCATCCCTCGCTCTGCCTGTGCTTCTCTGTATCTCTGCCTTCCAAATAAATAAATAAATATTTAAAAAATGTAGTTGGTAACTTAGAAGGAGAACTGGCATGTACACACAGACTGCACAGCCATGACTGCTGAATGCACATGGGACCACAGGTCTCATGTACTGTCCTCTGTATTTAAAACTTCGGCATATGTGGGTTCAACCAATTGTGTTCAAAACTATCAGAAAAGATTGCATAAGTACTGAACAAGCATAGACTTATTTTTTCTTGTCACCATGACATTTACATTGCATAGAGATGATTATAGTATTTGGGAGTATTATGTAGGTTACATGCAAATACTCTATGATTCCATAAAAAGGCACTTTAACATCTGCAGATCCTGTATCTGCCAAGGGTCCTGGAATCAATCCCTAGCAGATACCGAGGGATGCCTGCATGCTTTATTGTAATGGCCCAGCACTGAGGCTCTCTGCATGCCTTACTGCAAAAATGAAGCAAGCCAGAAAGGAATCAGTGTTCCACTCAGTTTCAAAGGCCTGGAGGTTTCAGGTTTTTATATCATTTACTGAAGTCAAGGAGGGTGCATATTGACATGAAAATGATTTTTACACCATGCAGAGAATCTGGGGAGAAATATCACATAAGAAATGGAGAAATGAAAAGGAAGTATTGGAAGAAGGTGTGGGGATGCGAACATGCCTTCCTCAAAACATGTCAGGATATAAATTACAGTTTTCTGGGACCCATATACTTGTATCATAGGTACTGCTGCCCTACTTTTAGGAGTCCCACATCTAAGATAGACAAGAGGTTGGAATAGCAAAGTCAAAAAGTCAGGGAATGAAGGTGAGGTGGCCTGAGATAAGTCCCCACACTTCAGTGGCCTGGAATAATGTTTAACTTTTCTCATGGCCATCAGAGAAAGAGAAAGATAGCAAGTGGCCTAGTGAAGCTGGTGAAACACAACTTCATGACTCTGGCTGATGGGTGCCACAAGTCTCATAAGCTTCCAGAAGAGGTAGGCTCAGCAGCCAAAGGCCAACAGCAGGAAGAATACATCAAACCTCAGTAGGGCCCAGAAAGGTCAGGTGACTGCTATTGACTGGACATGCACCTATTCCTGCACCCTCCAATTTAAGTGGGTAATGAGACTCCTATATTAATGGACTTAATAATAAAGAAACTAAGTTTTAAACCATAAGTGTCTCAAATAGGCTAGATTAAAGATTTCCACTGTTGAGCTGGAAGTTCCAGTTTTGCATAACTGAATTTAGCTGGGAAATTAGTATTCATTATTTATTTAGTGTACCTACTGTCTAAATTTTGAGCAACTTGAGGGCAGAGGCCAATTTTAATGGGTTGATAAGGATCCTTAAAATACTATTTTGTTCTCAAGGTCTACTAAAATGAAACAAGGGAAATTAAAATAATATAATACATTGAATTAATGTGAAATATTAAATAATTAAACTTAAACTAAGCTAACTCTAAATAACTAAAACCATTCATTTGTGAACTGGTTTATTGTTCCCTGTTCTAGTAAATAAATTGCTACCACGTAAATACACTCTTAAGCTCTTTATTTTCTTAAGAATCCAGTCTCACTTCTCCTGATAGCAAGTAAGCTTCTGTGATCATTTCTTGGATACTTCCATTTTCCTATCTTTGTCAAACTGTTGTTTGTAGATTAGAGTCACCTACATACCTCATCCATTTCCTAGAACAGGAAAAAAAAACCTTATCAGAAATACATAGAGCTAGAAAAAAAGTCAAAAGAGAAAATCATACATGAGGAAAAGGATCTAACAAAAGGAAGGCACAGTCATACCTTGTTATAAGGATGCTCATAAAAATGTACATGTACTATAACATGACTCTTCTGTCATCATTAAGAAACAGGTGTCACATGAAGAGAAATGGATTTTGCATGAAAAGAATGGAAACAAAAGGGAAAAGAACTGAATTCCCTATCAACTTTGATATCTTGTTATTCTTTAAAATCTTAATTTTAAGGGCAATTTTTAGAAAACATTAGAACTTCATTGTCCGCATGAATGGTTAATTCAAAGACAACTTTCACATTTTTTACCCACACATAAGAAAGACCTTCAAAATCCTACTTAAACCACTGAAGGGTGTTTCCAAAGCATCATCACACAGGTTTCCTAAAACATTTCTTGGGGCCGGCGCCGCGGCTCAACAGGCTAATCCTCTGCCTTGCGGCGCCAGCACACCGGTTCTAGTCCCGGTCGGGGCACCAGATTCTGTCCCGGTTGCCCCTCTTCCAGGCCAGCTCTCTGCTTTGGCCCAGGAGTGCAGTGGAGGATGGCCCAAGCACCTGGCTCCTGGCTTTGGATCAGCGCGGTGTGCCGGCCGCAGCGCGCCGGCCGCAGTGGCCATTGGAGGGTGAACCAACGACAAAAGGAAGACCTTTTTCTCTCTCTCTCTCTCTCACTGTCCACTCTGCCTGTCCAAAAAAAAAAGTTTATTGCAGAATTTATTTATTTTTATAAGATTTATATTTTATTTATTTTACTTTACTTGAAGTGGGGGGCGGGTGAAGAGAGAAACTAAGAGAGAGCTGCCATCCACTGGTTCACTCCCAGATTTCCACAGCAATCAGAGTTGGGCCACGCTGTACCCAGGAGCCTGGAACTCCATCCACAGGTCTACCATGTGGGTGGCAGGGTCCCAAGCACTTGATCTACCATCTACTTTATGGGTGGGGAACACCAACCTACAGTGCATACGAGGATCATGAAATCATTTGGTCTGGTCCTAACAAGGCAACTGCGAGTGATACTCAAAATTAAATAAATGTAGGAGCTTTTCTGATAGCAACATAAATTTATACTAAGTAACTCATAAAAATGTAACTTTTGGGAAAATAGAGAATATCCATTACAGGACAGACAGGACACGTACGAGTACGTGATGAGACAGACACATATACTTCTCACTATTGCCAGCAGTTCACCTGCCTGTATGACAATGACTCAGAGGACAGTTAGTGCCAGGCAGGCTTGGAGTGTACATGTTGCGCATGTGTTAACACACTAGGATGAAACTATGTCCATTTGGTAATGCAATAAGGTGGTTCCTTGCCATGCCAATGACCTTGCTTCTGATGATTGACAGATGATGTTTTCAACTTCTTTGTTGACACAGACAATAACTCTGATCCAACCTTTATCCATGCATCCATGATTAACAATAGTAGCAAAAACTAAATCTAAAATGAAGATTAAAGAAATTACAGTACATGGAAAAATCTCAAGTCAATGATATTAATATTGAATGTGTTCCAAATCCAAGATGCATAATTAGAACAGCAATCAAAACAAAGTATTCATGTTGCTGGGTATACACACATTGGATAGTTATCAACACTTAAGAGGTGTGACATTCTACAAATGGCGATACAAACTAACAAAAAGTTAATGATAAGTGTTGATCTTTCCAAGAGGAATGGAAGATGGTTAATTCGTTGTTGAACTGAATGACAAACCTGATGTGGGCAATGAATATATTAATTTCTTGTTGAAGTTCTTGTCTCCTGCAGAAGTAAATCCCTAAGTGCAGATTAGTATTGTGTGCAAATAGGAACAGCACTTATGTAATAGTGAGGGAATAAACACACATTCATTTGCCTGGGTGGGACATAGAGGAATACCCAACATGAATGGGCCAAAGAGTGGCCGATAAATGAGATACAGAAAAAAAATGCTAAAAATGGTACCTCTAAGCCAGAGTGTGAGAGATCCATCCGAGAGTGGCAGAGGTCTAAAACTGGTCCAAAGTGTCATGAAACTTCTCTGCTGCCCTCTGCCTCTTTTTTTATGAGAAAGAGGGTGCTACTTCTAAATCACATATACAAATGGGGTTGGGTGTGAGCCCGTGGCCTGGTCCTGGATGCCTCATGTGCTTCCTAAGAAGGTGGGTGTATCATACCAATGGTTAAAGAGATAGCATCACTTTGCAGGGATGCAATAGTTCTAGCTGGCCTCAGCTTTAACTGCCTAATTATGCCATATCACACCTGCATGCCTAGTTCACATTAGCTGTAATGCAAAAAGCCAATCTGGAGCGTCATTACTGCTGAAATCATGCTAAATTCAATGAATTTGGAGGCCAAATGCATCTGGATAGAGTCAGTACTGTCAGCCACATTTGGAGTTTTCACCAGGCTTCCTGACAGAGATGTTGTTATTCAGGTGCGTTTTCTGTTGAACAAGTTAATCTCAAAGAAGCTGAGGCCTCATGCAGGGGGAGAAATTGTGAAAGTGCACAGTGGCTGCTATAGAGTTGTTAGCACGAAAATAAAATTATTTCAGAGTGTAGGTGAGTCTTGGAGAGCCATCTTAGATTGGATTATTGACAATATAAGATATTTAGAAAAACACTGTATGATTGTGGAGATTTCCAAGTTTTCTCTTTGGCTTGTGATGAGACAACAGACATAACAAGCACTGCCCGGCTGGCCATTTTCATTTGTGGGATTATTACAGTTTGACACATGAGAGGAACTGCTATTTCTGAAAGCATGTATGCCACTGCAAGAGGTGAGGACTTGTGTGAGAGACTTGTTTTATCAATGAAAAAACTCGAGATAACATTTGAAAAATGGCCTTACAATACAAGGAGCTCTAGATCTACTGCCTCCCAGGATGCCCATTAGCAGGAAGCTGGATTGGAAGCCCAGGAGTAGGGACTCAAAACAGGCACTCTGAAATGGGATCTAGATGTCCCAAATGGCATCTTAATTGCTGTGCCAAACACTCATCTCCAGATTTATTGTTAAGGATGGCTTGCAAAATTTTGAGCATGAAATTTGAGCATTAATCAGCTGGTATTTGAGAGACAATTTAAAGGAGCTATGCAGGAATATCCTGCTTTGTAGGTTTTTGTCCTATTAAAAAAATACTACATAGGTTGGACCCTAAATAGAAGTAGCACTTCATTACAAAAGAAAAAAAGGAACAAAATTTAAAAATGACAGAATCATTGTAGTTTTCAGCAAATAGAATAGATTTCAGAGAAGACAGAAAAGACAGTAATTTATGGTGCTTTTTTTAACTTTGCCTTTGAAATTGAATATTAATGGTATCCTGTTTAGGCGAGATGTACATGTATTTTCTAGTTGTGAGAATAGAAAGATTCTCTATACTCAGAAATATAAAAAATTATGATATAAATGTGAACCATAGGACCAGACTGCCATCATTGGTATCCTTTCTTCTCTGATTTCTTTTTTTTTTTTTTTTTTTTTTTTGGACAGGCAGAGTGGACAGTGAGAGAGAGACAGAGAGAAAGGTCTTCCTTTGCCGTTGGTTCACCCTCCAATGGCCGCTGCGGCCGGCGCGCTGCGACCGGTGCACTGCGCTGATCCGATGGCAGGAGCCAGGTGCTTCTCCTGGTCTCCCATGGGGTGCAGGGCCCAAGCACTTGGGCCATCCTCCACTGCACTTCCTGGCCACAGCAGAGAGCTGGCCTGGAAGAGGGGCAACCAGGACAGAATCCGGTGCCCCGACCAGGACTAGAACCCGGTGTGCTGGCGCCGCAAGGTGGATGATTAGCCTATTGAGCCACGGCGCCAGCCCTCTGATTTCTAATGGTATGATCTAAACAAGTGAAATAATCTCTGAGTTTCCTTTTGTATAAAATGAGGATACTACTGTATTTGCCTCTGAAACCAAGCCCCTATACACTGGATTGATATAGACACTAGATATTATGAGACCCTAGGCTCCCAGTCGCTGTCTCTTTTCTTACCTTAGTTTATTTGCAGATCAACCTTTTACTAAATTAACTCACTGAAGTGAGGGAGTGATCAGCCAGTTCCACCGGGTCTCTGACCACAAGACTCATTAGGTCATTTATCTCCTCCATAGATAACATTTTGATGTTAAAGTCTTGAGGATTTTTCTAGGAAACCCAGGTCCTGAGCAAAAAGTAACTACCACCTGATTGACCGGCCATAGCCCACATTTTCATCATCATAAAGAGCATCATATTGCTGCCCAATCAAAGGAGGGACATGAGCTGAATATGTACCTCTCAACCCCAACTTCAATCTATAGGAAACTATCCCTAACTTCTTGAGGAGTCATAATGAAATGATAGCTGCGCAGCTCTTTGATCTTTGCTCTGCAAAGAAATACCTACTTTTTTCTTCCACCCAGATGTCAGTGATTGGCTTGCTGCATAACAGGTAAGCAAAGCCAGGTTTTGGGGGATTCTACAACACCCCAAAGAGTTGTAAGGGTTAAATGAGTTAGCAAATGTACAGCAGTTAGAACAGAGCTTGGCACATTGTAACACTCAACAATGCTAATTATTTTAGATAATTACTGATGGTTGGGTTTTATCATTACAGTCTAGAAATAATCACCATACTCAGTTTGTCTTGCTTATTTCCAAAAAGGAAGGTTTAAGATCAGAACTCTGATATCTATGTCATCTACCCTGCAAGGAGTCAAATGGTATTGAATTGGTTTATATCTAATAATTGGGTACAGTAAGACAAATCACTTATTTACCCCAGGGTACAGAAAACTTATTTCAAAAAGTAGGTATATATACTGTAGGTTCCAAAATTAATCATCCTGTTAATGAATTATTAGAACTGGTTTCCTGTTGTTCTGAGTGATGTTTGGCAATTCCTGCCCCAGACTTTCCAAGCTAAAATTCCATATAGATCTAGAGACTTGAGGCTTTGACTATTTATCCATTTGTAGCTTGAAACCAACCCTGTTGGCAGAGAAAATTGCTGGCACCATTTGTAAGTAATCTCTTGGCCATTCAAGTGAGGTGGCCCTTTGTTCAGATGTGTTTTGATTAGACTTTTCATAGGAAAATGTTAGCCTAACTTAACTTTCTGCTTAGTTGGTTGCTAAATAAGTAACAGAGCATTTGCACTGAATACTTTCTTTGAGGAAATGTTCTTTGAACTCTTTGATGACCAATTGTTATGGAAATAAAGCAAAGATTTGTGATAATATTTATGGAATACTACCTAAAGGAAATGAGGTCTTCAAGATATTTCCATATTTTCTTCTTACATCAAGCAACGCTAGCAAGAGTGGTGTGTTAATGTTATAAGGTTTATGTCATTATTAAACTAATTTTATTGAATAATGTCTCAATTTATATTTTCATCCAATTTTTTTTTTGACAGGCAGAGTTAGACAATGAGAGAGAGAGAGACAGAGAGAAAGGTCTTCCTTTTCTGTTGGTTCACCCCCCAAATGGCCACTACGGCCAGTGCGTTTCTTCCTGGTCTCCCATGTGGGTGCAGGGCCCAAGGACTTGGGCCATCTTCCGCTGTACTCCCAGGCCACAGCAGAGAGCTGGACTGGAACAGGAGCAACCGGGACAGAATCCAGCACCCCAACTGGGACTAGAACCCAGAGTGCTGGCACCACTGGTGGAGGATTAGCCAAGTGAGCTGCAGCGCTGGCCTCATCTAATATTGATAGGCAGTGTAGAAATATGTATTCAGAATTCATCATTATAAGCATGGTAACTGCATTGTGAAAGATGTTACTCACTACAAAAAGGAGAGAGCTGGATAAATTACTCTGAAGTTTCTCAGAATAATACTTCCATTGTAACAGTTATTTTAAAATTTTATTCTGGTTCCTTTTTCCTTTTTCTACTAGGAATCTTGTTCCTAGCAACTTTAAAGGTGCTTTCTACCTTCTTTTTTTTTTTTTAACTTTTTTTCTTTCTCTCTTGTGGTGTATAATTTTCCTTTTTCCCAGATTTGAGGTATATTTGGGAAATGAAAATTTTAAATATTCAAGATATACCAAGGTACGGTTTTATATATGTGGACATTGTGCAATGACTACTATAGTCAAATTAACACGTCCATCACGATAAATACTTATTCTTTCTGGGTAAACTATAAGTAAACATACAATATTATTAACTAAAGTCACATGTTATGCATTAAATTCCCTGAACTTATTCATCTTATAACAAGTTTATTAAGGTTGACAATGTGTGTACACAAAGAAAATGCTTATATTTGTGTGACATTCTAGGTCCATTTGTGCTGCTTCAAGAAAATATGTGGGACTAAGAAATTCATGAAGAACAGAAATTTACTTTCTTATAGTTCTGGAAGTTGAGAAGGCCAGGTTCAAGGCTCTGCATGTTTGGTTTTCTGGCGAGGCCTGCTCTGTTTTTAAGATAGTGCCTTGTTCTTTTATTTGCTAGAAAGGAGGTATACTGTGTCCTCACACCACAGGGGGGCAGAAAGGGAAGAGGGAGTAAAGGCTGCCTGAATTCTCTTATGTCACGGCCATATTCCATTCATGAAGGAGAAATCCTTATGACCTAATGAGCCTTTAATGGTCCCATCTCTTATTATTATCACATTGACCACTAAATTTCAGCACATAAATTTTGGATCTGATACCTTCCAACCATATCAAACACCCAGGGAAAGAAATTAAGGCTGAAACAACCAGCCCAGTATTGCATTACCCAACCACCATCTGGCTTTCCTGAAAGTGGAGAGATGAGTATGTTTGTGCACCTGAAAACTATTGATAGTGTACCATTTAGAAAATTCTGTGTGATGGCATGCATTTATACAAGTATCATGCCCTTTCATATTGTATACATGATTGAAATCATTCTTAAAAGCCTTGTGAAAGAAGACATAGAATAAAAAACAAAATTAAATAATAAGATGGTTGTTCAGAAGTAGAGGAGAAAGAGAATCCAGAGTGCCAAGATTATAGAAATGCTGAATAGAGCTTTAGCAGGGTTTATGCTGTCAGCATTTTGCAGAGGTCTCCAAATGGAGAGGAAGCTTCTTGGTTACCTGCCCTATAAAAGTGACTTTGAGCTTAATGCCAGGACAAAAGCTAGCAAATCTCTGAATCGTAGGGTCCAAGATATGGCAATGACAGATCCCAGTCCTTATTAGCAGGGAAAAGATTTGGTACATAAAGAAGCAGATTTTCAGAAACTGCAAAACACATGGAGAAATACAAATTGTATGCTTGCTATTTAAGGCATGACTCAATAAAAATTGTAGGTGAGTTGTTTAAGAAGGAACTAGAAACTGAAATCCACTGTAAATAATTTGAAATTAACTTTGACATCTATATTTAAATCAACATATATATATATTTATGTAGTATTCAACATATAGTGCTCTTTTAGTCATGAGAAGTTATTTTTGTTGTTGTTACCTTCCATTAAGTCAAAAACTGAAGGATCTCTTAACTATTATTAGTGTTGGCTGACTAATGGTGTAGCCTTCATTCTTTCAAACAGGATGCTTGAACCTAGAATGGAACAAAATCAGGTGGCTTGGACTCCCTAGAAGATGCTGTTATAGCAAGGCTGTTAGTAGGACTGTCTAGTTTTTTTTTTTTTTTTGACAGATAGAGTTACAGCCAGTGAGAGAGAGAGACAGATAGAAAGGTATTCCATCTGCTGGTTCACTCCCCAAATGGCCGCAATGGCCAGAGCTGCGCTGATCCGAAGCCAGGAGCCAGGTGCTTCTTCCCAGTCTCCCATGCGGGTGCAGAGGCCCAAGGGCTTGGGCCATCCTCCACTGCTTTCCCGGGCTGCAGCAGAGAGCTGGACTGGAAGAGGAGCAACTGGGACCAGAACCTGGCTGCCCATATGGGACGCCGGCGCCACAGGTGGAGGATTAACCTTGTGCAACACAGCGCCGGCCCCTCTAGGTTTTTTTTTAAAATATTTATTTATTTGTTTGAAAGGCAGAGTTAGAGAGGCAGAGGCAGAGAGAGATCTTCCATCCACTGATTCACTCCCCAGATGACCGCAATGGCTGAAACTAGGCTGATCATGATCCAGGAGCTTCTTACAAGTCTTCCACATGAGTGCAGGGGCCCAAGGACTTGGGCCATCTTGAACTGCTTTCACAGGCCATAGCAGAGAGCTGGATCAGAAATGGAGCATCTGTGTGTAGAACTGGTGCCCATATGGGATGCCTGCACTGCAGTGGCAGCTTTACCGGCCATGCCACAGTGCTGGCTCCAGGACTTTCTTGTTTTAAAGTGTCTATAATAGATCTCCAGATCTTACTCCTACACCTCTTCTATGAACAATTTTTTATCTCAGTTGATGATATTTGCATATTTCCATTTGCTCAGATCCCAAATTATGGAGTCTGTTGGACTGTTATCTTTATTCTGGATTTTATACTCAATCCATCAGGAAACTTCATTGGTTCACATGAAAAATATAACCACTTTCCCTTGCTTCTCCCATTGCTACCCTAGTCCAGACTATGCTTACCTGATTTATTGTAATAACCCCAGATATATCTCCTTGTTGCCATTCTTGGCTACTTCCCTTTAAAATTATTTAAAGTCATTGTTTATTTTCATTTTAATTTAAAGAGAGAGAGAGTCAATGAGAGAGAGAGAGAGAGACAGAGCGTGAGAGAGAGAGAGAGAGAGAGAGAGAGAGAGAGAGAGATTAATCTCTGATGCACGGGTTTACTTCCTAAATGCCTGTAATACCCAGCAATGGGCAGGCCAAAGTCAGAAGCCCAGACTCTATCTGATCTTTCAGATGGGTGGCAGGAACCCAAGTACTTAAGCCACCACCTGCTGCCTCCAAGGTTGTGCGCTAGCAGGAAGCTGGAATCAGAAGCAGAGCCAGTCTCAAACCCATGCACTCTGATATGGGACATGGGTACCCAAGTGGTATCTCAGTGTCTGCACCAAATGCCCCCACGATGTTTTTTGCCCCTCTACAATCAATTTTCAATGTAAGGGACAGAGTGATTCTTTAACATGGGAGTTAGATTATGTCACCTTTGATTTATTGTTTATTTGTGTGGATTATATAAAGAGCATGGATCCTTATCAGTTGTGTTCATTTATATTTTACAAGCTCTTAGAACAGTGCCTTGGCCCATGATGGAGCAAATTAATATTTGTTCCTACAAGGAAGCACTGATAGAGAAAATAACTTAATCACTCAGTATCTCATAAACAGTAGCAGAGTTTTATTCAGGTCCTTGAACTCAATTCTGGCCCTCTTTTCACTATCCCTGTGCTGCCTCCTAGGTAGGTTGGCCGAATCCTCAAGGTGAAAGAAGTCTGAGTTCACTTCATGGTTCTGCCCTGAAGCAGGCAGAATCTGAAGACAACAACTTTTCACTTTCAGATGGCATTCAATCTAATGCTTAGAGTCCGTTGTAGAGCCAGATAAGTCCAATGATGCTACCCAAATGTTTCCAAGGTCTTCAATATCAGCAAATTTGACTAAAAAGTTATTTGAATGTTTAGTCAGAAAAGGGAGGCTGTCAACTGTAATAATCTGCTTCTTAGATTCCGAGGTATAGCCAGATCTAGTAACCTTATTAAGTGAGACAGTTCTTCCCAGGGCTGGTTGCTAACTGGTGACCTTTGGCTCAATTGATGCCCACAATGGTGATATATGAAAATGTACTGGGTAAAACTGGATGTGATATCTATTTATGTACTTATTTATTTATTTACTTTCTGTCTTTGTTTTGTGAAATCAAACCCACATCCAAATGTGTGATGCTTTAGGGGTTATAACAAATCTTTGTATAGTTTTTCAGTCTCTTTAAGTTAGAACTCACTGTGCATATATATTTGGGCAAGTATGTATACTTATTCTTTTACCTCAAATACAATGAGTTTTTGTTTCAAAATATACTTTTCCAGTTCCTTTACTCAAGCCAAGTCAATTTCTTTCTTACTCTTCTGTTTCTTGATTGTCCCCTCTTCCCCTTTTTTGTTCTTGCATACCTTCCTCCCTCTCTGCCTTTCCTCCCTTTACTTCCTTCTCTTCCTTTCTGTCTTTCTCCTTTGCTCATACTGTTTTCCTCATAAAAGGCCCTCCTCTTCCTTTTCTGGCAATCCAAATACATCACTAGCTAAAGATGCAGATCACCTAATGAGAAGCCTTTTCTGGCTGTCATACTCAAATCATAGTATTATTTTTTTTATTCTAGAAGTTTCCAATGATTCTCCTTGCTGCTATAAGTATTTTACTGCTTATAGTCTCATTCTTTTCTCTTTAGTCATCATTTTATAATCACATGGTTTTTTGCACTCTTTGGATTATCAAATTCTTGAGTGCAGTGGCTTTGACTTCTATAGTCCTTAGATTTTCCTTTTTACATATTAGTGCAGGTCCCTCAGAAATTGTGTTTCCTATTGTGTATTTGTTCTTAACAAACACAGTGCTTAAAGCAACCATTTTATTTTATCTTCATTTTGGAGGGTATGTACTCAACTATAACTTGACTGAGTGGTTTTTTCCTTGTGACTGATTTGATCAATAGAAAAATAGGGCTGAAGTGTGATCATATATAGGAAGAATGATTACCCCAAGATAACCACACTGTAAGAAGCCCATGTGGAAAGGCTCTGGGTGATGAGATGCCATCTGGAAAGAGATAGGCCAGGGAATACCAAGGAACCTGATAGTGGATGAAGAAGACATTTTGGAAGAACACCCTGCAGCCCTAGTTGTCCCAGGTGACATCAAAGTTAGGGAGTAGAGAAAAGTCTTCAGACCTTGATGGATGTGACAAGGTCACATGGCAGATAAGCATATAGATTAGGAGTTATTGTTAAGGCCATTGTTGAAAATGTAACTCAGTTGGCAAGGAAATTCTATGGTTTTATTTAAGAATATATTTGAATAAACTGCAAAATATATAAACTGAAGACTCAAAAATTAGAGTGTCTAAAAGAACACCATTTTAGATCAACCAAACCATGGAGAAAACAATGTATAGAAAAAATTTTATTAAGAGGATTTGAACAATTAGGTTTTGATTTGTGGCCTGATGACTGAAATGGTGTATTTTCTTCTTTTGTTTATTTATTTGAAAGTCAGAATTGAGAGAGAGAGAGAGAGAGAGAGAGAGAGAGAGAGAGAATGAACCTTATATCTGCTGGTTCATTCTCCAAATGGCACAACAGCCAGGTCTGAGCCAAGCTGAAGCCAGGAGCCAGGGCTTCATCTGAGTCTCCCATGTGGTTTCAGCGCAAGGGCCCAAGCACATGGGCCATTCCCCTGCTTTCGTAGGCCATTAGCAGGCAGTTGAATTGGAAGTAGAGCAGCCAGGATATGAACCAGCACCCATATGGGATGCCAATGTTGCAGGTGGCAGCTTTACCCACTGTGCCACAATGCTGGCCGTTGAAATGATATTCTGTTGTTGTCATAGACTGTTCTTTGATTGGGTTGATTACAATAATCAATAGTTCTATCACAGAATCTCTTGTTGAGTAAAAGGTGATAAGGACACTATCTACTATGGTATTCCCTCTGTAAATGACCTAGACTTTAGTTGGAAGTTCAACTTAGTTAAAAAGTCACTCATGGCTCTTCCAGTTTATCTCCTCCATTTCAGTGATATTAATCTCAATCTTATATTATTATTATTAAATCAGCACATTAACTTATGAAATAATAAAAAAATGAACTTTGGTTTTTAGTCAGTTATTACTAAAATATATTTAAATATGTACTATGTTTAAAATGCTTGGTGTGCTGTATGGGATAAGTGGATGAATTTCAGTTAAACTGAATAAAATTCTAGTTTCTAAAATTTAAGATTACCATCCTCAAATGAGCATTAGGCTAGTCATTAAGATACTCACATCCCTCATCAAAGTACCTGGGTCTAGCTCTTGGCTCTGGGTTCCTACTGATGTATACCGTGAGAGATAACAGGTGATGACTCAGGTAATTTGGTTCCTGCCACCCAGTTGGTACACGTAGATTGTCTTCCAGGCTCTCAGCTTTGGCCCAAGGTCATCCCAGGCCATTTTAAGTATTTGTGTGTGGCATATCTTCTCTCTTTCACTCTCCCCTTCCTTCTCTCTCAAATACATAAAAGGCTTATGGTCCTGTGTGTGTGCATGCATTTGTATTTATGTGTATTAAGATTTGAGAAGGTTTCTGATGAGAACTAGACAGTCCATCTTAAATTTTTTTTGACACATCTTAAAGTTTTAAGGTGGAGCATTGTTATTATGTTATTCAGTACTAACCTTTGTTCATCTTATTTTCTCCCAGGACTACAGCAAAAGTATCTGGCATGTTTTATGTACTTGGTAGCTATTGAATACTCAACCATTTGGAGTAGAGTTTCTAAGAAAATGGAACTACTCCTGCTGTTAAACTAATACTGGTTTGATCAAACTGGGAATTTTCAGTCAATACAGAATGCTTCAACTTCCCAGAAACTTGAGGAAAAATTTTGGTCCTTAGCGTTGTTAGGCTCATTGCAGTTTGGGTGAATCTTGCACATGGGAGTCAACCGTCTCTCTTATTGATACTTACCTGAAGTCTGAGGAAATGCAGATGAAAAATCTTTTGCTAAGTCCTTGGAATCAAGTATCCTTCACTGAAACATTACTGGATATGGAATGAATCAGAAACATGTGGATTAAATTTCCCTGAAAATTTCTTTGGTAATAAAAATTAAAGGAAAAGTGTTTGGCTAGATGCATTGTGGGTGATGCCAAACCCAAATTGCTTGAAAAATGTGTGTGCTGGTTAGATAAACAAACAAATAAAAATATAAACACATTTTATTTCCCTCTTGCCTGGTAAAACCTCACACTTGCTGTAAAAATATCAGGTCAGTTTGAAGCCAGGTTTTATAAAAGATTTTGAGAAGTTTATGATTTTTCTCTTTGTCGCATCATTAGAGACAAGTAGCTACATAGATAAACCCTTCTGAGAATGTAAGTAAACAATGCTGATGCTTCCCAATAGAATTCGATGGATTGAATGAGCTAAGATGTATTTGTAAGATGTATTTTATTTCTGAATATTAACTGAAATTTTCATCTATGGTAGATTTCTTCAAAAAAGAAACAGCTGTTCAATTTAAGCTATTCCTGAAATATTCAAAAACTTGGACTTGATATACATATATGAAAAGAAGGATGGAATGCTTTCATTGTTCAAAGAATAAACTTGAAAGTAATTAGTCCCCCAAGTTACAGTTACTTAGTGGAAGGGAAGTATGTGAAGTTTAAAATAAACATTTTGATGGCTGCTACCATTCTTTTCATGCTTTACATAAAAAAAAAAAAAACCTTAAAAGCTGGCTAGTAAAGAGAACTGTGAGTATATGGTCCTTTAGACAAACATTGAGTATATATTCTCTTGTATAGAGCTCTGAAACTCAGAAAAAGATATCCAGAAAATAAGTGTGCTATAAAATATTCCTAAAATTGGCTCTCTCACTTTGGTGTGTGTAAATATCACTTGGAAATGTTATTTGTTTGTTTTTTTTCCCCAAAGAAACCTTTTATTTAAGGAATACAGACTTTATAAATTTCATAAGCACAACTTTAGGAATACAGTGATTCTTCCCACAATATCCGCCCTCCCACCCACTCTCCCACCCCTCCTTATTTATTTGTTTTTAATTTTTTATTTATTTTCACCTACTTGGAGGCAGGGAAACAGAGGAAGGGAGGAAGAGAGAGGGAGAGGGAGACGGAATGGGAGAGGGAGAGGGAGAGAGAAAGGATTATGTTATCTTCTTTCAGGTGATTCCCTCCCCAGTTGTCTGCAGTAGTCAGGACTGGGTCCGGCTGAAGTCAGGATCCTGGAACTCCACCCTGGTCTCCCATGTGTGTGGCAGGGACCCAAGTACTTCAGTCATCATTCACTGTCTCCTAGGATGCACTAGCAGGAAACTGGATTAAAAGTGGAGGAGCTGGGACTTGAGCTGGCATTCCCATATGGGATATGGATGTCCCAAGTGCAGCTTAACTGGCTGAGCCAAAATACCAGTCCTTGGAAATGTTATTTAACAATGTCTCCTTCCCTACCAGAGATTATGATTTGAATCAGGGCCCAGGAATCTGCATTTCCATATAAATTCAAGTTGATTCTGATGAACACTATCAAGGTAGCAAAACTGTAGAATTAGAAAACTGAAAAACACAAAAAGATTAATATTGAAAAGAATCAAGACATTTCGTTCTTAAGACATGGTGAGACATAGATTCAACTTATTGGACACCAGTTTCTATAGGTGCTATTTTCAGATTATAATGAGAAGTTTCCAGAAATGCATCTGCTCATTCAAGAAATATTTGTTTAATGCCAAATAAATTCTGCAAATATGAGAATGTAAGTCCATGCCCTCATTCATTTTACTTTGTAATTGAGAGGCAAATTCAATAGGAAGCAATAAATGAAGAGCTCATCAGTCAAGTAGTGAGAAGTGTTGAGGAGATAGACAAAGTGGGGATTGGGATAACATTTTTTTAAAAACTTTTATTTAGTAAATATAATTTCCAAAGTACAGTTTATGGACCACAATGGTTCCCCCCCCCCATAACTTCCCTCCCACCTGCACTCCTCCCATCTCCCGCTCTCTCTCCCATTCCATTCACATCAAGATTCATTTTCAATTATCTTTATATACAGAAGATCAATTTAGTATATATTAAGTAAAGATTTCATCAGTTTGCACCCACACAGAAACACAAAGTATAAGATACTGTTTGAGTACTAGTTATAGCATTAATTCACATTGGACAACACATTAAGGACAGAGATCCCACATGAGGAGTAAGTACACAGTGACTCCTGTTGTTGACTTTACAATTTGACACTCTTGTTTATGGCGTCAGAAATCTTCCTAGGCTCTAGTCATGAGTTTCCAAGGCTGTGGAAGCCTATTGAGTTCGCTGACTTTGATCTTATTAGACAAGGTCATAGTCAAAGTGGAAGTTCTTGCCTCCCTTCAGAGAAAGGTACCTCCTTCTTTGATGGCCCGTTCTTTCTACTGGGATCTCACTCTCAGAGATCTTTCATTTAGGTCCTCTTAGATGTACAATTTGGGACATGCTCATTCGGACTTTCCCCAAATGGTGGAGTTAGAAATGTGCCAGAAGATTCCAATACAATCCCATCAAGGTTGCATGTACCAATGCCATCTCACTAGTCCAAGTGATCAACTTCAGTTCACAGTTGATCACACTGATAGGTCTAAGAGTCAAAGGGATCACACAAACAAGGCTAGTGTCTGTGAATACTAACTGATAGAATAAAAAAGGGAGAGAACAATCCAACATGGGAAGCAGGATACACAGCAGACTCATAGAATGGCAGATGTCCTAAATAGCACTCAGAATCAGCCCTTAAGTCATTCGGATCTGGCTGAAGAGCCCATGAGAGTATTTTAGGCATGGAAAGCCAAGACACTGGCAAAAAAATTTTTAAGAAAGAATGGAAAGAAAAGACCTTGTTGAGAAGGTGACCTTTGGATGAAACAGTGTCAAGGAGAGCCTACAGGGTCAAAGCATCCAGGATGAAGGAACAATTGGAAAGGATTCAAGGTGGTAGCACCACTGACCTTGTAGCTAAAATGCAGTGGACTAGGAGAAGAGCAGGAAATCAGGTAAAGAGCTAAACAGAAGTTGGTTGGATTTCAATAGATTTTGGTTTCCCCTCTGAGTGAGTGGCATGGGGGGGGGGGCATTAGAGGGCTTCGAGCAAATATGAATCTCAAACAGACTGTTTCCACCATAAATGAAATAGATTTAAAATATTGACTCGATTACTCTATAGCAATTACACTTAGCCGTGTACAGTGTATGTAGGATGGATAGTGTTTACAGAGTAGAAGGAACTGGATAAAATGTGAAAATTTTGACCCTATCCTCAAAATGTATTAAGATATATAGGGATTATATACATTAACTAGTCCTTGAACAATTATTGTCCAAAATAGTCAATCTTTGCCTCAAAATTTTAGGATTTTATAAACATATAAATATTAATTATTTTCACTATGTATGAAGGAAGTGAGAATTTGGCCATGTTGATAGAAAGATATTTGAAACCCATGAATTAAAGTAGAATGTATACATCTATGGTTAATGAAATCTTCCATTTTTATTTTCTTAAGATTTACAGTTTTAAATAAATTTCATTAATACTTGATAAGTGACATTAAGAATAATAAGTCAGAATCAATAACTTTCCTAAGCTAGGGTAACCAAGAAGATGTAACAAGTCATATGAAATATTTGTGAATAACAAATCTTTACAAAATATTCATTATTTAGTCTCTAGTAAATTATAGCTGATATTTCTTATGATAGAGTATACATATAGAAGTATTTGTTTTTTAGTTTTCTAAGATGTAGGTGGACTCAGAGGAGACATGATGGTGCTTTAAGTTAATAGGTGGTGCTAATGTTGGAATGAAAGTCAATATAAAAATAAGAACCGGTGACAGAGCTTGGCTAAATAAGGACTTTTTATGTGTTTTGATAGAAAAGATGTAGTCATTTATTTAAAATCAGAGTTACAGAGACTGAAGGAAAGATAGAGAGAGGAAGAGGGAGAAGGAGAGGGAGAGAGGGAGACAGAGAGATTGAGATTCTTTCTGCTGGTTCACTTCCGGAATGGCTGACATGGCCAGGGCTGGACCAGGCCAAAGCTAGCAACCCTGAACTCCATATGGGTCTCCTACTGTGTGTATGTGGAGGGGGGGTGAGGGTGGGGGTGGGGATGGGACAAGCACTTGGGCCATCTTCTGCTGCCAGCATTACAGGCAGTGTCTTAATGTGCTGTGCTACAACTCTAGCCCCATAACAAGAACTCTTATATGTTGTCTTCCCTAGCAGCATCTTGATCTCATCTTCTTTGTAGCTAATTAATAATGGCAAGTAATTAGTATGACTGAATTTCTTTGTCAATAAACTGATGTCACTTATCACCAGAAAGATATCTTCCAATCTATTTTCATTACTGATACAAATCTTCTAGTCATTAACTCTTGGATTCTTTAATTCCACTTTACTTCTGTGTTAAATAGAATGATATTAAATATGCTTTCAGTATTTTATAGTGTCCTGGGTGTTTCCCTCATGAAGAAATATGGAATATTGAGGACATAGATATGTTTGCCCTGATTGGACTTTGTGTAATACATACATTTATAGAAGCATAGCATGGTATCTTAAAAAAGTATATAATTATTTGTCAATTAAAAATAAAATAAATAAAAAGAAATAAAATTTAGTGAAACTGACTTAACATTATACTAACTCAAAAGTACTAAAATAGAATTTAGTGTAATTTTACGAAGGGCCATAGAATAATAAGTAGTAATTATATGGGAAGCAAATATTAGACCTGAAAAGATGAGTTTTATTTTCCAGATGAGGAAATGAAGTTAATTGGCTTGTCACTTTCTTATAGCTAACCCATGTCAGAACTGGAACAAGTCCAGTTTACCTCACTTTCAGTGTCAGTTTCTGGAATGTTCTAAAATGTCCTTTAATAAGAGTTGTCTAAGAATTAGTGTATGAAAGTCATTAAACTAAGGACAAAGTAGTTTATCCAGTTTATCACATACATTAAATGTCAAATGGTGATATGGGGTGTTAGAATGAGAAGGATCCTTGGATAGCGTAGTTCAACTCTCATTTTTCGATAAGAAATGTGTTTTGTGATACTTTCATGATCCAGCTGCTTCCTGGCCTAGCTACTTTCTTCTTCAAGCTAGTAGTACTTTGTAACTCAGTGCTCTTCTATAAATCATGACATCCTGGATTTTCTTGACATGATTATTTGAACAATCATGTCTCGTTATTTTCACTGGTGTTAAAATAAAAAATATAGGTCTCTTATTTCTTGAAATCAGGTTTTCTAGTAACAGTCTCAAAATACTGACTGTGAGCCACTTTACTGCTTTGCTCACCAGCCATTTAGAACATAAACTTCTGGATTAGAAAAATAAAGAATTCAAAGAAAAAGAAGCAGTATTTGGTTAAGTTGGCCAGGCTTTCTTTTCTTCTTTAGTATTCAAGTAGACAATTTGTACAATTTCCTTTACTTTGATCTTAGCTGCCCACGTTAGCAAGTTGCAGGCACAAATTGCTTGCCCATCCATCTATCCAAAGACTTTGAAGGACATGGAAAAAAAAAATCCACCCTTTTGTGAAATTTCCAGACTGAAAGTTCTTACAGTTGTTGCTGCTGCTGACTTGGACCATGTGAGGCAGCTCCAGCCAGGGCTGCCCCCAAGCCACCCACTCTGCCAAACCTCCTGGTCTTGCCAGCATCATTTCCTGAATGATGAAGCTCCCCGTGTGTGTCCACTGGCATGCCTTGGAAATCAGGAACACCCAATCAGGAATCAATTAATGGGAGAGAATAACACAAGACAAAGTTTCTATTTTACTTGGAACTATGATAACCACAAAATGGCTCTGGGTATTTTGTGAATCAGATTTCTGTCAAACTCGTGTATTTTTTTTAATCTGGATACACTTCAGTGATTGTACTGTTCTTTGGTAAGAACTGTTTGATGTTCAGAAACCTTGAAGCCATTTAGACTACTTTCTTTCCCCCCTTTTCAAATAGAAGTTTGCATTTTGTCCACCACAAAAAGAGTGCAAATGCCAAGAGGTCTGAGCGTACTTTGAAAGTCCAAACCCACAAACTCTGATTGGCTTCTAAACTTGGCCAGACACACTCTCCAGGGCTCCAGACGTTACATCAAATGGGGCAGTATCATGTCATAATCAGGGCACATTACCTGAATTCAAATCCCTCTACTGAGACTTTCAGCCAATTGCCTCATTTTATTCAACCTCAGTTTACTTCATCTTCTAATGGGATAATAAAAGTGCCAAGTACTTTTTAACACTGTATGTGGGCCTTTGTGATCCTTACACACAATAAGCACTTTATGAGAAGATTGAGAGAACTAACTTTTTGGTGAGGCCTATTTGTATTTCTTTTGCTCTTTTTTTTTTTTTTTTTTTTTTTGACAGGCAGAGTTAGACAGTGAGAGAGAGAGAGACAGAGAGAAATGTCTTCCTTTTCCATTGGTTCACCCCACAAATGGCTGCTGTGGCTGGCGCACCGCGCCGACCCGAAGCCAGGAGCCAGGTGTTTCCTACTGGTCTCCCATGTGGTTGCAGGGCCCAAGCACTTGGGCCATAGCAGGGAGCTGGACTGGAAGAGGAGCAACCAGGACAGAACCAGAGCCCCAACCAGGACTAAAACCCGGAGTGCCAGCGCCGCAGGCGGAGGATTAGCCTAGTGAGCTGTGGCACCGGCCTCTCTTTCTCTTAAGTGTACTGAAATGATCATTACTAATAAAAGAGATTAAATAAGCAATTATATAATGTTATTGAGGATTAGTTTTAAAAATCATTAAAAAAGATTGTTAATGGATGTTACTTAAGCAGCAATTTCTATCCAACATATTGTAATAGTGCCATCATTTCTTTTCCTTTGTCTTTCATAGTTTAGTCCAAATTAAAGTTTTTCCTCACTTTCATTAAACCAAAATTGATATTCTTTTCCCATTTTCTTAGTCTCTATACCCAAGTGTATACATCAAGTGCATTTGGTATTGTTTTTGTTTTCTTTTTTAAAAAATTTCATTTTTTTTTATTTGAAAGATAGAATTACAGAAACAGAGAAAGAGAGAGAGAGAGATCTTCTATCCACTGGTTCACTTCCCAAGTTGACACACAGATGGAGCTGGGCAAATCTGAAGTCAGGAGCCAGGAACTTCCAGGTTTCCCACATGGGTGCAGGGGCCCAAGCCCTTGGTCCATTTCTGTGTTGCTTTCCCAGGCCCATTAGCAGGGAGCTGCATTGGAATTAGAGCAGCTAGGACAGAACCAGTACGAGGTACCAGTGCAACAGGCAGCAGCTTTACCTTCTACCCCACAGCACTGGCCCTGTTTTTGTTTGGTTTTAAGAACAATTTTCTGTGGGCCAACGCTGTGGCATAGTAGTTTGGGCTGACGTTGCAGCATAGTTGGTTAAGCCTGCACCTACAGTGCCATATTCCATATGCGTGCAGGTTCTTTTCTTGCCTGCTTCTTTTTGCTTATGGCCTGGGAAAGCAGCAGAAGGTGGCCCAAGTGCTTGGGCCCCTCACCCAGGTGAGAGACCTGGAAGAAGCTCCTGGCTCCTGGCTTTGGATTGGCCCCGCTCCAGCTGGGCCAATTGGGGAGTGAACCAGTGATTGCAGACCTCTCTTTCTCTGTGTCTCCCTCTCTCTGTCTGTAACTCTGCCTCTCAAATAAATAAATCTTTTTTAAAAAGAACTTTTTTTTTGGAGGAAATGTACTAATAGTTTCAAGAGATTAAAACAAATTGAAGTTGCAGAGACAAAAAAAGTAAGAGGAAAGAAAGAGGAATAAATCTAGAGATATCAAAAAAGTGAGCTAGAAATCCAGCTTTGAAAATTCCTGAAACTAACATACAGGAGAAATCAAACTGACTTAACATGTGAGTGCTTGTAAACTAGCTGGCAAAGTTCTAGTGGAATTCACATAGGTCCCAGTGATACATGAGTGTGTAGATATGGAATATTTTGTGAGAAACTCCACATAGGAACTCAAAAATATAATTGACTTCAACAGTGGCACTGCATTGTAGTGAGGATCAACAGGCAATCACTGAATGCTGTATTTACTTCCTAGGAATATTAATGTCTGTGCTTCCTGGAAGACTCTGACATGATGTGTGTCAAGTGAGCAAAAAAAAAAAAAACATAGGTAAATGAAATAGGTAAATGAATAAATAAGTAAGTGAGTTTTATAACCAAATAGTGTCAGCAGTAAAGTATAATTAAATTTACATTTGCATTACAAATAGAATGTTTGCATTACAAGTAGAATGTTCTGAGACATGTACTACTCTAATAAAAGCTGTGCTATTTGAATAGTATGAGACTAAGCACACTATTTTGACAGGTCAAGATGTTGGAACCTCTTGAATGACAGGAAAAATAAACCAAATGAGTTATTCTTTTCCACTGTCAGCTTGTGAGATAAGGGGAAAAGGAGAATAGTGAATTCACTCAATAAAGCATCACTACCTACTTTCTCCATCCTAGATGATACTGGACAGCCCAGAGAGGTGAAACAGGACAGGCATATAAATACCAATGTCCAGTGATGTCTCAAAGGGGAGAGTTGCTAGGCTAAAAGACCTAAGGGCCACATGTCTTGTCATAGCACAGCTCTCACCTAGGGATTGGTTAGGGCCCAGGTTATTATTAAACAAAACACACTTTCATGCTAGAAGGTGGCCACCTAGGAAGTCTCCCTCATAGAAAGTCACTGATCTCAAATTTCTAACTACACAAACCAAAACCCTTGAACAAGAAGAATCAACTGAGATTCGTCTCAGTTCCTTAATTTACAGCCATTTCTCTATTGGCAACAATTCAATTGTAATTATTTTAGGCTGAGTTTTCCTACAACAGATTGTGAGATGGAGATTAGTATGCAAGATATGTATTAGGAAGCACTTTGGAGATCAATATCAATAGAAGGGAGGGAAAGGAAGCAGGATTGTGGAAGAGAGAGAAGCTGGGATGTGATTTAGTTGCACTGAAGACCCCAGTATATTCTTTGGGGAACTCTGGAGCTGGCATGACACTTTAGAATTTGGGGAAGGACGAATGGGCTTCTATATCCCTGCAATGATTGGGATTGGATGTGGCTATTTAATGGGGGCTTCTTCTCCAAGTAGATGTGTTAGGCAAGGCAGATTTCTTCCATGGAGACAAACCTCCAAGAAGGCTTAATGCATAGGACCTTCTTCAGGCAGCACTGCCAGTAGTTGGGGAAATGAATCCCTTTTTCCAAAAGGGGAACCTGAGCACAACATTCCCCCAAAGCGCTCTCTATGTATATCTTGTAGTTTCCTTTTAATATCATTCAAATGAATAAAGAGCTATAAAAGTAACTTCATTCCACAAATGATATTAAATCAGGCAAAATATTATGCTTAGATGGAATCTTCATTGTATAATCACAGTTGAACCTTTAATTACTTCATGTGCCACATTTTATTTTGTTAGATGATTTTTATGCAAAATTCTTATACATGTTTAGTGGAAAAGTTGGGAGATATTTTTAAATTAGCTTTTAGATTTGGTCTACTATACTAGAATGAGGCATGGTGGTAGATTTATGTTTGTGGAAAAATTTTTCATTCCTGTGTTTCCACATTAAAAGATCTTTAGAGTTACAGTGGCTTTTATAACAACACAAGAGGATGTACCAAGGTGCACCAACTTAAAGTGTGCCAGGTTCCAAGTTTGTTATGATATAGATATTAGTATTTCTCAAGAGAATATTGTTTTCATAATATTCTGTGTTGATCCTTCTCAGATGTCTGTTTTATATATATATATATATATATATATATATATATATATCAACATACTTGGAGTTGGTCGACTTCATCTAACTGTGATTTTTATATAATGGTAGAATAGAGCATTTCAGAGTAGGAAGAGGAGGTGTTCCATTCTGGACAAAGTGAAACTATTCTCTGATTCATCATTATCTGAATACTGAAAGATAAGTAGGAGTTAACCCAGTAAAGATAGTAGCTGAAGGGGACTCTTGGGAAGAGCATTTCGTGCAAAATGTAAACATGTGTAAAGTCTTCAGTAGGAAACAGAAAATGAGGCTGAGGTTTATTTATTTCTCTCCTTAGTTTGACTCTTTGGTATCACGAGGTTTAATTAATTTGGAACATAAATGATAACATAGCCTGTGGGTTATTTTCTGTATTTCCTTAGATTTTGATGAAGTGTATGTGAATACTATTAATGAACTTTTGGTTTAAAGAAAATCTTGAAAATTTGGAATGCAATATAAAAGCAGCTGCTACTGCATATAATTTCAGTTAGGAGCTGCACTCTCCCCCATACTGTCTGAAAGGGATCTCCTATCCATTTATTACTCTGTCTGAATTCCTTCAATGAAACTTCATTTGGTCAGCTTTTGAAGATCTCTTGGTTTTATACGGAGTCATAATTTACAAAGCAGGTATACCTGAGGGACATAATCATTTAGCAGGAATTTAATTTTCATTCAGACAATGTAACATAGAGAACACAGCCATCATGAAAATGGAAAAAAAAATGGAACCCAAAGAGCTCTAGGATGGGGCTGGGAGGAAGGAGAGAAAGTAGGGAAACCAAGGCATCAGAGGAAGTTTTTGAAAGAGCATCAAAGGGTATAGAAGAAAAGATTTACCTTCTTGAGAATTTAACCTCAGGATTCAATTGCAAGGAAAATTTATCAGTGTTGCACAATGCTATTTCTCAAGTAGTTTTTTTCAACTTTCGCTCTTCCCCACACATTGTTCTCCCAGGGTTTGTATTGGGGGGCACTAACATGGAAGGGTGGGGAAGTCCCAGGAACATGTATACTCACCATGGGTGAACTTCATAGCCACCTTCCTTACAGAGATGGCAGGCAGATCATTGTATGGGTTTTGATGTTAAGACTTATGACACAGGTAGAGGCATGAACCATCATTTTTAAATTTATTTCCATGATGAAGCCTGAAGAGAAAACTGTATCAAACAAGCCCTTGTCCTTTATCCGTCAGCCTCTGGAGTTGACGGGGTGATTCATGCAGTGTGTTTTCCCTTACTTCCTGAATCACTGCAACTCAAAATATTTTATGTGCATTGCTCTAGGTATACCCATGACTCTTCCATCAGCCTAGTGTCTGCATTTTGATAGTCATATATTTTTAAGCAATATATTGATGAGTTCTAGAGTTTAAATACTTTCAGGCAGCTGTCGGGCAAATTGGTTTGATCGTGCAGATTCTGATGAGTTGCTATATGTTGTGTATTTTATGCATGTATTTCCCCTTTTATGTCGTTGCTTAGGGTGGGTTTTGGAATTCAACCTTGACTGTTAAAATGAATTTTGTTGTACTTTTGTTTCTTCAGTCTTCATTTTCATCATCTGTGACCTGAGGAATGACATGATAGATACTCCCAAAGGCTCTTCTGGTGCAGCTTGAGCTTGTTGTTCCGTGTACTAGACATTAGTAATAGTTCTGATGCTGGCTATCAGCATTTGTTGGAGTTCTTCGGTGAAGGTTTGATTTTGTGCTGTTTGAAGTTGTTCAGTAAACCTTTTCCACCACTCTGCATTCTGTGTGGGTATACTGGAAATGCTCCTTATTAAATGAAACATACAACCCAGACAGTGCTGTGGCACTTGAACTCACCTTCTCAAATCAGAGAGCAGTTAATAACATTATTGATATTGAAAGAGATTCGTAGGATATTTTGGCAGAGCAGGTTATGCTGCCTCTTGTGATGCCTGCATCTTATTATCAGGGTGCCTGGGTTTGAGTTTTGCCTCTACATCTGATGCAGCATCCAGCTAATGTGTACCCTGTGGGGCAGCAGGTGATAACTCAAGTACTTGGATCCTTGCCACTCAGATAGAAGACCCAGATGGAGTTCTGGGCTCCTGGCTTCAAGCTGGCCTGGCCGCCAGGTTGTGGACATTTGGGGAGTGAAGATCTCTGTTTTTTTTCTCCTTCTGCCACTCTGCCTTTCACATAAATGAAAATAAACATTAAAGCAAGGAAAAGAATGATTCAGTGAATCGTGTACTTCTTTGATTTCTTAGATAAATGGGATGTAAAAGATACAATGTAGAAATTTTAGTAAACACTCAAATCATTTGACCTGTTCAGCAAAATATAAACCACAATAATGGAACCTTATTGTCAGAACCATTGTCCAGTATTTATTAAGGTGGTAGTGCTATGTGAGACCCTGGCAAACTATAGTCTCCTTTCTAGAATTGTTTATTTCCAAGCAAGAGAACTGTTACTCAGTTTTGTGTGAGTCATTACAGTTTACAGCAGAGTTTGCAACTTTGTTGGATTAGAAGAACATTTAATCATATAAGAATTAATACTAATTTCTATGGAGGTGAATGTTGAGAAACCTATATAACTGTGAACTGAGCTATGTATAGCTCATATAAAGGTTGTATAGTTATGAAATGGCAGAATAAATATTCAGATCCAGATATTTATTGCTTTGGTTACAAATGATGCTACGTCTATAAAACACTGTTTTTCAGGAACAGAGACTAGACTCTCTGAGTAATAAAAATAACATAAGCAAGGCAAGAAGTTCAGCTATTAAAATATGGAAGATTTGCAAGTACTGTCCAGCTGAAGTTCTAGCTCTGCTCTGAACCCCACATGTGTGTGCAAGTGTGCTTTTTTTCTGTGTCTCAGTGTGAGGCCTGAGGCCTATCCACTGTCTATAGTTTCTAGTTACCAAAGAATTGGATAGGTCACTTCAGTATATGTGACAGATCATGGGATAAGCCTGATGTTAGGAGTTCCCAGGACATGGTTCTCTGTGCTTTTTCTGTCTCTGTAGATGGATATATCTACAGGCAGGCAGTGATTGGCATTTCTTGACCCCTCTCCAGCTCTCCAGTAGGATCTTAGGCATAGCTCTGTTCTTGGACATAAGAAATTCATTTGCTTACTCACAGGGGTAGGAAACGTCTGGCCTGTGGGCTGTATAAAGACCATGAAATTATTTGGTGCAGTCCTACCAAGGCAATTGCAGGTGGGACTCAGAATTCAATAAATCTATAGCAGGCTAATTTTGTATGGCCTATGGATGATGTTATAAATATCCAAATGGCCCTTGGCAGAACAAAGGTTTCCCATCTCTGGTGGCGTGCCGTCAAATAATCAGCGTAATGTGGGAGTTGCTCAGGAAAACTTCATTGACTTGTGACAAGTAAAGGAGATGTTGGGAAGGAATAGTTTCGGCTCTTATAATAATAAGGATTAGGCGAGTGTCCATTATATGGAAAGACAGGGAGCAGGAGGACCATTCCTGATTGCACTGTACATCTTTATAGATCATATGTTTGAAGATCTCTCAGACTGGTTTCCTCCAGCCTTCCTGGTTTGTGCTGATCTAGTCCTCTGGGAGTACAGTGTTGCAAGATAACTTTTCAGTATCATCTGAAAAACAAATTCAAAAAAGCAAACTGTTTCAGATTCTCTTCCTGTGTTCCAGTGACTCCTTTTTGCCTAAATCCTTGGTTCTAGATTACAACTTCTGCTAGAAAAAAGCTGAAGCTCTAGAATTAAAGGAGACCTCATAGTCTAACCCTCATTTTCTGGAGGGCAATTTTCCATATGTGTTCATGCTCCTTTAATTTGAAACTATATTTTTTTGTAACATTGTTCAAAACATTATAGAAACATATTTTTGTGGAAAACCTGCTTCAGCTGAATCTTCTAAATGTCTGTGCATCATTTACATATGGATTATTTTAGTCTTTGTGGGAGAAATAAAAAAAGCAGGAAAGAATTGTTGGAATCAGACAGAAGATGATACTTCCTTTTGCTGCTACTGTTGATCCTCCTCATCCTCCTTTTTTAAAATCAGTTTCTTAAAAGCTAGTCTATCTGTCATAGGGATAGAGAGGATTATCTGTTTATGTTGCTATTATCAGTGGCATAGAATAGAAGCCATCAGTTTTTTGTCTTAAATTGACTTTAACACATTTGACTGTGTTAATGCATCTATGTTAGTGTTTCAAAATCTGATGTTTATTTTCATTTGCACTTTCTCTGAATTCTTTAGGTTTCTTTTGAAAATATATGGGATCTGTCTCATAATGGGTGCAAAAGAAGTGCTTACTGAGTGAATTTTCTTGCCATGCATATGTAGAATTTCCAGGAAATTAATACAACAGAGCAGCAGATAAACTGACACATGTACGACTGATAATCATTAGGAAAATTGTCCATGGTCTTCTTCTCTGACAGGTGGAGAGAAGGAAAGGAAACTGATGTTGATTAAAAATTTACCTGCAACTTTCACATGCAAGATAACATTTAAATCCTTAACAATTTGGAAAGAGAGATCTTCTCACATCATTATATATATATGAACAATTAGATTCCAAGAAGTTAATTTGCTTCGTGTCATAACCTTTATGGTAAACTGACATTAAAGTTCAGGTCTGTATTTTATCAGACTTGTATATATTTTCTCCACTAAATTGCAACTCAGATTTCAGTTAGTAGATTTGGCTTCCTAATTATACAATACATTCACAACAATCTATTTTGATAAATTATTAACTATTTTTTCCCTTTGCAATCCTTGTCTCATAGGGCATATTTTTTTTCTCTCCCCACTCCTCTCTCACAACCTTGCCTTCTTGGTGTCTGGTGTTTAGTAAGAGAAAGAAATTTGCCATCATGACATACTGATGTGATATTGTCGAATGGTCAATGTTAATAAGGTGAAGTGTTTGTGTTTCAGTTTGAAGAATCCAAAGGATCTAAATTTTTCTTCTTAAGCCCCTCCTCATGCCTGTTTATTGATGACCAAATCTGGATGGAGCTGGTGTCCAAGTGATTATGAGATTGTATAAAGCAGGAAATTTTCAGATGCCCAGTTGGGGTTGTTTGGATTTGTCTCAGAATAAACCCTGAGACAAAGCCATGGGTGTAAATAGTCTGCTTAGGAGGCAACTCCAAAAAATCACAGTGAAGCAGGGTAGGAAAAGGAGGGGGAAGGGCCAGTACAAGGTGCCTTAATGAACACATATTTGCTATGGGCCAGAGTCAATTCCACTGAGGACTCTGAGAACGTGACTGGGATGGAAAGGATGGGAGTTTATTCATCAGTTCTGTTTTGGATTGACTCATTTGCCCCAAGGATTTTTCATTTTCCCAAACATCTAAGTTGTACTTTGATAGGTCCTAGTCCATAATTCCTGCAAAGAAGTCTTGGGCAGGGTTCAGAGAGTTATATGTGGGGAATTGTCCATTTATGGTAAACTTTATTATAGTTGTGGATGAACTAGAGGGCCAAGGGATTTTGAAGCAGGATATAAACATTATCTGACACAGAGGAACTTACAGGAAACATGGGGAACTTACAGGAAAAGGGAAGAAGTGCTTTGTGCTACTCTGTAGACTCCATGCCTACATGGGATTGATTAGAGATAAGACAGCTCTAGAGAGAGGCTGTGTAGTAGTTTCAAACATGGACTCTGGCAGCAGCTCTGAGTTCAAATCACCTCTGTTACTTACTAACTGGGTGAATTTAGCCTAGATATTTAAATTCCTAGTGCTTGTCCTCCTACCTGTGTAAAATGAGAATGATAATAAAGCCTACTTCAAGTGCGTTGGTGTCAAGTTGACACAGGCCAACACATGTAAAGCATTTGCAACTGAACCAAGCATAAATTAAGCAAACACTTCTTACCTATGGTCATGAAGGAGACCTATATTGCCTTTTAAAATGTTATAAATGTGAAGCTGGACTTGGAAAAAAAATCTTCCTAGTTAATTCTTTAGCTAGAAAACTTTCTCTTATATCCCTTATCAAATTCTACTCTCAGATCCAGGACTTCACATATTTCTTAATCCAGTCAAATTTTGAATTCAACTTTTAAGGGACACAACGTTACAAAAGGACATAGTAAGTGGAGGTTTTAGAAACAATAAAGTACTGGTGTTCCCTAACAACTCAGTAGAAACAGCACCCACTATGACAGAATCCATTATCTTAGCAATCAAATCTAATGATGATTGCCACTGGTGGAACATGTGCCTAGTACCTGGTATACTATCTTATTTAGTATGTAATGAGTAGATAGTTTCAGCTCAGTTCTTGAAAAGAAGAGATGGATTCAGAGGTGAAATAACTTGTTCAAGATTCCACAACTGGTAATTTGTGGGGCTGAGTCTGACCCCATTGCATGTTTCTTAAACTGTTATATTCAACTGAGATATTGCAACAAGCTAAATGTTATCCTCGGCTGACATCACTTGGGACACTGTATACTCATGGTGGCTTTAGAATTGAAGCTTGTATTGAGTCCTTGCTCTACTATTTGTGGCTTTGGGTATTACTTAACCTCTCTTGAGCTCATTATGTTACAGGTTTTCTGTAAAAGAAGAATAATGATCTCTATCCCAGAGGGTTGTTTTGGGGATTATATGAAATTATCTTGATACTTCGTGTTCAGTGTTATGTAAATTTTGTCATCTAAAAGAATTAAAGCTTTGAAATGAGTTGTGGTAATCTGTGTGAATGAAATTATTAACAAGAGAGTTGAGATTTAAAATTCTTTCATAATTAACTTTATGCTTACATTTCTCAGTTTCTAATTGGAATTCTTTTCCTTTTTCTTTCATTCATTTCACAAACATGTATTAAAAGCTTACTATATATCAGGCATGTTTTATGTGTTTGGAAATTAAAAGATGAAAGTAACATACTTATATTACAGTTGCTTAACAGTTTCGGATCATAAATAATCGCAGAAAAATCACAGTAACAGCCTTTGCTTTGCCAACATCTCTTAAAAAATATTCTATCCTCTACCTTCACAGGAGCAAAAAGATAATCAACTCTCAATCTTATTTGTAACATAATAGTTAAATGTTTTAAAATTAGTTTAGAGTGTATGTCAAGACTAAGACTGAGATGAGGATGTGTGCTCATTTATAGATAAACACATCTATCTATAAATAAAGTTCTTCCCAAAGCTGTGAAACATTTAGATCTTCAAAACCATGAAACTTGTTAGCTTTGGTTATAGATAAGCAGAATAAACCATCTCCTTTCCAGGGGGCACCAGTTCATCAGCCTTAGCTTTTGAAGCACAAGGAAGACAGGTCTCAAGAACTGCTTCTTTCCCAAAACTCAAAACTTTCTAACGAGTTACATTACTTTTGTTTCAGGTGGTTCTCATTAGCACAGATAATACAATGTTTCTAAGTTGGGTGTGAATAGTCGTTGGTGCTCTCCTGATTTGTGTTCATCTTTCTACTAGTATATAATTATTTACCTACTCATCTTTTAGATTAATAATGGTATATGATACATGAGTATATTTTTACTCATAAATTACCAGTCAGTAAGTAAGTACAAATAAACTTAGAAATGCATTTCTAATGTCATAATGATGAATTTTCTTATTAACTTATTAGTTTAATGCCTCTCTCTAAACCAGTGGTTTATCAAGGAGTGAGACTGCCCCTAGGAGACATTTTGGGTTGTTTCATTCTGCCCTCTACAATGTAGAGGCCAGGGATACTGCCCAATACCCTACAATACACAGGGAAGAATTTTCCTATCCCATTCTGTGAACATAAACTGAAAACATTGGGAAATACAATGGAATTTTTTAAAGTTAATTCTGCCAGCCATAATTTTGAATTTCCCAGTGGCATGATAAGCACAATCTTGTCAATTTATTTGGGGCATCAGCAAAGCAGGGGAACCAACAACAGATCATCTAATGAATTTATTAATCCAAAATGAAATAAATCAGAATTTTGACCTCCTTTGATTGATTTTATAGGCTACTTTGGCTTTATTTTAAATATTGTCTGTGTATGGATGGAAATATGACATCATTGCTTTTGATTGGTTTAAGAGCTCTAAATGGTTTAGATTCACTACCTGTTAAAAGGGTTAGAATTTAAGGGACATTTGTGAAGTACGCTTTTCCCAGAATCTACTGAAGATTTTCTGTCTTTAACATTTTTGCTCATGTATCTACACTTCTCTAACTAGTAAGATTCTATTCATAATATATGCCCACCTGTCTATAGGCCAACCCAAGAGAAAGAAATTTGTTTCTTCCTTAATTTTGTGTGTGTCAGCACTATACATTCCTCTTTCATTTCAAGCAAATATTCACATATGTGTTTATAAATGTATTTATTTTATTTAAAATATGTATAGTGTCTTCTAAGTCCATTTTAAACATTTTAAAAATAAGTTATTCTATTTTATATCTTTCATTTTTCTATTAACACGTATCTGCTGAATATGCACTAACTAGGTACTCAATCGATTTGGGTTGAATAGTCAATAATGGCAGATTTTCCTTTCCCATGCTGTTGAAGATCATAGTAAACACAAAGGCATGGAGACTTTTATCATTCCTTAACTGTGTAGGAATTATGAGACTATAATATGCTAAGTGGAATTATTCTTTTTTCCTTTTTATTTTTTTCATTCCTCTAATGAAATTGAAATACCTCCTTTCATATTATCTCACCATGTTTGAAGTATAGTTGTATTTTAGTGGGTATGGAAGATTGATTTCAGGACCTCTACAGACAACAAACTCTGTGGATGTCAAGTCCCATATATAATGACATAGAATTTACATATACCCAGCACATATCCTCTTGCATGCTTTAAAAGTCTAGATTACTTATCATGCCTAATACAATGCAAATGCTTCGGAAATACTTTTTTTTTTTTTTTACTATGACGCTTGTGGAATTTGATAAAGAAATAGTTTTTACATGTTCAGTACAGATGTGATTTTTTAATGGCTAATTTTGATCTGTATTTGGTTGAATCTACAGATGTAGAACCCACAGATATGGAGGATTCACTTCACCAGAAAAAGACAGAGATTGTTTATAAGCTAGATGCACAAAGAGAGCCATGCTTATTTGAATTGACCTGATTAGTTAGGTATATTTCAGAGCATTTAGTTTTTCCACATAGTTTTCCCGTAGAATGTTCTTTATTGTTAATGGAAACTCTGAAGGGTGAATGATGATGAAAGATAAGAATCTGGGTATGTATTTCTCACAGGTCAGCAAGTTGCCGGTGAGTTTGACCTAGGTCCAGAGAGCTTATCTCACATATTTGCTAATCATGTGGAAGAGAGAGCCCACAGATTTTAAACTGTTGACTGCAACACAAACCACATATGTGAAAGGGTAGCAGTGATACATGAAAGCAAAACACCAAGTTTAGCAATTCTTCATTTTTTTAAAAAAAACTTTCCCTAACTGTGTTCATACCATAAAGAACAAATCAAAATATGATGAGGTAAACATTCTGTATGGTCATGCGATGAGATCACAGTTAAATACTAACATATTTCTTTCCACTATTCCCTTGAAAGTGTTTTCATCTATTAGTTTCCAGTTCACAAGTAGTTTTACTCCCCCTTTTCAGTACTCAAAATTCTTTTGGACTGTTTAAATTTGCTTTTCCAAACAAAACATACAATTATGTATTGCAGATGTGAATTTTTTAGATTAAGAATAGGATCATAGTTTAAAGTAAAAAGATAAGGTATAGCAATCAAATTGTTTGCAGAGTATACTTTATCGAATATATATAAATATGTATATAATTTAATATCCCCAAAGCACTTGCCCTGTTGCTCACTACACAAAATAATTCTTGTTGACTGGTTTTGCTCTGCAAAAAAACTACTCATTTTTAAGACTCTCTACTCAATGTTAACCTGGAGGCAAGCTTAATTTTACTATAGGGATGTAGTCTGACAGTCCTAAAAAATAGATTTTATATTTGGAAAATACCAGTTACCTTCTATCTCAAACACATACATTCCTTAAATATAGGAACAGTATTTTATAGTTAGGTTTTATGTTAGGTATACTTCGTATAAACTTTTATGTATACTCCAAATCACAGAATAGTTAGCCTATAACTGAATCAGTTAATAATGTAGTCAGTTGGCTTGAAGACCTTAGATGTCAACTGATTTACTGAGAGCCAGAATTAGGCTTGATTTTTCTCTTTTAATTAAGATGTATTTATTTATTTTGAAAGTGAAGAGTTAAAGAGAGAGAGGGAGAGACAGAGGGGGATCTTCCATCCTTTGGTTCACTCTTCAGATGGCCATAGTGATCAGCACTTGGCAAGGCTGAAAGCAGGAGCCAGGAGCTACATCCAGGTCTGCCACATGGAACCCAAACACTTGGGCCATGTTCTATGGCTTTTGTCAGGCCATTATCAGGGAGCTGGATTGGAAGTAGAACAGCTAGGACTTGCACTGGCACCCACATGAGATGCTGACATTATAGGCTGCAGGTTTACCTACTACATCACAACATCAGTCCCCGGGATTGCTTCTATTTCATAGCAATTCGTCTTCCCATTCAGCCTTTTTCCTTCACTTTCCTGATGACTCAAGGCAAAATTCTTCTAAAACAACTCACCCTTAATCTATTATTTCTATTTTACCCATTTTTTGCATTATTTACATCATTACATTATTTCTAGCAAATTTATTTTCTATAAAACATTGTCTCAATTTTAGAGAAAAAAGAGTGATATTTTGTCTTAAAATAAAATCCTGCTCTGAGTTTCCTTCTTAGCATTCAAAATTTTATTTGATTTATGATGATGTTGTTGATTTACACATGTAAAGGCAATAGAACTACTTGACCCTCGATGGGCTGCTTTGAGCATGAAACATATTTTTGCCATGTGGAAACTGTGTTTGAGTTAGCTATTTGTTTGTGTTATATGACAAGCCATTTTTTTTTGGTGCCCCATAAAATGTGGTTTCATCTCCCCACTGCTTTTGTTTTGCCATATGACGGTGGGAATGGCTGTTAAGGGGGTTTGGGCTGATGGGCTGATGGCCTGATGACTTGACATGAGATGACAGTCTCTTATGGAAGCTGACTATATGCAATGTTATCATCCTTCTTGCCTCTTAAGTGAAAAGGAAAAGATATGGAAGTGAGATTTCCATTTGTTTAAGTTTGTGCTGTAAAAATTTAGTTTTTTTTTTCTTTTTTGCTGCAACCTATGTATATATATATATATATACAACCTGTCCATTAGTCACTTCATGCACTTTATTATCACTTCATTCTTTATTTCCTTCCTTGACCTCAGGAAGATTCCCAAGTAATTCTGAAACCCATTAGTATCTCAGAACACTCACCAAAAAATCTATAAATGATTTCTTAATGGTCATTACTTATCAGTATTAGGCAATCTTAGACTGGCCAGAAGTCATTGAATGGAGACTTAAAAACATCTTTAATATTCAAATCCTCTTACTCTGTTTTGTTATCATTTCCATTTCCAGTATGTAAAACTAACTCAAAATATTCATATTTTATAAAAACCAGTGTAACTTGCAAATTCCATTTTAGCCATCAATTATTAGATTTATAGAAAAGAGCCTGTTGCAGAACTACTGTATTTTAAATAGAGTGAGGAATCCTTGTAACTGCCCTCTTTCCGCCACACTTCTGATTGGTCCCTTGAATAAAGGCTGTAGACAAAGGGCTAAATAATAGTGCATTTAGATCTGAAGAGGGATTGTGATAGTCAGGGACCCACCGTCCACAGAATGGTGCCCGGGAAAGAACTTAGAACATCAAGATCTCATCACTTTTGGCTTTGGGTTTCATCTTCTGGGTTAGTTCCCTCCCTAGCCACAGCATCAAAAGAAGTATAGCTAAATGAAGTAGCCAAGAATTCTCCACCAGTCCTGGACTTAATATCTAACTTAGCCATTTTTAAGCCTGATGAAAGACACTTAACCTCTTAACTCTAATTTCTCTGTTTCTAAAATGAGGTGAGAACAGAATCTAACTCACAAAATAAAATATGTGCTGAAGTGGAACTGGGGAGTGTGTTGTTGATGTAGACAGTAGCATGTAAAAGAAGCTAGGACTCCCTGGCCTGCTAAGATATGCACAGAGCCTCCAAGCCAGGAAAGGCATCATAGGGGAATAGCTGATTTGCATCTGGTTTGATCTTGTTAGATCACTTGGGAAAAGCAGGATCTTAGAATCTTCCCTTCCTTTAATTTCCAAGGATTTTTTAAGTAAGTGAAAATAAAAGCATACTGAAAGGACCGAACACAAGTAGGTGGAAACCCATATTGATATGAGATTAATGGAAGGGGAGACTATGAATCTCGCTCTTGATTTACCTTCTCTCTTCTGTTTTCTTCATTTATGTAAATCAAACTCAGAAGACAGTAAATATTTCTGTTTTTGTTTTCACTTATAGAAGCCATAGAGGGTGTAGACAGTTATATGAAACTAATTAGTAACATACCCATCCTTTTATTTGTCAGACATTTATAAAACCTTACTATAAATAAGTTGTTATACTCCATTGACATTGGAGCTTCAGTGTTAGATAAGATTTGTTTCCTGGCCTCATGGGGTTTATGGTTTAGAGTGGAACTCAGGTGAGTATAGGTGACTGTACTGTTGTTTCTTCATTGCTGAGTAACCCAGTGTTGCTATGAGAACTAATAATGAGTTATCTCAACTTGGAGATTAGAGCAGCTATGAAAGGCTTCTTCCTATTAATGATGCCTGAATTCAATGTGATATATTCTGCTAGCCAGGTGAATTAAGGTGGAGAGAAAAGAGAGAACAACCCAGATATTGGGTATAACCTACACAGTAGCATAGGGGAGTGAGAGAACATGGCATATCTGTGATAAGCATGAATTATTTTTTCTCATGAAGTATGCAGAGAAGGAGGAAGGAGGAGAGCAGCACCTAGAGAGTGGGGTAGGATAGAGGAAATGCTATCTTTAAGAAATAAGAGGCAGGGGCCAGCTTTGTGGTACTGTGTGTTAAAGTCACAGCCTGTGCTGCCAGTATTTGATATATGAGCACTGGTTTGAGACCTGGATGTCCCACTTCTAATTCAGCTTCTTGCAAACATGCCTGGGAAAGCAGAGAAAGATGGCCCTAAGGCTTGTGTCCCTGCTGCTTATGTTGGAACACCCAGATAGAGTTGCATGCTCCTGGCTTCAGGCTTCAGCTTGGGCCCTTCCCCAACCATTGCAACCATATGGGAGAGTGAACAAGTCAATGTAGAATCTCCATCTCTCTGTCTATTCTCTGTAACTCTGGCTTTCAATTGAATAAGTAAATCCTTAAAAAAAGCAGGCAATAGAGTATTGTGTACTTGAAAATTGAAAAGAAGTTAAGTGTTCTTATTAGAAATTATTAATGGTTGACTTCATATATCTTATTTTTTCATATTTTTATCAATTATAGTTTATATTCTTGTCATTTTAATAATACAGCAAAGTTAAGACTTTTTAAAGTTGATGAAGTAGTAAAAATATAATTTCTTTAAAAGTCCTAGCCACTATGTTAAGAATATGATCAAGTAAAAATTATCTACAAAACAAAAAAGAAGAAAGAAAGGAGAATTTCAGGAGCCATATAGAGTAGAAAATCAACAACAGTGATCCCTCACTACCCACATAAAAACTCCAAGATGCTCATGTCACTTATACATATAATATGATGTACATATAACCTACATAGTTCTTCACATACACAATAAATCATCTCTAGGTGACTTATACTATATAATCCTATGTAAGCACTATGTAAATAATTGTTACAATGTGTTGTTTAGGAAATAATGACCAAAAAACCTGTACATGTTGAATACAGATGTATTTTTTTGTTCAATATCTTTGATCTGTGACTGGTTGCATCTAGAAATGCAGATCTTCTGGATATAAAGGGTCTACTCTACTGGGGGAGTTAGAATTCACTTACTCATTTGGTAAGTACTAACTGAAGTTCTAAAATGTATTAAGATGAAGGGAAAGAATGGTCACTTCTGCTCATGGAAAAGACCTAAATTTGCCTCCTGGTGGTGTCATTTCCTTGCTGTGTGATTTCAAAGAAAGCCACTAGCCCAAAGTGGGAGTCCCTGCACCTGAATTCCCTCACTGACAAAACGAGAGAGCTGGGTCAAGTTCACTCTCGCTTCTAAAATGATTCTCTGATGAACACTGAGAAAAATGTGCTCTTCGAGTTTACCTGGGTAGAATTTGTGGTTGGTGCATTCCAACTTCCCTCCCTTCCTGCCTTCTTCTAACTCAAGTACCCTGGTCCCAGAATATACTGAGTTAATGATTCCATACTCGGAAGAAGAGTGCTCAAATAATAGTCCCATTAGGCAGCAATTCCCTTCTCCCTGAGTAATAAAATCACACATTTATGACTTGCATGAAATAAAAACCATGAGCTTGGGTGTTTCTGTGAAAAATCTGTCATCTCTCTGTGAAAACTGGTTTTTATCACTCAGAGGGTTACTGTAATAATCATAGACTTTTTAACACCATTTTTTGCTCATTCTTTCCCTCAAGAAACAATGGAATTTTTATGTCTTTCTTTATGACCCATTATGACACAATTGTGAAAATATTAACTGTTGAAGGGTGAGAAACATGGCTGGCACCAGAGAAATTCTTCTTCTTCTTTCTCTGTCTCCCCCCCCACCTCTGTAACTATTGATTTTCAAAATAAATAATTCTTATAAAAATAAAAATTTCTGGTGTACACCTCAAATTTCAATGCAATTTGAAAACCAGTAATAAAATCCCAAAGTGACTACTTCTTCCTTGACAGGAATTTTTTTTTCCACTTCTGATGCTCTCCCAGTCTCTTTACTTGGGAAACAGTAATCCTGTCCTAGCTGGTGCTGCTGACTTTTCTCCCTGTCATCCTTTCTGTATCTCATACAGTTATGCTTTTCCCAAAACAGTGTTTCCCTTTGGTTTCTCCTCTGTTCTGAAGCCTTCAGTAAGATCCAGTGTCTCCCATATCTCCAATGCTTTGCTGATTTTTAGGGTGTTGAAGAAACCTTCAAATTTATCAAACTCCATTTCCTGCCTTTCCCTTAAACACACCTCTAGTTTAGACAATTCTCATTTACCTCACCAAGATTGGGTTTATTTTTAACTTTCCTATCTCTCTGCACTTAGACAGGTTTTTAAACTACCTTCTGTTTATCTGGATCTTATTCATTAAAAACCAATTCTCAGCTCTCATTCTTCTACATGAAGTTTACTTTGATCACTCCAGCCTGTGACCTTGACAGAATTTTTTTTTTACCACTTTGAATTTCTGTTGGTCTCTCTCTTCTGGTTGAATGTCATCTTGGATTGTTCTTGAATACTTTAATGAAGTTAATCTCATTTTTCTGATTAGATTGTAAGCTCATAAAAGCAGAGACTTGTTTCAAATGCACAGAGAAGCTAATTTTTGTGATTTGTATCCCTCATTGTCTGACAAAAGATAAAACTTACCTTCATTTGTTTTAAAATCATCTCCCCCCTGAAGAAAAGAAATATTTACTTATTGTCATTTATTTGAAAGGCAGGGAGACAAGGGGAGACAGATGTCAACTGCTGGTTCTCTCCCTAGATGCTTACAACAGCTAGTCTGGGCCACATTGTAGTGCAGATCCTGGAACTCAATATGAATCTCCTGAATGAGTGTCAAGTATCCAAGTTATTGAGCCATCACTACTACTTCCCTGGGTGTAAATTAACAGGATGCTGCATTAGAACCAGAATTCAAACCCAGGCATTCTTTAAAGTCTATGGAGTCCTTTCATGTATATTTTGATTTTTCAAAAAAGATTTACTTATTTGAAAAATGGAGAGGGATGGAGAGAGAGAGAGAGAGAGAGAGAGAGAGAGAGAGAGAGAGGTCTACCATAAGCTGATTCACTCCCCATTGGCCTCAAAAGCTGAGCCTGGGCCAGGCTGAAGCCAGGAGGCAGGAGCTTCCTCCAGGTCTCCCAACATGTGTGCAAAGGACCAAGCATTTGGTCCATTTTCCGCTGTTGTCCCAAGCACATCATAGGGAGCTGGATTGGAAGTGAAGCAGCTGGGACTTGAACTGGTACCTATACGGGATTCTGGCATTGCAGGTGGTGGCTTAACCTACTGTGCCACAATGCCAGCCTTGTATATTGTCATTGAAACCAATTCCTACCAGAGATTAATTATTGTATATTCTCAATGAAAGAAAGTAGCTGCTGACCATTCTCTGTAGAGTTGAAACCACCATGGAAAAGGCCCAAGTCCCCATTTGAGTAAGCAAATATATGTCATGAGAACACTGTGGTAATATGAAAGATTTCTTTTTTCATCAAAACTTCTATCAGTATGAGAAGGGTTTAAGTGGAAGTGAGCTACCCTGCACAAGGAGCCCTGAGTTGTCTGGGAATGAAGCAACTGACTTCTTTTCCCCGGCTGCTTGTCCCTGGATTCAGTACTCGAGAGCTCTACTGGTGTGAGAATGGCCCTGCCTACCACCAACTGTGATATGGTAACAAGAGTCTTTAAGGGGATTGCACTAGTTTTTTTTTTTTTTTTTTTTTTTTTTTTCATAATGAGATTGAGGTCAGACTCCCTTCGGGGTTTTTATTTTATTTTATTTTATTTTATTTTTTTAACTTTTATTTAATGAATATAAATTTCCAAAGTACAGCTTATGGGTTACAATGGCTTCCCCCTCCCAAAACTTCCCTCCCGCCCACAACCCTCCCCTTTCCCGCTCCCTCTCCCCTTCCAATCACATCATGATTCATTTTCAATTCTCTTTATATACAAAAGATCAGTTTAGTATATATTAGGTAACGATTTCAACAGTTTGCCCCCATATAGCAACACAAAGTGAAAAAAAAAATACTGTTGGAATACTAGTTATAGCATTAAATAAGAGTGTACAGCACATTAAAGACCGAGATCCTACATAATATTTTTTAAAAATTAATTAATTTTCTATGCCGTTTCCAATTTAACAACAGGTTTTTTTTTTTCATTTCCAATTATCTTTATATACAGAAGATCGATTCAGTATATAATTAGTGAAGATCTCATCAGTTTGTACCCACGCAGAAACACAAAGTGTAAAAATACTGTTTCAGTACTAGTTATAGCATCACTGCACATTAGACAACACATTAAGGACAGATCCCACATGGGATGTAAGTACACAGTGACTCCTGTTGCTGACTTAACAATTTGACACTCCTGTTCATGGCGTCAGTAATCTCCATAGGCTCTAGTCATGAGTTGCCAGGGCTATGGAAGCCTTTAGGGTTCGCTGACTTTGATCTTATTCCGATAGGGTCACAGTCAAAGTGGAAGTTCTCTCCTCCCTTCGGAGAAAGGTACCTCCTTCTTTGACGGCCCCGTTCTTTCCACTGGGATCTCACTCACAGAGATCTTTCATTTAGGTCTTCTTTTTTTTCTTTTCCATGGTATCTTGGCTTTCCATGCCTACAATACTCTCATGGGCTCTTCAGCCAGGTCCAAATGCCTTAAGGGCTGATTCTGAGGCCAGAGTGTTGTTTAGGACATCTGCCATTCTATGAGTCTGCTGTGTATCCCACTTCCCATGCTGGATCTTTCTCTTCCTTTTTGATTCTATCAGTTAGTATTAGCAGACACTTGTCTTGTTTGTGTGATCCCTTTGTTTCTTAGACCTATCCAAGCCATCGAATATGAACTGAAATTGATCACTTGGACTAGTGAGATGGCATTGGTACATGCCACCTTGATGGGATTGTATTGGAATCCCCTGGCACATTTCTAACTCCATCATTTGGGGCAAGACTGATTGTGCATGTCCCAAATTGTGCATCTCCTCCCTCTCTTTTTCCACTCTTAAATTTAACAGGGATCACTTTTCAGTTAAAATTTAAACACCTAAGAATAATTGTGTGTTAATTACAGAGTTCAACCAATAGTACTAGAACAACAACAACAACAACAAATACTAAAAAGGATAAAGTATTACATTGTACATCTAGAGTCAGGACAAAAGCTGATCAGGTCATTGTTTCTTATAGTGTCCATTTCACTTCAACAGGTTTCCCCTTTGGTGTTCAGTTGTCGCCGATCAGGGAAAACAAATGATATTTGTCTCTTTGGGACTGGCTTAATTCACTCAGCATGATGCTTTCCAGATCCTTCCATCTTGTTGCAAATGACCGGGTTTCATTGTTCCTTACTGCTGTATAGTATTCTATGGAGTACATGTCCCATAATTTCTTTATCCAGTCTACTGTTGATGGGCATTTGGGTTGGTTCCAGGTCTTAGCTATTGTGAATTGAGCTGCAATAAACATTAAGGTGCAGATGGCTTTTTTATTAGCCAAATTAATTTCCTTTGGGTCAATTCCAAGGAGTGGGATGGCTGGGTTGTATGGTAGGGTTATGTTCAGGTTTCTGAGGAATCTCCACACTGACTTCCATAGTGGCTTAACCAGTTTGCATTCCCACCAACAGTGGGTTAGTGTCCCTTTGTCCCCACATCCTCTCCAGCATCTATTGTTGGTAGATTTCTGGATGTGAGCCATTCTCACCGGGGTGAGGTGAAACCTCATTGTGGTTTTGATTTGCATTTCTCTGATTGCTAGTGATCTTGAACATTTTTTCATGTGTCTGTTGGCCATTTGGATTTCCTCTTTTGACAAATGTCTATTGAGGTCCTTGGCCCATCTCTTCAGTGGGTTGTTTGTTCTGTTGTTGTGGATTTTCTTGATTTCTTTGTAGATTCTGGTTATCAACCCTTTATCTGTAGTATAGTTTTAAATATTTTTTCCCATTCTGTCGGTTGCCTATTCACTTTCCTGACTGTTTCTTTTGACGTACAGAAACTTCTCAATTTGATGCAATCCCAAATGTTAATTTTGATTTTGACTGCCTGTGCTCCTGGGGTCTTTTCCAAGAAGTCTTTGCCGGTACCTATATCTTGCAGGGTTTCTCCAATGCTCTCTAATAATTTGATGGTTTCGGGTCGTAGATTTAAGTCTTTAATCCACGTTGAGTGAATTTTTATGTAAGGTGAAAGGTACGGGTCTTGCTTCAAGCTTCTGCATGTGGAAATCCAATTTTCCCAGCACCATTTATTGAATAGGCTGTCCTTATTCCAGGAGTTAGTTTTGGATCTTTGATCAAATATAAGTTGGCTGTAGATGTTTGGATTGATTTCTGGTGTTTCTATTCTGTTCCATTGGTCTATCCATCTGTTTCTGTACCAGTACCATGCTGTTTTGATAACAACTGCCCTGTAGTATGCCCTGAAATCTGGTATTGTGATGCCTCCGGCTTTGTTTTTGTTGTACAAGATTGCTTTGGCTATTCGAGGTCTTCTGTGTCTCCATATGAATTTCAGCATTATTTTTTCCAGATCTGAGAAGAATGTCTTCGGTATCTTGATTGGTATTGCATTGAATGTATAAATTGCTTTTGGGAGAATGGACATTTTGGTGATATTGATTCTTCCAATCCATGAGCATGGAAGATTTCTCCATTTTTTGGTATCCTCTACTATTTCTTTCTTTAAGGTTTTGTAGTTTTCATCATAGAGATCTTTAACGTCCTTGGTTAAGTTTATTCCAAGGTATTTGATTGTTTTTGTAGCTATTGTGAATGGGATTGATCTTAGAAGTTCTTCCTCAGCCGTGGCATTGCCTGTGTATACAAAGGCTGTTGATTTTTGTGGATTGATTTTATATCCTGCTACTTTGCCAAACTCTTCGATGAGTTCCAGCAGTCTCTTAGTAGAGTTCTTTGGGTCCCCTAAATAAAGAATCATATCATCTGCAAAGAGGGATAGTTTGAGTTCTTCCTTCCCGATTTGTATCCCTTTAATTTCTTTTTCTTGCCTAATAGCTCTGGCTAAAACTTCCAGAACTATATTGAATAGCAGTGGTGAGAGTGGGCATCCCTGTCTGGTACCAGATCTCAGCGGAAATGCTTCCAACTTTTCCCCATTCAATAGGATGTTGGCCGTGGGTTTTTCATATATTGCTTTGATTGTATTGAGGAATGTTCCTTCCATACCCAGTTTGCTTAGAGTTTTCGTCATGAAAGGGTGTTGTATTTTATCAAATGCTTTCTCTGCGTCTATTGAGAGAATCATATGGTTTTTCTTCTGCAGCCTGTTAATGTAGTGTATTACGTTGATTGTTTTGCGGACGTTGACCATCCTTGCATACCAGGGATAAATCCCACTTGGTCTGGGTGGATGATCTTTCTGATGTGTTGTTGCATTCTATTGGCCAGAATTTTATTGAGGATTTTTGCATCTATGTTCATCAGGGATATTGGTCTGTAATTCTCTTTCAATGCTGCATCTTTTTCTGGCTTAGGAATTAAGGTGATGCTGGCTTCATAGAAAGAATTTGGGAGGATTCCCTCTTTTTCGATTGTTCTGAATAGTTTGAGAAGAATTGGAGTTAGTTCTTCTCTAAATGTCTGGTAGAACTCAGCAGTGAATCCATCTGGTCCTGGGCTTTTCTTTGTTGGGATGGCCTTTATTACTGTTTCAATTTCTGTGTCAGTTATGGGTCTGTTTAGGTTTTCTATGTCTTCCTGGCTCAATTTAGGGAGGTTGTATGTGTCCAAGAATCTGTCCATTTCTGATAGATTTCCCTGTTTGCTGGCATACAAGTCCTTGTAGTAATCTCTGATGATTCTTTTTATTTCTGTGGTGTCTGTTGTTATGTTTCCTTTTTCATCTCTGATCCTATTGATTTGGGTCTTTTCTCTTCTTTTTTTAGTTAGTTGGGCCAATGGGGTGTCGATTTTGTTTATTTTTTCAAAAAACCAGCTCCTCGTTTGGCTGATTTTTTGTAATGTTTTTTTGGATTCAATCCTGTTGATTTCTTCTTTGATTTTAATTATTTCCCTTCTTCTACTGGGTTTGGGTTTGGTTTGCTGCAGATTTTCTAGATCCTTGAGATGACTTGAAAGCTCATCTATTTGGTGCCTCTCCAATTACTTGATGTAGGCACCTATTGATATAAATTTTCCTCTTAACACTGCTTTTGTTGTATCCCATAGGTTTTGGTATGTTGTGCTGTTATCCTCATTTACTTCCAGAAAATTTTTGATTTCTCTTTTAATTTCTTCTATGACCCATTGTTCATTCAGGAGCATGTTGTTCAATCTCCATGTGTTTGCATGTGCTCTGGGGATTCCCGAGTTGCTAATTTCCAATTTCATTCCTTTATGGTCTGAGAAGCTGCATGGTATGATTCTAATTCTTTTGAATTTGCTGAGACTTGCTTTATGGCCTAGTATGTGGTCAATCCTAGAGAAGGTTCCATATACTGCTGAGAAGAATGTAAAGTCCTTAGATGTAGGATGAAATGTTCTGTAGATATCTGTTAGATCCATTTGGGCTATAGTGTCATTTAAATCTACTGTCTCCTTGTTGATCTTCTGTCTTGTTGATCTGTCTATCTCTGAGAGTGGAGTATTGAAGTCCCCCAGTACTATTGTATTGGGGTCTAAGTCTCCCTTTAAGTCCCTTAACAAGTCTTTGAAATAAGCTGGTGCCCTGTGATTCGGTGCATATACATTGATAATTGTTATATCTTCCTGTTGAATGGATCCTTTAATCATTATATAGTGCCCCTCTTTGTCTCTCCTGACAGTTTTTGTGGTAAAGTTTATGTTGTCCGATATTAAGATGGCTACACCCACTCCTTTTTCATTTCTGTTGGCATGGTATATCTTTTTCCAGCCTTTCACTTTCAGTCTGTATGGATCATTGTTGGAAAGATGAGTTTCTTGTAAGCAGCAAAAAGATGGGTTTTGTTCCTTAACCCAATCAGCCAATCGGTGTCTTTTAACTGGACAGTTCAAGCCATTAACATTCACTGTGACTATTGAGAAGGAGTATCTTTGCCCTGCCATTTGCCAAAGATATTTTCTAATATCTGGTTTGATATTCCTGTGATCTTTTGCTGTGAGGTTTCCTACCTTTACCTTCTTTCATATTGGTGACCGTGTTTCTGTGTTTCTGTATGTAACACATCTTTAAGCATCTTTTGCAGGGCTGGACGAGTGGCGACAAATTCTTTCAATTTCTGTTTGCTGTGAAAGGTCTTTATTTCACCTTCATTCACAAATGAGAGCTTTGCAGGATATAATATTCTGGGCTGGCAGTTTTTCTCTCTTAGTACCTGGGCTATATCTCGCCATTCTCTCCTGGCTTGTAGGGTTTCTGATGAGAAGTCAGCTGTGAGTCTAATTGGAGATCCTCTGAGAGTAATCTGGCGTTTCTCTCTTGCACATTTTAGGATCTTTTCTTTGTGTTTCACTGTGGTGAGTTTGATTACAACATGTCGTGGTGAGGATCTCTTTTGGTCATGTTTATTAGGGGTTCTATGAGCTTTCTGTACTAGGATGTCTCTGTCGTTCTCCACACCTGGGAAGTTCTCTGCAAGTATCTCTCTAAAAAGTCCTTCTAATCCTTTCTCCCTCTCCATGCCTTCAGGAACTCCTAGAACCCGAATGTTGGGTTTTTTAATAGTGTCCTGTAGATTCCTGACAGTATTTTTTAGATTTCTGATTTCTTCTTCTTTTCTTTGATTTGACTGTTTCCTTTCCTGTTCTCTGTCTTCTAATTCCGATATTCTCTCTTCTGCTTCACCCATTCTGTTTTTAAGGCTCTCTAATGTGTTTGCCATTTGATCTATTGAGTTCTTCATTTTATTGTGGTTTTTGGTCACTATCTCAGTTTCCTGTTGTACTAGTTGTTTCATTTGATTTTGATTCCTCCTTAATATTTCATTTTCATGGGAGAGATTTTCTATCTTGTCCATTAAGGATTTCTGTAGTTCAAGAATTTGTTTTTGAGAACTTCTTAATGTTCTTATCAATTTTTTGAGATCTGCTTCTTGCATTTCCTCTATCTCTTCATCTTTGTAATCTTGCATTGGCGTGTCTTCTTCACTTGGGGGCGTCATAGTGTCTTCCTTGCTCTTGTTACCTCGGCTTCTATGTTTGTTGTTTGGCATGTTGGAGAGAATTTATGGTTTTTTTTTTTTTTTTTTTTGCTGTGGTGTTTTTTCTCTCGTTATACTATGCCTCTAAGTGAGCTGTCTGCTTTGTTGAATCCTTAGGGGCTGTGATGGGTGTGGCCAGAGAGCTATGCTTGATTTTTCAGGTTTAAGGCTGTGTAAAGAGCGACTCTCCCAGATTGCTCACTCACTTGCTCCTTGCTGGCTCTCTCTCTCTCTCTCTCTCTCTTTTTTTTTTTTTTGACTCAGTTGGGAGTGGAGTTGAGGGTAGTTGAAATCTGTCCTCTGTGAGTATTCGTTTGATCTACCCCTGGGACCACACAAAGAGTTTATGCAGCCCTCAATGTGTTCTCGAGTTTCGCTAAAGTTACTGATTTTGGCTGCGCTTTACATATGTAAAATCATGGTGCTCTTTGTTTTGCTTGGTGAGTGAAGGGAGAGGCCTCTGTTCCCCCCCCACCAATGTCTCGGGTTTCTGAGGTCTTTGTCTTACCCTCCTCCGGTTCCTGCGCTGGCGAGATTCTGTGGCTCTGGCTCATCTCCCGCCGCTCGGCTCGTCTCGGTTGGTTTTCCACGCGGTGGGCTCCCTGTAAATCCTCTGTTTCACATCCACTAGATCCGGAAGCGTTTCCTCTGCAGTTTTTTTCTTGAGTCTTTTCCTGAGGCTACAGTAATTCCACTTTTATGAAACTTTATTTTCCCAAACTAAGGCGCACGTCCTCACTATCCGCCATCTTGGCTCCGCCCCCCGGGATTGCACTAGTTTTGAGAAAGATAGCACTTACAAGGAGGAAAGCAGACTTTATTTTCCATATTTTAGGCAGCAGATACATCTAGATTATATAGTTGTTATGTGGCACTGGCTTTAATTAAGTTACTTCTCCTTGGGGACAACTTGTCCTGAAGAACAAAAGGCTTGGAAGATCTAAAAGTTGAGGACATGGCAGAATATCCTACCAAAGTGGCTGAGTAAAAGAAGTAAGAGTTCTTTGATCTTGGTACCCAACCCTCCCCAGAGTGGAATGGGAAAGAAAAGGAAGGAAAATTTGGCTTGGCTACTGTGTTTTGTCCATGATCATCCATGATCAACTAATCCAAACACAGCCTCTACTCAGTAGCTCTCTACCAATGTTGCCATGCACACGCACACACACACACACATAGATCAGTCTTCCATCAGCTTGTTCACTCCCTGAAAGGATAAAATGTACAGGCCTGGGACAAGCAAAAGCCAAGAGCCATGTACTCCATATGCGTCTCCCACGTGGGTGTCAGAGGCTCAAACCTTGGGCCAACCTCTGCTCCTTCTCTTAGTAGGGGCTGGGTTGGAAGTGGAAAAGCTGGGACTTGAACTGGTGCTCTTATAGGATAATCCTTAATTTCTTTGGTTAAATTTATTCCTAAATATTTGTGTTTCCTGTGGCTATTGTGAATGGGCTTTCTTTCTTGTTTTTTAGCAAGTTCATTATTGGCATATAAAAAGGCTACTGTTTTGGTTTTTTTTTTTTTTTTTGGTATGTTGATTTTGTAACCTGTAAATTTAATGAATTGGTTTATCAGGATTTAATTTTTTACCTTATTTTTTTTTTTACCTAGGAACCTTTTATTTAAGATACAAACTTCATGAATTTCATATATACAAATTTAAGAACATAGTGATTCTTCCCACCCTACCCTCCCTCCCACATTCCCACCCTTCTTTTTCCTCCCTCTCCTATTCCCATTCTTGATTTTTACAATGATCTATTTCAATTAACTTTATACACATAAGATTAATCCTACAGTAAATAAAGAGTTCAATAAATAATATAAGAAAGAAAAAAAACTCTGTTCCTCAATAGTCAACAGACGAGCAGTTCAAAATCATCGTCCCTCAGTGTCCATGGATTGATTTCTGGAGTTTATATTCTGTTCCATTAGTCTAGATGTCTATTTTTGTGCCAGTACCAGGTGGTTTTGTCTACAACTGCCATGTAGTATGTCTTGAAATCTAGGTTTATGATGTCTCTGGCTTTGTTTTTGTTGTGTAACATTGCTTTAGCTATTCGGGCTCTCCTGCATTTCCATATGGATTTTAGCATAGTTTTTTTTTTTCTAGATCTGAGAAGAATATCATGGGTATTTTGATTAGAATTGCATTGAATCTGTAGATTGCTTTTGGTAGTGTGGACATTTTGATGATATTGATTCTTCCAATCCATGAACATGGAAGATTTTCCATTTTTTCTGTGTCTTGTTCTATTTCTTCCTTTAATGTTTTTATCATTGTAGAGATCTTTGACATCCTTGGTTAAATTTATTCCAAGGTATTTACTTGTTTTTGTAGTTATTGGGAATGGGATTAATCTTTGAAGTTCTTTCTCAGCCATGGTATTGTCTGTGTATATGAAAGCTATCTATTTTTGTGTGTTAATTTTATTTATTTATTTTTTTGTCAGGCAGAGTGGACAGTGAGAGAGAGAGACAGAGAGAAAGGTCTTCCTTCCGTTGGTTCACCCCGCAATGGCCGCTGCAGCCAGCACACCGTGCTGACTCTAAGCCAGGAACCAGGTGCTTCCTGCTGGTCTCCCATGGGGGTTCAAGGCCCAAGCACTTGGGCTATCCTCCACTGCCTTCCTGGGCCACAGCAGAG